>NC_067481.1:47727899-48327899 GCF_947179515.1 Apodemus sylvaticus
TGATATTAGGGAAGAAAAACAAAACAAAACAAAAAAGCCACAAGAGGAGATGCCTTTAACACAAACTCTCTGCCTATTCCGCTTTTGTTGGTTGGGTGAACAGCTAGCCGGGTCCGAGGCCCCGCGGCCGTCTGGCTCCCGCTGGTTGGTTTCAGGCCCAGGCTCTGGTGCCGCCCAGCACGCTTGGCATCTGGTTAACGTCTCCCCAGGCTTGTGTAACTCTGCTCATAGGTATTTTGGGGTTTTGAAATACTTTTCCTTTTTTTTTTTTTTCATGAGGCAAAATGCAGCAGAAGGCTCTTTTTTAAGAAGAACGGCATTCTAAAAGAATGCTTTGGAAAAACATGCTATGGGGGCTGCAGGGAAAGGGTTTCCACTGTGGGCCACCGTGCCTGAGCCCAGCTGCCGATGGGAGGAGGCAGGTTTGAATGTGACTCGGATCATCGTGATTAAATGATGGACAGAATCATTCTTTGGACTCTGATAGTGTTGAAACTGGAAGGGACGGGGTTTAACCCAAAAAAGCAAGGACTGTTGCTTACCACCCAGATTAAACTAAGATGAATTCAGGAATAGGGAGTGACTCGTAGACTCCACAGCCTTGCCACTGTGGTGATGGGAGACATTTCTTTTGTGCCACTGTATACACGGAAGTGACTATTGTGGAGTCAGGTATGAACTGAAGGTGTTTCCCAGCCAACTTCCAGAATCCAGCTGAGCCAGCTACAGCAGCAGGGGCAGCGCTGGACAGGCTGGTGCTGTGCACCCGCCTGCCCCCTGCTCCACTGCCCCTGCCCCAGGCCTAGCCCGTGCTTCTTAGAAACCCCTGCCAGGCCCCACAGCAACAGAGTGAAGGAAGTGGTAAGCTGAGCTTTATTCCAGTATTGGAAAGAACAAGTCGGACATATTTCCTTTGAATACATCCAAATCATATCAAGAGGATTATGGAGGCTCTGCTGCCCCTTGTATCTCTGGGTCTCTGGATAGCTTCCATCTGTCCAGAAAGCAGAATTCAGAGCACACTGGCTCCCCTGGAACCAGAGCAGAGACTTGTTATCAAGGAAAGCAGGTGCAAAGATAATCACTTTCATTTAAAGACTGTGGCGCCTGGTCTGTGTTCCCTGCAGATGACAAAGTCTGTTGTACTTCTCAACTCATCCCTCTGGACACAGAGGCTACTGATGTTGTGGTCCCAGCTGGCCAGGGTACAGTGCAGCTGGGGGACACACTGGGGTCCTCCAAGCTCCTCAGTAAAACTCAGAGCAACCAATGCTATTGGGCTTAAAAAAAAAAAACATTTATTAGCAAAAGTGGATTTTCTATCTGACTTCATTTCATGTCACTGAAGCATCAAATATAATTTCTTTTTGCAAATACAATTTCTAAATTAGGAAAATCACTAAATCTTTGCTCTGCCCCTTTGGAGACACTTGCTTGGTCTCAGAATGATGTCGTGGTCAGCCTGTCGGGAGGAAGTGTTGTCTCTGCATGCAGCAGAGTTGTGAAGGCATCCTTGTTTTTGTCTTAGAGGGATCATGCTAAGTTCAGGCAGAACTTTGTAGGTGTGAGTGGAGGCAGAGCCATATCAGTAAGTCGAAGCAGGCAGCCGTGGATGTCTGATGAGGACGGACAGGCAGGTTTTTATGCCGTTAGGTTACTTACACGAGCTAGCTGTGTAGCTGTTTTGAATCTTCTCGGATTCTCCAAACCTGCCTCGAAAGCTGCAGGCCTGGAAGCAGGGCAGTGGCACCCTGGAGCACCCTGGTGGTGGTGTCGCCAGCCCAGAGTGGATTCCTGATGGTTGGCAAAGTGGAAAAGGAGGTGTGTAAACCTTACTCACCTGACATTCCTGAGTGTGCAGGAGAGCCTGGCTGTGCTGTCCAGGAAGCTTTTCACTCCATTCCTTAAGTTATGGCTGTTGGGGATGATGTAGGTTTCTAGAGGTGGGCAGTTTTCCTTTCCAGTGTCTAAGAAAGACTTCATTTGAACAAACATCTTTTCAGTTACACTTTTCTTCCTTTTAAACTTAGAAAATATTTGACGCACACAAAAAAACATGTTTTAAAATTATCTTTGACTTCTGTCCCATTTCATTTTTGCTTTGTGACTTCTCCGTTTAACAATAAATGATCTAAAATGTAAAGCCTGGAAATGCATTTATTTATTTATTTATTTATTTATTTATTTATTCTTGTTTTAATAAGCAGGTAAGCAGGGTCTCACTCTGCAGCCCTGACTGGGCTGGAACTTACCCTGTAGGCTGGGCCAGCCTCAGACTTATAGAGATTGGCCCATCTTTGTGTCCCAGGTGCTAGGATTAAAGGCACGTTGCCACCACCATGCCTGGCCTGCTTTTATTATTTTTTAAGTAAAATAATAATGTTGTATTCAGGAAAACGAGGAAAGCAATTCTCATGACCCCCCCCCTTCCTCGAGCCCTGTCATCGTGACCCCCCCCAGGAGCCCTGTCCTCATGACCCCCCCCTCCAGGAGCCCTGTCACTGTGACATCCCCCAGGAGCCCTGTTGTCGTCGTCGTGACCCCCCCCCCCTCCAGGAGCCCTGTTCATTGCTAGTTCGGCTATCGCTACCTCTGCAGTCTCTGCTTGCCTCTTTAAAAAAAAAAAAAAAAAATAGACACCTTTTTATTTGTTTGAGATGGGCTACAGCCCAGGCTAGCCTCAAACGTGCAGCCAAGGATGATCTTGAATTCTTTGGGATTGCAGGCATGCATCAGCATACCCAGCTAGGCATGCTCTTATTTGACTGTTAATTTGAAAGTGAGAAGACTTTCTGGGGAGGCGGGGTCGCTAGGCACGCTTCACAAGGCAATACGATTCCAGAGTGGATGTGCACTCTTTCCTAAGCCGATCCCCCTGGAAAGGTGGCTGTGACCTAGGGTGTTAGGGCACCTCTCTCCACATCACCTTTTGAACCCTCTCTTTGCAGGAGAAATGCATGCCTTGCTCAGATCCACCCTGCTTTTCTTGAGGTACGTGGCTCTGGGCTGGAAACCCTGGCAGGCACTGGACAAACAAACAGGAAGGTAAAACCTACCGCGGAGGCGCCTACTTCAGGCAAGCTGCGGGAAGGGTTCACGTCTATAGCCGTCAGATGGAGCGCCAGGGGCAAGACAAAGACACGGCTATCTTTAGTTGACACGTCCTCCTCACTTCCCAATATCTCAGAATGAGGTAGTGGAGGCAGAAACACCTTTGACTCTGCAAAGAAAGATTCACATAATCTGATGAAGTAAAGTCCTAGAGAGAAATACAAGAGACAACTTCCTCTCACCTGTGGGGCGGGGGTGGGGGAGGTGCGGGGGTGGCGGGGGGGGGGTGGGGTGGCGGGGCGGGGCTGACCTCCAGAGCAAAAGATGATTGATTAACAAAGGAAAACACAGCCGGGCAGTGGTGGCACATGCCTTTAATCCCAGAGTTTGGGAGGCAGAGGCTGGCAGATTTCTGAGTTCGAGGCCAGCCTGGTCTACAGAGTGAGTTCCAGGACAGCCGGGGCTACACAGAGAAGCCCTGTCTGGGGGGGGGGGGGGGGGACCGGAAAAAAACGAGGGGGAAGGTCAGAGAGGGCTTCCTAGGGCTTTGTTAGTTTGGTCTTCTGAGACAGGGTTTTCAGAAGTGACCCAGGCTAGCCTTGAACTTGCACTGATCCTTCTGATTCTACGATTCCAGGCTGTACCTTGGTTTTATGACTTTCCTTGGGCCAGAAGGTGAAGGGAAAGAGTCCAGAGTTTCCTAGCCTGCTTCAGGGGAGGGGCAGGGGTCAGGAAGAGGTCATCCTGCTTGGCTTCTCCATCTCCTAGAGCCACGCTAAGCTTAGTGTGCCAAAGAACCAGACTTTGGGGTAGCATTTCTGTGATAGGAAAGATTGAAATGGAGGCCCTTTACCCCTCTAATTTCATCTCTTGTGAGGTGGAGGCAGGAGGCTGAGTTTGAGTTCAGGCTTGGCCTGGACTAGACAGCCAGCTCCAGGCTCTGTCTCAGAAAACAATGCAGGTTAGGAAGGTGGGTTGCCTGGTAAATTGTTTGCTGCACACATGTGAGGAGCTCCCCAGAACCCAGGTGAAAAGTTCCGTGCAGTAGTGACCTCTTTTGTAGTCCTCCCTCCAGGAGCCAAGCAGGGCAACCCCTAGAGCTTGCTGGCCAGGAAATTGGTGAGGTCGGCAAGAGACCCTGCCTCACAACACGCACACACACACACACACACACAAATAAGTACATAATAAAGGACATGCATATGCACATGCACACACATACACACATACACACAGACACACACATATACACATACAAACAGATATACATACAGACACACACACATATATATACACACATGCACACATATGTATATATACATACACATAAACACACATACACACATACACATACAAATACACACAGAGAGAGATAGATATACACACATACATGCACACACATACAAGAACACATACACACACAAATAAGTACATAATAAAGGACATGCATATGCACACACACATATATATATATACACATATACACAGACACACACATATACACATACAAACAGATATACATACATACACACACATATATACACACATGCACATATACATATATAGACATACATACACATAAACACACATGCACACATACATACAGACTCAGACAAACATATATAGACACACATACACATACGAATACACACTTAGAGAGATAGATATACACACATACATGCACACACATACATGAACACATACACAAACACACACACAAGTACATAATTAAGGGCACAGAGCATGGAGGCCTCCTGCCACATTCCTGCCCTGATAAAAAGAAAGGCCCTGAGCCTTACTTAGCTATTTGCCTTTGGGTATGACTCAGAAACAAATACTTTGGAATGCATAGTGTCATTCCTGTGATTTTTTTTTCTAGTCTAGCCTATACTTTTAAATGCAAGGGATTGGACTCAGAGCTTCACTCATGCTAAGTGTTTACAGTTTACCACAGACTGCCTCTAGAAATAAATCTTAAAATTGGAAGTAAAGCAAAGATGCCATTTGCATAAGATAAGAAAATTAAAATAGCTCGGTATGATAATCTCGGCTTCCAAGGCAGAGGCAGGCTGATCTCTGTGAGTTCCAGGCCAGTTAGGACTACAAAGAGAGATCATGAATACTACTACTACTACTAATAATAATAATAATAATAATAGGAAAGAAGCAGCCAGACAGTGGTGGTTTTATCCCAGCACTTGGGAAGCAGAGGCAGGCAGCTCTCTTAGTTTGAGGCCAACCTGGTCTACAGAATGAGTTTCAAGACAGCCTGGGCTACACAGAGAAACCCTGTCTTTAAAACCAAAGGAAAAAAAGAAACAAAGAAAGAAACAAACAAACAAACAAAGAGAAAACAAAAAGAAAAGAAAGAAAAGATAAGTGCCTTTATTGATATGATTTTTACATAGAAAACCTTGAAATACCTTTAATACTTTACTAACAAAGATCGTTGAATGAGGATTAAATAGACTAAGATCTCAGAATAGCGACAGGTCAGAATCAGCTGTGAGCCAGGCATGGTGGCCCACGACTTTAGTCACAGCACTTGGGAGGCAGAGCTTTATGAGTTCTAGGCTAGCCTGGTCTACATAGCAAGTTCCAGGCCAGACAGAGCTATTTAGTGAGAAGAAGCAGTTGTGGCCAGGCATAGTGGTGCACACCTGTGACTCCGGCACTTAGGAAGCTAAAGCAGGATTTTGAGCTAAGGCCGGCCTCGGTTTCATGATGAGACTCTTCATGGCAAATGGTGTTAATTGTGCTAGAATTCCTGATTCTCAGCTAGTGAGAGGCTTCAGACATGGAGGCATGGAGACTCCATTTCTTCTCTATGTTCATATAATTATCCTTGTCTTTCTATCCTGCTTGAAGTATTAGTAAAAAGAGAAGTTCCCCAGGGATAAACCACCACTATAGAACTGCACTTATGATGGAGAGATCTTGATTATTGCATGTAGGAATAAGAGTGATAGGGGCTAGGGAGAGGGCTTAATGGATAAGAGAGCTTCCTGCTCTGAGGACCAGATTTGGATCCCAGTACCCACATCACACCAGTCAGTTTACAAGCTTGAATGGACACACACACATATACACACACACACACAAATAAAACACAAAACTTTTTACTTAATTTTTTTTTTAGATTTATTCATTTTATTTTACACATGAGTATTTTGCCTGCATGTATATATGTTCCCTGTGTTCATGCTTGGTGTCCTTGGAAGTCAGAAGAAGCCATCGTAGCCCCTGGAACTGAATTTATGGAAGATTGCGACCCACCATGTGGGTGCTAGGAATCGATTCCTGGTCCTCTGCAAGAGCAGCAAGTGCTCTTAACTGCTGAGCTGTCTCTCCAGTCTGTAAAGATTTGTGTTTTAGAGGCTGAAGAGATGGCTCAGCAGTTCAAGAGCACTTACTATTCTTGCAGAAGACCTGAATTTGGTTCTCAGTTCTCATGTCAGACAGTTACACCAGCATGTAACTCTAGTTCCAATGACTCCAAGACACTCTAGCCATCATGGGCGCCTGTACACACATGATGGGATAAATTCATGTACATACACACATACACATCAATAAGAGAACCTGTTTTGTTTTGTTTTGTTTTGTTTTGTTTGGAGACAGGGTTTTTCTGTGTACCTTAGTTGTCCTCAAATTTGCTCTGTGAACCACACTGGCCTCCAAATCACAGAGATCTTCCTGCCTCTGCCTCCTGAGTGCTGGAATTAAAGGTGTGTGCCACCATGCCTGGCTTTAATCAAAGAATGTTTTTTTAAAAGTTCGTGGCACAGAGTGTGGTAACACAGCAGTAGATGGATCACACAGAGGAGTTCCAGGCTGGCTTGCACAGTGATCTCATGTATATTAGCTGGTTAACTGAAAGTGTCCCCTATAGGCGCAGATGCTTGAGTGCTTGGTCCCTAGCAGGTGGAACTGTTGGATAAGGATCAGTGGGTGTGGCCTTGTTGGAGGAGGTGTGTCATTAAAGGCGGGCTTCAAGGTTTTAAAAGCCCAAAAGGTTCCTGTTTGGCTTATTCTCTGCCACCAAGTTGCTGATAAGATGTAAGATCTTAGCTACTGCTCCAGCACCATGCCTGCCGGCCTGCCACCATGTTCCCAGCCGAGATGGTCATGGACTCACCCTCTGACACTGTTAGCACGTCCCCAGGTAAATGTTTTCTTTTATAAGTTGCCTTGGGCATGGTGTCTCTTCACAGCAGTAGAACAATAGACATGCATTTTATGGTTCTTTTTTCTTTCTTTTCTTTTTTTCAGTGTTGGGGATTGAACTCAAGGCCCAATGCATGCTAGCCTAGGAAACACACTGCTTCTAAATGGTCGTAGTATGAGTATGGTGTTTAGCCTTTCCAGGATAGTGTTTGATTAACATGGTGTGTGGGTGAAAAGTTTCTATTCCCTTTTGCAAGCTGCTTGCTGAAAATAAGTTGGGGGGGGGGTGGGGGATTCTTGGCTATGTCAAACCAATTGCTGCCAATGACAAATGACTCTTCTCCTATGTAGCAAAAGTACTTTCTTTAAACAAGTAAGCCAGGCAAAGAAAATTAATAGGTCATTCTTTTTTTTTTTTTCTTTTTTCTTTTCCCGAGACAGGGTTTCTCTGTGTAGCCCTGGCTGTCCTGGAACTCACTCTGTAGACCAGGCTGGCCTTGAACTCAAAAATCCACCTGCCTCTGCCTCTCCAGTTAATAGGACATTCTTGGTGTCACTCTTCCCCTCCCCAAAGAGTCCTTACAAAGCAATGGCAGCCCTGAAAAGTTAGCTTCATGGACTTGCTTGCTCATATTTATTTAGTATTTATTTGAATCCAGTTGCTTTGAAGGAAAAAAAAAGGTAGGTATGGCATAACTACATTAAAAGATACCAGGGTGGGCTGGTGAGATGGCTCAGCGGTTAAGAGGACTGATTGCTCTTCCAGAGGTCCTGAGTTCGATTCCCAGCAACTACATGGTGGCTCACAGCCATTTGCACAGCTACTCATATACATAAAATAAATAAATAAATAAATCTTTAAAAAAAGATACTGGGGTGAAAGGGTTAAGGTCAGCTAGGGAAGGGATGTATGCGGGTGTGGACATGACCAAGAGCCACACAAAGATGAGCTGATGTGAGAGCCGGACTTGGCCCTGAGGTTTACTACAAGCGAGCCAGAGCCAGGAGCATCCTGCGTGATAGTATTTAGTAGAAACGTTTCTGGCTGATGCTAAACTCCACTAGCATCTGCAGAGATAGCGGGAACAGAAATCAAATGCATACGAGTTCCTGCGGGCTACTTCCGGTTTGGCTCCCAGGAAAGCAGGAAGCCATTAGAGGAGCAGGTAAATCCAAACAAGCAGACACTGAGTTGTGAAGTTCTGAGTTCAAATCCCAGCTTTGACACCTGTTAGCCCTGTCACCTTGCATCCCTCAACCTATAAAATGGAGAGAACAAGAGGTCTCTTCCCTCAGAGATGATGCCAGGATTCAAGGAACTGATCTGTGGGAAGTGGTTCGAACAGGCCCGGAATGAGTTAAAAGCTGTGTAAAGTGTTTGCTTTAATTATCTTCTGGCTTGTAATTTTACTCCCAAGAATGTATCCAAAGCACTGGAAATTTTCACTAAAATGTGCATATAAGGATATTCAGTGCAGACTTGTTTAGAATAGCCAGAAAAACAGGAAACCAATGAAATGTTCAGAAATGAGGGGGATGGAGGAGTAGTCTATCCGAAGAAATACAAGTGCCGTCAAGTGTGACGTGAGTTTAGTAGTTTGGGGATAGGATCATGTCATGTGTCTTTGTTGTTGTTGCCTGGAGTATGTAGTTTGGTTAGTTGAGGCAAGGTATCCAGTAGTCCAAGCTACCCTTGAACTTACTACGTAGCTGAGGATGATCCCGGGCTGGCCTGAAATTCCCTATGTAGACCAGGCTGGCCATCCAACTCAGAGATCCAGCTGCCTCCTAAGTGCTGGGATCACAGATGTGTGCTACTCAGTGAACTTTACCACATTTTACATACTGAGCCATCTCCATAGGCCCCTGTGTTTTACATTATATTAAAAACTGTATCTATCTGTATGTGTATAAGACTTGTGTACACACAGAGATTCCAGAAGAAGGCATTGGGTCCCCAGGAGGAGTTGTGAGCTGCCCAACACAGGTGCTAGAAACAGGACTTTGACAACTGAGCCATCTCTCCAGCCCCACCCCCGGTGTTTTGTTTTGTTTTGTTTTTTTAACATACTTTTTTTTTTATTTTTTTTTTTTCGACACAGGGTTTCTCTGTATCGAAATAGCCCTGGCTATCCTGGAACTCACTCTGTAGACCAGGCTGGCCTCGAACTCAGAAATCCGCCTGCCTCTGCCTCCCAGAGTGCTGGGATTACAGGCGTGCGCCACTACCGCCCGGCACCCAGTGTTTTTAACAGAACTATTTACACACAATATATGCACATCACCCATTAACTTTATTAATAGAAAAAATAGAAGGAAGGATGGACAACAGACAGATGTAGTTAATTCCCTCAAATTAGTGTTTTACAGTACTTTCTTCTTTTTCTTTTTTCTTTTCTTTTCTTTTTCTTTCTTTCTTTTCTTTTTTTTTTTTTTTTTTTTTTTTTGAGATAAAGTCTCACTATGTACTTCAAGCTGGCCTTAAACCTCAAACTCATAATCCACTCCTGAGTGCTGGGATTATAGATATGCACCACAGCAAAACAAGCAACAAGGCCATGTTTTCTTTCTTTTTTCTTTCTCCTTCTCCCCCTCCTCCTCTTCTTCCTCTTCTTCCTCTTCTTCCTCTTCTTCTTTTCCTTTTTTAGACAGGGTTTCTCTGTGTATCCCTGACTGTCCTGGAAATGACTATGTAGTCCAGGCTGGCCTCAAACTCAGAGGCTGCCTCTGCCTCCTGAGTGCTGAATAAAAGTCATGTGTCACCGCAAGTCACATGGCTTTGTTTTGGATTTTTGAGACAAGATCTCTCTATGTGGCTCTGTGTGTCCTGGGACTCAATATGTAGATCAAGCTGGACTTGAACCTACAGAGATCTGGCTGCCTCTGCCTCCTGGGTGCTAGGATCAAAGGCATGCACCACCATGCCAGGCCAATACCTTCATTTTCTACTTAGCACGTGAGCCTCAGGTATTTCTTGAGAAGAGCCTGTGTTTTTATGCCATTTTCAAGCTCATGCTTGTGGTGCTTAATTTTTGTCAAGCTGATCAGACTGAGAAACACCCAGGGAGGCTGGAGATGTGGCTCAGCTGATAAAGTGCTTGTCTCACTCACTGTGTGAACCTCTTGGGTGTAATTGCTATTACCTCATAAAATGGGCATGGTAGTGTGGCTGTAACCCCAGCTCTAGTGAGTTGGAGGCAGGGGAGCAGAAGTTGAAGGTCATTCTCAGCTGTGTAGGGGTTTGAGGCCAACCTGGGCTCATAAGACCATGTCTAAAAACAAACAACAGACAAAAGAAAACACCTAGAGGACTGGTGGGTCGCATCTTTGGGCATATCTGTGAGGGCATTTGAGAAAGGAAATTAACTGAGTGCACAAGACGTGCCCTGAATATTAGTGGCTCTATACCATGGAGTTCCAACGAGAGAGAGAGAGAGAGAGAGAGAGAGAGAGAGAGAGAGAGAGACTCTTTTCATCTCTCCCCACTATCATCAGGTATTTTGTTTCAGTCCTGAGAATAGTAGCTGACACGGTATGCCATCATTTCAAAATGCCAGCCAAAGACTCCAGACTTTTGATGGGAAGGCTAGTAGACCCAGCACAGCCATAGCAGTCACTGGAATCTCTGCATCTGTGCTGGGTTCCCTCATGATTTCCCATAGACGATGCCAAGAACTTCCCTATAGCCCTGGACCATGAGAGGCTGTCATGGAAAGGACACTGGGACCTGAGCAGCAGGAATTTTTTTATAATAGCTCACAGGCAAATCTGCCCTCCACCCAAGAGAAATGCTATCTCCATCTTCCAAGGCTGGGTGTCACACACACATCCTTCATCAGATACTTTGGAACAGAGGTAGCCTGTGACTCTCCTCATGAGACCTTCAGAAACATGAGATTTCCCTGTGGGGACTGAAGAACCACTGCCTAAGTATTGTTAGTTTAATGTGCATACAAATCAGCTAGGGATCTTTAAGCTACAAATCCTGACTCATCTACTTTGGCTGGCGATAGAGTGTCTTCTTACAAGAGTTGAGAATAGTGGTTGGAAAGACGGCTCAGGTGGTTAAGAGAACTCAACTGGCAGCTCTTCCAGAGAATCAGGGTTCTATTCCCAGCATCCATGTGATGGCTTACAACCATCTATACCTCTAGTTCTATAACTCTAGATCTAGGAGATCTGATGACCTACCTGTTCTGACCTCCACAAGCGCCAGGTAGATGTGTGGTATACAGACACACATAAGTTCACAGCCTGAGACATTGGTTTGAGTTGTAACTGTGTAGGGTTGGTTGAATGAGGTAGGATTTCTTTCTGGTGGCAATCAGAGGGTAACAAGGCAGGTAATGAGTTTGAAGGCTGAATGTGCCCATGGCAAGTGCACAGTGTAACCAGGAGACAGCTGAGGAGATCATCGCTTGAGGGGCTGTATTAGTCAGGGTTCTCTAGAGTCACAGAACGTATGGAATGTCTTTCTTTATTGAGGGAATTTATTATGATGACTTACAGTCTGTAGTCCAACTCCCCAGCAATAGTCAGCTATGAGTCAGAAGTTCAAGAATCTAGGACTTTCTCAGTCCCACAAGGCTAGTGGTTTCCGTTGGTCTTCTGTAGTAGATTCCAACAGATGTGCTGGCAAGTAAATGCAGGAAGAGCAAGGCCTCTTTCTTCCAATGCCCTTATGTAGGCCTCCCGCAGAAGGTGTTGTCCAGATTAAAGTTGTGTATCACCAAGGCTGGATCTGGGACTTGTTTTGTCCCAGGATGACCTTGAGCTGACCTTGAACTCAGGGATCCCTTGCTTTAGTGTCCTTTGATTAAAGGCATGCATTACCTTGCCTGGGCCTAAGCTTTTCATAGCCACTATGCCTCAAGATCTCCATGTCAAAATTCAGGTCAGAAACTTGTGTCTTCCAGCCTCGAGATCTGGATCACAGGTGAGCCCTCCAACTCTGGATTGTAGTTCATTCCAGATCTAGTCAAGTTGACAACCAGTAATAGCTATCACAAGGGCCCTCTGTTGCTGGTTAATGGAGATTACTGTCTTCCCTGAACCCCCCCCCCATTTCACCCCCCAGGTAGCTACAATTCCCAGGAAAGACCCCTTTCTTTCAATACCATTAGTTTCCAATACCAAGACTGAGAAGTGCTAGTGGGCGAGGGCCACCTTAGTCTCTCCCGTTGTACTCCAGAAGTATGTGCGCATGGGCACCAGTATTTCTGGGACCAGCCACACCTGGGTTTGGCATTCCAACATTTTCCTTTCCACCCTGGGTAAGTCTCTTCCCCTGTCTGTGCCAGCTCCCTTATGCATGAATGAAAATCACAATACCCTCCTACCTCACAGATAGCTATATGGAGGAAATGAGATTATGTTTGTTGAATGACTAACACTGTGCTGAGTCCTGGAGGTGCCTGATACACCTTTTGGTTAATATCAGTCTTCTGGCAACAACCCGCAGCGAGTCATATCTGTAACGATTGTTGGACTAATGTCTCCTCAAACCTGGAGTCCTTTATCAAATCTTTTAGGAGCAGCGAGATGTGAGCAAGTTACCTCTTGCCTCCAAACCGAGGTTGTAAAATGGAGATAATTTCCATTGCTCAGGGAACAAACGTGAAAGAATTTATAAACAATAAAATTGCTATAAAGTGTCGCAATTATAACTAAGGTGGGACCCAGGAGGAATACACACCCGGGAAGCGTAATCCAGGCAGCTATGTGCAGCTCTGGAATGCACAGAACAGGTACAAATATTCAGTCTTTTTCCTCCTCCCAAGTTTTATTGCTATGTAATTAACAAAAATAAGGAAGCTGGAGAGGCCCATTCGGTCTTATCTGGCTTCCAACCCACCCAGCAGCCATCTCCTCTTCACACACAGTGCCAGTGTGGACTTGTAAAAGCCCTCTCAAGGCTGACAGGACCGTATCAGGCAAGGGTCTTCCTGGCAAAGCCTGAGTTTGAATCCCCCCACTCCTGGTGAAAAGAGAGACAGCCCACTCCTACAAGCTGGCCTCTGACGTCCATAAGAATTCTCATCCGTCCATAAGATGCTCATGTGCATCTCACACAGAAGTAAATATTAAAAAAATACAGTGAAATAAAAGTGTTCTGAGCTTGGACAGTGTGTCTGTGATGCCTGGATAAAATATAACTTTTTTTTAAAAAAAAGAGATATATTTCTTTTGTTGTATGACAGGGTTTCTCTGCGTTGCTCTGACTGGCCTGGGCCTTGATATTTGATTTGTAATCCAGGTTGGCCTTGAACTCACAGAGATCTATTTGCTTCTGCTTCCCTAGTGCTGGGTCAAAGGAATACACCACTGCACCTGGCTAGTGTGTGTGTGTGTGTGTGTGTGTGTGTGTGTGTGTGTGTCTGTATGTGTCTGTAGGTTCTTGGGGAGAACTGATGTGGGCATCTGGTCACCTGGACTGAAGTTGCTGACACTTGTGAGCTACCTGGTGTAGGTGCTGGGAACCGTGAGGCCTGTCCTCTGGGAGAGCAGTGCTCTTAATTAGCTTTGTTCTCTCTCTGTCCTCTAGGGTCACTACACACACAGAGCACACACACATATACAAGCAGACCAAACACCATACATATTAAAACAAAAACAAAAATGAAACAAGGGCACAAAACAACAACAAAAACCAACCAAACAACCCTTTTCTGTTTCTTAGAATGAGCTTGCATTTGGGATTTTCCAGCCTTCAAGTAGGGTAAGGTAAGTGTCAGACAAGAACAGCTGGTAGCCAAGGAGGCTGTCTGTCTCTGCTGGCTGTTGTCACACAACAAAATTGTCCCTAAATGCAATGCCTCAAAAGGACCTTATTAAAGGCTGGAGAGGTGGCTTCATAGTTAAGAACACTGCCTGTGTGCTGGGCTGTGGTGTCACACGCCTGTAATCCCAGCACTCTGGGAGGCAGAGGCAGGTGGATTTCTGAGTTCGAGGCCAGCCTGGTCTACAGAGTGAATTCCAGAACAGCCAGGGCTATACAGAGAAACCCTGCCTTGAAAAAAACCAAATCCGAACAACAACAACAACAACAACAAAAGAAAAAGAACACTGCCTGTCTTTCCAGGGGATCAGGGTTCAATTCCCAAACCCACATGGTAAATCACGACTGTCCCTAACTCTAGTTCCAGGGGATCCAGGACACGCACATACACACAGACAAAGCATATATACTAAAAATAAACATTACTAAACAACAACCTCAAGTTGTTGTGCACACCAAGTGGTGGTGCACACCTTTGATCCCAGCACTCAGGAGGCAGAGGCAGGTGGATGTCTTGAGTTCAAGGCCAGCCTGGTCTACAGAGTTCTAGGATAGCCAAGGCTACACAGAGAAACCCTGTCTGGAAAAGTAATAAAAACAAAACAAAACAGTAACAGCAGTAACAATCTCTTACACACACACACACACATACACACACACACACACACACAAAACAACTTTATTAAGCTTAGGTTGGTGACCCATGCCTGTAGTTCCAGCTCCTTGGGAGACTGAGATGGAAAGATCTCTTGAGTCCAGAATCTGAGGCAACATACCAAGATCTTATCTCAAGCAGAACAACTGAGGAGGAACTGGAGATGACTCAGTGGCTAAACACTTGCCCCGCAAGCACAAAGACCAGAGTTCATATCCCCAGCACCCACATAAAAGCCAGCAGAAGTGCTTGGGCTGGGTGAGAGGTCCTGACTCAGGAGACTGAGCGGAATGCTGACTGAAGACTCGTGACATCAACCTCTGGCCTACACAAGCACACACACTGAGCTACATGTATGCCTGCAAGCATGCAAACACATATACATACATATCATACCTACAGTCATAAGCAGAAGAAATCACCACCTTTATTGTGATGCAGTTTCTGTGGGCTGGGAACAGGGTACAGCCAGATGGCTGCCTGTGGCTTCGCTTCTGGCCCTGGTTCTGTTTCTGGTCTCTGGGCTGTGACCAAGATACCAGCCACAGTTGCAGGCTTCTCAAAGCTTGGCTTTGGGGACCGATTTCCAGGTTCACCTTGTGACTGACAAGGTCTTCTTGCTGTGGTGAAGACATCAGCTCCTTCCCATATGGGCCTCCCCTTGGGTGGCCAGCCACTGGGCAGTTAGTGGTCCCAAGAGCAGGAACCTGAGAAAGAAAGAGTCTGTGGCTCGTAGTGCTTAGTGTTACAGCCTATGTGTATCTGACAGTCACCAACAGACTTTGTTTTTAAATGTTTGTAAGTACATTCATTTATTTATATGTGTTACACACACAGGGTAAGAGGACAGAGAGTGACTTGTGAGATTTGGTTCTCGCCTACCGGGTCCTGGGAATCGAACTCAGGTCTCATGTTTGGCAGCAGGTACTGAGATAAATTGCCCGCCCCATTTTCTATTCTTTAGGCAAAGCCAAAAGGTTTATTCTGGGCTTGAAGTGTGTGCTAGATTGAGGCAGAGAATACTAGGGGACAGTTACTACACAAGGCTGGAAATCAGCATCACCCTTAAGATGTGCAAGGGGTTCATAGGAGTGTCACCTTCCCAGGCCGTGATCCTAATACTGGTGTGTGGGTAAAGTGCCAGTCTTCTGTGCTGGGAGTCAGGGTGAGCGGTGTGGCTTGCCTTAAAGGTTGGGACACTCCCTCCACCCGACCATCAGGCATTCATTATCTGGAGCCAGGAAGCAGAACATTGTTACTCTTCGGGAAATAGACTCCTGGCATTGGCCAAGGGTCAGTCACTCTGGAGTTAAGCACGCTATGCAAGCCACTCCCACAGCCCCTGATCAGGCCTTTAAAAAACAAAGCAATCCTTCTGAGCCTATGCTGTGATCCCAGTCCTTCTTTGGGAAGCAGAGGCAGGAGGATTGTGAGTTTGAGGACAGGTTGGGCTGTGTAAGGAAATGCAAACTAATCATCTCAATCTAAAATCTCAAACTAAGATTCTCAAACTAATAAAACAATAACAGTCATTTGTTATTGGGCAGGTAGGGGATGAAGAATGTGTTTGGCATCTCTCCAGGGCAGCACCCTCTCTAGATGTTCTAACCATCTGTTCAGATCAAGCAGTGGGGCCCCTTTTCTGCCCTCCGACAACGCCTCCCATACTCCATCCATCCAGTACTCCAATCCCCTGGCTGCTAGGGTTCTCCCCATGATGGACATGTGACCCTCGCAAGGCTGCAAAGCTTTGGAGCGGATACAGTAGTGGTTGGGGGCAGGGAGTCAGGCATTTTTCTTCACAGAACTATAAAAAGGTCAGAGGTTGCCCTGTGACAGCCCAGCCTAAACCAGAAACGAATGCAGCAGAGATAGAGGGATGGCATAGATCAAGAGAAAGGACCTCCTGGATCCAACCGTGCCTGAAGCCACATCCACCCTAGACTGCTGATGGCCCTGTAAACTAGTCACACCTCTTCATCTCAGCTAGTTCTCAGCCTGTTTTTCTATTTGCTGCTACTGGAGGAGTCCTCATCGATGTAGCCTAGGTTGTTTGAGCTGGAGATACTTCTGTCTGCTGGCAACATTCATCCTTACCCACCTCCTCGACATCTCACAGACTCCTAGAAGGCACCAGAACACAAGCAGGCAATTTCCCATCTGGTAAAAAACAAAAAAACAAAACAAAAACAAAAAAATCCCTCCCCAAATCAGAACATCACTGAGGGAAGACAGGAACCGAAGCAGACATCATGGAGGAGTGCTGCTTACTGGCTTGCTTGCTCCCCATGGTTTGCTCAGAATGTATTGTTTTGTTTTGTTTTTTAATGTACGCAGTGACCACCTGCCCTGGGGTGAGACCACCCACATAGGCTGGACCCTCTTACATATCAATCATCAGTCAAGAAGATGCCTCCACAGACTTCCCTCCAGACCAGTGCTATGGAGTAAGATCCCTTCTTCCCAGATGACCCTACCTCTGTCAAGTTAATATAACTAGCCAACACATTGGCTCACACCTGTAGTCCCAGTGCTTGAGGGGCAGAGACAGGAGGACATGAGTTCAAAGCCAGCCCAGACTGCATAAAAAAGAAAAAAAAAAAGAATGCCAGTGAATAATGAATTAAAACAAACTACAAACAAAACCCACAGGACCTGTAATTGGTTTCTCTGGGGAGGGTGACAAGGGTCCTTTGCCAGCCTGGGCCTTGCAGTTATAGAGACAGGCCTATTCTGTCATGTTTCGTCTTGTCTACTCAAAACCATTTTAATGTCTGAGAAGCAAACGAAAGCGTCTTCTAAGACTGTCTCTTCCAGGTGGCCGGTGCTTACCCAGAGACAGCTCCTGCTCAGCCAAAAGGCTGTACCTTAGTGCTCTTGGGTAATTTCCTCCAGAACTAAACCAGGCTTCCAGGCCCAGGTGGTGTGGCAGGCTAGAAACTTGACACCTCTCAGGGGAGATTAACTTGGCCTCTGTCAGGGCCCAGACTCAGATCCCTCTCCTCAGGTGCCATCGATGGCAAGATCTGGGTCAGTCAGGAATGTTTTCCCAGGGCTTAGGGGAGAGCAAGCACCAGCTGCTCATCCTGACAGGCCAGTCAGTCTTACAGGACTGGCCCCCTCTCTGGCCCTGTTCTTCTCTTTGCCTCCCAGCTAATCTCCATTGTGTTCCAATCCTTGCTTCAGGGTAAGCTTCTGGGGAATGCCAAGTAAGGCAATGCAAAGCCCTTACTCGGTGGAAAATCTCTGCAGAGAGTATGCGCTTAAGCAACAGAGCAAAAGAAGTTTTGACATATCTCTCTCTTTCTATATCTATATCTATAGATAGACAGACAGACGTAGATTTAAAGACAGGGTAGCCCAGGATGGCTCAAATTCATTATATAACAGAAGATGACCTGAACTCCTGACCCTCCTGCTGCCACTACCCAAGGGCTAGAAACCAGCAAGGCATTTTTGTAATGCTCCCGAATTTTCCTTAACGTTAGACCTGGTGACACAGACCCGCAATCCCAGCTACTAGGGAGGCTGAAGCAGGAAGAACTGAAAATCTGAAGCCTGCGTGGGCTACCAAGTGAGTTCAAGGCTAGCCTGGGCTACCAAGTGAGTTCAAGGCTAGCCTGGGCTACCAAGTGAGTTCAAGGCTAGCCTGGGCACCTTAAAGAGACCCTGACTTAAAAGAGAAAAAGTAAAATCAGGCTGGAGAGGTGGCTTAGTGTTTGAAAAGTGTGATGTTCTTCCGGAAGACTTTAATTCTTCACAGACACTTTAACTCCAGCTCCAGGGGATCTGATGTCCAATTCTGGCCTCTGTAGGTACCCATACCCAGTGCACATATCCATCCCTATACTCAGAGACACCCTATAAACATAATTAAAAATAAACCTTTTAAAAAATACAAAGATGGACTGGAGAGATGGCTCAGTGGTTAGAAGCACCAACTGCTCTTCCAGAGGACCCGAGTTCCCAGCACATACATGGCAGCTCATGACTATTTGATAAATCCAGAAGATTATTTAACACTCTCTTTTGGCCTGTGAGGGAACCAGGCACACACATGGGACATAGACATGCAAATAGGCAAAACATACATACATAAAATAATTTTTAAAATATTTTAAATAAAGAGTAAAAAAGAGGACTAGGGGCAGAGCTTAGTTTCAATCCCAGGGCTAAAAAAAAAAAAAAGGTAAAAGAAAAAGAAATTGATACAGCATCTGTCTATATTGTCCTGGCTGCCTGGGGCAATCTTCATGCCTCTGCCTCCCAAGCGCTGGGGTTAAAAGTGAGCACTACCAGGCCTGGCCAAAATATTTCTTTAAATTGAATTTAATTTGGATATTAGCTCTATGGAGGATGTTTTCATGAACCAGGCCCTAGGTTCAATTCTTAGTCATGCACACACACACACACACACACACACACACACACACACACACACACGTTTAGAAAAGAAGCAACATTCTCATAATTACTTCCTTGTATGAAGTTTTAGGACCCAGATTTTTTTGTTGTTAACTTAAAAACACCATTTCTGTGTGATGGTGGCACACGCCTTTGATCCTATCACTTAGGAGGCAGAGGCAGACAGATCTTTTGAGTTTGAGGCCAGCCTGGTCCATAGATCGAGTTCCAGGACAGCCAGGGCTACACAAAGAAACCCTGTTTTGAATTTTAAAAAATTACACAAGATAAGAAAACTTATTTTATTTTTCTATATGTATGGGTGTTTCCCCACGCCTGTACATTTGTATTCCACTAACTGGTACCCGAGGAGGCCAGAAGAAGCTGTCGGGTCCCCTGAAACCGGAGTTACAGTGTGAGCCACCATGCCACTGCTGGGAATTGAATCTGGACCCTCTGGAAAACCCAGTCCCCCCAGGACCCAGATTTTAAACGACACATAAGCGCAAGTAGTGTATTTAATGAATACAATTAAAAGAATAATGTATCTGGCTGGGTGTGGCGTGGCACACATGTAATCCCAGCACTTAAGAGGTGGAGGCAGGAGAATTAGGAGGTTAATGCCAAACTGTATTCCCCTGTCCCCTGTGGATACACATGCTATGAGTTTTATCCAGGAAATCAGTTTAAGAATATACAGCCTACACACTCTTATTTTTTTTTTAAGGGGCAACTCACAAATGTCAAATTGTGGTGGAAACTTAAATAACAGAGATGACATCTTACCTAAGGGAAAGGACATTCTGGTTGGCAGGCACATGCGCTCACAAAAGGAATGCTTTCCTTTTTTTTTTTTAAATTTAAATATTTGCCATGTTAATCCTGTGTGCTTGTGTCTGTGAGCGTGTGTGTGTGTGTGTGTGTGTGTGTGTGTGTGTGTGTGTGTGTGTATGTGTGTGTGTGTGTAGATGCCTGTGGAGAAGGCTAGAGCATCAAGTCTTCCTGGAGCTGATCTTACTGATGGAAAGCTTGGTCCTCAGGAAGAGCGGCATACACTCCTAGGTTATTCTCTGTGTAGCCCTGGCTGTCCTGGAACTCTCTTTGTAGACAAGACTGTCCTCAGACTCAGAGATCAGCCTGCCTCTGCCTTCCAAGTGCTGGGATTAAAGGCGTGCACCACCACCGCCCAGTCACAGGCTCTCAGCCACCGAAGCACCTCTCCAGTCCCAGGGGGACCTGGGAAGGTACTTCCTGGTATCTGGGTGCCAACCCCCATGCCACAAGCATCGGCTTCCTTCAGGTTCAGGTCTGATTTCTTTTTATTATGATTCTTTTTAAACATATAAACGTGTGGCAAGGAGGAGCACGGCAGCAGGAAGGACAGATGTCACTCTGCCACAGTGGTGGCTAATTCTGGGTGCAGGAGCTTCGAGGCTTCAAAGTAACTGTGCGCGTGATCGCCCTTCGAGCCGGGCTGCTTGCTGCCGGGGCTGCTATCTTTGTCTGAGAGGTAGGGCAGGTTCTCCACGCTCTCCTCCACGCAGGGATCCGAATGGAAGCCCTTGAGGGCCACGAGACGGTACCGCTTCCTTCGGTTGAGCTTGTAGATGCGGATCCTTTCCTTTTCTGCCTCAGGGTCGGTGAGAATCCCATCCCAGCGCAGACTCTCATTGATCTGGCTGGAAAGGCTGTCTTCTATTTCGGCAAAGCAGGGGTGATTAATGCTGTACGAATAGGGAAGGGTTTGCCTAGTTTCCTCTTTGTCTCTGGGCTCTGCTCTCGAGCCATGGTCTTTGTGGGGATTTAAGATGTCATGGAAAGATGAAGAAAGCGGCTGGTTCTTCCGACCTCGACTGTGATGTTTATCTGCTGAAAAGGTGAGGAGACAAGTGTTTGTGTCTGTTATGGTGCCCGAATAAATCACCAGCGATGTAAGAGACCGGGACTGCCTGTACCCAGGGTTCAGAAGGCAGGAACCTGGGATATCACCGTCGCTGGGATGCTCTCTCTGGTCAAGGTATTTTAGGGCAAGAGGTACCTTTTTCTTGTTGTGGCACTGTAGATTGAACCCAGGTCTTGTACATGCTAAACACAAGCTCCACCACTAATCTACACCCCAGTCCAGGAACCAAGAGGTATCCATCAATGTCAACCGACAAATGGAGACCAGCGATCTAAAGGCTAGCCTGACTCCTGGTGTCCTGTTCTTTCTACTGTATCTGCTGTCCTTCAACTTAACCTCACTACATGCTCACCAAATGCTTCCCAGGTCTGTGACTCTACACCCCTCTAGACACTGTATGGTGAAAAAGACAGAGGACAGAGCTTCCTACATCAAATAATGTAATCTGTAGTAGACTGAACCAGACTGAACCAGGAAATACTTTTTTTTAATTTAATTATTTTATAAACCAGGAAATACTATTTTCTTTAAAAATTATTGTAAAGATTGTGAAAAAAGAGATTGTGTGTGTGTGTGTGTGTGTGTGTGTGTTGTTTGAATACATGTCTGTGTACCAGGTACATTCCTGGTACCCACAGAGGTCTGAAGAGGGCATCAGCTCAATCTGCTAGTACTTCAGTTACAGGCAGTTGTGAACCACCATGTGGGTGCTGGGAACTGAACCTGGGTCCTCTGCAAGAACAAGTATTCTTAATAATGGAACTGTCACTCCAGCCTCTCTTTTTTCCTTTTCTTTTCCCTCTCCCTGTTTTTCGTTTGTTTGTTTGTTTAAAGATGAATCTTATATAGTCCCAAGTAGCTTCAAACTCCTTATATAGCCTACGATGACCTTGAACTTCTGATCCTCCGGACTCCACACTTTCCAGTGATAGAATTGCAAGCATATATCACCACGCCTGGTTTCTCCTGTGCAGAGGATGGGACCTAGCACTTTGTGAGTTCTATGCAAACATGAGCTGCAGACCTAGCCCAGGAACACTTCTGTGTGGCTTTGCCCCACTCCTCCTCTCCTCCCCCTCCCTTCCCTTTTACTTTCTTGACATTAATAGCACTGCAGAATCTCTTGTCAAATGGTGATTCTTTATCAGCTCCTATTTCAGGTTTATTTTATCTTAGAAATATCTCTAGAAATCTGGCGGTAGTGGCGCACACCTGTAATCCCAGCACTTGGGAGGCAGAGGCAGGCGGATTTCTGAGTTCGAGGCCAGCCTGGTCCACAGAGTGAGTTCCAGGACAGCCAGGGCTACACAGAGAAACCCTGTCTCAGAAAAAAATAAAATTAAAAAAAAAATCTCTAGAAAGGCAAGCAGAGGGAGGATAAAGGCAAAAATAAATAAATAGAAGTTCAGTTTTGACATTCCCTTATTTTTCTATTCTCTGAAAACTATCTGGTGTCCCCTGCTGACAGTCTGTGGTACATAACACTGTGATTCCTACAGTCAAAAGTTGCGCCAAAAAGACAAAACAAGCCTCTATGTTTTGCTGACAGACACAGCGGCTTGCTACCTTAAGCTTGGCCTGAAGAAGTGATTATAAGACTCCCATGCTCCCTTCCCCAAGCCACAGGATTGTGGGGAGACTGCTGCTCCTTCCACTGCCTGCTCTGCACACAGAGTCAACGCCCCACGCCCGAGCCCAGAGCTAGCCATGTAAGGGGTCAGGGCCACTTCCCTGATGGCCAAAGCCACACAGGTTACACTGGAGTTACATCGCTCACAAGCAGGGTCATTCTGCTTCACAGCTTCCTCAGAGTGGGCGCAGTGTCTCTGCTGGGACATCTGGAGGTATATGATTGAACTCTGGGGGACACGGGGACTCTGGGTTCCTGGACAGTGCTGGTGTATATGTATGCAAGTGAAGGACTCGGTGAGTGAGACTAGAGTACGTGTTGTGGGTGTGATGTTTGTGCACATCTATGAATGTGCCTAGAATACCTGCGTGGGCATAGTGTTTGCTGCGTATGTATCTATGCATATGAGTATCTAGAAGATCTGTGTGTGTATGATGTGAGGGTGTAGCTATCTATGTATGTGAGTTTTTAGGATAACTGTGTGGGTATCCATGCATGTCTTTGTTTTTGTTTTTTTGTTTTTGGTTTTATCGAGACAGGGATTCTCTGTGTAGCCCTGGCTGTCCTGGAACTCACTCTGTAGACCAGGCTGGCCTTGAACTCAGAAATCCGCCTGCCTCTGCCTCCTAAGTGCTAGTAGGATCACAGGCGTGTGCCACCACTGCCCTGCTCCATGCATGTCATGTGAGTGCCTAGTATCCGTGTAGGTGTGCAATCTGTGTTGGCATTGATGCATGTAAGTGTCTAACAGAATGCACAGATGGAACGGAACGGGTAGCCTGCCTGTGTTTGTATGATGGAGCAAACGGTCAGTACTTTAGGTTTGTCAGATAGTGTCATATTGCTATAAGAAGGCAGTGTAAAGAATGCTGGTGTTAACAGGAAGATGAGGTGTGTCTCTTGGCCGAGTCCATGCAGGGAAGATTCTGTATACCTTTACATGGAGTTGGTTCCTAGAGCTTCCAGAAGCATGTGTCCTTTAATGGGTAGAGGAGTTAGGAGGGCACCAGCGGGGAGCCTGAGGTCTGCTCCTGTGTGGGAGTGAACAGGGGCTAGTAGCTGTCCATCTTTGTGACTCCAGACCTTGGAATGTCTGGGTATGTTTTGGTTGAGGGGCTAGGAAGCTAAGAGGAGATGGGCAGAAGATCACTCTCTGAGGGGCTGGAGGCTCCTGAAGTGGGTATCTGTGTGGTCTCCCTGTGGGACCCCACACAGAGATATTAGACGTTGAGGGGAGGGTGTGGTCTCTTTGGGTGTACTGGGAAACTAAAGCTGGTAGACTTCCGTAGTAATTAAGGGGTCTCTGTGCTATTGAGCACATGGTCTTTAAGGGTAGAGCTGGGCATCTCTGGGCTGCCTTAAAGTGTCCTGTCAGGTTTCTAGCCTGAGGTGGCCTCCAGGTACGGGAGGAATCTTAGGTCCAAGAACCAAAGCAGCCTCCCTAGCTGCTCCTCTTACCGTCGCCCTTGCCTGATCCTTTAATCTTTTTCTTCTTCTTTTTTTTCTTCACCTTCCGTTTGGCCAGCTCGGAGGAGGTGCCCACTATGGGGGGCAGCTTGGACCCTGGAGAGCCCTCAGCGCCGCCTTCCGGCGCCTCCTCCTCCTCCTCGTCCTCGCCCTCCTCGCCATACTCCGCCGCCCCGGTCCCACCACGGCCGGCCATCCGCCCGCGGGACCGCGACCTGCGTGCCCGGAACAGCCGAGGACCCGCGCCGGGCGGGCTCCAGGCGCTCACTGCTGTCTCAGACCACGCGTCTCCATGGCGACCGCTCTGCGCCACGCGCACAACCAAGAAGTTGCCGCCAGGGCCACACTATGGCTCTAGATGTACGCATGCGTGTTTTGATCTGTTTGAGACCTGGTGAGTCAAAGTGCACAGGGCAAGGCAGGATAAAGATTGTTAATGCTTTTGGCTGACAATGACATCTCACCCACTAATGCGTGGTCTAGAATATTTATCGTTTTTATTTTTTGAGACAGGGTCTCATGTAGTTCGAATTGGCTGGTTTTCTTGATTTGGTCATCCATTTGTATCCTCTCCCAAGGGCTGGGATTACAGGCATGCGCTATTGATGTCTGGCCCCTCTCTGCACCCCGCACCCTGCGCCCCATCCCCCACTAACCACTTCAGTTGCCCAGGATGGTCTGGAGCTCACTGTAGCCCAGGCAGACCTTGAACTCACGGCTTTCCTGCTTCAGCCTCCCCAGTAACTAGGATTATATGTATGAGCCACCAGACCTGGCACCTCACGAAAATTGTTTTCTTAAAAAAACCAAACAAAAACAAAACAAAAACAAAAACAAAAAACCTCACTTTTCAATAGATTATTAATATCTATTTTGCGTGGTTTTTTTTTTTGGTTGTATATATGTGTACCTCTTGTTGATCTAGCTGTATGCCTGTGTGTTGTAATCTGTTGAGCCCTGGTGTGGGCCAGGGTGTACAGGCCAAGGCTAGGTAGACATTGTGGGTCCTTGGGCCGAAACTGACCTATCTCTTCCACACCTGTGCTGGCTCAGAAGCCAGTGAGCACATCAGATGCTTTGGAACGTGAGTTACGTAGGGAACCCAAACTGGGTCCTCTGCAAGAGCAACAAGTACCGTGATCTGCTGAGCCACCTCAGAGCACCCACCTCTACCCCTGTGACAGTTCTTGTCAAGACCATACTCATGGGCTGGGGACGCAGCTCAGTGGCAGGGCACTTACATAGCATGTCTCACCCACACAGCACCACAGATTTAACAAGCCTAAACCTGGTCCGAGCTGTTGCTTGCTCTTTTTTTTTTTTTTCAGGTTTATGCACCACAGGTCATGTTTTCCAAGCACGGCTGCCAAGAGACAGAGGTGTAGCTTGGGTGGTAGAGTGCTTGACTAACATACATCAAGACTGGGTTTGATCCCCAGCACCCCGAAAACTGGGCATGGTGGCACATGCCTGCAATCCCAATACTTTTCTTCACTGACTAACTTCAAAACTTCTCTCTCTCTCTCTCTCTCTCTCTCTCTCTCTCTCTCTCTCTCTCTCTCTCTTTATTATTATATGTAAGTACACTATGCTGTCTTCAGACACACCAGAAGAGGGCATCAAACCTCATTATGGATGGTTGTGAGACACCATGTGGTTGCTGGGATTTGAACTCATGACCTTTGGAAGACCAGTCAGTGCTATTAACCACTGAGCTATCTCTCCAGCCCTCAACTGGATTCTTTTTGAGTATTATTAGGACTCTTGTAACTCCCCTGTTCTTGTATACACATTTCATATCTCCTTGTCATCTTTCTTTTTCTTTTAGATAACCCACTGAGCATTTGCTGGGATGGCATCCGACCTATGAGCGTGGTGCTCAGTGGCCTCCAGTTATTAGTACTGGACTCAGGGAAGCGTTGTTCTGCAGAGGGCCCTCCTGTTAGCCTGACGAGCTCCTTAGTGTACACAGAAGTTGCGCACACGGCGAGCATCCAGCATCTGCCTCTTGCCTGTCTGCTTCTGTCCTTAAAAGTGAGAGGTGGTGGGGTGGCTCAGCAGCACGTGCACTGACCCCCCAGCCTGACAACTGGAGTTCAATCCCCAGGACCCACACGGTAGACGGAGGAAACAGACTCTAGGAAGTTGTCCTCAGACCTCCGCATGCATTCCATAGCGTGCATGCATGTGTGCATGCACACACACTAAGTAAATGCAATAGAAAAGGAGTCGTATGAAACACACATGACAGCTGTCCTTTGTGCAGCTGGCTGTGTCTGCATGCTGCTGTGTCTGCATGCTGCTGTGTCTGCATGCTGCTGTGTCTGCATGCTGCTGTGTCTGGAGTTGGTTTGCAGATGCCCTGCACCCAGCTAGGTGCCTGTGTACAGGCTCTGGGAGGGTTGGCTGTTCTCCTCCTGTCCTACCTCCCAGCTGCTCCTCCTCGCCTGAACACGTGGCTGGCTGGAGTCAGCTTGGCCGTTTTTCTTCCATTAATGAAGGTTGCATCCAGGCTGTGTGGGGCCAGCCAATGGCTGTGAAGGAGGTAACCTCAGTGGGGAGATACATTTTATGAACGATCATGAAAGTCACTTGCAAGGGGGGCTTTGCCGGTGTTTTTAAATGCTTTTGTGAGCTCTTTTGAGAATTCCACACATGCAGACACTGCGTTTGAGCCATAGTCACTTCCCCCCAGTCCTCCACCTCACCTCTCCCAATTTCACTCTCTGCTTTTTTACTTCCTCCCAACTTTGTGGCTGGCCTAGAACTCGGTGTGTAGATCCGGCTGGCCTAGAACTCTGTAGGCCAGGCTGGCCTCAGACTTACAGACAATTGCCTGCCTCTGCCTCCCAAGAACCAGAAGTAAAGGCATTCGCCTCCACGCCCCACCCTTCCTTTCTTTCTTTCTTTCTTTCTTTCTTTCTTTCTTTCTTTCTTTCTTTCTTTCTTTTTTTAAAATTACCCACTGAATGCAGTTTGTACTGCCCATACATTCATGGGTCTGGTGTCATCCACTAGAATATGGCTGACTGACCAGGGGTGATACCCTGAAGAAAATTTGAGTCTCCCTCTCTCAGAAGCCATTAACTATTAATAGCTCTTCAGGGTAGGGGTGAGGGGAGCTCATGCACCACCCTCCTCACTGTTGAGTGAGTTCGTCTTGTGCAGGTCCTGGGCAGGTCATGGCTATTGTGAGTTCATGAGTGCAGCAGTCCTGACTTTGTTTTGTTTTGTTTTCTTTTGTTTTCTCAAGACAGGGTTCCTCTGTGTAGTCCTGACTGTCCTGGAACTCACTCTGTAGACCAGGCTGGCCTTGAACTCAGAAATCCACCTGCCTCTGCCTCCCAAGGGCTAGGATTAAAGGCGTGTGAAACCACCGCCCAGCGAATTGCAGGTACTTTAACTAACTGTTCTTTCACTGGTCTCTGGTTTCGGTCCCTGACTCCTTTCTTAGCCTGGCTCTTGGGATTTCTAAGTCATCTCTGTATCAAAATAGCTACATAAGGTCCACTGTGCCTGTTGGGTTTTGTTTTGTTTTGCCAACTTGACACAAGCTAGATTCATCTGGGAAGAGGGACTCTGCCTCCATCAGATTGGCCTGGAGTCGAGTCTGTGGGAGTAATTTCTTGATTAGTGACTGAGATGGGAGGGCCAAGCTCACCCCGGGGAGTATCACATCTGGGTGGGTGGTCCTGGGTGCAGCCAGGAGCAGGCTGAGGAAGCTGTGAGGGATAACAAGCCAGCCAGCAACGCCTGTCTGTGGCCTTGCATCAGCAAGCGTGGCCTCTGGCCTCTGCATCAGCTCTGCCTCCGGGTTTCTGCCTTCATGAGTTTTTGCCTTGGCTTCTCTTGATAATGGACTATCACCTGGAAGTTAAATGAACCTCTTCCTCTGCAAGCTGGTTTTAGCCTCAGTGTTTTATCACAACCAGGGAAAACAAACTAAGACCGTTGTCAGTAGTTTTTGTTTGTTTTGTTTTGTTTTGTTTGAGACAGGATCTCAGTTTGTAACTCTGGCTGGTCGGGAGCTCATTCTGTAGGATCAGAGCAGCCTCAAACCCAGAGAGATTCACCTGGTTTTGCCTCCTAAATGCTGGGGTTAAAAACATGTACCACTAAGCCTGGACTTCTTTTATATATATTTATATTATATATGTGTATGTGTATATGTATTTTTTTAATTTATATGCATATATTTGTGTCCGTGTGTAGGTACGTGCACATGAAGGCAGGACCCCATGGACCTGGATCTAGAGTCAGGTATTTGTGAGCTGATGTGGGTGCCGGGAACTGGACTTGGGTCCTTTGGAAGAGCACGGTGTGTTCCTGACCCCTGAGCCGTCTCTGCAGCGCGCCTCCCCCCAGCGTTATTCTGGGACACTATTCCTGTCAGTCTTCCTCTGTTCTTGTCATGCTTGACTTCACAGCGGCATTCGACACTGCTGCTGTCCCTGCTTCCCTTTTATTTGTCATTTACTTTAACTTTTAAACACTTGTGTTGAATCAGAGCCTTACCATAAACTCTGGCTGGTCGACTTGCTGCCCTCCTGTCTTGACCCCGCAGATGCCGGGGTTACAGGCGTGGGCCACCATATCCAGTGTCTCCCTCTTGAAATATTGCATTTGCTTGGCTTTTTTGGACATCTTGTGCTTTAGTCAGCTTTCCTTTAGTATAACAAACAGCTGAACTAAGCCACCCTACAGAGAGAAGACTTGCTGCTCGTGGTAGCTCACACCTACCATCCCAGTGCTTGGGAAGCTGAGGTGAGAGGATTTCCACAAGTTTGAGGCCAGCCTGGGCTACATAATAAGTTCCAGACTGGCCCACACTACAGACTAACATCCCATCTCAAAAAAAGCAAAATGAGGTTTAGAGGTTTGGCCCATAATCTGTTGGTACATTGCTCTGGGCCTTTGGTGAGACGTCCCATCTTGGTGCAAGGCTGAGGTGGAGGAAAATGACTCCCCTGTGGCTGGGAAGTAAGGAGAAAAGGGAAGAAGCTGGGCTCCCACAAGCCCCTTGTGGGGGGCTCCAACTGGGCCCCACCTCAGAGTTTCTGGCACCTCTGATTACCACTCCAGAGAGCAGGCCTTTACCTCAGGGGACTGTGGGAGACTGAATGGCCACACTGCGTGCTGATCTCTGGCCACTCGCTACAGATGTCAGTCCTCCCTTCCCAGCCATCAAACACTGGGCTTCCTCAGTTCCTGAGGCTCTTCCTATACATTTTCTTTATCTTGTCTCCTCTTCCTCTATTTTTTTTCTTAAGACAAGTTCTCCTTATTACCCCACATAAAGCTATCTATGTAACCCAGGAAGAACTCAAGCTCACAGAAATTCTCCTGCACCAGGCTCCTAACAGATGGTTTTACAGGTGTGGACTACCATGCCGAGCAGTTTTCTGAAGGCATCCCCACCTACGCTTGCAAGCTGACACCGTTCCCTCTGTGCGCTGTTGACTTCCAATGTTCTGTCTTTAGCCTGGAGCTCACATATCCACATCTAGCATCCAACCTCCCACTGCACAGATTCACCAGGGCAGACAGCATCAGTTACTGCGTTGATTATTGTGTTGGGTTGAGTTCCCCCGAAAGCAAATTTTAAGCAAAAAGTTGAGTGCAAAGAGTTGATTTGGGAGATAATCCCAAAAAATATTCGTAGAATGGGTATAAGTAAGCCCAGAGATGAGACAGATCACAAAATGCCTCTGTCCCGCCAAGCACTTCTGCAGAGCCAGAGTGCAATCCTCCTAGAAAACTCTGGGTGGCGCTGTAAAACACGCCCACAGAGATCCCAATTGAGAAACCAAGATGCAACTGTGAATTATCCACCAACTCCAGGAAAGTGTTGAATTTCCCGTGAATCAGGGCAGGCCCAACACGCCCTACACAAGATAGAGTTGAAGGGCTGGAGAGATATGTGAGTTTCCCCGCCCTCGTGGATCCTCAGCTGATCCGGTCCAGCAAAGGAAGCAGAGAAAAGGTAGGGGCGGGGGGAAGGGCGTCGGAAGCTCCGTGAGAATGTATGGTGCAGGACCACACTGGACCTCTTGTTAGTGGGCAGATCAACTTGACTTAGGGGTGATTGAAGGCTTATAGAGTTTTGGGGGACTGAGGGCAGGGACTTCCAGGATGGGCCAAGGTCCACTGGCTGGTGGCTTAGGATACCAAGCATGCCTCATTAGCATGGGGAAGCATTTCAGGAATCACAGGTGCTGGCTGAACAGGTTTTGTCAGGAGAAAGGAAATTGATCCTATAAACTAATTGAGGCTACTTGACATTCCTTAGGTAGAGGGAGTGGGAGGGCTTAGGATCCCCTAGACAAGGTCAGAGAAGGAGGAAACCTGCTAACAAGGGGTCTCCCATAGTTCCCCAAGCCCAGAGGCTATTCCATCACGGTGGACTTCGGCCTTAATTAGCACACACCTTAATTTCCCCCACAGAGATGTCTTGACAGTTAAGAACACTGACTGCTCTTAGAGAGGACCCAGGTTCAATTCCCAGCACCCATGTGGCAGCTCACAACGATCTGTTAACTCTGCAGGTGGGACACTGACATAAATGTAGACTAAATACTCATGTGCAAAAAGAATAAACAAACAAACAAAAGAGTCACGAGACTCGGGACACGGGGCATGGGAGCTGAGCACAGAGCTGGGCGTGGAGTAGACAGCCTCCTGGAGTGGCTGACTGCTCCCCCTCTCCTGCTGCCGAATGCCCTGTCTGGTTTGGGTACCCGCTGCAAGCAGGTTTTCCTGATCTCAGGGTGGAATCCATCCGGGGACCATTCTGACAATCCTAGTTCTTGATCTCACAGAAGGAACTTGGGGCCCACTGCTGGCCGGTGAGTCTTGAAGGACCTCTACTGGAGGCTTCTGGGAGGTGCTCCTCTTCTGCCAGATGTTGTCCTGTGTGGATTTGGTGCCAGGTCCTGGGCAGCAGCTGGCCATAGTGATGAGCAGTAATCTGAGGACAAAGTCAGTGCCCCAAACCCGAGGGACTCTTTGCAATCTTGGAGATACGTCTAAGAAAAAAAAATACTTTTCTTTTTTTTTTAGAATTAATTTTTATGTGCGTGCAGGTGTCCTCAGAGGCCAATGTGTCAGACCCTCTCTGAGCTGCAATTAGGCAGTTGTGAGCTGTGAAACATGGGTGCTAGGAACCAAACTCGGCTCTTCTGCAAGAGCAGCGCGTGCTCGTAACTGCTAAGCCATCTCCAGCCCCTCAGAGTAAACACAGCTGTGCACCTATGATCTGAGCACTTGGGGGTGGAAACAGGAAAAGTAGGTTAGTTTCAATTACATATAGAGATCAAGGCTAGCCTAGGCTACATATGAGCCTGTCTCAAGAACCAAAAAGCAAAATAAAAGCGAGCTGCTGAAAGGTGGATCTAATGTTTATCCTTCTAGCCTGTTCCCCAATTCATTTCTCCCTCTTGGCTTCCTGACAGCAATCAGGTGCTAAGAGCAGAGACCCCCCTCCCTCAGCAGCAGGAGGATGGCACCAGGACCCCTGTAGGGTCCCCACTGCAGATCCTTGAGGATGCTACAGCTCAGCCAGAGTCGAAGCTCCTGAGCACATGCAGATTCCTGGGTCCAGGCTCTTGTTCTTGTCACGCGGTCCTAGAGCTGGTGTCAGGTGTGGGCAGTGCTCTTCCCAGCAGTCTTCCCCGGGCTGGCCTAACAGAAATAAAACTGTCCTGATCCACTGCCTCCTCTCTTCAGCAACTGGACTCAGAAGGCTGCAAGCAGACAGACCTGATCTGGTCCCTCAGCACAGGTGGATCGTGGAACTGTAATGTTAAATGAAAGGGGCCGCTTCAGGGGTGATGTGGAACTGAGCAGGGGCTTAGAGGTGAGCGCTGCTCTTCCAGGGGACTGGAGTTCAGTTCCCAGCACCCGAGTCAGGCTGTCACGACTGCCTGTAAGGCCAGCGCAGGGAGACCTGCTGCCTTGGGCCTATGGGCACCTACACTTGCGTGCACAAACACATGGTGAAAAGTAAAAATAAATCTTAGAGATAAATATGAGGATTTTACGCCTGCATCCTCAGCACTAGGAAGCCAGTCTGGACGGATAAAGGCACAGCGTCCTATCGTGTAAGAAATGAGACATCGCCAGGCATGGCGGCACACCCCTGTTCTCTCGGGGCTTGGGAGAGTTCAAGGTCTCCATTTACACTGCAAATATCAGGCTGACTTGGGGCTAGTTTCTTTATTTTGAAGAAATAAAAAGCAACTGGACACATTATTATTGATTTGCAGGAGATTAAGACCTTTAATAACCAGCTTCCACATGTATATGTACATGTACATATACACATATAAAAATATAAGTGTAAACTTTACATAACACTCAAAAATCAGTAGGGCAGATGTGATATCGTCTTTCTTTTAAACACTTTATTTAGTCTATGATATGTGTGTGTATGTGTGTGTAAGCATGTTCACGTACATATGGGTGTGCGAACACCTGAGTGTGTGTGCATCTGCATGAATGCAGGGATAAGCAGGTGGGTGTGGCCAAACAACAATTTGTTGGAAGTTGGTGGTCTTTTACCTGGCTTTTGAGGCAGGGTCTCTCCTGTTTCTGCCACCGCACTGCACCTTCCAGCCGAGATGGACCCATGAGCTTCCAGTTAATTCTCCTGTTTCTTGCCTTCATTCTTGCTCTAGTAGCACTGGTATTACTGATGGGCACCACCATGTCTAGCTTCACTGTGTAGCCCTGGCACGCCCAGACCTGCACTGTAGTCCACGCTTGCCTTGAACTCGCAGAGATCTGTCTGCCTCTGCTTCCCAGGTTCTGAGGAACCTGCACGATTTGACTTTTTGGCAACTATAATGAATTAATTTTTATTTTGTTTACTCAGTTCAATTTTGTTTTGTATCTAAGGATGAACAATTGATCCTCCGACCTCTCTCTACCTCCCAAGTGCTTGGATTATAAGCATATACCATCATGTTTGACTTATGCAACCTTGGCATTGAATCCAGGACCCTCTATATACTAGACAAGAATGCCACCAACCAGGCCTGTCATCTGCTTTGAGTTTTATTTTTCGGAGTCAAGGTCTTGCTGGGGCCTAGACAGGGACCAAGCTAGCCTGGAACTCCAGCTCAGCAGGTACTGCCACCAAGCCTCACTGCCTGAGTTCAGATCTTGGAACTCACATGGTAATAGGAGAGAACTGACCCTTGAGAATTGTCTTCTGAGTCCCTGTACCCACAATATTAATTAATTAAAAAATTGAAAAGGCTTAGCCAGGGTTGTTGGCACATACTTGTGGTCTCCACTCCTCAGAAGGCTGAGAATCTGTTGAGACTACAAACACAACGTGATAAGGCTCCAACTCTAACCATCGTAACTTAGCATCCTTTTATTCCTCCAATAAATACTTCCCACTCAGGAGGAAAACAGTGAGCAAGGGGCAGCTCTCAGAGAACCTTGCTTGTGCATCTCCTCTGTCTGGTCCCTGAGGCCAGCATGAGCTGTGTTTAGCTGATATGCTATAAGTGAGTGAGTGAATGAAGGTGTAAGATGATGGAACTCTCTGTGAGAGTCTGAACTGGTTGATCCCTATTTGAAAGAGGAAACCAGAACAAATTCAAAGTGGCTTGCTTAAACTTTTGTGTGTGTGTGTGTGTGTGTGTGTGTGTGTGTGTGTGTGTGTTTTGAGACAGGGTTTCTCTGTGTAGCCCTGGCTGTCCTGGAACTCACTCTGTAGACCAGGCTGGCCTTGAACTCAGAAATCCACCTGCCTTTGCCTCCCAAGAGCTGGGATTAAAGGTGTGCACCACCACAGCCCGGCTTGCTCAAACTTTTAATGTTAATTAGCCATCAAGTGTTCCTGGAACCCACTGTCCCGGCGGGTTTCTGTGTTTGTTTGTCTGTCTGTGTATACATGTGGTAGGGAGGGGGTGGGGAGGGGATGGGACCCAGGCCCTCACGTGTGCTCAGCATGCTCCCTGTCCCTGAGCCCTGGCCTGCTCTGTGACATCTTGCAGATCGCAGTAGGCTTCACAGGATGGGTGGCGTTTCATGGTCTGTGCTGGCTTCCTTGCTTGCACTTTCTCCCGGTGGTTGCAGCAATGGAGAGCAAATGAGATCTGAGTGTGTCTTTCTCAGTGAGGACCAGGTTTCCCTCCTTTGGCTGGGTTGCTCTGGGTAGCATTTATGGCTTTGTGGCTCCGTGCTGCTGCACAGCCTGGATTCCCCAGCGGACTGCTGTTCTGGATGTCTCTCCTAGTGCCATCTGGCCCTGCTGCAGAGATGCTGTAGTCTGGGTTCTTGTCCACCAGAGGCTGTCCTCTGCTTTTTCTAGCCCACAGTCTTAGTACCTGGACCTTTTCATTTCTTATACAAATGGCATTGTCCTACTTGGAGAAACCGTGCGGGCCTCCTCCCTTTGTCCACCTCCCTGGGCACCTCCGGGCCAAGGTCAACATGGGTAGAACCTGGAAAAGCAGCTCAACGTTTCCAAACCTGTGCCCTCAAGGGACCATTTCAGAGTAATCTGGGAACAGGAAGAGGCGGGGGCAGGCTGTGGGATGGCACAGAACCCCCGCAGCTTTGAAATCTGCCACTGACACCTGGCCTGCCAGATTGGAATGAAGGTACATTTGTCAAGGCAGGCGATTGGTATGTATTTTACTTAACACTCTGTCAATTTAATTTCTAACATTTAATATTTGCACATATGGTGCGTGGTCCCTGTGTCAGTGCTTGCCCTGGGCTTTGCAACTGTCAAAGGCAGGCCTGGGGCTAAGAGTGCAGCTCAGTGGTAGCATGCCTACGTAGCACAGAGTACCCTAAGCTCAACTCCCAGTACAGAAGGGAAAAAGAGAAGAGGGTGTGTTAGGATTTGTTCTGGGGCTGGGCTGTAGCTCAGTTGGTAGAGGGCTTGCCTACCTGGTGTGTGAAGTCTGATGCCCCACACCCTGACGCTCTGAAGATGGAGTTTGACCCCCAGCATCGTATAAATGGGCTGTGGTGGTACCTGCAATTCTTGCACTTGGGAGGTAGAAGCAGGAGTTCAAAGTCACCCTTGGCCAGCATGGGCTATAAAAAGCCCTTTCTGAAAAATATAATAAGATGGGGATGGACAGGAGACATGGCTCAGAGGTTCGGGCGTTCATTCAGTTCTCAGCACTGCACTGGATCAGCCTGCAGCTCTAGCTTGTGGGGGTGCAGCACCCTCTTCTGGCCTGCAAAGGTACCTGAGTTGTCAACACACATACATGCATGTGCACATGCATGCACACACATCCATATGCACACACACACACACACACACACACACACACACGGGGGGGGGGGGAGGGGGTTGAGAGAAAAAATTAAATCTTTAAAAGAAAAAGTAAAAATAAATAACGAAAGTGCCCTGCTGACTCTCATCTGTCCTTCTTCAGTAACACCAGCCTCTTCCAGGGTATCCTTTCCTACCTCACCCACAGTTAGAAAGGGGAAAGATAAAGCCACACCCGATGGCCAGGTCCATTAGTTACACTATGATCAGATGGTAGAAACTGCCTAGCAACTTCTCTTCTTTCCCTTTCTCCTCTTCCCCTCCTCCTCGTCTCTTTCTTGAGACAGGGTCTCACTCTGTAGACCAGGCTGGCCTCTAACTCAGAGATCTGCTAGTCTCTGCCTTCTGGGCCCTGGGGTCAAAAGTATGCACCACTACACCTGGTTTATAACTTCTCAAAAAAAAAGTCATCAGCCCGATTTAAGCTGTTGTGGGACAAAAAACAGCAGAGTAAATTGAGGAAAGGAAGGAAGGAAGGGCGGGGCAGCATCAGGCTCACTGATGCCTGATACCTACCTCCTTCATACTCTTCCTACATCCCTACTGTCCCCCAACATGCTGAATACCCCCCCTCTGTGTGTGTGTGTGTTTCTGGGGGTTAAACCCAGAGCCTCGTGAATGCCAGTCCGAGCCCCACAGAAGCATCCTGCTGCAGCTGGTCTCCCCATCCTTCTTATCATCAGGGTCTTCCTTAGCTGCACCTGCCTATGCCCTTCCCTGCCTGTATTTTCTCCATAGTCCCTTTGCCATTTAACATATAGACCCAGTTGTTTTCCTCAGCTGTCTGGCTGTCTTTGCTGGAACACATACTGCAAACTTTTAGGTCTAACCACTGCTGAATCCCCAACCCTCAAAACTGTGCCCAATATATAACAGGCATGCAGCAAAGAGTCTGGTGGCTCGCACTTGTGAGCCTAGCGTTTGGGAGATTCAGGCAGGAAGATGGCTACAATAAGGCTGCTTGAATTTCACCTCAATTTTTTAAAAAAGGTATAATATGCAAAAACTTAGAGTTTATAAAGTCAGTATCACAGCTGGCCTGAAGATGCAAAGTTAAAGTACAAATGGCTGCAAGACATTGGAAATCCTTAGTTTACTGTTTCGACTGAGACAGATGCTACTGCTATGTAGCCTAGGCTGACAATAAACTTTTTATTTTTTAAAGACTTATTTGTTTTTTATGTTTGAGTGCTCTATCTGCATGTACACCTGCAGACCAGAAGAGGGCACTGGAACCCACTATACATGGTTGTGAGCCACCATGCAGTTGCTGGGACTCAGAGTCTCTGAAGAGCAGCAGGTGCTCCAGCCCGGACTGTGAATGTTTGATCTTTCAATATTATACTTCTGAGGGCTTTATGTAGGCTTGTGACATTAGGCCCAGTGAAACCCTTTTGTTGTTTTTTGTTTTGTAATTCAGGTTGACCTCAAACTTGTTTTGTAGCTGAGAATGACCCTGAACTTATTTAAAAAAAAAATGTATTGGGGCTGGAGAGATGGTTCAGCAGTTAAGAGCACTGACTGCTCTTCCAGAGGTTCTGAGTTCAATTCCCAGAAACTACATGGTGACTCACAACCATCTGTAATGGGATCTGATGCCTTCTTCTGGTGAGAACAACTGTGTGCACACATACATAAAACAAACAAATAAATCTTTTAGAAGATTATTTTATCATTGCACGTGTATAGATATTCTGCCTGCCTGCATGTCTCTGTACCACATGCACGCCTAGTGCTAGTGGGGTGCCAGGAAAGGGTACTGGAGCTCCTGGAACTGGAGTTACAGACCATTGTGAACCACTGGAACTCACTGTGTGAGTGCTGGGAGTTGAACCTGAGTCCTCTGGAAGTATATCAATGCTCAACTGCTGAGCATCTCTCCAGCCTGGCCATGGACTGATGGTCCTCCTTCCTTTACCTCTCTACTGGTTGGGTTACACATATGTAGTACCATACCCAACCCAAACCATAAAAATTACATTTTTATGTATTTATGGTGAATGGGGTAGGTGTGTGGACACGCATCACGTCAGAGGACAACTTGTGGAAGCTGGTTCTCTTCTTCCTCCGTGTATGTCTTGGGGGTTGAACTTAGGTTGCCACATTTGGCAGCAAGTGTGCTTACCTGCTGAGCTATCTCAGTGGTCCCCTGACATGCTCAGTTCTCAAGAAGGTTTCCTCCAGGGTTTGGGAAGGAATCAAGAATGGGAAAATTATGCAGAAAACTTTCACCAGATTGGGAGTCTTTTATTTCTAAAGTACAGTAATGGATACATTCTTAGATTCTACATTGTTCTATAGACCATTGGTAGGTCTAAAATTCAGTTGGGGCTGGTGAGATGGCTCAGCAGTTAAGAGCACCCACTGCTCTTCCAGAGGTCCTGAGTTCAAATCCCAGCAACTACATGGCTCACAACCATCTATAGAGGGAACTGATGACCTCTTCAGGCAGGTGAATTTATAGGCAGCAGAGTGCTCATTCATTAAATAAATTAAAACTTTTTTAAAAAGTTTTAAAATTCACTGTTTTCCAACAGCAATTTTCAATTCTGAGTCCTTGGGGACCCATAGCTGGTACCTTTAATTATTTTATTTTAGTCTATCTTGGGTTATTAAGACAGAATCTTGCTATTTAAGTCAGGCTGGCTCATTTTGTAGCCAAGCTATGTTTGAACTCACGACATTCCTCCTGCCTCAGCTCCTCTAGTGCTGGGACTAGATTACAGATGTGTACCACCATGTCTGGGTTTAAAATATATCTATTTATTCATATATTCTTCTATGGTTTGAGTGTTTTGCCTGCATGTATGCCTGCACCCCATATGCGCATGGTATTGGCAGAGACTAGAAGAGGGTGTCAGATTCTCTGGACTTGAAGTTACATCCAGTTGTGAGATACCCCTATAGGTATTGGGAATCAAATCCAGTTCCTCTGGAAGAGCAGTCAGTGCTCTTAACAGCTGAGCCAGCTCTCCAGCCCCTGGAATTTTACTTTTTCCAACCTACACTTCTTGTTAAAGTTCTCTTATGAACCAGATTCTTCCTCTGCTTTAATTTCTATGTCCTAGCCCCGAGCACTTTGCTAAGTAACCACATTTGGATATAGGGCCAGTAAAGGTTTAGATGGTGTAGCACCCTGAAGCTAAATGCTGCAGAATGTACTAGTGATTCCCGCTACTTGGAAGGTTGAGGCTGGAGGATTGCCAGAGCCCAGAAATTTGAGACCAGTCTGAGCAATAAAGGAAGAACCTGTTTCAAGATGAATGGGGGCTGATGATAAGTCATATGCAGAGGAGACAAAAGGGTAGACAGCCATCAACAAGTTAAGGCAAGACCTTAGAAGAAGCCAGCTTGTGGTCCCTCCATCTCAGGTATCCTGACTAGAGAGCACAGAGCCAACATAAATCTTGCTTAATAAGTGCTGGTCACCCTGTCTGAGGCCTGTCTGCAGGGCTTCCTTGTGGAGGCCCCAGAAAACAATACAGCTCCTTTTGTCCTCCTCCCTTCTCCCTCAGGACCACAGCTTTACTGCTGCTTCCTGTTCTCCACCTGAGACCTGGCTTGCCCTGTGACTTCCTGGTGTGTTTAGCCACCAGAACAGAGAAACAAAGCTTAGTTAACGATGGGGATGGAAGGACTCACTGTCGCCTCAGCCCACCTCCAGATTTTGACATTTTCAAACCTTATCTTTGAGGGTTTGTGGCCTTGGCTAGGCAAGATCTGGGACTCCAGAAAACGATGTGGACAGTGGAATTTGGCAAGGCCAAGCAAGGGTCTGTTAGGAAGGGGTTGGGGTGGGTATGGAGAGGTGGGCACAGTTCACATGGGAAGTCACCCGGATGCCCACTCATTCCATGAGGCTGTGTCCTGGTCCAGTTATATCCAGTTACAATTGAGCATATTTTGAGTTATTGTGAATTTAAGAGTACTGGGAAGTTTGAGCCAGCTCAAGGGCCCAACAATGTAGTCGAAGCCACCTATCACAGTAATCACAGTATGCCAGTTAAAGGGGCTGAGATGGCTCAGTTAAGTGCCTCCAGACAAGCTTGAGGATGGTCTGCACTCGATAAAAACCTGGCTTGGGAGTTGTCTATAACCCCAGGGCTATGGGCGAGAGACAGGTAAGTTCTTGGAGTTCTCTGGAGCCAACCCAGGGAATTGGCGAGCTCCAGGTGCAGCATGGTCAAGGAAGACATCTGGAGTGACCTCTGGCCTTCATACATGTGTCCATGTACACACACATGCACACATGCACATACATCCTGCATAATCACACACGTGTATGCACACATGAGCATTAATGGCAAAAAGGAATGGAAGCAGATGTAACCAGCGTGGCATGCTGGGCAGAGGCACAGATAAAAGGGTGCAGTTATCCCAGGTTCACATTCAAAGCCCTGACATGAACTTTAGTTTAAGTTGAGGAAAAACTGGAGCAGAGGAAGAGAAGCTGCGAAATCCAGCAGTCTTTGCTACAGTGAGGGCTTGAGCTACATTGTCTCACTTCTGATTGGAGACATTGTAATCACTGTGGTCACCTAAAACAGCAAACTAGTCCCCAGGAGAGCACACCTGGGTGAGGCGTAGACATCATCAGGAACAGCCCTCCTTCCTGTGAGTGGATATTGTCCTGCTGGGAGTCTCCCTGTTGCTTGCAAGTAATTTTTGCTTTTAATGATAAAGCTGTGCTTACCCATCAGCCCCAATGCCTTGATGCTCCTTAAATGTCAGGTGCTGCAGGTTTAGGGCAACGACTGAATGCCAAGTCTTTAGCAAAAGTAATTTCTTTTCTTTTTTATCTTTGTTGTTGTTGTTTTTTGAGACAGGGTTTCTCTGTGTATCCTTGGCTGTCCTGGAACTCACTCTGTAGACCAGGCTGGCCTCCAACTCAGAAATCCACCTGCCTCTGCCTCCCAAGTGCTGAGATTAAAAGCATGTGCCACCACCACCCCAGCTCTTTTTTCTTTTTTAAAAAGTTATTTATCTTATTTATGAGTACATTGTAGCTGTCTTCAGACACACCAGAAGAGGGCATCAGATCCCATTACATATGGTTGTGAGCCACCCTGTGGTTGCTGGGAATTGAACTCAGGACCTCTGGAAGAGCAGTGCTCTTAACCACTGAGCCATCTCCCCAGCCCTTTTCTTTTTTCTTTTACTTTTTCTTTTACTTTCTCTCTCTCCCTCTCTCTGTCTCTGTCTGTCTGTCTGTCTCTCTCTCTCTCCCTTCCTTTGTTTTGAAACAGGGTTCCTCTGTGTAGTTCTCCTGGCTGTCCTAGAACTGGTTTTGTAGACCAGGAACTCACAGAGCTCCACCTGCCTCTGCCTCCCAAGTGCTGGGATTAAAGTGTGAGCCAGTACTGCCCAGCAGCAAAAGCAGTTTCTAAGTGTCTGTTCTAAGGTGAATTTGGGTTCTTTCTGTAGCAGTTTTCTCCTCTCTCAACTTGGACCACAGGAGACACTGTCTAAAACTAAACAACTAAACTAACAAAAAACTAACAAAAATCAAAGTATCATCATGATAAGGAATTCTCAATAAGGATCTTTGTTTCTCTTTCCTCTCTGTCTCTGAATCTCTGTCTCTCTGTCTCTGTCTCTCTGTCTCTCTGTCTCTCTGTCTCTCTGTCTCTCCCCCCCCCCCTCTCTCTCTCTCTGTGTGTGTGTGTGTATCAGACAGAGGTCTGTCAAGCTTTACCTTGCTTTTTGGTTTATTTGAGGCCAGAAGGAAGTGTCAGATCCCTTGAAACTGGAGTAACAGACTATTGTGGCCATGTAGTTACTGGGAATGCAACCCAGGTCTTCTGCAAGAGCAGCACCAAGTACTACTAACCCCGGAGGCATCTTCTCAGCCCATTTGGGTTTGTTTTCTTGAGACAAGTCTCACCACATAGACTTAGCTGTCCTGTTATCCAGCTCTGTCCTCCAAGCCAAAGTCTTTATAACACCATCTGTCTGTCTGCAAAACATCATCGCAACTGGGCTGTGTGACTGCTGACATCTGGCTGTTCCTTCCGGCAGCTGTATGCAATTTTGCCATAATTCTGTGGTGTGTATGTATGTGTGTGCATGTACGTGTGCATGTTCATATGTGTGTGGGGGAGTGTGTGTTAGTAAATACAAGTTGGGAAGGAAGTCACTGATCATGCCAAGTATGCACAGTAAGTCATTGGTTCCCTCAGGTAAACTATTTTTTATTTTTTATTTTTTTGGTTTTTTTGGATTTGGTTTTTTCGAGACAGGGTTTCTCTGTATAGCCCTGGCTATCCTGGAACTCACTCTGTAGACCAGGCTGGCCTTGAACTCAGAAATCAGCCTGCCTCTGCCTCCCAGAGTGCTGGGATTCGTGCGCCACCAACACCACCTCCACCCCCCCCCACCCCACCCCCCCGGGCTGCAGGTAAACTATTAAGCTGTCCTTTAATCTGTCCTTAGGAGGTGGAGGTAGGTACTGTTTACAGATCCCCCACTGAAAGAATTTTCGCAATAACTCTACCCACTGAGCAACCTCCCCAACCCCAGTATTTTTACTTTGTATTCTTCAAATTTTCCTTCTTTCTTTCTTTTAACTTTTCAAAGATTGTTTGTTTGTTTGTTTGTGAGATAAGGACTCCTAGCCTTCCTTGGCTTGCCTGGAACTGTGGAGACCAGACTGGCTTCCAACTCTCAGAGACCTGCCTGCTTCTGCTTCCTGAGTGCTGGGATCAAGAATTGTTCCACTAACCTTGGCAAAACCAACACTTTTTAAAAATGCTAACATTTTGTGACATCTGCTAAAGCTAATGACACTGACACTGGCTGCCTGGCCAGGCATCCAAGTCCCAGATCTATGGTGTGTTTGTGGGGACTTTGCCTCACAATGCAATGACCTAGTGACTATTTCAGCAGGGCCCAGAGGTGGTTGATTGTCTTTGTGTAACTGTGGACAATCTAAAATGCTACCTGCCACCTGTTCAGTCATGCCAAGCAAAGCGCTCACGCCAGTCTGTTCTTCCCAGGGAGGCTGGTCCTGGGAGGGGCTAGATGAGGGACTTTCCCCCTGCCTAGACCAGCAGAGGAGACACAATTTCTCTGGCACTGATTGGGCAGTTGTTAGCGAGTCAAGGGCCATCCTTGGAGTCTTCACACTTGGAAACCTGGTACTAGCATTTATCAGCTCTGTGACCTTGGGTAAGTAATCCCAGAAGACCACAGCCTTGCTTGCTATACCTGTAAAATGGGAGGAATAACTACCTCACCAGATGACCTCAGGAGGTCGAGATGACATCAGAGCATGATGAACCCAGGTTCTGTGAGGAGTGTTCTTGAACACCGTTGGCTGTTTCTCACGCTGCCCTCTGAACTCTTTCTGGAAGCCTTCTCACACTGCAAGTCCCAGGAGACTGGGACCCTCTCACCTGGGACCTCTCATGCAGCTGTTTACAGCGATTCGCCTCACCGTGTGTGGTTAAGAGGGAGCTGAGCCCTCTTTGAACCTTAGCTTCCTTCAGCGCTGATTGCTGTGCCCACGATATCACCACCACCCAAGGCTGCTTCCGGAAGAGAAAGCTCTAACAGACTTATCTGAAATAGTTGTTATTGATTTATGCTCCTGTCCCCACAGGAGGCCTCCAAAGGAGGAAATAGAATCAGGCTTTGCTGGTGAAAGTTGTCGTGTGACTGAGTCCTGCAGGTTGTTGGTTCCCAGGCAGAGAGGGAGCCCCAAGGGTTCAGTTTCCCAGGGAAATTCCTGGAAAGTGTTAAGCGAAGCAAAGCTAAAGACTTGAGGTTCTGGGTGCATGCCCTTCATAATCTCAGCACCTGGAGCAGCAAGCAGGAGGCGGGGTGTGTGTGTTTGTGTGTGTGTGTGTGTGTCAGGGTTCAGGTCATCCTTGGCTACCAAGATATAAGAGATCCTGTTAGAAGGGGTACAGAAGGAAAGAGGGAGATAAATACCAGAACAGAGCTGAGTCAGGGGCCAGGCCTGTAATTTCATCTACTTTAGAGGCTGAGGCAGGAGGATTACAAGTTCAAGGAGCCTGCTTGGGTATTGAACAAGAGCCTATCTTAAGGGGCTGGAGGGATGGCTCAGTGGTTAGGAGCACCGACTGCTCTTCTCTTCTAGAGCTCCTGAGTCCAGTTCCAGCGCCCACATAGTACCTCACAACCGTTTATAATGGGATCTGATCCCCTCTTCTGGTGTGCAGGCATACAATGAAGCATTCATATGCATAAAATACATAAATGAATAAATCTTGGGAAGCAGAGGCAAGTGGATCTCTGTGAGTTTGAGGCCAGCCTGGTCTACATGGAGCATTCTAGGCCAGCCAGGACTACATAGAGAGGCCCTGTCTCAAAACAAACAAAAAACAAAGCAAAAAGACCTTGTCTTTAAAAATTTTAAAGTTAAAAGAAAATCAGGTGGGTTGGGGGCTGAGGCTAGAGCTCAGGGCAGAGTGTGTGTCTAGGATATACAAGGTCATGGGCTCAACTCCACTGGACAAAGACAAGGAAGGAAGGAAGGAAGGAAGGAAGGAAGGAAGGAAGGAAGGAAGGGTTTAAAGTATCTAAAGTGTAAGAAGTTTCTCAGATAGATACATGCACATTCAATAGCCACCAATGGCCATCCCAGTCACACACCTTGGTCCTGGGGTCACACCCTAGAACTGGCATCACTATGCCCATGCGCCCTGCTATTTTCTCTCCTGGGATCACTTATCTTCTGGCTGTCCCGTTTGCCTTTCCTGACTGGATCATTGCTTGGCTATCTCAGAAGCACCCCAACTTTTACCTTGGCTCGAAGATCACTCTACAACTTCCTCAGCCCGGTGGGAGACCTTGAGTCCAACCTCCCGTCTACAGCCTGGAATATGGGGCTCCGTAGCCTGATTCCAAGCACAATCTCCAAGAAACAAGATCGTGTACTGAGCAGGTTAAACCCTGCCTTGGTTTGGTAAAACTAATGATGAAAAGCGGATAGGGCTTGGGGCATAGCTCCCAGGTAAGGGTGTGCTTAGCGTGCATGAGGCCCTGGGTTTGATTCCTAGTCCTAGGAGTAAAAGTAGGTCCTCTAGCAAAGAGGACACCCATGCCAGTGCCAGTCTCCAATAAAGGAGCCCAGCTCCTTGAAAACATGATCCATTCTAGAACCAGGGAAAGAAAACATACAAAAGGAGCCTCAAGCATCTTCTAATGCCAGAAAGTAACAATATTCCAAGATCTCCTCTCCAAACCCCCAACCCCTACATTGGTGAAGACGAATCAAAGGCCAGTGGGAAGCATGGCTAAGAGACCGTCCAATAGTCAAAGCTGGGGGAATAGAAGCAAAAACCAAAATGGAATTGGAATATAACCCAATCTAAAAGTAAATTTCCGTTTATTTTGAGTACCAAGCAGGGAGCAGACAAAGCTGCCAACAGTTATGTGGATCCTCACCTCAAGGAGAACACCAAGGCAGGTGGTGGTGCGCACCTTTAATTCCAGGGCTCAGGAGTCAAAAGGGAGTGGGTCTCCGAGTCTGAGGCCAGATTAGCCTAAAGACTGAGTTCCAGGAAAGTCAAAGCTACATAAAGAAACCAGGTCTTTTAAAGGTAAATAAAGGGCTGGAGAGATGGCTCAGAGGTTAAGAGCACTGATTGCTCTTCCAGAGATCCTAAGTTCAAATCCCAGCAACCACATGGTGGCTTACAATCATCTGTAATAGGATCCGATGCCCTCTTCTGGAGTATCTGAAGACAGCTATGGTGTACTTACACATAATAAATAAATACATCTTTGGTTTAGAGAAAGCAGGGCCAGAGCAAGAAGAAAGAAAGAAAAGAAAATGCAAATAAATAAATAGACAAGCAAACAAACAAAACCAGAAACACCTCTGTACTTCCAGTGTAGACTGGTAGGGCTTCTTTCCAAAGAGGGGAAGGGTACCAGAGTGACATTGTAGTAGAAAAAAACCCGACAGGCATCCCCTCAGCCAGCTGATCAAGGTCATCTACAGTAAAAAAAAAATCATGTCCATAATATTCACTCTTTTACAAAATATAAATTTTTTAAATGTTAAGAAATTATTTAGCCGGGCGGTGGTGGCACACGCCTGTAATCCCAGCACTCTGGGAGGCAGAGGCAGGTGAATTTTTGAGTTCGAGGCCATCCTGGTCTACAGAGTGAGTTCCAGGACAGCCAGAGCTATACAGAGAAACCCTATCTCGAAAAAAACCAAATCCAAAAAACCAAAAAAAGAAATTATTTAGCCGGACAGCGGTGGTGCACACTTGTAATCCCAGCACTTGGGAGGCAGAGGCAGGCGGATTTCTGTGTTCAAGGCCAGCCTGGTCTACAGAGTGAGTTCCAGGACAGCCAGAGCTACACAGAGAAACCATGTCTTGAAAAACCAAAAAAAACCAAAACCAAAACAAAACAAAACAACAACAACAAAAAAGAAATTATTTGTGCGTGTTTGTATGGATGTGCACACAGTGAATGAAAGTGTACTACTCATGGAGACCAGAAGAGGGCATCAGACCTGGAATTACAGGTGCTTATGGGCCACCTGATGTGGAGACAAATTCAGCTCTGCTGTTTAATCAGTGAGCCATCTCTCCAGCCAGATAATGTGCATTTCTGTGATGATTTGTATATGCTCAGTACAGGCACTATTAAGTGTGACCCTGTTGGAGTAGGTGTGTCACTATGGTTGTGGGGTTTTTTGTTTGTTTTTGTTTTTTGGATTTGGTTTTTTCGAGACAGGGTTTCTCTGTATAGCCCTGGTTGTCCTGGAACTACTCTGTAGACCAGGCTAGCCTCAAACTCAGAAATCTGCCCGCCTCTGCCTCCCAGAGTGCTGAGATTACAGGTGTGCGCCATCACCGCCCAGTGGTTGTGGGTTTTAAGACCTTCATCCTAGCTGCCTGGAAGTCAGTATTTGGTTAGAAGTCTTCTAATGAAGATGTAGAACTCTCAGCTCCTCCTGAACTGTGCCTGCCTGGATGCTGTCATGCTTGTACCTGATGGTAATGGACTGAACCTCTGAACCTGTAAGCCAGCCCCAATTAAATGTTGTCCTAATAAAAGTTGCCTTGGTCATGGTGTCTGTTCACAGCAATAAAATGCTAATTAAGACAACTTCTGTGATGAAATAAGAAAGGCTCTTCTAAATGTTTAGGTCCAGTCTTAATAATGAGAAAACTATCAGACAGATTCTAATAAAAACAGCCTCTGATACATCTCAACTGGCGAAGGTCATCAAAGCAATGAGTGTGAGAAGCTGTTACAGCTAGGAGGCCACTAAGGAGATGTGATGACTAAATTAACTGCCATCTCAGAAGAGATCCTGCGACAGACAGAAAATGGACGCTAGGCTCCATCAAAGGAAATCTGAGTGAACTAGTTAGTAAGCATGTATCAGTATTGGATCATTCATGATCACAAATGTGAACTGGTCCAAGCCTGCCAGCTCAGAGCTCAGGAGGGAGAGGAAGGAAGATCCGGAGTTCAAAGTCAACCTGGACCATAGGGTACACTGACTAAACCAAACCAAACCAAAAACCAGTTATAACACAGTACCATAATGATAGGGGATTCTCAGTAAAATCTCCCTCTTTCCTTCCTCCCTCTCCTCTCTCTCTCTCTCTCTCTCTCTCTCTCTCTCTCTCTCTCTCTCTGTGTATAGGTAGGTACTAGATACAGAAATTCTATGCTGTCTGCTCTCCCCTCCCCCTATATATCTAAAGTGGTTCTAAAAATAAAAGCAAGCTGGGTAGAAAAGCCTGGGTTCCAGCTGCCCCAGGGTTCTTGGCTCTCGAGGATGCAGGTGAGGGGCTCTCTCCTCCCCCTCACGCCTGCTCCACAGGGAGCTGGTTATCTGCCTGTACCCTGGGCTACCTGCATCCCTGCTGTAGGGCTTTCTGAGGCCAGTGATGTGGCGTGGGGTGCTAGTCTGCACAGCATGCATCATTAGAGACGCCTGCACTCTTGGGGTACCCTGTGTGTTTCTGCCAATTTTCCTGCTCTGGCTGCTCCCACTTCTAGCCTTCTGAACAGGGAGACCTGAGCCCATTCCATTAGGGGATTAAAGGGCTTATTCTTTGCTGCCATCCCTCCAGGCTGGCGCCTCCATGGAGTGGAAGCTGGAGATCTTACTATAGAAAGATGCCAGGTAGGTGATCCCTGCCTGTCGGCCTGCAGTAGCACGGTGCTGTGTGAATGGGAGTTGCATAGTTGTGGTGGGATTGCAAACTCTTCTGTGACAATTTTTAAAGATTGACTTTTTAAATGTTATGTGTATGTGTTTGTGAGTGCTTACATGTGTGTAAATGTATGGGGTGTATGCTTGACGCCTGCAGAGGGCAGAAGAGGGTTTCTGATCCCCCAGGCTGGAGATCCAGAAGGTTGAGAGTGCCCACGTGGGTGCTGGGAACTAAACTCCGGCTAAGCAAGTGCTCTTTAACTGCTGAGCCGTCTCTCCAGTTCCTCAGTAACAACTTTTGTTTTGGTTTTGGTTTTGTTTTCTTCTGAAGACTTGTTTTTCTTGTTGCTTTGTGATTTTTCTCCCCCTTTCACCTCTCTTTCTCCTTACAGACAGGGACTCATTTAGCTCAAGCAGAATCTGAACTCACTATTTAGCCGAGGGTGGCTTTCAATTGCTGATCTTCATGCTGGGACTCCAGATGTATGCCGCCATGCCTGACTCCGGCTCTTTCTCTTTCTCCTTCTCCTCCTTTCATGTAGCTGCTAAGCCAGAGTCCTTGGCAACTATGGAGGAAGGAGGCCTGCTGGGCCTGCACACCAACTGCTCCATAGATAATGTCCCAGGAATGCTGCAGAGGAATAAATCAGCAGTCACAGGCAGCACCGTCAGCCCCAAACACTTACAGCAGGAGCCAGTGGGAGCAGACACATATAAATGGTGGTTTCACCTGACTTTTTGTTTGACATGCGTACCTACATGCCAGAAGCCAGGATCAGATCCCATTAAAAATGGTGGTGAGCCATCATATGGTTGCTTGGAATTGAACTCAGGGCTTCTGGAAGAGCAGCCAGTGATCTTAATCATTGAGCCATCTCTCTAGTCCCACCTGACTTTTTAAAATGTAAAAATTAGATTGATTTGTCTTCTACTCTGTGTGTGTGTGTGTGTGTGTGTGTGTGTGTGTGTGTCACAGTCAGCATAGAGGAGAAGGTTTATTATTTATGGGCCAACAGGGTACCAGTGCTTCAAGGCAAGGAGAAGAGAATTGAGACACAATCATTAAGTTCCAGCAGAGTATCTCTGCTCATAGGAGCATGCCTATAACCTAACATCTGGGCGTCTGTGCACAGATTGTGGATTATGTAAATCAAGGGCACTTGCAAATATATGAAGCTCTGTAATGAGGATGTGTTACTCATGCATATTTATAGTCTTCAGTTAGCAAGAGATCTCACCTGTGGGATCTGATATGTATTTATCCTTGTCTTGTGGATTCATTAGGAAAGAGGGCCTTCCCACCCCTTACTGGTTCTCTGCTTTGAGACAAGATTTCAAGTGGCCCAGACTGGCCTCCAACTCTCTATACAGCTGAGGATGACTCAGGGTTCCTGACCCTCCCCCACCTCCTCCCTAAGTGCTGAGATTACAGGCGTGTTACCACCATGCCTGATTTTACTCCACGCTGGAGATGAACTCAGAATCTTGTGCGCCACAGGCAAGCATTCTATCAACTGAGTTAGATCCTCAGCTCTGATATTTCTTACTGGCCCCTCAAAACTGTAAGTGTCTAGACGAGTGGCCATTGATTATCAGGCCCCTCACATTAATCTTTGCTAGCTTTGCTTTCGGCTTGGTCTGCCCAGTTCTAGAATATTCCAGCCTTCTGCTTGCTCCCTCTGGGTTATTGCTTCTCGTTCATGCTCTTCCCAACATGGGCCCACCTGCAGACTCCCACCCCTCCTTCATGTCTCTGCCCTAGGGTTTCCAGGAGAAGCTCTCCATGACCTGTCACACGAGGCTTATACTTGTGCCTCTGTTCCCCAGCACTAGGATTACAGGCACGCCTGCCTCTCTCAGCTTATATGTGGGTGATGGGACTGAACCCCAGTTCTCAGGATTATGTGGCAAACACTTTATTGACTGAGCCCTCTCCTTTACTACCACCTCTCCTGGGGGGGGGGAATATCAAATTATGTGCAAATGTGGTGTGTGTGTGTGTGTGTGTGAGAGAGAGAGAGAGAGAGAGAGAGAGAGAGAGAGAGAGAGATTATATATGCAAGTGAGCACTGGTGTTTTCAGGAGCCAGAAGCAACAGGCCCTGTCAGAGGCAACAGGCCCCCTCGGAGCAGGCAGGACAGGAGGTGATAAGCTACCTGAGATGAGTGTTAGGAAGCAAACTTGGTCCTTCTGCAAGAGCAGGGTGTGTTCTTAACCACTGAGCCATCTCTCCAATCCCCACTGCCCCTTATTTTTTGAGAAGGGTTTTACTCTGTACCTGAGTGGCCTTGAACGCCACGACAGCTCCCCTCCATTCTGAGGTTGCAGGCATGAGCCACTGTCCTGGTTCCTCTCAGTTCTTGGTGGCTTTTGTGTGTCTTCATCCCTTGAGTGTCTGTCTCCACTTTCACATGCCTGACCCTCACATGTGATCCTTCTCGTGGGGTTTAGATATTGAGGATATCTCACTGTGAAATGCGTAATTTAAGGTCTGCTGAAACTTTTTTTTTAGAAAATTATTTACCTTTATTCTATATGCATTGGTATTTTGCCTATATGTATGTCTATGTGAGACTGTCAGATCTTGGAGTTATAGGCAGTTGTGAGCTGCCATGTGGATGCTGGGATTTGAACCTGGGTCCATCTGGAAGATGCAGTCAGTGGAGATGGCTCAGAAGTTAGAGTTCTGGCTGCCCTTCCAGAGGTCCTGAGTTCATTTCCCAGCATCACATGGTGGCTCACAACCATCTATAGTGAGATCTGGTGCCCTCTTCTGGCCTGCAGGCATACATGCAGGCAGAATGCTGTATAATTAATTAATTAATTAATTAATCTTTAAAAAGAGAGAGGGGGTTTCTCTGTGTAGCCTTGGCTATCCTCAAACTCAGAGATCAGCTGGCCTCTACCTCTCAAGTGCTGGGATTAAAGGTGTGCACCAACACATTTGATCTCTCTCTCTCTCTCTCTCTCTCTCTCTCTCTCTCTCTCTCAATAAAACAGGTTACAGTCACTGGTTCTGGGTTTGACATGGACATTTTCCCTCCAGACCCTAATTTAATCCATCAGATCTGTAAATCTTGTCTCCCTTACAGTAAAGCAGAAGGGGCTTTGCCTTCCTTCATATGTGTCCTTCAGATTTAAGATTTTGGGCCTCTCCAGGAGCCCCTGACGGTCTGAGACAGCTGCTTGACTCCTTCTGAGTACTTGCCTAGAGAGGTCACCCCTCAACCTCTACAGCCTGGGGTTCCTGGGCCCCAGGCACCTTGACCTGGGATCCTTCATGACTGCTGGACCTCAGCTGTTGTCTGCAGATCACTCTTGGCCTTTGGGCATGTCTCATGGAGATAGCCTCGCTCTCTCCCACTGGCTCTGCCCTGCCACTGCAAGCTGGCCAGCTCCACACCTTCCCTTTCATAATCGGCTAGGCTGGAAAGTGGCCCTGGGTACTTGGTTCTCACCGGGAAGAGGCTGTTGGTGTGAAAGGAAGGTGACCTCCAGAGGACATTTAACACGGTTTAGAGGCACTTTCCATTGTCATAACCCGAGTGGCAGAAGCGGGTCTATACTACTACTTAGTACCAAAGGCTGGGGATGCTGCTAAACAACCCTCGACGGCCAGGATAACCCTATGATACAGGAGTTCCCTGCTGAAAATGCAACAGTGTGGTGGCTCCGTGGCCCTGCTCTACCTCTGTGCCTGTCCTAAGCTTCAGAACAGAGGCCCAATTCTCAAAAAGCATTGTCTCCCCCACACTCTGTGTCTACAGGGGTAGCAGTTCCGATGACACTCTGCCAGGGAGCTGCCCTTCCAAACAGCCTGGACAGCCTGGGAGGGTCTTCTGGTGGTGTGATGGTGAGGGGGACTCATGGAGGGTCTTAAAGCTGAGCCTGCTTGCTCTTAAGTCCCTCCCAGGGAGCTGAGTGGGGCAGCTCTCAGTGGCAGTGGGGATGGGGGTGGGGATGGCTGGGGGGTGGGGAGCAGGGAGGATGGGGCGGGGGAGTTAAGGTCCAAGGACCAGTTTGGCCTCCCAGGGAGTCTTGGCAAAGTCCCTTATCATCTATCCATCTCACTGGGAGGTTCCAGTCGGAGTTGTGAGGTGGGGGAAGTGTCCTAGCTAGCCAGACTTCGGTGTTTCCTTCCTCAGCTGAGTCTGTCCTCATCTCTCCAGCGAAAGCTCTTGGGGAGCAGAAGCCCTACCAGTTTGTTCACCTGTGTCCCTAGTACCTCAACATAATTACTCTCTGTTGCAAAACAATGGCATTCTGTTGACAGTGAATGAAGTGTCTGCCTTCTTTAGAGAACAGGTGGATTTGCAGCTGGCGAGGAGAAGGACTGGGGATGTGACTCAGTTGGTAAGGTGCTTGCTTCACACACATAGACTCTGCCTTTGATTCCAGCACCCTTGCTGGCACAGGCCCAAAATCTCAGCGCTGAGAAGCTGGAAGTGAGAGGTCAGAGGTTCAAGAACACCCTCTACTAGATACAGAGCTTGAGGCCAGCCAGGGATACAGGATCTTAAAAATGGACCCAGTGATCTCCTTTGGCTTTGTTTTGACAAGGTCTTTGCTCTACTGTTCATTTTGTCCAGGCTGACCTCGCTGGCCTTGAACTTGTGACCCTTTACTTTAGCCTTGATCTGCGGAATAGCTGGGACGTCAGCTAGACGCTGTGCCCCAGTTTTTGTTCTTCTCTCAAGCTAAAAGATAAAAGGCTCTCCACCCACTGAGCTATACTCCGACCCCATCTGTAATCTAAGAAAGAAAAGTTTGCTTGGATCAAAGAACACAGATGAGGCCACTGTGAATTTTGCCAAGTGGTTGTAGAGGAGGCTCCCCTGCACCATGGAAGACGCGCTGGCAAGAACAGAAGGACTTGGAGTAAGAGAGCCCGCGCAGCTGGTGATTGGCCTAAGACGGCGACTATATTCACATCTGTGGGCCCTCTGACAGACAGACAGACACGAATGTGGGAAGTATGTCCCCTTTCCCATTCAGTGGGGGTGAGGGAGCCACCAGTGAGGATGGGGCCATTTCACATGGGAGCAGGGCGGGAGGCCTAGGCTATGTCTCCTCACATATACACGATGCCCCCAGGTAGCAGCCAAACAAGGACAGTTGGTTGTATAAGGATGGTTATATTGCTGTGGAGGGGAGGGAAGAAGGAGGGGGGAGACTGTGTGAGGTACCTAGGAAATAAAGCTTTAAGGAAACTGGCAAGAGTCCTCTCCTCAGTCCAACCCAAGCACAAGGCTGAAGTACCACAAGCGCCTGCTAGAAGCCTTGCTTGTTGGAGGAGGAAAACATTTGCAGGCTAAAGCGCTGACTGAAGCAAGACACCTCACAAAGCAATCCGGGTATCAACCAATTTCTCAAGCCTGTTTTCCTAAAAGAGGCTGGTCACCTCGGAAACCGAATGCGCTGTGACAGGTTATTTGTGCTGTCCTGTGAGGGACTCCTAGAAGGGAGCTTGTGGGTGGACAGATAACCCTGCATCCTTGAGATCTGAGGATTAGGGAAATGACCAGGATGGAGGCTATGACATTACTAACTCTTACTACTGACCCATACAACCTGGCGGCCTCGGGTTAGGGGCTTCCCTGAATTCAGTTCTTAGTCTTCTCTTCCTCCTCAGAGAAGACTTCACTGCTCAGACATCACTGCCTGAGACACAGTGGCAATTTATATTAAATCAAAGTCACACATTCAGTCCCTGTTCCTAGCGGCTAGTGCAGCCATCCAACATCTCTACTACAGGAAGTTTCCTGGCAGGTCGCTCATATTCACACAAGATCACATTTCCCATAGGGAAGATCAGAGTCCAGATGAAAGTCGATACGACCTAGGGACTAATCGGGGCTGCTGAGTTAATATGACAACCAGGAGTTCCAGGCTTTTCACCGGGCTACTGATGTCCAAGGCCATCTCAGGATTTTTTTTTTTCTTAAACGTTTAGTCTAAGGGGCTGGAGAGATGTCTCCCCTCTGCTTGGATGCATATGCACCGTTCGGGCTTATAGCGGCTGGAAATGAATACAGCTTCATCATTTTGAATGGACAGAGTCAAGACAATGCAGACAAGAGCTTAGGTTCTGGGTGGCTGCTTCCTTTGCCGACTGTAGCATCCATTCGCACCTCCTCCGGTCATTCATTCCACAAACACACACTGAACACCAGCCTGCGTTGGGTTTCCAAAAACCCTATCTTTTGCCTTTTGGGGTTGCTAGAAGAGGCTTGAGGATCCTTAAGGAAAAGTCGGAGCTGTTCGTTATCTGTAACTAAAAGGAGCCCCTGAGATCCACTCTGTGCCAAGAAGAGCCATCTAAAGGGGATGGTGCCTATCAGATGGCCGCAGGCAGGGCTCTTCAGCTGGCAGGAACAGGTCCCGGGCCGGAGAGGGGCGGACCGGGGCGGGGCGCGCTCCGGGTACCAGAAGTGGCCGCCAGAGGGCAGCCAGGGAGCGCGCCCGGCCGGGGCGAAGCCCCAGGTAAGTGTAGCTAAAGTGGGGCCACCCCCCTTTCCGGGGCCCAGACCCCCGGTGTGTGTGTTTGGTTCTAAGATGGGGGCCAGAACGCGTGCACGCGATGGCCCCGGAGCTAGAGCTCTGATCCTGTAGATGTCGGAACCTGGGGTGACCATTCCTGAGCACCGCTTGGGCGCGGGCAGGGCCTGGCGCCCAGCTGCCCTCCTGGGTTTGCCCGCCCCCTCCCCTCTCCCTCCTCCCCCCCCCCCCCCATTGCCGGAGACTCTGGGCTGCACGAGATCTGTCCCGGGACAGCGCTGCCGTCCGCTCCGCCGACGCGCTCTTATTCCGGGATTTAGCCCACAGCCCGGAGCGGAGGGTGTACTTCGCGCGGCCCCGGGTGTGGCCCCGGCGCCGGGCGCGGGCGGCCGGTGGGGGAGGGGCGGGGAGGGGCGGACGGCAGGCGGCGCTGGGGCGAGCGCGCCCGCGAGTGAGTCAACAAGTGCGGAGCCCAGCGAGCGCGCGCGGGCGGTGGGTGGGGCCTGCAGGTGTTGGCGGGCGTCGCAGTCCCTCAGTGCCCCGCCGGGGTAGGGTGGGCGGGATCCAATGTTTTCGGTGACCGGCGTTTGTGTGGGGTGCCCTTGGCCCGGGACGCTCGGCTCAAACGGGCTGGCTGGCGTTCATGAGTGGGAATCCGAAAGCACGTGGAGCCCTTAGGTGTGCAGATGCAGGGTGGAGGGTGTCCTCCATGCCAGCCGGTTCTGCCCCTGGAAGCCCCCTCCCCGCGGTCAGACAAGTTTGGGGAAGTGTTTCAATCCACTCGGGGCGCCTCCAGGAGCTCAGGGTGGCGACCCTTCCCGCTCCCAGGGGCTTCAGGTCATCCGCGAACCCCGAGATGGAGCAGGGCAGAGCGACCCGATTTTCCACCCGTGTGTCTGATACACCTTAGCGCCCCCCCCCCCCCCGGGAAAAGTGGGATGCTGAAAGTGGAAACCGGATCTCGGTGAGATTTGAGCCAGTGGGATCTAGGTGAAAAGTCGCTGTCAGTCGCTTTGTGCCGCCGGGAAGCTTTGATCCTCGCGGCAGCAGAGGGGAGGGGAGGGAAAGGGGCACCCCTGAGGCCCCAGTGCAAGCGAACGAACGCCTCTTAGAGAAGCCAGCCCCTATAGTTCAGGCTCTGTCTGTCCCCCTCTTGGAGAGATTGCGCCTCCCATCGCTGCCTTTGACAGCCCCTTGGTTCCCAACTGAAAAAAGTAGCACTGTGAGGTGAGCTGTAAGCTTTGCTGTCGCCTTCGCCTTCGCATTTTCTTTCCACGAGTGCTCTGCACCTGCTGCTGTCCTCCTTCCTAACTCTGCAGCCCAGACTGTTCCGGGGGTTGCAAGGGTGGTGGTGGTGCTGGTGTCTGTTTAGCAGCCTTCCCTACTGGTGGTCTTATTTCTGGGTGGGCCTCCCTTCCTTTTGTTCTTTCCCAGTTGTTTCTTTCTCAGCCCTCTTTTCTTGCTTCTGCTTCCCAGGCCCAGCTCATGGCTTCCGGGTCATACTACTACATGCCCAGTTCTGTCCAGACTTTCTTTGGGGTGCCCCACTCTCACTCGAAGAGAGGCTGAGTCTGGACGGGTGTCTCAGACAGGAACCCTTCTCATTCTGTCAGATTACATTGCCTCTGAGTGCTCCGCCCTGGGACCGGCTGGCCCTGACCTGGAATGATGTGGGCTAGAATACAGACTTCAGCTGTCAGCCCGCGCACGGCAAACAATCTTGACATGTCACCCCTAGAAGGAGCGGCTCTTGACTAAATAACTGACCCCTAAGAAATCCTTAGGGTCTCTGGTTTTCCTCAGGCCTTTTGGGGTCAGCTCCTATACTGGGTTCCTGGCCTTTCAGTTCTGGGCTATGTTCACACTGGTTTCTAATCCTGGATCTTTTCTCTTGTCTCTCACGGTCGGTCAGTCACCCTGTCCCTCCCTAGACAACTTGGCTCAGGTCCCACTGACCCAGGACCCCTTTCCTAACTCTGCATCCACAGCTGTCATACAGCCTCTCTGTTTTTTCTTGGGATCCTTAGCACTGCACAGACTGTAGGTGTTCAGTGAAGTGCCCCCAAGTTTCTGAGAACTTTCCATCCCATGGCATGAGTCCTGCTCAAACTAGATCTCCCTCAGAGAGCAGAGCTGCTGATTCTTCCAGATGTTTGGCCTTCTGCTCCTCTAGGCTCACGAGTGGTTTGCCTACTTGGTGTTCTATGCTGTTTAAATCCTGAGTGCTCTCTGCTTTTGGCTTCTTAACCAAGAGTGGACATTCTGGGTCCTGAATTGAGCGCTGTACCAAGGGGTCCAGGCCTTCCCTGGTCTTTGTGTTCTTGAGGCACTCAGAGAGGTGGCTCTAAGGATTATTGGCTCCATTCTGCCCATCAGGAAGCACGCTCAGAGGGGGCCAGGGACCTGACTGACTTACACAGCTTGTGTGCAGGTGGGCAGAGCTGAGGTGGAATTCAGTCCTGCGGGCTCCAAGCTGCCTTTAGATACAAGGATTTGTTGTTTGCCCTGAAGGCGTAGGTGTTCCACATCTCCAGTGTCCCCTCAGTATTTGGCCCTGGTGTGCAGGACATACTGGTGGCTTGGGACTCTTCTGGACTCTAGGAAAGGACTTGATAACAGACATATAGGTAATGGGATCCTTGACTCCAGAGGTTGTGACATCAATCAGGGAAGTCTTGGAAACAAGCTGTTTCTGATCTGGCTTTAGAGCTGTGGAGTAAAGAGCTCTGTGGGGTAGGGGGTGGGGGCCCTTAGGTCTGCCCTTCCAGAGTTCTCTAGGTGCCCATCCCCTAGGGACACTTTCAGTCTCTCTTTTGAACTTTCAAATAAGTTTCTTTAGGAGGCCCCTTTCCCTTCTCTTGCAGGTCACTATCGTATTAAAATGAGCTCCTGCTGTGAAATCCTGTTACCATAGTAACCAGTAGTGTGCGGCCTGTCTCCTGCTCCCAGGTCTCTGCACTGTGTGCTTGGAGGGTCTTTTTCTGTCTTTGCTGCCTGACGAAATTAAATATTCCGCATTGCTCTTCTTTTGTGTAGATATTAAATTCTTTTGTTTCTTCAAACCAGTGACTTCTGGGTACTGTTTGTGTCCCAGCAGGTTGAAGCCAGGCAGCTGGCACGCCGTTAGTCATGACCCCAGGGTGATGACCCTGGTTTAGGTCACGTTTATGAGTGACACTCAGGGCTCCATGGGAAAAGCTCTGCTGTCTTGGATGCTTGTCAGGAAAGAGGCACAGCAAGCCCTCGGGGTGGGCAAGGCAGCTCTCTTCGGCTGCCGTCTACAGGCCTTGTTCATGGACACGCCCAGGGCACCTCAGATTGTGAGGGAGACGGGGATGCTTTAGGCAGTAATCACAGTCCATTAACATGGGCCAGATGTGGGAGTGGAGAAGCGGCCCAGTGGTTAAGAGCACTGGATACTCTCTCTTCCAGAGGACCCTGGTTCAATTTCTAGCACTCACAGGGCAGCTCACAACTGTCTGTAAATCCAGTTCCAGGTTTGATACACACATACACAAACACACACACAGGCAAAACATCAGTGCATATAAAAATAAATAAGTCGCCAGGCGGTGGTGGCACATGCCTGTAATCTCAGCACTCTGGGAGGCAGAGGCAGGCAGATTTCTGAGTTCGTGGCCAGCCACGAACAGAGTGAGTTCCAGGACAGCCAGGGCTACACAGAGAAACCCTGTCTCAAAAAAAACAAATCCAAAAAACCAAAAATAAATAAACAAATAAGTCATAAAAAACCTTTAAACAACCAAAAAAAAAAAAAAGAAAGAAAAAGAAAGGGAAGGAAATATGGGGGTTGGAGAGATGGCTCAGTGGTTAAGAATACTTACTGCTCCTCCAGAGGTCCAGCACTTGGGAGGCAGAGGCAGGTGGATTTCTGAGTTCAAGGCCAGCCTGGTCTACAGAGTGAGTTCCAGGACAGCCAAGGCTACACAGAGAAACCCTGTCTCGAAAAACCTAAAAATCAAAACAAAACAAAACAAACAAACAAACAAAAAAACCAAAAAACTGGAATGTGAACAGGGAGGCTGACCAGACCAGCTTCTCTAAGATTCCAGGTGTAGAGCAGTGGTTTTCCAGCACTGTACCAGTGCCTCTTTGTGGGCAAGAGAAAGCCATGTTCCCGAGAGGGTTCAGGCTGGCATTGGTAAATAACCAATTAAACCAGCAAGGATTCAGAGCCTTTAGACACTGGGGCAAGTGTAGACACTACAACACCATTGCAGGCCAGAATGAGCAGTTAACAGCCACATGAGTCACACAAGCAGAAATCAGAGCAACAAGCTAGTGTAGTGCTACCCCCGAGGCAGGAGGATAGCTGCAAGGCCTGCTATGTAGCCCAGGCTGACCCTGAACTCAGGTTCAACCAATCCTCCTGCCTTGGCCTCACTAGCCTTTTTTTTTTTTTCTTTTAATTTGATTGGTCACGTGTTGTGTTTATACTGTCAGAATTTATTAATCCCCCACCCCTTACTGAGGACAGAACTCGGAGTCTTCTGCATGGAACCAAAGACTCAACAACCGAGCTATGCCCTAAGCTCAGAATCCACTTGTGTGTCCTTTCAGGTATATAGTATACGTCAATAAAATACACTAAAACAGAGAAAGGGCCGCAGTGAGCGGAACCCTGGGCTGTGAGCACAATTCTTACAGAAGAGCCACGCATTTCACCTCACTTCACTACAACCTTGGCTTTTGGTGACACGTGGGAGGTGACATGAGAGTGGGAGGTGTCATGAGAGTGGACTTCCATGTTCTAGAAGGAGTTGGCTTGGGGATGGGGTGCCGGGAGAGCCAGGGTTAGCTCTGCTTGCACCCTCTGCACAGCACTGCCTCTGTCTATTAGGGGAGCTCACTTACCTAGTAAGTGGCTACTTGGCCCATGCCAATTAGAAGGTGGCTACGTGGCATGGACACTGCCCTCATCCTCCTCCCATGATGGGCCAGGGGTGAACGGGTGAGGGTATCCACACCGGCTGAGGGTATCCACACCGGCTGGTTGCCAGGGGTTGGGTCTTCCTGGAGGAACTTCAGGATCTGGGTCTGGATGTTCTAGGAACCCTGGCCCAGACCTCAGACCTCAGAGCGAGCTGTTGGCAAAAGAGCATTGCAAGGCCTGCAGCCGACTGCAGAGCCCAGCTGTGCTTCAAGAGCGCCCCTCTGTTCACACTGCATTTCCACGATGCTAAAAATACCCGAGTGCCTTATGTAAGACTGCAGGTACCGTGTGGACACCTTACGTAAAAGCACTCCCTAGACCCTGGGCAGTCAGTCACATGTCCGCATGACCGTTGTGGCACAGTTAGGAAGCTGCTGGTGTTTGCCTGCCAAGGAAGAGAGCTGTAATTGGTGCCCTGTCATGTCAATAGCGGTTTTGCCTCCTTCACCTGTTGGTGTGGTTTCAGTCTTTGGGCGTGGCCCATCTGAGCAGTGGAGTTGATGCTAGGCTTTGTGAGATTTGCTCTTCTGCTGGCCCCAAGTCACTGACCATGGATTCTCTGCCTCACCAAGATGCAGCATCTCGGAGTTAAAGAGCCTCCTGCATTCTTCAGGAGTCCCCTCCATTATGACAAGGTGACCATTGATTTGGCTTGAGTGCTCACGGTGATGGGGACAGCCCATCTCACTGGTGGGCTGCGATTTAATGGGAAAGATAAACAATGACAACAAAGATATATAGTGCAGGCTGAAACCATGGAGACATTTCACAGGGCCTGGGCTGTACATTCATGGGTTCCAAGGCTTAGAAAGGATGATCACTGTGGATGCTGTGTGTGTGTGTGTGTGTGTGTGTGTGTGTGTGTGTGTGTATGTGTGTGTGGTTATAAATCAAACCCAGTACCTTGGGCATGCTAGGCAAGTACTCTTTTATTGTTAGTCTCTGAGGAACATGTATTATAAAGTTCATCCATTTTAAGAGCACGTCTTAGTTAGGGTTTCTATTGCTGTGAAGAGACACCTTGACATGGCAGCGCTTATGAAGAAAAGCATTTCATTGGAGCTGGCTCACCGTTCCGAGGTTTAGTTCATTATCGTCATGGCGGGGATCGTGGCAGCATGTAAGCAGACATGGTGCTGCAGAGGTGGCTGAGAGTTCCACATCCAGATCTGCAGGCGGCAGGAAGAGTAAGCCAGTAAGCCTGGCTTGAGTTTCTGAAATCTCAGATTCCACTCCTAGTGACCTGCTTCCTCCAACAAAGCCATGTCTCCCAATAGTGCCACTCCCTGTGGCCCTTTAGGGGCCATTTTCATTCAAACCACAGCAGAGCATAATCTATTTTAGTTTTTTCTCTTTTTCTAGTGCTAGGGATTACCTATAGGCTTCACATGCTAGGCAAGCCCTGTACCATGGAGCTGTAATCCAGCCCTGGAGTTCGTTGTTTTTGTTTTGGAGACAGGGTCTTACTGTGTGTATCCTGGATGGCCCAGCCTTGCCTGCCCCACAGAGCAAGATCTCACTGGTTCAGGATTCTTTCTGGAAGTTCAGCCTTTCCATTCTGTTTTGAGTTCCTTTCCAGTCTTATCTGAATTTATTTTGGTTTAGAATGGGAGGTAAGATGCTTCCTTGGTTTTATTAGTGGCCTAACTTTTGGTAGTGGTTTTCTGTACTGATTCCCCCAGTTGCTTCAGCGAAACGACTACAAGGCAACTTAAGGAAGGAGGGGCTTGTCTTACAGTTTGAGTTTATTGGCAGGGAGAGAGAGGCTGGAGGAGCAGGAAGCAGCTGGTCATGGACTTTTGCAAGCAGGAAACGGGGTGACTGCTGGTATGCAGCTAGCTTTCTCTTATGCAGTCCAGGACCAGAGCCTGGGGAATGGTACTGCCCATGGTTAAGAAGGATCCTTTGCCTCTGTTAACCCGGTCAAGATAATCTTTCACAGATGTGCCCAGAGGCTTGTCTCCATTGTGATTCTAGAGCCTGTTAAGGTAGCAGAACTGTATAGCCACACTGTTAAAGGTTCAAGTAAGGCCTGGAGATAGCTCAGAGGTTAAGGGCACTGACTGCTCTTCCAAAGGTCATGAGTTCAATTCCTAGCAACCACATGGTGGCTCACAACCATCTGTAACAGGAGCTGATATTCTCTTTTGGAGTGTCTGAAGAGAGCAATGGTAGTGTACTCATATACATAACATTTTTTTAAAAATCAGTTATAAAAGGCAGATGTGAGAGCGTCCTCCCTCCTGTTTCCCTCAGTCCTCAGGAGCAGTAACCAGGGTTACTGGATTTGATGGGCGCTTTCTTCCTCCTGACTGATGTCAAATGTCAGCTTTACTACAGTACATAAACATGCAAGTTTGCAGGTTTTCTGGTTTTTTTGTTTTTCCCGAATCTGTTGTTTTTCCTCCTCTGTCACCTTATCTTTTGTTGTTTTTGCTTTGAGACAGGGCCTCACTATGTAGCCCAGGATGACCTGGAATCCACTATGTAGCAGAGGATGGCTCTCAGCTCTTTATCCCCCTGGGTCCTCCTTCTGGTCTGAGATCACGCACCACCGTCTCGAGACTCTGTGTCAATGTTTGGACTGCAAGCCCTTCTCCTAATTTCCTTGGCTGTGCTTGCCTATGTATTCATTATTCTTTATGAAGTCTGTGATCATTTAATTTCGTTTTCTACACGTATCATTAACATTCCATTTGGGACTGCATTTATGCAATAATAAATAGATGGAGTTTTCCAGCCCAGGGATACAGACTTCCTTGTAGCCCAGTTTTCATTTCTGTTGTCTTCTGTCAGAGCGCCCAGTTAAGTTTCACGGTTGCCTTTTAAAGGGTGTGGTGCACATTTCCTCTTAGGTGTTTTATGTTTTGAAGACAATTTTAAAAGTATGTATTGATTTAGTGTGTGACTGTGGAAGTGATTCTCTCCTTCTGTCATGTGTGTCCCAGGGATCCAATTTGGGCTGGGTGGCTCATTGAGCCATCCTGCCAGCCTCATGTTTGTAGGGTTTTTTTTTTTAAGAATTATTTATTTTATGTATGAGTCCACTGTAGCTGTCTTCATGCATACCAGAAGATGTTAGATCTCATTACAGATGGTCATGAGCCACCATGTGGTTGCCGGGATTTGAACTCAGGACCTTTGGAAGTGCAGTCAGTGCCCTTAACTGCTGAGCCATCTCTCCTGCTCTGTTTTGTTGCTCCTAGGAATATAGTGCTCTTTTTTGTTTGTTTGTTTTGTTTTGTTTTTCTGAGACAGGGTTTCTCTGTGTCACCCTGGCTGTCCAGGAACTCACTTTGTAGACCAGACTGGCCTTGAACTCAGAACTCCACCGGCCTCTGCCTCCCAAGTGCTGGGATAAAAGGCGTGCACCACCACCGCCCAGCGAATATAGTGCTTTTTTTCAGCTAGCCCTCCTTCCTTCTATTTCTTCCTTCTTCTTGCTCTCTCTCCCCCCTCTCTCCCTCCCCTTCTCTCCCTTCCCCCTCTCTCCCTTCTCCCTCCACCTTTTCCTCTCTTCCTCCCTCCCTCCCTCCTCCCCTTGGTATCCCCCCACCCAGGAAAGTGGCCATCAAGTCACTGCAGACTAGGTGCATCCTCTCCCACTGAGGCGAGACAAGGCAGCCCACTTAGAGGGATGGGATCCACAGTTAGGCAGCAGATTCAGGGGTAGCCCTCACTCCAGTTGTTGGGGGCCCCACATGAAGACCAAGCTGCACATCTGCTACATATGTGTGAGAGGGGGTTGCTGGGTCCAGCCTATGCTCACTCTTTGGTAGGTGGTTTAGTTTCTGGGAACCCCCAAGGGTCCAGGTTAGTTGACTCTGTTGGTCTTCCTGTGGAGTTCCTATCCCCTCTGGGTCCCTCAATCCTTCCCCCAACTCTTCCACAAGACTCCCCAAGCGCCATCTAAAGTTTGACTGTGGGTCTCTGCATCTGTTTCCATCAACTGCTGGGTGGAGCTTCTCAGAGGACAGTTAGGCTAACTAGGATGCTCTCTGTAAGTATAACAGTATCATTAATAGTATCAAGGGCTGGTTTCTGTCCATGGGATGGATCTCAGTCATTGGCCATTTCCTCTGTCTCTTCTTTGTCTTTTTCCATGAACATCTTGTGGGCAGGATTTTAGGTCGAGGGCTTCATGGGTGTGTCGCTGTTCTTATCCTCCTGCTGAGTGTCCTGTCTGCCAAAGGATACAGAGCCACTTCAGGGTCCATATTCCCCACTGCTAGGAGTCTCAGCTAGAGTCACCCCCATAGACTCTCTGCTCTCCCCATTCTAGGTCTTTGGCACATCTTAGCCATGCCTCCCCACACACACACTTGCCCACCACTGATTTTTGTTCCCTCTTTCCTATTCTCCCTACATCTGATGCCCCTGCTCCGTTCCCATCCCCACCCCCACCCCAGTTCCCTCCCACCCTCCACCTCCGATGTCTGTTTTATTTCCCCTTCTGAGAAAGATTTGAGCAGCCTCCCTTTGACCCTCCTTGTTATTTGGCTTCTTTGGGTCTGTGGATTGTAGCATGGTTTTCCTATGCTTTATGGATAATATCCACTTATGAGTACATACCATGTAGGCATGTCTTTTTGGGTCTAGGTTACCTCATATAGGATGATATTTTCTAGTTCCATCCATTTGCCTACAAAATTCATGATGTCCTTGTTTTCAATAGCTGAGTGGTATTCCATTTACACTGATTTTTTACCTCTCCTTAAACAGATCTAGCCACCCTGTCCCAAGGGGCATGCTGACCCGAATAATATATATAATCATTAACTGCTCTTTACAGCGTAACTACATAGGTTTATAGCTTTAATGTAGTTTGGTTTTGCATGCGTTTGAGCTTTAGTAAGTAGAGTCGGATGTATTCCACTTACTTAACACCATGTTGGTGTGTGTACGCACTTGTGTGTGTATGTGTGTGTGGGTGTTCTATTCTTGCCTGTGGCAGTAGTTTCTTTTTTATGACTATAAGTAAAATACCCACCTTGTTTGTCCCTTCTGTTTGCAGATGGACACTGGGTATTTTGCATCTTCCTAGGCTGGGGCCAGCACCTTTCCAGGTGCAAGTTTCCCTGTGCTGTTGTCCCCAAGAGTGGAAAGAACAGTCTGAAGTTCTGTGTGTTCCTTCCAGGGTGCCCGCTGTCCCCTCTCACGTCATCCACACTTTGAGTTTATGCCTCCTGGCTGGAGTGCAAGGCTCTCGTTGTGGGTTATGCTGGCAGTGTGTTGGTTTTCACAAGGGGGCAGTGCTTATGGGTTGTGTTTCCTCATTTACTCTCCTGTGCTTTCCTTTACCCCGTCCTGACCCCCTTTAGAGTCTCACTGATTCACAGCAGACCTTCGCGCATTCCCGCGGTGGCACTAATCTAACACCTACTTCTGTGTTGTGAATTCTTCTCTGGGATGTGGCTTTTCACTATCTTAATAGCATCTTTTGAAGAATAAAATAGTTGGATTCTTCAGTGAACCTGCACCAGTTAAAACCCAGTGTTTGTTTCTGGTCCTGTTCTTCTGAGGTCCAGACTGCTTCTTTCATATTACACCACACATATAATAAAGTACACAGACCTGATGTGTTCCATCTGGTGAGCTCAGATAGAGGGGCCTTTCAATTCATTTGTTTATTTCTGAGATGAAGTTTCACTTGGTAGCTTAGTTGGCCTTGAACTCATGATCCTCCCTAATGCTGGAATTACAAGTGCATGCCCTTCCTTATGCCTGACTTCTTTTACACGATTTGCCCCTAATAGGAATGGGATTGCTAGTTCCTAGGCTAGGTGCGGGTAGTGTGTGTGTGTGTGTGTGTGCGCGCGCGAACATGTACAGGAACATGTACAGATGCCAGAAGTTGATGACAGGCACCTTCCTTTTTCAACTGCCATGTTAGTGTTGAGGCAGAGTCTCGCTGAACTTGGAACTTAGTGTTTGAGCTAGGCTGGCTGGCCAGCAAGCGGGTGGATTTGCCTGTCTTTGGTCCTAACCCTGCTCTAGGATCGCAGGGGATTGCTGGGAGTTGAACTCAGGTCCTCATTGTGGCACAGCAAGCCCTTTGCCTCACTGAGCCGTCTTCCAGACCACTTGCTTTAGTAGATGAAGCCTAGCATCCAGACAGAAAGCTGCAACATCAGCAGTGTACTGAGGATCTCATTTTACAAAGAGAGTGCACCTGTAAGACCACCTCCCAGGTTGTAGAGGAACCCAGGCTCACCCTATAGTGCATCCCAGGGCTGTCCCTGAGCTGAGCCCCACGCTGGTAATGCTGGCATGGAAGAGATGCTAGAGCTACGTATTCCTGTGGTGGCAGCTGGTGAGCTCAGGACCCAGTTCATTGCAGTCTCCAGGGTGCCTGTCCTAACATCAGAATTTTCTGTCTTTCCATAGATAGCTGAGTTACAGCATCTTTCTTTAGGAAGTTTGTTTCAGTATAAGTCAATCAGATTTGATTTCTGTGGCTCACAACACAGTGTGCCCAATTGGTGACTAGAACCAAAGACAGTGGAGGGTGCCTTTCATATTACTAAGCCCAACTATAAATCAGTTGCCTAATGGTTAATACCAAACCCAAGGTTTTTATATGATCCTTTCAAGGTCTCTCTGTGTGTTGGTTTTGTTTGTTTGTTTTGTGTTTTGATGCTAGGGAGTGAACCTGGGCCTTCTACACGCCAGGTGACTACACTACCACTGACCTGTATCCAGAGACCAGTGACCACTCTATTTAGACAGTTGTATTCTTGGGCTGATTAGCTAAACCCTCAAGGAAGCAGTCACATATTAGTTAACTGGAAGGACCAGAGAGATTATTCTGTGGTTAGGGCAGATGTTACTGTTGCAGAGGACATGGGTTCAATCCAGGCCATCTGACACCCTCTTCTGACCTCTACAGATATTATATACACATGTGGTGCATATACACACAGAGGCAAAAACACTAATGCACATAAAATAAAATAAATAAGATGAAAAGAGTTTTTTTCAGCTAGTTTTGGCAGCTAGTTTTGAATGGTGATACATACCTTTAATCTAGAACTAGAGAGGCAAGGCAGGTGGACAGCCTTGACCACACAACAGTTTTCAGCCAGTCAGGGCTACATAGAGAGACCCTGATCCAGCTCCCAGGCCACCTGTAACTCCAATTCCAGAGATCTGACATCTCTTCTCTTCTCTCCTCCAACACCTGAACACATATACACATGACAGACACTCACATGGGCACTCAAATAAAATGAAATCTTTTTTTTTAAAAAGATTTATTTGTTTAATGTATATGTGTACACTGTAGCTGTCTTCAGACACACCAGAAGAGGGCATCGGATCCCATTACAGATGGTTGTGAGCCACCATGTGGTTGCTGGGAATTGAACTCAGGACCTTTGGAAGAGCAGTCAGTGCTCTTAACCTCTAAGCCATATCTCCAGCCCATAAACTGAAATCTTTAAAAAAAGAAAGTTAACTGGAAAAGTTTTATAACCAGCCAGGAATGAACGGGTGGATATGCGTGTGTAGTGTGTACAAGCGCCTGGGTCTGATCCTGGTCTTTCTCCAGGGTTTCCAAAAGTTAGTGGCAAACTGCTTTAAACATCTGTTCTTGGTGGATTTTTTTTTTGTTGTGTTTTTTTTTCCTTAGTTTAAATTCAGTTCCGAGTTTTAAAACAATTTTCTCTCAGTCCCCTGTGGCAAGCTAATGAAGAACACTGGCTTAATTTAGGAGAAATGTAGGAGTGAATGTCATTTCTCACAGTTCATTTTTGGAGTCTAGATTCACCCCCTTTCTCTCCTTAATGGACAGCATATCAGAGGAGGGGGTGTTGGGGTCAGGGGTCAGAGCCTGCGTTCCAGCGAAAGCAGTTCTACTGGGGACTGTGTGCTCTAGAAGGTTCCTGTCTAAATCACTGTGCTCTGAGCAGTGCCTTCTAAAAGTGAAAAAGGAAAGATGAATTCTCTTCTGGTTACTTTATTTCTTCCTCTTCTTTTTAATGTCATCAAATCACAGGGGTTAGTGACAGGCAACGACCCAATTTCAGCTGGTTTCTGACTTGTCACAGTGCTTGTCCTGGTTAATGTCAAGGTCCGGAAGAGTGTTTGGTCAAGAGCAAGGGACTGTGGGTGGGACTGGCAAAGGAAAGGTCAGAGATGAATATGAAATCATCCCGAGACCCGGTGGTAAGCCACCAGGGCTGTGTCACAGCTCACAGAGCTGGCCTGCTGTCCCATGGTCTGCTCCCTGGATCCTCTGTTCGCTCTTCCAGAGTGTTCCCTGAGCCTTAGGTGGGGGAGTGTCGTAGCTGTATCCACTGGAACTGAGACCCACAACTCTGAATTTTGATTGGTTGTGGTTTTCTACAATGGTCTTTGTCTGTTGCAAAAATAAGTTTCCTTGATAAGGAGTGAAGACTTCACTTACCTGTGAACGTAAGGACTAGTGTTTAGACTGTAGTTAGGTTTGGTGAAGTAGTGGTTGTAGGTTCTTCTCCAGGGTTCATGACATTACTAGCCCTCTGAGGCTGAGCTAGGTTTCCAGTACTAGGCATGATTGAGCCTGTTGTTAAGCAGGTCTCTCTCTGTCTCTCTGTCTCTCTGTCTATCTGTCTATCTGTCTATCTGTCTGTATGTCTCTGTCTCTGTCTCCCTCTCTCTAAAAGACTTATTTATTTTATATATCTGAGTATGCTGTCATTGTCTACAGACACACCAGAAGAGGCATCAGATCCCATTACAGATGGTTGTGAGCCACCATGTGGTTGCTGGGAATTGAACTCAGGACCTCTGGAAGAGCAGCCAGTGCTCTTAACTGCTGAGCCATCTCTCCAGCCTGTTGAGCAGACCTTAAGTTCAATTATAGAGCTGTTTCTTGCCATCAAGGTACGTGAACCACTCCTGCACACTTAGAGCAATCACGGGTCGCTGCGACTCCTATGAGTCAAGCTGGGTAGCACTGCTGCTTGCCTCCCTGCTTCGGAAGCTTGCGTGGCACCTACCTGTACCATGAAGCTAGTTTTCAGGTCCATTTCAGCTCAGGAACCTCTGAAGCTCTGTGTCTGAAGTTGCATGGTATCTGCAATAATAGGGACTTAGCTTCCACTTCTGAGGGATAACCAAGGGCAATAGCAATAGAATCATACTATCAACCATTTATCTTTTAAAAATCCTATAATACATCTAATTCTGTGTATTAAATATACATAAATAATTCAAATGAAATTTTCTCATCTGGGCTGACAATGTTCCTTCCAAGAACCAAAGACCACCTAACAAAGCCTCCAATACCCAACATAGGAAGAAGCTCCCTTTTGAGTTGTTGGTTCGGTTGTCCACGATACTTCCTGAACATCTTAATTTTGAAATGGGGTCTCTCATTGAACCTGGAGCTTGTTGATTTTGCTAGACTTGTTGGCCAACAGCTCCCAGCTATCCCCCTGTCTCTGATTCGCCAGCACTGGGATTATAGTTGGGCTCCACAACTCTCTGCTTTTCTTTCATGGGTGCTTGGGATCCAAATTCAGGTTATCACGCTTGCTTGGCAAGCTTTGCTGGGTGGAGTGTCTCCCTGTCTCCTGGGGCATCTTTTATAGGATCATTAATCACAATGATGAGGGTCTCACCCTCATGGTCTGATCACTTCCCAACATCACCATAGGGGTTCAGATTTCAATGTTTATCCAATCCTAGCTGTGCCTTAGGTACCACTGAATAGGTTTCTGCGGTGAACATCTTGCTTGGCTAGAGCTGTTGCTGGTTGTGGACATAGTGGGTACTTCAAAGTTCCTTCTGTAGGCTGGGTGCCATATGGGGACCCCATGTGGAAGACAGCTTTGGACCGAGTGGTTTATGGTGGCAGTTTGCTGACAGGGAATGTAAGGCATCTTGTTTTAACTGTTCCAGTGTTTTATGATAACTGAGTTCCCTTTTGTTTTGTGGAGACAGGATTTTGCTGTGAGCTACGCTGGCCTGAAATTTATGGTCTTGCTCAACCTCCCTAGTGCTGGTGCTAGAGGTATCTGCCACCATGCTTGGCTATTACTGTGGTTTCTAAGTTGCTGGCAAGGAGATGTCCCTATAGAAACATTCTTGTGTTCTCTAAGGACCAGAGGACAGGAGTGCCCCATGGGCTGGGCTGGCCTTAGACTTCCCTGACTTCATCCTCAGGTTCTGGTGTCAAGTGGAAGTGAGTTGCCATTGGTAGAATAATCTGGAACTACTAATAATTTAGCAAATTGGAATAGTTGGCTATTCAAAGGCTCCATAGGAAATTGCAGCTGCCATTGTGGACTTGAAAGTTCTCATCCAGCCCACTCGGAGAGGTCAGGGTGGAAAAAAATAGGCCAGCGGCAGCTAGGATGCAACCGTGTGCTGACCCTGCAACTTGAGGACCTGATGTCCAGAGCCTAGGCCAGTGTGATACAGCTCAGAGCACAGTCAGAGGCTTGCACAGTCATGGCCTTTAAGAAGGATCACTGTGTGATATTCTCAGGTGTGAGCTCTACTAACATATGTGGAACAGGGACCCATGGGGTGCTGGCCATGGCCTGGGGGACAGACAGCACATGGAAGTAAGTCAGAAGAGTGTACACACCAGGAGTGTGTACACACTCAGCTGGGAATGGAACCCACTTAGGGTGTACAAGTCAAGAAGAGACTTGTAAGTTGCAACTCCTTGTAAAACATGGCAGGTGGGAATCCCTGCGGCTGTTTGCAGGGGGCCACCAGAAGGTAATGGGGTGCTAAGGCCATCTATATAGGCAAGGCCAGTAATGGCCATCTCAAAACAGATCTCTAGGAGTGAAGAGAATTAAGGGAAGGGCTGGACCAGAGGGGCATGGTCCTCTGGTCTGAGGGTGTTGGCCAGCGGGAGCACAGCTAAGTGGCTCACAGGAGGAGGGCTCTGGCCGGAGATTTCATCCTGATTCTATTGCTTCCATCTTCAGGGGCCCTCTGTGATGGTTTCCTCCAATTTCCTCAGCTGTAAACTGGCTACCTATGGTATAGCATAGCCATCATGAGAAGTCATGGATAACACAGAAGTGTTTTCTGGCCATGGGGATGGCTGGTGTTAGTATTAGGGTATCCCCAGTTTGCCCCTAGGGTGTCCTTTTGCACACGGCCTCGCTGTGTGTGTGGGGTTCACACTCAGTACCACCACTGTCTGATTGTAAGTGGCCTTTCATGACCTTAGTGCTCACCTGGTTTCTGGGGCAGCTGAGAGCACTGAGTTTGGCTTAATCATGGTGTTTCTGGAGACATCTCTTTGGCTTGGTCCCCGTTTTCTTTGATCCTTGTTGATTTATTTTTTAATAGTATTTAGCCCCTGAATTACTTCCAGCCCTCCTCGAAATAGGCAGTTATAAATTTGTACCACATAAATGCATTCACCACCACATATTGACTCAATATACAGAAGTGCATCGCCTGCCTGGATCCTGCCTGGATCCTGTTACTCTCAGGTATAAGTAGAGGCAGTAAAAGCTCTGTCTTGAGTGGATGAGGATGCAGAACATTCCCCAGCCCCATGGCAGGAGAACTGCTGGTAGTGTGTGTGTGTGTGTGTGTGTGTGTGTGTGTGTGTGTTCTGCCGTTCTGAGTTTCAAACCTTCGGCCTTGTGCCAACTTTCACCCACTGAGCTCTGACCCAGCCTCAGTTCAGTAATGCCCCTGTTGTATGCCTGGCACCATGTTAGGTCCTTAGTAGATACACAGCTGCTTCTAGGGATGTATGTTGCAGTAGCGGGGTCATAGAATTCTGGGAAGCTGATCCTATGAGCTCTGCTAAATGTGTGGGAGCACAGAATTTAGGATGTGGGTTTGGGCTTCTGGGATAGCCCTAGGGGCAGTCAGCAGGGGAAGGAGCTGGAAACTCGGGTAGCAGGGGCTAACTGGGGGTGCAGGACTGCCTGGGCAATCAATCTGCAACCCCGTGGGGCCGCATGAGGGACACACAAAAGAGGTGCCCCAGGACATCTTCCTGGCCTGCAGGCTCTCCGACACACGTCTCTCCTACTCATCTCGTGATGCAGCACTGGGCACGACCAACCCTACCTTCTGACTTCGGCACCGTGTTTATTTCTTGGTCTGTGAGTCAAATGAGGTTGCACTGATCTAGGCTGTTTACTGACCACACGGGGCTTGTTTGACTTAGGGTGACGTGGACTGGAGTGTAAGGAGCTAGCTCAGTCTTAAAGTAGGGCAGGCCTTATCCCACCCCAGGCCCATCCTGTTCACGAGCATCCCATTGGCCAAAACCAGTCACGTGGTCAGACCTGCTGTCTGAGGGGGCCGGAAGGACATCTCCCACCAGGAGACCACATCGAAACATGGCTCTGTAGTATTGTTTCAGTCGTTCATTGCAAGTTAAGCATTTATTGGATGTCTCCAGTGTTCCAGGCTCTGCTCTGCCTGGAGAGCTGGTGCCTGTCTTCTGGAGCTTAGATTCGAATGATGGAAATAACGGAGAACACGGTGACGGCTACGGCGACCGGTGACTGCTCGTTACTTAGCTACGTTTGTGATAACCACTACAAAGGAGGATTACAGAGCCCAAGACTACAGGTGTCAATGGGCCTGACCTTGACCAGGGAGGAAGAGATGGCTGAGAGTTCAGATGATGGGTTAAAGTTCCTTAAAAGGGGGCTAGAGATATGGCTCAGAGGACCTGAGTTCAATTCCCAGCACCCACATGGTGGCTCACAACCATCTGTAATGGGATCCAGTGCCCTCTTCTGGTGTGTCTGAAGACAGCTAGAGTGTGCTCATTATAAAATGAAATCTTTAAAGGGAAGAAAAGAAAGCTCCAATTTTTTTGGGGGGGGGTGGGTTTTTTTGTGGTTTTGTTTTTGTTTTTTTAATTTGTTTGTTTTTAAGTTTCTAAATTATTAGGCAGGAAAGGTGGAGCTGAGGCAGGGGGGTTAGAGGTGCAAGGTTAGCCTGGGCTACATAGTGAAACCCTGTGATATAAAAAAGGAAATTAGGCAAGTAACCCTTATTAGGAAGTTTATGCTGGGCTAACAAGACAGCTCAGAGGGTAACGTCATTTGCCACTAAGTCAGATAGCCCGAGGATGCCCCCAGAATGCACCTGGTGGAAGGAAAGAACCAATTTTTGTGTTACCCTCTGAGCTCCACTTTGTACCATGGTGTTCACATGGGTATGCACACAGGTAAATAAGCAAACGTTTTAAAAAACAAAAACACGGGAAAGACTTAACAAGCTTAGTGCTAGCCATGGAGTAAGAAAGCAGTGGCAGCCACCTTGTCAGTGGGGAGACTGTCCGTCATGAGTCTTACTTCCTGAAAGGCTGTCCTTCAGAAGGGGTTGGAGAGGTTGCTCAGTGGTTAGGGGCACCAACCGATCTTCCAGAGAACCCTGGTTCTAGTCCCAGACCCATGTGATGACTCACAACCATGAGTAACTCTGGGTCCAGAGGATCTGACACCTTCTTCTGGCCTCTGCTAGCACTGCATATGGTACACATACATGCGTAGAGGCAAAGCAACCATACGCATAAAATAAAAAAATATAAAAAAAGAAATGAGGGAGAAACAAAACATTTCAGATAAGCTTTTTTTTAAAAGATTTATTTATTATATTATATGTAAGTAAGTACACTGTAGCTGTCTTCAAACACCAGAAGAGGGAGTCAGATCTCTTTACAGATGGTTGTGAGCCGCCATATGGGTGCTGGGATTTGAACTCATGACCTTCAGAAGAACAGTCGGTGCTCTTACCTACTGAGCCATCTCTCCAGCCCCAAGTTATTTTTTTAAAAATGTAATTTACAGGGTGGAGGTGGTAGACACCTTTAATCCTAGTACTCAGAAGGCAGAAGCAGGCAGATCTCTATGAGTTTGAGGCCAGCCTGGTCTACAGAGTGAGTTCCAGGATAGTCAAGGCTACAAAGAGAAACCCTATCTTTAAAAAAAAACAAAAAACAAAAATAAATGGGAAATTTTGTCATTAGCAGATATTCTAAGAAGTTCTCAAATGAATCCTAGGGCTGTCCTATAGAGGATGCCACAGAGTGACTAGAGTCCACACGAAAAAATAAAGAGCTTCTTGCAAGACACAAGTACATTTTGTTTACAATTCTTCTGATTAATAAGACTACTATATAAAGACTTAATTATAAAACTGCTAATAGGCTTATGCCATACAAAGATAATTTATATGACAGTAATGGGCCCAAGGAGAGAGGAGGAAGGAAGCTGAGTCACATTTCACTTAGCAGGCCCAGGTTCTGAGAGGTCCACAGCGTGGCGGTTTATCACTGTGTGGACCGCAGAGTGTATGCAAGCAGAGATGGCTGCGCTCTTACGAGGGGATGCAGCTTTCCGGGACCGCAGCTGTGTGTGGTCCTTGCCAACTTAAATGACATTGTGGAGCACAAAGCTTTTGTGTTTTATTGAGACTAAGTCAGTGTTAATCTAAGCTGGGTGGTTTTAAATTAAAATATTAATGGAATAGGCTGGGGATGTGGCTCAGTGATAGAGAATTTGCCTAGCAACATGCACAGCCCTGGGTTTGATCCCCACCAACACACACACACACACACACACACTGTAATTAACTTATAATCTGTAATTATAATCTCTGAGGTAACCAGTTAGGAATTAGCTTAAAATGTAATAAAAGATTAATTATCAATGAAAAGTTATGTTAAAAATATTACCACAAGGGGCCCAGTTAGATGGCCACTGATAAAAGTGCTTTCCTCAAAGCCTGACCACCTCAGTTCAGCCTCCACTGGTGGAAGGAGAGGAACAATTCCTGAAAGATGTCCTCTGCCCAACCTCCACACACATGCCATGGGATGCACGCATCCCGGTGCACACACCTATGTGCACAGCACATATATAATAGATGTAGAAGAGAGGGGAAATGTCTATTAGATGTCAGATAGAATAGACTTTGAGACGAAAGCCGTGCCTGGGAGCGCAGTTCAGTGGTGGGGTGCTTGCCTGGTCTGCACACCGCCAGCACTGTGGCAGGTGGGAGCGGGACAAGGACGGTTACTAGAGGGGCAGTGTCCTAGGAGGTGGGCATGCTTGCAGTGCAAAGATGGGGTCTTGAGTTCACTCCCAGGACCCATGTAAAGGCCGGCCATGGCCATGCATGCCTTTATCCCCAGTGCCAGGTGGCAGAGAGAGGGGGATCTTGGGAGTTTACTGCCCTCCATCCTCACCTAATGGAGCTTCCGGCTCAGCAGGAGACCTTCAGCCTCCAGGGTACAAAGGGGAGCACAGGAGAGCCGGTGCCTGATGCCCTCCTCTTGTGTATGCACAGGGACGTACACACACACACACACACTGTTACAGAAATGAATTAAGGACATTTAAGATGCTAAGAACCTAATTCATCAGGATATGATAACAATTTTAAGTATGTATTTACCCAGTAACAGTCCCCCAAACTACACAGAGCAAAAAAACAGTAATGATGGGAGAAACTGGGATTCAACAATGATAGTTGCAGACTTCCAGGTCTTTTGCTTTATTTCTAATTCTTTTTATTTTAATTTTGAGACAGGCTTCACTAGGTAGCTCTCACTGGCCTGGGATACTCTGGGTAGATCAGGCTGGACTCAGACTCACAGAGATCCACTTACTTCTGGCTTCAGAGTGCTGGGATTAAAGGTGGCACTGGTTTTTGGAACAAGGTCTGTGGTCAGGCTCGGGCAGCCTTGGGGTTGCCTTCCTTGCCACCGCTCCTGGGTTCAAGGTCCCATTTGCAAAGATGAATGCATATGCAAGCAGAGGCTCAATACGGAAATAAAAGACTCGACATTAGAAACCAATGAGGCTTAACAGACATCTGTAAAGTACTCCACCTTGTGCCCCCTTCTCCCCTTATGCTGGTAGCCAAGGACCTAAGAGCAGAAAGGGAACAGAGGCAGACAGCGGCAGAACGACCTCTGGAGCCGGCTGCACTGAGATGGGGCTACTTTATTGTTTTAGGGATAGAGTATCTAAGGGCTTTTTTTTAGGGCTATGGGTAGAAAGGGCTAATTGGTCATGGCATCAAGTAAGGAGGAAGGGCGGATTGGTTATAGTACAGCACCTAATTATCATGGGGGGCAGCAGCCAGAGTAGGGCGTGTATGCTGAATTCTGCAGCCTTGCAGAGAGCTCTCTGTACAAGGTCACTTTTCAGACAAGGCCAGCCACCTGTGCTCAGGGACACTCTGCAGACAAAGGCAGGCAGAGACAGGGAAGCCCTGCTAAGAAAGGGAGTCCCCCATTTTGCACAAAGCCTAGAAAGCCAACTGGTCATGGGGAACTGCTACCTTAATAGTAAGGTTCCCCAATACCACCCGACAGCAACTAGGTCTTCATAGCATTGTCCCAAGAGAGAGTACACGTGAGACTGGAAAACATGTCTCAATCAATTTAAAGGTGTTGAAGTCATACAAAATATGTTCTTTAGCTATACTGGAATGTAAGTTAGAACTCCTGAGCTATAGGAAATTGGGGGAATTCACAAATATTTAGAAAGTAATTTCCTCCAAATACTCCCAAGTGAAATTAAAAAGTGCTTTGAGACAAATAAAAAAGAAAGTGTAACTTTTTAAAGCTTATGGAAGACAGGAGAGATGGCTCAGCAGCGTAGAGCTCTTGCTGCTCTTCACAGGACCAGGGTTCCCCTCCCAGCACCCATGTCAGATGCTCACACCTGCCTGTAACTCCAGCTCCAGGGATCAGAGGCCTCCTGCCTCCCTGGGCATTTACACGCGTGTGCGTGTGCGTGTGCGTGTGCGTGTGTGTGTGTGTGTGTGTGTGTGTGTGTGTGTGTACGCGAGTGCATGTGTGCGCACACACACACACACACACACATACAAATTTAAAAATGAAGAAATCTTTAAGGCTTACAGAATATATAGTTGTGGACATCTATATTAAAAAAAGGAAAGGCCTCAGGTCAATAATCTTCTGCTGTAAGAAACCAGGAAAGGAACAGACGTCTAAACCCAAAGCAAGCAAAGGAGAGAAGTCATAAAGATTAGGACAGGAAAAAACTGAAAGCAGAATGAAAGGTCATGTATTGTATGACTCCATTTATATGCAGCACCCAGAATATGCAAATCCGCAAGACAGAAAGTAGATCAGCCTTTTCCGGGGGCTGAGAAAGGAGGCTGAAGTGACTGCTAATGCTTTCTTTCTGGGGCGATGAAAATGTCCTGAAACCCAACTCTGGAGAGGGTTGCACAGCTCTGTGACTGTGCAGAAACCCACTGGGCCATAAACACTAAACAGGCGAGTTTTATGATTTGTGAATTGTATCTCCATATTGGTGCTAAAAACAACAACAACAAAATTAACAGAGATAATTAGGTGAACGAGGTTGTATCAGGGTCCCTGAAGGCCCAAGGGAGGAATGTGACATTAAAAGGACATGCAGAAGTCCCAGGTGTGTAGGACATTTTTGGTTTTATACAAACAGCATTAGGGAGCCGCCAGGGCGATTTCAAGCCCGTGGCTGCATGCTAGGACCAGCCTTTTGGGAAGCTCATGGATGACTGTCTGCAGGGGTGCAGAGGAGGATCTGGGGAGGCAGCTGCAGCCCAAACACAATGAGCTGCATTTCAGGTTTGGTGTTCAAGGTCACCTTGCTAGTGGAGACAGACCTACCAGGCAGTAGGCCTGGTGTACAAATCCTCCCTCCTCCCCCCCCCCCCCAGTGCTGGTCTGAACACACCCAGGTCATCTTCACTCAGTTGCAAGGGTAGCAGGGAACAGCGTGTCATATGAAGCAGGCTGCTGGGTACCTGTGACTGGCCCTGGCTGGTTACAAATGGTGACGATTAAAGATTCCAGGCCCTAGAACAACTCAAAGCTGAATTGCCCTGCCCACCCGGACCATGGAGGACTGAGTGAGGTGTGTGTTCTAGAGCGAAGCCAGGTGTCTGCTTCCTGTCTGCTTTATCCCTTCTCTCTTAACCCTGGAGACCCTATTTCTCATGGCAGAACCTATGGCTCAGTGTCAACTCGCCCCCCTCAGCCCCACGCTTTTGCTGCAGGAGATCTAACCTAGGGCTTCGTGCTCGCTCATATGCTCTACCACGGAGCTGTACCCTAGCCCCCCACTGAGCTGTACCCTAGCTCCCCACTGTCATCCAGCAATTTCCTAGGTTATTAAGGGAGGGACTTAGATGTGCTAACCTGGCCTGAGGGAGCTGGGTGGTCACAGTAGTGTAAAGTCAGAGCTTCTGGGGCCACGCCTGGTGGTGGCTAGGCCACCCGACAGGATGCCAGGTTACCTTATTGTAAAAGGTTCCCTCACGACTACTTGTTTAACTCACCATCTCCATTAGTCTTGCTCTGAGGGACTAACCACACAAGGTTCTGTCACTTGAATCCATTCGCAGACAACTTTCCCTCTCCCCTTCTCTTTTTAACCCTTTACTGGGCAGGCAAGATTCTAGAATGTCGAAAGGCTGACTACCTTTGCAAACTGTTAGTTACCCGAGAAAAGAAAGGCCTGGCCTGTGTCCTCCTGAAAGTTTTATTTACAAGGCCCACAGCCAGGCCATTGTCTCCTTTTGCCTGCTGTTTGAAATGCAGAGACCTGGTGATCTTGGAATAAATAAGCTTATAACTGGGGACTGAACCGGCTGTGAAGTCTGCAGGGAGCTGTGTGAGGGGCACCTGCCCACACTGCCCTGCTGCTTCCTACCCTGGCTCATCCTCCTCTTTCAGCTGACCCACAGGGGCCACACGCTGTGGCACCCTTTCTGTGGGTACATCGGGGTCAGGGGGCTGCCAGGACCGGGCCCTTCATGCTGGGGGAGCCGAGTCTCTGGTCCTGAGCAGTACGATTGATCTTAGCTGGGATTTTCTCTCTTGCTGGGAGAAGAGAAGCACAGGAGTTCTTCAGTCTGCGGCTGCTCTCAGACATCAGAGGGGAGCAGGGGCAGTCTGAAAACAGACGCAGGTTGGGGGCTCTTTCTGCTTAGAATTCCTGCAGCATTTATAAGAAGACTGCATAGTTTGCTGTCTCATTATTCATGGCCCGATGCTGTTGTCTTTCTAGAATGTTGCCTCCAATACTAATTGTCAGCCCTGTGCACAGAGCCGGTGCGGACGCACAGCCACCAACCTCTGCATTTAATTTGCTGCTGCTGAGTGGAAGGAGTGGGGGCAGTCTGTGTTAGAGGGTTGATAAAACCTCAGAGTGGCTGGGCGGGGAGGGGTGGCTATGTGGGTGGCTTCCCACTCCCAGTAGAGTCCCTGACAAGCTCCTCGTGAATAGCCTGGCCTCTGATTGCTGGTACCCGGTTCTTCCCAAGGCCCAACCGTACTCTGACATTTTCAGGCAAAGACTGTGTCTTCTGTTTTTCTGTTTTTCCTGTTATCCATCTATGTACTTATCTATCCACTCAGGACTCCATCCCATTGCATGTGAAAACTGAGGACGCCCAGAGAATATTTGTTTCTCCACATGTCATGTATAAGAAATATACAGAAATGCATTTATAAAAAAAATAAGATAAAGTTGGTGCTATGTACCAGACATTGTATAGATAATAGTATGTGCACAGACACATTTATATTATTTGTTTCTGTGAGCTTATGTAATTAAATTGAAGCCCATAAAAATAAGATCAGAAAAAACAGAGACTAACCAAAATGTCAAGAGCAGAGAAGAACAGGGGATATTTAGAATATATATAATTTTAGTGTCCTGCTTTTCCACAGTGATAAAACACCATGGCCAAGGCAACCTATAGAAGAAAAGAGTTTATTGGGCTTACAGTTTCAGAGGGTGAGTCTGCGACCATCATGGCTGGGAGCATGGCAGCAGGCAGGCAGGCATGGCCCTGGAGCACCAGCTGAGAGATTATATCCTTATCTGCAGGTAGGGGGCAGAGAGAGAACTAATTTGAATGCCATGGATTTTGAAACCTCTGATCCATGCTCCCCTCCCCCCAGCCATGACACACCTCATCCAATAAGGCCACACCTCCTAATCCTTCCCAAACAGTTCCACCACACCAGAACCAAGCATCACATATATGAGATGCTTTGGGGGCTATTCTCATTCAAAGAATCACAGGAATTTCGTTGTAGCATTGAGATAAGTAACTAAGGTGTATGTGTGGGGGTGGGGTTCTCCTGTTTCCACCTTCCATTTCTCCTCAGGAGCTCTGAAATGATAGATGATTGTATTTCTGTATCTGACCTTTACATGGGTTCTGGGGATTCAAACTCAGGTCCTCAGGCTGGCATGGTAAGTGATTTTTATTTACCGAGCCATCTTCCCAGCCTTCTCTTGAGCTTTTTAAAGTGTCATAGTGTGTAAGCTAGCAAGCTCATTCCCTACATGTATTAATTGTCAAATTACCTATTTTTCCTGTGTGAATTGCTGCTTATCGTGTTTGCCTCCTTCTTGTGAACTTGGCATATTGGTGGATTGAGCACTTTAGCATTTGATTTTCTATTTAGAGACCGAGCAAGCAGTGACTGACGGTGGAACCCTGTGCTGGTGACCGCGCATTTTGGTCTGGGAAGAGAATTCTACCTTTAGCAAAGCAAAGGTCAGGGCCTCTGCAGTCGGTATGTGGTGGACATCCATTCTGACTGTCAAGCTTCCTTCTTCAGGTATAAATAGTCATGCCATCCTCCTGGAGAAGATAAACTGTCCGATGCTCTTTCCTCCTTGGGAAAGGACTGGCAGGTTCTTAAGCCAGTGTGTCAAGCCAGAACACTCAGGATCCTTCAGCAAGTCTGCTTTTTTGTCATGATCGTTGTGGGTGCACTCTCTGGAAAATGAGGGGTGGTCAGAAGTGGATGACACAGTCTCGACGTACAACCTGGGAGGCGGGCCAGGTCTGGGATGAGCCCAGGACAGGATCTCTCTTGGGGAATCACTGGAGAGAGACATAGGTATAATCTGAAGAGAGCAGGTGATACTGTCCAGGAGCTGGCGCTCTCTTTGGGCCCCATGGCTACAGCAAAGGAGCAAAGGCAGCCAAAGAATGAACGCTGGAGATTGGAAGGAAGACGATCTCCGCTGTGGTATCTCTGAGCCAAGCCTCAGAAGACAGTTAGCTGCAGGAGCAGACAGCTCTCCCCAGAGCTGAATCCATTTAGCATGTGTATGAGTTCTGCCTTCTCAATTCTTCCTAGGTGATTTTCTCAGAGTCCGTGATCAATCACAAATAAGAGTCCAGCTCAAACTACCTGAGGTAAAAAAATGGGACTCTGAGAATCTGGCAATTGTAAAAGTGGGTCAGGCTTGGCTGCACCCAGTGACTGACAATATCTTCAGGTGTATTCACCCCCTTCTGTTGGCTTCCCCAGGGCATCATTTCCAGATTGGCTGCTTCTGAGAGGCGGCAAGATGGCCGCAGGATTTCCCACACCAGCACCATTGGCAGTGATTGCTTCCCACACAGCCACCTGTCTACCACACACTTCCCCTGGCAGTCTCTACACTCCACTCACTTCCCATGTGGACACTACACACCAAGATGCTGTGTGTATCACTCATTTTTTGACAACACTGTTACCACAGCTCGCTGTCACAAAAGGTATACTTCCCAGTAACCCAGGGAAGACACACCTTGGCCTAGGTCACAAGCACAGCCTTGAGCCAGCCCCTCTCCAGGAAGTAGAGAAGGGTAATGGATATCTTAATAGGTTCCCCAGGCATACCCACCCCTAAGGAGGAAGAAGCAGGGGACAGTTTACCTTCTCCAGAAAGATGACATGGTTACTTAAACCTAAAGAAGGACGCTGGGCAGGCAAAATGGATGTCCATCACCTAGAGCTAGCAGAGAACCTGGCCTTTGCTTTGCTAAAAGTAGAATTGTCTTCCCAGCTCAAGATGCACATCTGTCTGGACCTTGCTGCTAGTGTTAAATTAAGGCTGTCGTCTGCTTAGTGTTGCCACAGTTCTGTGGTGTACAGTGTGAATGCTAGCAATCTTCATGCCTTCCTGTCAGGGCCATCCTAGGCCTTCTCATGGAGGCTTCCCACCCCCCTGTATGGGAAATTCCTCACATGGAACCTTTACATGCAATCAGCTGCTATGCTCAGGGGAAATAGCTTTTCCCTAACATGCTTGTGTCCCAGGATGCTGGCCCCTAGCTCCACTTGGCCTCTGATACCTCTCCTTGCCAGGCTCATGGTCTCTTTGGGATGCTCATCTTGGCTCAGATCGTGACCAGATGTTGGTGTCACCGACAGTTTGTGGACAGGTCTGTCTGGTGGGTGGACCTGCAGGGAGTGGACAGAGCTGCCGGGCTGAGCCCTGACAAGGAAGGAGCCCCCTGCTCAGCTGCTCCCTAGTCAGCAGCCCTGTGGCAGCTGCACCCACAAGCCCTGGGAACTGCGCTCACCTTCACTGGGTTTTTGTTTTTCTCTTCTGGTCTTAGTATCAGTTGCTTTTTTCTCTTGCTGCTGTAACAAATACCCAAGAAAGACAGCTTAAAGAGGGAGAGAGTTTATTTGTGCTCATGGTTTCAGAGAGTTTGATGCATCATTCGGCCCATGGATGGAACATCGTGGCAAGGGAAGCACGTGGCAATAGCTTTCTCCTCTTCTTCTTCTTCTTCTTCTTCTTCTTCTTCTTCTTCTTCTTCTTCTTCTTCTTCTTCTTCTTCTTCTTCTTCTTCTTCTTCTTCTTCTTCTTCTTCTTCTTCTTCTTCTTCTTCTTCTTCTTCTTCTTCTTCTTCTTCTCCTCCTCCTCCTCCTCCTCCTCCTCCTTCTCCTCCTCCTTCTCCTCCTCCTTCTCCTCCTCCTCCTTCTTCTCCTCCTCCTCCTTCTTCTCCTCCTTCTCCTCCTTCTCTTCCTCCTCCTCCTCCTCCTCCTCCTCCTCCTCCTCCTCCTCCTCCTCCTCCTTGGTTTTTCAAACAGGGTTTCTCTGTGTAGCCCTGGCTATCCTGGAACTCACTCTGTAGACCAGGCTGGCCTGGAACTCAGAAATCCTCCTGCCTCTGCCTCCCAAGTGTTGGGATTAAAGGCGTGCGCCGCCACCACCACCCAGCACTTTCTTTACTTCTTAGGGGTACAGAGGGGAAGGTAATGTAGGAAGGGTTCCGGGCAAGATACAGCCCCCAGGACACACCCTTTGTGACCTGCTTTCTCTAGCAAGGCCCCACCTCCCACTTTGTCACCTTGATGTAATGCCATCGTATTTCAAATCTATGGAGGGATTAATCCTTCAGTAAGTCAAACCCTCCTGACCTAAGCTTTCTGGAAAAGCCATCGCAGGTGCACCAGAGGAGGGGGTATGTCTTCTAATACTGCTTTTTAATCCAGTGCTTGACAACTGAGACTGTCATGATGTTTTCTAATTTTCTGTCTGGAAATGGAATTAGGGTCTCTGTGTACTAGGGTAAGGCTCTCGAGGAGCTACAGTCCAGCCCACTGAGATGCATTCTAAACTCTGGGCTCTCTTCTTCAATTGAGTCTTATCTGGAAGGCTGAACTGGCTGGGTTGTTTCTTTGGTTTTTGCTTTGTTTTATTTTTAAGACAAGGTCTTACTGTGAAGCCTGAAAACTCAGGGTGTGTAGCAGGATGGCTTCAAACTCACAGAAATCCATTTGCTTCTGTCTCTCAAGTGCTGGGATTGGGCATGCGCCATCACACATGGCCCTGTGGTTGGTTTGGGAAGCTGCTCACTCCCTTCCCATCTTCCACAGCATCCTCGGACCGTATCAGCGTTCTTGGGTTCTGCCTTAGTTAGGGTTTCTATTATGATGAGACACCGTGACCCAAAAGCAGGTTGGGGAGGAAAGGGTGTACTCAGCCTACACTTCCACACTGTGCTTCATCAGCAAAGGAGGTCAGGACAGGAGCTCAGACAGGGCGGGAGCCTGGAGACAGGAAGAGAAGCCATGGAGGGGAGCTAACCATTGGCTTGGCCATCACTGGGTTGGTGGTCCTGGGTTCACAGTCCAGGGATGACCCCACCCACCATGAGCTGGGTCCTCTCACATTGATCACCAATTGAGAAAATATCTTACAGCTGGATCTCACGGAGGCATTTCCAAAGCCGAGGCTCCTAGATCCCTGATGACTCTAGCTTGTGTCAAGTTGACACAAATCCTGCCAGCGCAGGCTTCTTGGAACTCTGTTTGAGAAGCTGTGTCCATTGTTCTCTCTTCTTAGAATTTTTTTTTTTTAATCTCCATGGGGATAAGGTTGGTAGAAAACATTTTCTTCCTTTACTAGATTGTCTGTTATGAAAAGGTCAGGAGTGAGGTACTTGTCACCCTCCAGACTCAACCGTAGCCATAACGGCTGGACCACACTCCGGCTGCAGGAGGCTGCCTCGCTGCCCCTGTGCTGTGCTAGCTGCTTTTGCGAGTCTGTCCTTCTACTGCACTAGTCAAATGATCAAGGTCTCAGTTTACCTTCTTCCCAAGAAGCCACAGCCAGAGGCTCCCCTGCTGGCACTGGAGACTCTGGGAAGCCCACAGTTTGGTTCCCACCAGGACTGATAATAATTTTTGAGAAATGTCTAGAAGCTAAGCCCTTTCTAACAACAACTGACAAACAAACCCTTCAGTGCTGGCAGGTCACACATGCTTATAATTCCAATCACTTTGAAGGCTGAAGCATAGGATCCTGGGTTCTAGGCCAGCCTGGGCTATTCAGCAAGATCTTGTCACAAGAAATGACAAACTTTTGCAATTTGTATGTGTCCAGACTGAAAACATATCCCCCGGGGGATGTAAGCTGTCCCTGAAGGTCCTGCCTTGGATGGGAAACATCCTACAATTGTTTGTCAGCCGCTGCCACTGTGGGACTTGGTCTCCAGTACAATGCAGGTGGGGTAGTGTGGTCCAGCTTCCCTGCACTAGGGAAAGAGAATCCAGGCCTGGGTTTGGCTCCAGCTGGGCCTTGCAGAGCTGTTACTTATTGAGTTAAGTCAGAGTGGCTCAAATGTTGATGTGCAGCACCTGGGTCGCCCTTGGCAACCACCACACAAGGGAGGCCTTCCTTTTGCTGGGGCTCCCTGGAACCCTCTCTCGGCTGGGCCCATTGCTTCCTGGTAGGTGCTTCTGGTTCTCCTGGTCCTAAGGACCCACAAAGCTATCTTTGTGTGTCGTGCCTGTCTGGTGCCTGCAGGGGCTTTTCCAGACTCTGCTGTGGGGAAGGGGTGTGCCAGGCTGGGAGAGTATTTGGTAAATGGTTCACAGAGACTTGCCTGGCAGTAGAAAGGCAGTGAGCTGGAGGAGAGCCAGGAGCCTCCACCTCAGATGCTGTATTCTATCTGTACCACCCTTTATACTCCAGTGGACGGGACAGATGTGAGGCCCTGGGTGGATGGCTTCTGACTTTTGGTGGAAAGTTGGGGCAGCAGGTGGACCAAGGGCCAGGCAGAGAAGGGGGCTATGCAGCTGGCAATCCAGACTCCTCTATTGGACGCATGTTTGTGACAATCTGAGCTCTGTGTAGGAGTGAGAGACGCATTAGGATGTATATGCCTGGTGTTACCTTTGAGGTCAGCTATCATAAAACTGAAAAAAAAAAATCCCCCAGATAACTGTGAGATGGGGCCAAAAGCCAAGGGTCACAGAGACAAAAAAGAAATATTCAAGGAAAAGGCATGTTTATTAGAATACAGCTAAATTTTGTTTTCAAGACAGGGTTTCTCTGTGTAGCCCTGACTGTCCTGGAACTTACTATACAGACCACACTGGCCTCATACTCAGAAATTCACCTGCCTCTAGCAGACTGAGAGATGGCCTTTTAAGGTGTTTTACCAATCATTTGCCACTGTGGGCATTTTGTTTTGCCACACTGAAATTTGAACCCAGAACCTTGTATTTTAATGTAATTAGTAACACCCCCCCACACACACAGTCTTTTCTTTATACAAATGATATAGTTTTTTACTTGTGGAGAAGAAAAGTTTCCTTTGAAAAGTTTTACTCAAACAAATTTGAGTAAAAGCATGAATTGATTTAAAGGAAAATATGGAATGAAGGATAACAGTACTGGACCCTCCGAGGCTTGGCAGCAGTCTTCTAGAACAAAGCAAAAAGCTAAGTGGAATGGGAAGGCCGGCTGGGGAGGGCAGGACCGATGAGGGGGAGCTGGAAGGGGAGAAAGACCGGTTCCTAGAGGCGTAGTCCATCTGAACTGTAATGTGTAAGACCTGTAGGGACCGGAGGGGGAATTGACCTGTATTATAAAGAGCCACCAGTCCCCGAGTGTAGACTCTCAGGAGGCATCAGGAGCCCCTGAAGGAGTCTGAAGAGAAGACTAAGTCATGATTGTTCTTGAAGAGTCTCGTTGTGAAGGGTACCAGCACTTGAAGTCAGAATGGCAAGCCGGGATCTAAGTAAAAGTTCTATGATAAGGTCAAACTAGGGCCACCTCCCTCAGGTCATCTGCCCCTGACGCTGGCTTGTGGCTGGAAGGATTGGACAGAATCAGGTCTGAGGCAGATGAGACCAGCCTTGGTCTGTGGGTTACAAAGCCTGCCGAGCAGAGTTGCAGATCAGGAGCCTGCGGGCGGGGGGGGGGGGGGGGGGGGGGGGGTGGGGGGTGGGGGGGTGGGGGGTGGGGGGCTCTCTGGGATGTCCTGTGAAAAGGATGGGGCGGGGGGGAGGGCCGCACAGTGACGGCCCCTGGTGCCTCCAGGCCTAGCACAGAATGTTCTGGAATGCTGTGAGGGAAGTGGGTGGGGTGAACTGAAGGAAGCTTTTCTGTGGCTAGACCAGGAAGTGTGCAGTTTCCTGCCTGGGTTTGGTTGGGACAGCCCTGCCTGGCTGAGAGCCCAGGTCCGGATTTCATTCATCAGCGGGGCCTGTGTGCACCTGGGTCACTTTTTTGTTGTTCTTGTTGTTGTTTTGTTTATCACTGTCCCATTTCTTCCTCTCCATGTAGGGAGTCCCCCAGGTCAGGCACCAACATTGCTTCAACACCCCCAAGCATTCACCCTTTACCACTGAGGGCTTCTCTACGCCAGGCAGCAAGGGGAGGCCTGCCTAGTCTCTGTGATACAGGGCAGCAGGGACCCAGTCCCAACTGGCTGCCTGTGTGGTCCCTAGTAGCCAGACATGGACACATCTTCTAGCCGGGAACATAACTCATCCTGTTCCTCTGTGAATGTGGGGGCCGCCGCTGCAGGGTGCTGGGCTGTGATGCAGGTGCTGTGTGTCCCAGGTGGAGACGTTTTGGAGGGATGATTTGACTGGTGCTGTAGGTAAAATGTAAGGGTGGTGTCAGCTGGAGCCTGAGCTCTACTCGGGCCTGACTGGAAGATATTTCTGGGAGTGGATACCTTAGTGTGGGAAAATAATCGTCGTTGCCATTTTGGTTTTACAAGATAGGGTTTCATTGTGTAGTTCCGGCTGTCCTAGAACTTACTCTGTAGACCAGATTCAGAGATCCACCTGCCTCTGCCACTGAAGTGCTGGGATTAAAGGCATTATTTTAATTTTTAAAATAATCCCAGCATCTAAGGGATTGGTGTAGACATTTTCCTTTTGTGATGCTTGTGATGGAGCTGGTCACTTGACCCCTGCCTGGCTGCCCACCTTGACCTGGATGTTAAATAACGTGCACAGAGGGCCACATCCTCTCTTATGTGCAGCCTTACTTCTGGGGAAGCTTGAGGATTGGGGCAGCCTCGCTGTTTTCATAGCTCTCTGGAGCCCCCGCTCTGCCCAGAGTTGGTGCCTAGAGCCTGGTGAACTCAGGCTGGTTTAGCCACTCCCATGCCAATGGGTTTCCTTCATGCCCACCGAGTTCTCTGTGTCCCTTTCTGGCTTACCAATAGGCTCCCCCCACCCCAGCCTCTGGGAGGATAGCTACCCACCCCCCAAACCCCGGAAAGCCAGCCCACTGCCCGATGTCTAGCAGGTGCCTCCACTTCAAGGAAACTGCCCTCTTCCTCCTCCTCTTCCTCCTCCTCTTCCTCCTCCTCTTCCTCCTCCTCTTCCTCCTCCTCTTCCTCCTCCTCTTCCTCCTCCTCTTCCTCCTCCTCTTCCTCCTCCTCTTCCTCCTCCTCTTCCTCCTCCTCTTCCTCCTCCTCTTCCTCCTCCTCTTCCTCCTCCTCTTCCTCCTCCTCTTCCTCCTCCTCTTCCTCCTCCTCTTCCTCCTCCTCTTCCTCCTCCTCTTCCTCCTCCTCTTCCTCCTCCTCTTCCTCCTCCTCTTCCTCTTCTTCCTCCTCCTCTTCCTCTTCTTCCTCTTCTTCCTCCTCCTCCTCTTCTTCACCCTCTTCCTCTTCCTCCTTTTCTTCCTCTTCTTCCTCCCCCCTCCCCCATAGATCCTGGGACTGCAGCAGGGTGGGGGTCTTCTGTCACTGTGCCTTCCCCATGCCCTAGGCCACACAGTCGCAGCATTTATTCACATTATTGCCTGCTTCATTCCAGAATCATCCTGTGTCCCTGCCACACACACTAGTGTTCAGAGCAGACACAGTAGAGGTGAACCTTCTTCCCGGCGATCTTGCGGAAATTAGCAAGTAAGCAAAGAAAGACATCTGCGTCCCTAGGGAGGAATGGTGGTGACTTGGGGGACATTAGAGAAAGAAACAAAGCACTCCATGTCTAGAGAGATGAGGGTCCTTGTCCATCAACATCAAAGTTCTCAGAATGGAATGACAGGGCAGAGATGTGTGTTGACAGCAAACAAGATACTTCCCGTTGGGGAAGATTTTTTATTTGTTCTTGTTGTTGTTATTATTTACAGTGGGTTGTTTGTTGTTGTTTGGTTTGGTTTGGTTTTTGTTTTTAACCTATGAAGCAGGAAAAACATGTTTTTGAATAGCCAAGTTTAAGGTTTATTTGCTTTTTCTTTCTTTTTTTAAAATTAATTTATTTATTATATGTGAGTACACTATAGCTGTCTTCAGACACACCAGAAGAGGGCATCGGATCCCATTACAGATGGTTGTGAGCCACCATGTGGTTGCTGGGACTTGAACTCACGACCTTCGGAAGAGCAGTCAGTGAGTCTCTCCAGCCCGTTTATCTGCTTTTTTAAGACCAGATTTCTATAGTCCAAGCTGGCCTGGAAGTTACTGGGTATCCCAAGCTGGCCCTGAATTGTCAGTCTTCCTGTTTCTGCCTCATGACTGCTGGTATTACAGTCATATGTCACCACACCTGACTGTATGATATGGTAAGATCCATACAACACCTGCTATATTGTTAAAAGTGGTTACTTAAAAAACAAAAAAAACCAATGACTTCCAGAAATAGAGTAAGTTGAAGTGAAAGAAAGATACACTGAAGATGCTGATCATCTTTTCAAAAGCTGGGACAGAGACCTGGCCCCCTGGGGAGAGGCTCGGGAGGAGTTACAACGCGTATTCTAGTACACATTTCACAAGGGACTGTTTTGCCAGTGCCGAGGCTCCTGTCTGCTGGAGGGCATAAGGTGTAGGTGGGCTCTGTAAGGGAAAGGCAAGTGTTATTAGGCCATCACCTGGCACACCCAGCATGGGCCTGCCCAGCAAAGCCATGGCATTCAGCTCCTAAGGCTATGCACTGGATTTACTGACAAGTTTCCCAGGAAAAACTGGTGCTAAAAGTAAGACCAGAGCCTTAGGTTCTGATCCAGGAGCCCTCAGGGTCTGATCTAAAACTACGGCCTCTGATGGCATGGCAGAACTGTGAGTGTTCGTGGAAGGAGGAGCCTGTGACTCAGGAACCACATGGGACATGGAGAGAAGTGGCTGGCTACTTCTCTCTAGGATGCTGTCAGATAAAGACCGAAGTATAAAAACTAAAGACTTGGGGAATGATACTCAAATGGACTTTGAGAGGTGGGTGCACTGCAGGTGGCCCTCCCAAATGTGATAGAGGCAGTGATTGGCACATGTGGGGAAGGGGTTGCAGTGATTGGCACATGTGGGGGTGGGGGGTTGCAATGATTGGCATGTATGACTGTTGCAGCGATTAACATATATGACAGATGAGCTGGGAGGGAGACCACTGCTGGACTTGGATGAAGCAGCTGTTCTTAATCTTTGGAGGCACATGTGGGATGAAACACATGTGGGAATGTTTGATTGAAATGGCACCCTGTTCATTTTTAGATGGAACCCTTGTTTATGTGTGCTACTTAGAACTGAGCTCCTGGCCCTGAACATGCTAAGCAAACATTTTACCCTTGCCACATTGGGGTGGGGGGTGGGGGACAAACTTTATTTTATTTATTTTATTTGTTTTTTTCGAGACAGGGTTTCTCTGTATAGCCCTGGCTGTCCTGGAACTCACTCTGTAGACCAGGCTGGCCTCAAACTCAGAAATCCGCCTGCCTCTGCCTCCCAAGAGCTGGGATTAAAGACGTGCGCCACCAACGCCCAGCTGGGGACAAACTTTCTTTTGTCTGCAGAGCCAGGGATTGAACCCAGGGTTTCGCATGGCAGGCAAGTCCTCTTTGCCCCTTTCACTTTCACATAGAGGCAGGGTGTCTTGACGCCGCTCAGGCTGGCCTTGAGCTTAATGGATAACTCAGGTTGCCGTGGCCACGGACTCCTTTTTTCTTTCTTTCTTTTTAATAGACAGGATCTCTTTACATATAGCCATGATGGTCCTGGAACTAGCTACGTAGACCAAGCTGGCCTAGAATTCACAGAGACCAACCCACCTCTGTAGACCGCCAGCGGCTACAGTCTCCCAAGTGCCAGAATCACCAGTGTGTGCCACCATGCCTGACAATAACTCTTACAAACAAACTAGTCCTACCCATATTTATTTTGTGCTGAACCTCTTCCCACGAAGGTTTTTCTTTCTTCACTTGCTTCTGGGAGAGCATCTGTTCTATGTCGGTTTCCCTTCTCTTTTGGGACAGTGTGCACCTTTTCATCGGGGTGGCCTCTCTGGGATGGGGTGCTCATAGATGCTCATCGCGCCTCCCGCTGTGTATCTTGGGGCTTTGTTTACCTGGAGATGCTGAGATACAGAATCTGCATCCAAACCCTAAGGTTAGGCTGCTGCATTCGTAAGCATGTGAAGCAGACATTCAGTACCATTGAGGGGGGGCTACTGACTCTGTGTCCAGCTGGAGCACACACCCCATGTTTCCTCTGGAATGGCCCATGCTGCTTCTGTGGAGTGATGGGTTTTCTTTTACTTTGATGGCTTGTCAGCAATGCGGATTCTGAATGGCCTGGGATTTCCCCAGGTGTTCTTAAAGCGAATAGGGGAAGTGGAACCTCCTGATGGACGTGATTTTGTGGGGTTTTCAGGGAAAAAATAGAGGAACAATTTTCACAGGTGTCCTGTTTAGCTCTTTGTCAAGTTGACACAAATTAGTCATCTGGGAAGAGGAACCTCAGTTCAGAAAAATAGACCCATCTGGTTGCCCATAGTCAAGTCTGGGAGCATTTCTTGATTGACAGTTGCCCAGGCCACTATGGTCCTGGGTGCTATGAGAAAGCAGGGTTGAGTAAGCCTCGAGTATCAAGCCAGTCAGCAGCACCCCTCCATGGCCTCTGAGTCAGTTCTGCCTCAGCTTCCCTCAGTACACTATAGCCTGGGATACGTAAGCCCATAAGCCCTTTCGTTCCCACGTAGTTTTTGATCATGGTCCTTATTACAGCAGTAGACACCAATCTAAGGCAGTGGGTGACCTCAGCTGCATATGGGAAGAGCCTGGCAGTTAAGTGTGCTGCTTTGTGTTGCTTCAAGGTAATGGGGGGAAAAGAGCTAGAGTTATAGACAGCTAGAGTAATAATAAGCATATAATTAGTATATACTTATTATATAGTATATAGTATATACTAGAAGCAAATAAGTATATAATTATATAGAATGAAATGTATATGTGTGCTCATTTGTGAAGGGATGTGTATATATCTATGTGTGCCCATATATATGTTATACATATATGGAAAGACAGCAGAGATTGTCTGTTCCCCCTCTCCTTTTCCTCTCTCCCCTCTCCTCCTTCCTCCCTCCCTCTTATTCCCTCCCCCCCCCACTTCTTCCTTTCCCCCTTCCCACTCTCTTTTTTTTTTCCCTTCCTTTCCTCCTCCTCCCCCAGGCGAGTCTCAGACTTACTGTGTAGCTGAGAATGACGTTGACCTTACAGTCTTCAAGCCTCTACCGCAGACTCCCCAAGTTCTGGGGTTGCAGGGATGTGCTAACAGGCTGCGCTCTCTCTGCAGTGCTGGGGATCTGATGGGACAGGTGCTCTCCCAACTGAGCCACACCCTCAGCCCCTGCTGTGTGTGTGTGTGTGTGTGTGCGCGCGCGTGCGTGCGTGTGTGTGCGTGTGTGTGTGTGTGTGTGTGTGTGTGCCGAGGTTTAACCCAGGGCCCTGCACTTACCAAACAAATGATCTATCACTGTGGCACATAACTGAATTTTGAAAAATTATAAAAAACATTCCTTACAATGAAAAAAAAGAGTTGATTGCTAAAGAAAGTTAACTGCTTACTTGAGTTTAATGTTCCCCATTTGGGAAGAAGGATTTTGCAGTAGGAGTTTCTGTGCTCCTGCTTTATGCCCAGTTGAGTGGTGGTTATTTATTGTCCAGTTAGGGAAATAAGGTGACATCAGTACAGGGTGTAACAGTCCTCCTTGACGCCTTACCTCCAGAGTGGCCTGGAGGGACGAACAGGTCTAGTTTCCAGTCCCTGCACAGGAGCCGCAATTGCAGGGTGCCTCAGCCAGTGTGGCGCTCCTCCTGCAGCTAACGGCTCACTGGAGGGCTGCACCATGTTTCACTTACCTCTTTGAAGACTGTCTTGGGTTTTTGGTTTTTTTTGTTTTTTTTTTGTTTTTGTTTTTTAAATTCTGAGTGAAGCTTTTATATAGATCAGTATAGTAATGGTGTGGGCATAATTTTCTATTTTTTTGTATAAACACCACTCCGCCTCCTTTTACTGGTTACACCAGTAAAGCTGTAACCTCCTGGTGTCCTGTCCATGGGCTGCTTCAGTGTTTCCAGTTACTACTGGTGAACTGAAAGGGGAAGGAGAATATAATATACCCTTTATTGCATACATTATTATAATTTTTTACTTTTTTTTTTTTGATGTTTTGAGACAGGGTTGTAGTCCTGGCTGTCCTGGAACTCACTCTGTAGACCAGGCTGGCCTCAAACTCAGAGATCCACCTGCCTCTGCCTCTCAAGTGCTGGGATTAAAGGTGTGCACCACCACTGCCTGGCTACATTATTATAATTTTATTTTAAAATATTTTAAGGTTTATTTGTACTTGTGTGTGTGTTTGAGAGATAGAGAGACAGACAGACACACAGACTTGTGCAGGTGCCTATGACATCTAGAAGGGGGTGTCCCGTCTCCTGGAGAAGGAGGTAGAGGCAATTGTGCGCTGCCTGGTGTGAGGGCTGGGAACTGAAATTGAGTCCCCTGGAGTCCTCTGAAAGAGTAGCAAATAAGTGTTCTAAGGCACCGAGACGCCTCTTCAGCCTGTGTTTTTAAGTGCCTGGGTCCGAGTAGTGCACATGTGGAAGGTTTGACATCGGCGTCTTCGTCAAACACGTTCCATCTGGTTTACTGAGGCAGTTTCTCACCAGGTCCAGGCACCCTGGGGCAGCTCGTCTCTGCCAGCTGCTAGGCTAGGCTAACAGGTGGCTCTCCGTGCCCAGTTAGCTTTTTACATGGGCCCTCAGAATCTAAACTGCAGTCTTCACACGTGCTTAGCAAACAGGTTATGTCCTGATCCACCTCCAGCCCAGAATGGTCTATGTACTGGTAATGGTTATGGTTAACCTTGCCCTCCTCCCCAGACATGGTTTCCCTATGTATCCCAGGCTGGCCTTGAACTTTCAAACCTCAGCCTCCCAGGTGCTGGGATTATAGATGCGCACTACCACACCTGGCTTGTTGTTAATCTCTTACTGAGTCTAATTTCTAAATTAAACTTTATCATTGGTTGGTCTCTATAGGAACAAAAGCAGCATGTATAGAGTTTGATCCTATCTGTGGGTTCCGGCATCACCGAGGGTTGGGGAGTGTCTGATGCTGTCTGTGGTTTCAGGAGTTCATTTCAGGGCTAGGAACATTTCTCATGCAGAGTAATTACTGGGTGTTTAATTCTGTAAGAAACACCTTTCCAAATCAGCTGTACCTGTGGGGAGTGGAGGATGCCCTGAGTAAACGTGTATTGTTAACGCGGACACAGCCATGTCAAGGACCTGTGAGAGTTGCAAAGCCTCCCCGTCCTCATATTTACCACCTGAAGGCTGCTCAATAGAGACTTCTACTGTGCTTAGCTAAGCCTGCCCCCTTGATCCAGCTGTGCACCAGAAACTCCGCCTCCTTGTTTATCTGCATGCAATAGTCCCGCCCCCTCGACGCATCTGCACAAAATAAGCCCATCTGTTCAACTCTATTTGTGCCCGGCTGCTACAGTTTCTCCCTCAGAGGCCCCAGGTCACCTGATCCAGCTCTCCGTCCATATGTGTCTGACCCTGACTTCGTCTCTCAGCACCCCAGTCAGGCCGATCCCGGGAGCCTCGCTAGACAGTGCGTACAACCTTACAGTAAGTCACAGAATTCGAGTTGCTCACTCTACTCACTGGCATTTGGTGCCAATTTTGAGATTTTGGCTGTTCAAATAGATATTATCATCGTGGTTGAGATTTGTAATTCCCTAATAAGATATTATGATGCTGAACATCTTTTCATGTGCTCGTTGGTCATTGTACAGCTTTTTATAATTAAAAAATTAAATAACAACTAGGCATGGTGTCCCATGCCTTTGATCCCAGCACTTGGGAGGCAGAAGCAGACGGAGCTCCAAGTTCAAGGCCAGCCTGGTCTATAGAGTGAGTTCCAGAACAGCCAGGGCTACACAGAGAAACCCTGTCTTGAAAAACAAAAAATAATTTAAAACGATGTTTATTCTTGTAGAGAGAGCAGGTATACCCTGTGGTTGGGTGTTTGTGGAAGTCAGAGGACAAACTTGGGAGCTGGTTCGCACCTTTTCACTTTTAGGGCTTCAGGAATCCAACTCAGATTGCCAGCCTCGCCAGCTGGGACCTCTACCTGCCGAGCCATCCCAAGCCCTTAATCTAATAATAACAATATAATTTGCCGGGCAGTGGTGGTGCACACCTGTAATCCCAGCACTTGGGAGGCAGAGGCAGGTGGATTTCTGAGTTCGAGGCCAGCCTGGTCTACAGAGTGAGTTCCAGGACAGCCAGGCCTATACAGAGAAACCCTGTCTTGAAAAAACAAAAACAAAAAACAAAAAACAAAACAATTATCTATTAGATACTATATATATAATTATAATATTGCATATATAAAATCACAATATAACATATATAAATATATTATTATTATTACTGTTATTTATTTGTGTGTATGCACAATGTCAGGGCACGGGCATGTGTGTCACAGTATGCACCGGCACATGTGGAGGTCAAAGGACAACTTTGTGGAGTTAGGTCTGTCTTCCTTTTTGTGAGCTGTAGGGATTAAAGCTTACATTTATTTGCTCTGTGTGTAATCCATGTAGGTTTTTGTTTGTGTCTCTGCATTTATTTGATGTGTGTGTGTGCACGTGGATGTGTGCACACCAGACCTATAGCAGGTAGTGCTGAGTTTTTTCAGATGCCCCCCGTTGTTGGGGTTTTGTCTAAGCTCCACCCCACACCTACCTGGCAATAGCCAGGTATGCCCCGCCCCAGAGATCTGGCCCACTATAAGAGGGGCTACTTGCTCCTCCTCTCTCTCTTTGCTCTCCTCTCTCCCATACTCTCTCACCTCTCTGTCCCTGGGGCTCTTCCCCCCCATCCACGTGGTCATGGCCGGCCTCCACTCCCTACGCGCGCGCGCGCGCGCGCGCGCGCGCGCGCACACACACACACACACACTCACTCTCTCTCTCTCTCTCTGTCTCTCTCTCTACCTCTCTCTCTCTACCACTAACCCCCATCCCCTATTCTGAATAAACTCTATTCTATACCATGTCTGTGTGTGTGTGGTCCCTCGGGGGCAGAGGTGCCCAGGCAAGGGCCCGCCTGGACACCTTCCCCCACGCCGCCTAGCCACACTCACATAACCCCCTATACTCCCCCCTTCTTAAGCCCCTTCATCATCCTGCTGCCGAAAGTCCTCCAATGGTGCTCAAAATCCTTCACCTGTGGCTAAGAGGTTGAACTTGGAGTTCACATCTTGCGACTCACCACCACGTGCCTTTGGTAAGAATGTGGCCTCTGAGCTCAGTTTGCCCAGATATCAAGAGGAGATGCTAAGAACCGACTCCGAGGTTGCTTTGAAATGTAAAGGAGGTGTTTATTTAATGCTCTTGGCACTGAGCTCGGTACAGTAAGCACTGCTGAATGGCAGATCTTCTAACCAATAACAGGCATACCTTTGGTGTCCTCTATGTTCTAGTCCTGTGCTAATCTTGAGCCTCAGCCTCTGTCTGGGGCAAGCGGGTGAATGTGCAGATGGGCTTCCGCAGACACCTTTACTCACCCATGCAGTGTCATGATCCTCCAGGGCTGACTGCTCAGGGCTGAGGATTCATTAATCAAGTTTCTGGGAGTAGTAAGAGACTCAAGAAAAACCAGAAAGTGACCAGGTGGGCAGAGTCCTCTTCAAAGTAGCTCTAGATGTTCAGGCTCCTGGCACCTCTGGAGATGGGCCTAGTTGGTTTGGTTGGTTGGTTTTTGTTGTTCTGTCCTGTTTTGTTTTGAGTTAGGTTCTCACCGTGTAGTCCAGGCTAGCCTAGAATTTGCAGCCCCGGCACCTCGGCCTCCTGAGTGCTTGAATTATACCTGTAGCTCCATGCCCACCAGGGGATTTACTTTACTTTTTAACTGTGTATGTATGTGGGGATGGGGAGTGCACATGAGTGCAGGTGTCAGCAGAGGCATCTGATCCCCTGGAACTGGAGTTACAGGCAGTTGTGAGCCACGTGGGTGCCAAGACACTGAACTCAGGTCTTCTGTAAGAGCCAGACACACTCTCAACCCCTGAGTCACTGTCTCTCCAGCTCCGACGATTGGCTTTTTGATGTGGCCTTGCATCAAATCCCTTGTCCCCTTTAGGAAGGTCATATGGCCTGTCTTTTTAGCTGATTCCTCTTCCAGTATATATAAAAAATGCCCCTCTTTGGGAAACTCCTAAAAGTGGAAAGGAAAGGCCTAGGAATTGGGAGCTTGGAGTTGGGCGCCCGGGCCTTCATGTGGAGTCCCTTGTGCGGAGCTCAGAGGAACAGCCCGGGGGATGTCACATCTCCAGTTTGCAAATGATTTCTCCCATTCTGTGAGGTCTCTAATCACCTTGATACTGTCGCATGGGTTTTTTGTTCTGATAAAGTTCAATTGTCTTTCTGTCATTGTGCTCCGTTCTCAGTGTCACACATAAGGTGGTGAGTGTGGAGTAGTGGGAGGCACAGGCTGGGGCTCGGGACATGATGCCAGCTGTTCCTGTGTAAAGATACACACCAGGAGGGGGGTAGGGGGTGGGGGTGGGCAGGGCCCAGGGATGGCTGTGAACTCCCAAGTGACACTGGGCTTGATCCTGAACTGTCTGAACAGAGGGCTCAGCCTCCAGAGGCTGGCCGCATAGGATAATAGGTTGACAGAAGTCTAGAGAAGTAGTGATCTTCTCAGACTTATTTCTGGGCCCAAGAGGGACAACTATAGCATTGCAGCAAGCTCGCAAACGTCCCTGTTGCCTGACTGGCAGGGCTGATTCTTCTCAGCCACTTGCAAGTTGAGACTGCCTACCTCCTCAGTAACATGTTTCAGTCTGCAATCTGCCCTGGCCTTTGGCCACTTCCTGCCCCCACCCCCACCCCCTCAGGTTCTGAGAGCCCCTGGCAGAGTGTTTCGAGGGTGCTTGTCAACTCCCTCCTCTCCCCTCCCCTCCCCCAGCTCTCAGGTTTATTGTCTTTGTTAGGAGTGGCCAGGTCTTCCTGGAGGAGAGGCATGGGGGAAGCCCCAGGGTTCAGCCTCACCCAAATCAAATTAGACCACTGTGGCAGCCCTGGGGCACCCAGCAGGTGGCTGCAGCTCTCTGGGGTTGGTCTCTTTGTAAGAGAATAGTCATCCTGTCATCCCCATGGGCATATGTGAGTGCCAGCTATCAGCTTGTGGCAAATGCCCAGCGGGCAGGCAGCACCAATAAGGCTTTGCCACTCCCTCTTTGGTAGCTCAGGGTCCTGTTGAACATGTACATGTGGTTTTACTTTGTGGGAGCTTATTAAAAAATAACCTTGAAAACTCCTGACTAGGCACCACTGGTTTTGTTTGGTCCCCACCCACCCATTCAAGTCCTATTCTGGGTAGCCCCCACAGCTGCATGGAGCCGAGGCAGCTGACCCCGAGGATGCCCATGGTGGGCACCTTTGTTTACTTGGGGTCCTAGGTAGCCCTCAGAGACGTGGACAGCTGGCTCCTCAGCAGCATGGCACTTAACCTTGGTGCTGGAACAGAGAAACGTCTGTTTGTGTTTCCAGGAACGAGGGGACAGCTGGCCCACAGATAGCAGGCTAGGTCAGCTGAGGGTTGCCTTGGCGGCTTTAAGCAAACAGCCAGAGCCAGGGCGGAAGAAGGATGGAGAAGGGCCTGGTGGGACTGAGAACAACCTGAGAGCTGGTTTCTAGCCGAGGCTACTCGGAAAGGTGCAGGTGAGGCAGGCGACTCAGGGACCTGGGGGCCACCAGCAAGCTACCGGCCTCTACCCGGCAGGTAAGGAGAGGGGGCTTCCTTTCAGGGGTTTCTGTCTCCTGGTGAGTTCTGTTTGGCTCCTTCAATAAGCAGTACCCAGGTGGGAACTAAAATCAGATTGCCTTTGCAGAAATTATGTCGGCCTGGGGCTCTCCAGGTCCCATAAGTCACGTACATGGAAGTGGGGTTGTATTTCTGCATGAAGAGTCCCAGGTGTGGTGGCTCATGCCTGCAATCCCAGCACTCAGGAAGCTCAGGCAGGAGGATTGTAGAAAGTTTCAGACTCATAGATTATATGGTAAAACTGGAGACAGAGATACACAGAAGGGAGATACACAAAGAGAGGAATACACAGAAGACACACACACAGAGGACAGAGGACAGGGGTGGGGGTGGGGGAGGGAGAAGAGACAGATAGGGGAGACAGGGAAAGACAGAGAGAGGGGAGATAGACATAGATGCACAAAGAAACACAAGACACACATACACAGAGACACACTAAGACAGACACACAGACACACATATAGAGACATGTACAAAGACACACACACACACCCAGACACAGACACAGAGACGGACACATACAGACAGCATTAGTACACTTTAGAGTATGTCTCAAGCCAGGTTGTGGTAGCCCCTGGGAGGACCTAGCATTTTCTGGGCAGAGGCTTGCTTTCCCTGACATGATGTTATTCCCGTGACTGTTGAGCCAAACTCTAATCCCATTTTCATATTTATGTATGCTACTTCTTGACAGTCTGGTTAATTAATGTTCTTATTTTGTTTACTGGGGCTTTTCAGATTATGTTTGTTCACTCAGTGTGTGTGGGTATGCATGGGCATGCAACAATATATGGCAGGTTAGAGGACAGCCTGCAGAAACATTTCCCCTCCCTGCGTCATGTGGATCCCAGGGACTGAACCTAGGCCATCAGGCTTGGTTGCAAGTAACCTAACTCACTGGCTCATCATGTAGGCTGTGTGTGTGTGTGTGTGTGCGTGTGTGTGTGTGTGTGTGTGTGCGCGTGTGTGTGTGTGTGTGCATTCAAATGAGTGTGTGTACTTGTATGTTACGTGTGTGTGCCTGCAGAGCCCAGAATTCCTTGTCCAGTGTCTTTTCTTGTTTCTCCTTAGTCTTTCCGGCAGGGTGTTGACTAGCCAGTGTGCTCTGGGGATCCGCCCTACTCGTCCGCTCTGCCAGCACAGTGGCTATAGATCTGTGTGCCGCTTGATACCACACACCCTGCTTCTTAAGTGGGTGCTGGAGATGTGAAGTTGGCTTCCTGCTTCTGCAGCAGTCCCTGTACAGCCGTCCCCCAACCCCCATGGCTGCAACCTAAAGCAATGCGGCGTGAGCGTGTTTTGAGATATTGTGTGGCTCTATACTGTGTAGGGAAAATACCTGATCTTATGGTTAAGACATAGCAAATGTAGCGGTGATGTGCCGTCTACATTCACAACGAGGGTTAATAGAACATTCAGTTGTAAGTTAATGAAACATTTTTTTTTCTAATTCAAATCCGCAGATCCTTGTCTGATGCCCCGGGGGATGCAGTGACCAAGGGTGGCTGTTTCATGCTCCCTCCCTCTGCTCCCCGCCTTTCTCCTCTTGTCCGATCCTCTCCCTGCATCTGACTTTCTTTCCTTTAGAGGCAGTGCTACTGTGTAGCCCAGGTTAGCTTCAAACTTGTCATCTCCCTGCTTCCTTCTCCTGAGGGCTACGGTGACAGCTGTATACCCTTTTGTGTATGTGTCAACTGGGACCTTTTTGTCCCAGAAATCAGAGCCCTTCCTTGGCCCTTAGTACTCCAGGAGATGGAGGGACACTGTAGAACACCTTATACATTAGTGCACATAGTCAAAGGGACCCATGGTGCCCTGAGTCCCCACCTCCCTGACAAGACTGAGTTCTGCTATCCTACTGTCCTGTGGGTTGAACTGTGTCCCTCAAAAGGATACACTGATGTCCTACCTTTCAGTGCCTCTGCGTGTGACTTTTACTTGCCACAGGGTCGTTCCAGTTGTAATTACTAGACTGAAATCCTGGAGTGAGACACTGATTCTAGCATACTTGTAATCCCAAATCCAGGCGTAGGGAGGAGGAGGGCAGGTTCTGGGCTAGTCTGGGCTATACAGTAAGTTCTGGGCCAGCCTGAGCTATATGAGAGCAAGCTCCTGCCTCATAAACAAAAACAGTACAGGCTGGGAATGTAGCTTAGAGGGCCGTGGGTTCAGTCCCCAGTACAAAAGAAAACAGTCAGACTGAGGCCGGGGTTAGAAAAGCCCAGAGAAGGCACATTGGGTTCTGGCTTCAGCAGTGGGGATTGGAGGAACAGGGGAGGGAGGAGAAGGGGGGGGGAGAGAGGAAAGAGAGGAGAAAGAGGGGAGGGGGAAAGAGGAGAGAGATAGGACAGTTGTGTGAAGATAGACGAGAGGCTGAACAGATATGCAGTGCAGACAGAACTTAGAAGCTTGCAGCTTCAAGCACCACTGGGGGACACCTTCTGTCCCTGAGATTGCAGGTGCATGTGTGTGTGTGTGTGTGTGTACACGTGCGTGCACACACGTATGCATTAGCAAAACCGCTTACAGATCACCAGAGCATGGCTCCAGACCCTTTCTGGTCAGTAAGCTAACCCAGCCCCACTCACACCCTGCTTTTAGACTTGCCATAGCAACTCTGTGGTTACACTCCTAGGACACAGCTATGGTCTGGTGCCAGCAGAAACAAGTGCTATTTTGGGACTGGAGGGTGGCCTGCACTGGCCGGCACTGGCCCTCGCGGCTTCCCTCCTGTACCGTCACAGGTGATTCTTGCCCACGGAGTGTGGGTACTGTGATTGCTATGTCCCTGCCTGCCCAGTGTCAGGTTTTTTAGAAATGACAAAAGCAAGCTGTACCTCTGGGGACCCTCGAGCAGAGCTTGTAGCGTGAAAGGAGAAGGAAGAAGGAAAATGTCTCACATCTCATTCAGTGGAAGCTTTTCACTCTGGGAAGAAAGTGTTTGTTTCAAGTTAGACAAAGAGGAAGGCTGGGGCTTGGGGTCACTGGCCTGGGCATCCCAGCTCCTTAAAGAATCTAAGGATTAAATAAAAAAAAATATTAAGGTGTCTTGTGAGTGCCCGGTGGGAGGCCTGTGGGACTGTGAGAAAAGTTGCCTCTGCCAGGCCCCCAGCACCTGAGCTGCTACTGAGGCCTGGTCATAGTCAGTGCTCGGGGATCTGTAGGCCGATGGTGCAGAGGCTGCATGCCGCTCTGTGCTGCTTGGGCAAGAGGATAGTGATGGCCGCTTTGCTTTGTGACTAAGTAGGGATGGGTCCATCAGGGGTCCAGCATTTACTGCTCCTTGAAGGCCATGGGCGGAAAGGCATAGGAGGCCTAGCATGGCTGAGGCAGGCAGGGAGCAGCTGCCTGAAGAATGGAGCAGGGCCCTTGAGGACAGGTAGGGCCTCTCACCCGTCTACATGCCCTAAGTCTTCCTTCAGAGGTGACTGGAGAACCAAGCTCCCTCTTGAGAAACCTGCGCCCAGGCTGGTCCGTTCTGCCGTCATTCTCATATCTGTCTGTCTCCTCTCTTCATATCCATGCTTAAATACATTATAATCTCTAAAGCCAAAAATAAATATTTTTGGAGACAGTGTCTTACTATGTAGCATCGGCTGAAATGGAACTCACTATGTAGACCAGGCTGTCCCTGAATCCATGGGCGTCTACCTGCCTTTGCCTCCCGGGTGCTGGCATTAAAGATGTGTATCATCACACCTGGGCTGGTGTAGCATTGTTTCAAATATGTATTTATTGTGTGTGCCTGTGCTGAGGCACACATTCAAAGGCATTTATGTGGCGGTCCTAAGGTATCATGAAGGAATCAGTCCTCTCCTTCCTCCATGTAGGGTTGGGGATCAAAATCTGGTCATCAGGCTGGACGGCAAGCCCCTTTACCCACTGAGCCATTTCGCTAGCCCATTAAACCCTTTCCTTAACCGTTAGGAGTAGTGGTTCTCGCCTGTGGTCCCAGTGCTCCGGAGACGGAGCGAGGAAGAGTGCAGTGAGTTTGAGGCTAGCTTGTATTGTAGCCTGGGCTATAGGGAGAGACCTTGTCTCAAAGAAAGGGGGTGGGGGAGGAAGGGAAGGCAAATTAAAGAAAGCAACAAGAAGTGTCCTTCTCTATAAACGCCAACTTTTCTTCATTAGATTGAAAAAAAAAAGTCACTAATAATTCCAAATGGCACCCTGCCGCTTTAACAGTGTGTCCTCCATGTCACAACACACACACACACACACACACACACACACACCCCTACCTCTGCCTGAGTTTCTTCTGCCGCCAGCCTTTCTGTGTTCCCTTTTCCAGGTCATCTGTCATTTTGACATTAACTGTGACCTTGCGCCTGGATGTATTATTGATCATTCCTCAAGCGTCTGGGTCCTTTCTGCGCTCTAGTTGGTGTGAACCACCTGCCACATGGCCAGAGGCAGGACAAGAGAGACCAGCTCAGAGCTGGGTCTAGGCATGCCAGGGGATGGGGTGGACAGACACACACGCGCGCACACACACACACACACACACACACACGCGCGCGCGCACACACATGCACACACACACACACACACACAGAGAGAACTTTAGAAACGTTAAAGCATGAGCTGGAGACGGTTCAGTGACTAAGTACCTGCTATGTAAGTGTGGACTTGAATTCAGATTCCCAGAACCCATATAAATGCCAAATGGATACGGAGCCCACCCCGCACCCCCACCCCACCCCGCACCCCTACCCCCGTAATTCTAGCCTCTGAAGATGGAGACAGCTGATTCCCAGAGTAAGTTGTCTAGAGAGACCAGGCATATTCGATGAACTCTGGGTTTGAGACATCTAACCAAGTTCAGGGTTATAGAGGGTGACTCCTAACACCAGCCTCGGGCCTCCACACATGTACAGTCCCATACATGTCACGTACTCACACCCACATACATGCATACTCCACGTGCACACACAAAGTGAGGGGAGAAAGAGGGCTTAGTAGGTAAAGGTGCTTGTCGCCAAGCCTGATGGTTTCAGGGGAAAGCAGAGAGTTGACCACAGTGGCCCTCTGACCTCCACAAGCAGGCTGTGGTACGCATGCGCCCACATGTGTGTGCATGCACATACACCATAAATAAATGAAGTTTTTTTTTTTTTTGAATTCAGGGTAGGGTCGCATATACTCTTAATCCGAGCACTTGGGAGGCAAAGGCAGGGAGATCTCTGAGTTTGAAGTCAGCCTAGTCTACAGAGTGAGTTCCGAGGCAGCCTTGTCTCAAAACAACAACAACAAACAGTCCCAGGTGAAGGAACAGGGGTGAGGGGGAGACATGGCCGAGCACCTGGAATGTGTCCCGATGCTAGTGCCTAAAATGTGATTGTTGGTTTTAGTTTTGATTTTGGAGGCAGGATTTCTCTGTGTAACCCTGATTGTCCTGGAATTGGCTCCATAGACCAGGCTAGACTCAAAACTCAGAGCTCTACCTGCCTCTGCCTCCCAAGTGTAGAGATTAAAGGCGTGCACCACCACTACCTGGCTTAAAACCCGATTTTTAAAAGGCAACACTGCAGGAGTATTCTGGCCTAGCTCACTTCTGAGTGCAGCTTGGGCTTTTTGCCCTATGGTTGTGTGGAGCCACAGAAATTTTTGAGTACACCCTGACCTATATTACTAAAGATTTTTCTGGTACAACATGAAGGGTTTGGCTGCAAGCCCTAGGGGGCCTAAAGTCTGACTAAGAAGCACTGCTACGGGGTGTGTGTGTGTGTGCACGCCAATGCAAAAAAAAGGAGGCAGATCTGGCTGGAAGCATAATGACAGGGCAAAGTTTTGGGACACTGGCCAGGTCAGACACCAGCCCCTCTGCGGCTTTGCCTCATGTTGAATCTTTGGTGTTATTCCAGGGTACTTGAGTGAACAGGGTTTTGGGGTTCAGGACAGGCCTTGGAGCCTCCCTATCTGACTCTTCCTTCTCCCATCGCAGCATGACAGGTGGGGATGTTGGTGTCTGGGCTCCCCTTATCTCAGACCTGTTCCCATTTCCTGGTATAATAACAGAGCAGATGTCAGGGCCAGTTGCTAAGGATTCCTGGAATATTAATGTTTCGGCGTAGAGTGAAGGGTGTTCACACAGTGCCCAAGGCCTCAGCAAGCCCTAGTGCCTGATAAGGATTCTTTTGTTTGTCCTAGCTTTCCCACTATCCCTGTCCTGCCCCCCCTCCCCCCATCTCTTCCTCCTCCCATCTTCCTCAGCCTATGCATAGCGGTCTATCTTGTGGGTGACAGACTTGATAACAGCAAATGTGCTCCCTCTCCCCCTCCCTCGCCAGGGCAGACATGACTAATAGATCACAGCATTCTTCCTAAGGGAGCTGGATGGGGTCTACAACAACTGGTTCACCACACAGCTCCCTAGGCTCTGATTTTGGACTCAGGATGAAGTCTTTTTCCTAGTCTTTCAAAAATTACCTGCTTGGTCTCTAGCCCTCTTACCCACTTCTTAGGGTTAATCTTGTTATGTGATAGGGGGCGGGGCAGGCCTTTGTCTCACATTTACTTCCTACACCCAGATGTTTTGATTTTTCCACAAGTGGAAAATCAAACCTGACCTGGTAAGGGGTTTGGTTGACGGTTAAGATCAAGGGTAAATGGTTTTATTTGCCAAATGCTACTTGTGTGAGTTATGATGCATTGCCACATTAATCCGCAAAATGACCATCCCTAGATCCTGTGGCTCAACACAACCAAGCCCTCCCTGGACCTGTCGTCTGGGTAGTTCTGCCACCCATGCGGGTCACGTGTTTCATTTGAAGTATCATGATTCAGTGACTCAAGCTTCTCTCTCTGTGGCTGTTAGGAGCCCGGCCTGCACTGCTGGTTGCTTACCCTGGCTTTTGTGTTTGAGCGTTCCCACCACATAGGCCTCGCGCTCTTCTCCCACACGCCTGCCTCTTTCTGGTCTTCCTGTATAGTTTTCCTTTCTTCTCACATAGAAATGATATGGCCTGACTTGGAGATGTGTTTCTCAGGGAGTCTCTTCACTCATGATGCCATTTGAGGCACAGGCCCTGGCCAAGCAGATCAGCTGGTCTTGGGCTCAGAGTCTGTCCCTTGCTCGAGTTCTCTGAATATTCTGGAATTCATAGGCTTGACTGTGTGAGCTAAAAAACCCCTGAGAAGAAATCAAGGAACTGAGCACTCCAGGTTGAGAGTGAGCATAACTCAGCTGCCACTGCTTGGCCCGTGCCCTTCCCAGCCCTTGGTAGGACAGCCTCTCGGTGAGTGTGTCTTGCTTCTGGAAGGGCAGGTTGTTTTGCCCTCCAGGTATGGTATGTGTCAGAGACAGCTGTCATTGGGTGGTTTCCACCCTGACCTAGCTCTGGTGAGTTTGGAGATTGGGGAGGTCATCAGAACCCCAGGACCAATGGTGGGAAGGGCTTTTTTTTTAGAAGAGGTCACCCCTCACTCCTTTTATATGAGCTTTTCCTTTTGGTTTGCCTGCTTAGTTTTATGGTGCTGGGCGGTAAACAAGGGTCTTATTCCTGTGCTTTACCATTGGGCCACACCCCTACCCTGAACTCCTTTCTATAGAACACCCTGCTGACTAGCTCTTACAGTACCTGCCAAGACCCATTCAACTCCAAAGATGCTGAAGCCAGCACTGGTCCTACCAACTCTGAGCCACACAGACAGAAGCCATTAAAGTAGATGCAAAGATTTTGCTGCCGGGATTGGGGGGGAGGGGCGAGATAAGTGATTTGGAATTATATACTGTTGAACCCAACTAACTGAAGACCTATAGCTAGCCCTTTCAAAAGCCACAAAATTGACATCAGGCTGACAGGACCCAGCTGCCTCCAACAGATTCCCTGCTCCCCAATCCCCCATGAACAATTCTAGACTCACTTCAGAGATGAACAATTCTAGACTCACTTCAGAGAGAGCAGGCAAGAGGCCCACGACTCACAGCTCTGAGTGGCTGAGAATGCTCCCGGAGCCAATCTGACTCAAAATGTGTGTCCCAAAAATGCACACTCTACATCTCTTTCGAGAACTTCTCCTAAGGAAGTTATCGGAGATGGCCACCAAGATAGATCTCAAAGGATAGCCATTTTTGTGTTGAGTATGTAAGAAAATTCAGACGACCCGGTGATGAACTATATCTATAATACTATATCTCTAAAATCATAAAGTCACAGTGCTAAGGAATTTTGGAAAGCACAGGATAGCAGTAGCCTGATAAGCCAGGAAGGCAGTAAGAGCCCAGTTAGCACCTGTGTGTAAATCCCTAGGAAAACTCCTGACTCCATTAAAGATGCTGGGCGATGTCCTGGGAGAGGGGGGCATTGGGGGTGATGGTCACATTGGTGGTGCTTTTCCTCTTGGGTGTTATGAGGGGAGTGAGCCTGTTGTGGCATGCGCTCGTGAAGGTCAGAGGACAACTTTTGGGAACTGGTTCTCTGCACTGTGTAAATCCTGGGTATCAAATTCAGGTTGTCAGGACTGGAGGCAAACACCTTTACCCACAGCCAGCTCTCTGCCTCTTGCTTCTATCGTGCAGTCCAGAAAATGGAGCTCTCAACAGGACAAGTCTATGGGGACTTGGGCAGTAAACACCTAAGAGGGCCGGCTTTTTAACTTTGGAGCGAACCTGATACCTCAGCCACAAAGCATTTGCCTTTACAGATCTCGCTCACCATTGCCGGGGGTGGGGGTGGGGGCTTATGAACCTTCTGCCCCCTAGGAACTTTCTGAGGAAGTTGGCATAAGCCACTCCTGTCCCTGCCTGCCCTCAGCACCCCAGAGCCTCCACCGAAGGGCCCCTCAGTGTGTCTACTAGATGCAGCCTCTACTTGTCTAGTCTCAGCCAGCAGGGGATGGGAGACAGCAGGAGGCAGCTGCTTCCCAACAAAGGGTCCCTGGGTGCTCCAGCCCCTCCAGGGAAATCAGCCGAGCTGTCAGACAGAGCCATTCACTGCCACACAGACAACCTATGGGGGAATCCTGAGGAACAAACTGCCTATGAAGCAACTAGTCACAGAGCCTGGCCAGAGCCTGGCCTGTCTGCTCTTGGCACAGCTGATGTTCTGGTTAAATGTCTTTTATTTGGAAGAGCTGTCCATGAAACACAGCTCACCTTACCAGATAGTCCCTGCCTGCAGGGACTATACCTGTTCTGGGCAACAAGGTATCGAGAGGAAGGACATAGGGCCCCAGGAGCCACAGTGTAGAGGCAGACTGGATAGGCATGCCGTTGCTAGGTCAGGTAAGGACCCCTGAGCTAATCTCCAGGGTCGAGGGGTGTGCCCCACCCCAGCACTCTTGGCTGGGGCTCATCTAACGTGCACAGATACTACGCACATCACACACACTCAGACGTGCCTCTAACCTCTTGCCTGTCACAGCTAAGATGACCTTAGAGACCCCGTGTGCCATCTCTCCTGGTTAATAGAGGGAGTGGCCAGAGCCCCATACAGTCGTCTTCCTGTCTACTCGCTGCTGTTCCCCTCTGGGCTCGGTTAGCCTTCCCTCCTGAAGAGGTGGGCTTGCCTTCGTGATTCCTCATCTCCTGTGAACTTTTGTTCCCTCGTAAATTATTAACAGCTAGGCATGGCACACATTTAACATACACAATACTGTGGATGGAAGCTGGAGGCCCCAATTTTATGTGTGCATGTGTGTGTGTTGAAGGGTATGGTGTGGTGTGTGTGATTGTGTGTGTGGGGGGGGTATGGTATGGTGTGGTATGTGTGTATGTGTACGTGTAGTATGGTGTGTGTGTGTTTTTGAGACAGGGTCTTTCTAATGTAGTCCAGGCTGATCTTAAACTCTTAAGAATGTGTGAGCTGAGCCTGGCGGTGGTGGTGCATGCCTCTAATCTCAGCACTTGGGAGACAGAGGCAGGTGGATTTCTGAGTTTGAGGCCAGCCTGGTCTACAGAGTGAGTTCCAGGACAGCCGGGGCTACACAGAGAAACCCTGTCTTGGAAAAAACAAAACAAAACAAAACAAAACAAAACAAAAAACCCCAAAAAACAAAAAAACAAAAAGAATGTGTGAGCTGTAGTTCTCCCTCAGCGGGGACCAGGGCAGGCATGTTGGGTGGTATATATACAGTTTCATTGAGGGACACTTAGAGGGGGTGCGGTGGCATGGTGAGGCTCTAACCAGTTGCCAAGTCAGGGAGTTGGCTGCCAGCTCAGTCCAAAGAGGTTTGGCAGACCCAAGCTGGCTCTGTGGCAGGTTCCTAAAAATGGGCCTCCTCGCTGTCCCCCCCCCCCATCTGCCCTGAGGCTGCTCCCTGTGGAGCATGGACAGCTGTGCTTTCAGAGGTGCCAGCCACAGCCTAGGGTGGGAGCAGGCGTCCCTGCGCTCTTGACTCTCACCTTCACTCCGAGCACCTCTGTGGGTACTCGGCTGTGGATTTACCCTCCAAACGCCCCGCGCAGTCGGCGCCGTGACTCCAAGCCCTGGAAATGACCGTCCCCCATCCATCTCTCTTGATCTCCCTGTAGTAGTTTTTTGGACTGTGGGTGTCAGTCCGGCCGTGGCTCCCATCTCCTCATCCTGTAAGTAGACTGAAGAAGGCCCTGGCCTCCCTCCCAGGGCCTGCAGCCCTGACATAACTCCCTCCGTGCATCTCAGCAGCGGGAGTCAGGTACAGGCATGCAGAGATGCATACAGGGCATCTGCCGCTCGGGTGCAAGTGATGCTGCAGCAGCCCCAGGGAGGTCAGTGACTTGTTCTGCACATTTAGTAATTTGCACAATACCCATTGTTTTTGTTTTTTGGGGAGGTTTGGTTTTTTGGTTGGTTGGTTGGTTGGTTGGTTTTGATGTTTGATTTTGGGGTTTTTTGTTTTGTTTTTTCCTTCTGTGGGCCTTTGGCCCTCACCTTCCTCACTGCCACAGAGGCCCTCTGTGCTTAGGTGGAAAGCGGCAGGAGGTGGGGAGGCTGCTCCTGGAAGCGAAGGCAGCGGTGGTGTGGTCCTTTAGCCTCCTAACCCATCTTCTCATCTTCTAACGGAAAGAGTCATGATTCCCCTAGGAAGGTCAGAAGCCCAGACTGTGTAGACATGCAGTGGGTTAGGGGACAGAGGACATCAGTCTAAGGGGTCCCTGGCTTGTGGCCTAAATCTGTGGCACTAGGAAGTGGCATGGAGGAAGGCAGTGCATTCCTTCTTAGAGATGCTCTGGAGGGCTTGAAGCTCTGAGGGGCATCTCCACCTTCTCCTAGCTCCCGTTCAGTCTCTGCTGTAATGGAGGTAAGGCGTCAATACCCAGGCCCTCGCCCCTTTCCCCTGCTTGTCCTCACAGCCTTCAGTTTGGAAGCTTCTACAGAAGATAAGGTCTTCCCAGTGCAGAGCCCAGAGGTTCCCTGGCCTGTTCCTGCCTTCCAGGGAACCCCAATTACTCCTCTGCCTCGGTAGAGTGGCCAGCAGAGCACACAAGCTACCTCCCTTCTGTGTCCAGCCACAGAGGAACTAGGTAGCTTGTCAGGCTCAGAGGCTGCCACCCCGGACGCATTGGGCTGGGCGCAGCGCCCCCTGCAGGTCAGGGGCAGAACTGGGCAGTCTGTGTAGACCCTGTCTACCTGGATCATACAGCCTTTCCATTTCTCGACCCTCCCAGAATGTTAGAAAGGAAAAAGAGCGTATGAGTTGCATGTTTTAAATATTTACTTTGAGCAGAGTAACGCATTTCACACGCTGGTAGCAGTGTGACCACACTGTTCACAAGCTAACAGAAACTGAAACAGAAACAAGTCCACAGTGCACCAGAGCTGGGCACGGGGCACAGGTTTAAGTGTTAAATGGACACGGCTCTCTTACTTTTGTATTTGATTGGCTTATTTGGGGGAGCAGCATACGTGGCTGGGGGGCACACGTGTGGAGGTCGGAGGACAACCTGAAGGGGTTGGTTCTCTCCTTCCACCATGTGGATCCCAGGAATCAAACTCAGGCCATCAGGCGCCTTTATGCAATGAGCCATGTCTCCATCCTTGAGCCAATCACTTTTGCACCTGCCTGTTTTTCACGACTATATTAGCGCCATTTGGGAGAAGGAGCAGAGGTTCCTGGTTTGCCAACAGAGCCTCTGTGCCTGGCTGGCTGAGGGTTCTTTACCAAAGTGTGGACCATGGTGGACTGGAAAGCTCGGCTCCCTGGATGAGGCTGTGAGATGACAGTGGGGGTCTAGGCTTGTACTGCATGGCCAGTTAGCTCTGGCCCACACGCTGCCCCCTGGTGGTCATCATGGGCGTGGGCCACATTGATCTGGAAGAGTTCTCTTAAGTGTGGTTCAGGGATCCTTGAGGGTCCCCAGCACTTTTCAGAGATCCCCAACATCAAAACTATTTTCTACAACCTAAGACTCTGCCTCTTTCACAAACGTGGACACTGGAGAGTACTCAGATGTGGTTTCAGAAGCTGTGCTGGAACTATTTTTTAAGAAAGTGCCATCTGTTGAGTTTTGGTACAGAAAAGCACACACTATTATCTGGGAAAGCTATTAGAATCCTCCTCCGCCTTCCATCCGTCCTACACATCCGTGAGAGCCTGGACCCCTTCCATGTACTTCACTGGAACAACATCTCCAAAGGTCGAAAGAAAAGTCAGACAAGCACGCCAGCTGTCTTCAGTTAATTTCCAAAGCGAAGTTAATTGCAAAAATATAAAAACAATCCTGGGGCCTCACATTGTCTTTGTTTTGAAAACACGTGTTTTTCTCATGAAAAACACAAATTATATGAATACCTACTAGGCCTAGTATCTGTAATGGAAGTTTTTAGATTTCTCTGCAAAATATCAATAGCTATAGCTCATATATTTTGGAATGTTCAAAATCGTCTTTCTCATGGTGTGCATAAGATGGTGGTTTACAGCACACATGCAGTTGGAGGGCAACTCTGGAGTTGTTCTCTTCACCCACTTTTATGTGGGTCTTAGAACTAAACTCAGGTCGTAGGCTTGCAGAGTCAATGCTTTACCTGCCAAGCCATCTGCTAACCCCAAAAGATTTTTTTTTATAATATCTAATGAGTTGGAACCCACATATTGTTACCATCAGCCCTATCTAATTCCAGAAAAGTTCCATCAGTTCATAAAGAAACTCTAAAGTCATTAGCTATCATTGTCCTCCTGCAACCACTAATCTACCTCTATATTTTTGCCCATAAACAATGTCACATAGTATGTGATCTCTTGTACAAGCCTGGCTTTTAAACTTAGTGTAACATTTTCACAGTTCTGCCATGTTAGAGAAAGTCTGAGATCTTCCTTTGTGTGGACTGTTGTACCTTTATCAGCTGTGCTTGCTTTAAAGGCTTTTAGGAATAACGTGACTTAAGAACATTTGTACGCATGTCTGTAAGAACATATGTTTTAGTCCTCTTGTGGTTAATACCTAGGACAATTGAGTTTCCCGGCCATATGACAAGTATGTGGTTAACATTTTGAGGAAATAGCAAACAAATTTCTAGCCCCAATTATTTTAAAAATTATTTTCATGTATATGTGTGTTTTGCTTGCATGGATCTGTGTGTGTGTGTGTGTGTGTGTAGTCCCTATGGAGACCAGAAGAGGGCACCAGACGCCCTGAGACGAGTATCTGTCAACCACCTTATGAGTGCTGGGAAACAAACCTGGGTCCTCTGGAAGAGCAGCCAGTGCTTTTAACCACTGAACTATATCACCAGCTTCCCCTCACCAATATCCTTTTTAGAATATAAAGGGTTCTGAGTTTTCAATCCACTGGACTGGGTAGGATAAAATTAAAGGCTGTCCTTATGCATGCTTACCCAAGGTTGCCTCTTTTTCTTCCCAACACATGCGCACACACACACACACACACACACACACATACCACACTTTCTTTCATATGCACACACGCTTTCTCTCATACATACATACATACATACATGTGCGCACGCGCGCACGCGCACACACACACACACACACACACACCATTTAGTTGGCACAAGCAGCATCTTTGTAACAGGCAGCCTGTGTCAGCCCTCTGCTCAGTCACACACAGAAGGCCAGCTAAGCTCCACTACTTACACTGAGCCATCAGGTTCTAAAGGAGACCCCTTCCTGAAGGGTTTTCAGGGAAATGAAATGGCTTTTAAAAGTGCCTAGAAGAGGTGCTGGCTGCCACCCTGTGCCCTGCCCTCTGGAGAACACCATGGGGATCTCTTAGGGAGCAGAGCACAGGCCTGTAAGCTGACGTTCTGGTCCAGTGGAGGAAGAGGAGACTCGTGAGCTTACCCCAGTGTCTTGCTCTCTCCTCCTGGGCTTGGCTCTCAGGGGTGTTCTCAGGGCAGGTGGGGGCTTTGTGGGAAAGGGCAGAGGTTAGATGCTCTATGGGGCTTGCCATCAGAGTTGAAAGTTGCTGAGAGGGTATCTTCTCCTCCTTCTGATTCTCACCCTCTGATGTCATGTCTACTCTGGTCACTTAGTGATGTGATGCACCTAGCCACCTGTCCCGAGCCTGTGGAAAAGGAGCTCTGAGTGAGGCCTTTGCTGGCGGAGTTAAGGGTGTAGCATCAGTGGCCAGCAGAGGTTGGGATTACCACTAGCACCCCAGTCACTGACATGTGCCTGCCTCCCTGTTCCTCTTTCTCAGATGTGACTCCTGCCCTGGGCTGTGCTCCCCGTCATGGCCGACACCATCTTCAGCAGTGGAAATGATCAGTGGGTTTGCCCCAACGATCGCCAGCTCGCTCTGAGAGCCAAGTAAGGACCTTTGGGCTGCTGGAGTGGCCCTTCCCTCTCCACTTGCTGCCTCTTCCCAGGCTTTTGCAAGCTTTGTTCCCCAGGGAGATGTTTGGAGAGAGGTGGCTGTCAAATGCACACCACTCTTGGCCCGTGATTATTTATTATTCACTACACAGAACTAATCCACATTTCTCAGATAAGGAAAGTAGAGGCCTGCACTCCTTGCGCATGCCTCTTGTCAATGGCTGGGTTGAGACCCAGCTGACTCCCACACCTGTGTTCTTTCACAACATCCCACAGGAACAAGGCCTCCCCATTGGCCTGGCTCATGTCACTGAGCCTGGCACAGAGGGGCAGGACAGAGCACAGGCCTGTTCCCTGAATGAACAGCTCTCTTCAGCAGAGACCACAGCTAGCCCACAGCATCTACCCTAGGCCCTCAGCAGGATCTCTGTCCTTCTGTGGTTCCCTTGTGTCTTTTTGGAGGTCTTCATTTTCCTATTACCCCTCAGCCTAGTGACCCTTTAGTTTTGGTGGGGCCTGGCCTCCCCTGACACACACACATACACACACACACACACACACACACACACACACTGCCCCTCGTGCCTCCCAGTCTGTTTCAGCTCTCTGGCGGGTGCTGTCCCTGGCTGTTAGGTCAGGAACATCCCCGCAGCTGTCAGACTGTGTCTGTATCAGGAGCCAGCATTTCCCAACTGGGACCAAGCTTAAGAAATTCGCAATTAGACATTATGAGCCTGTGGGAGACAGAGTGGAGACATCAAAGGCGGATAGAAAAATTCATCTGAAACGCTCAGGAAGAATGGTGTCGCGTATGACGTGTGGGCATCTTTGCTCCCCTCCATCTGGGTACCTCAACCCCCCTCACCCCACCCCTGCAGGGGGAGTGACTAGGGGTGAGGTCGGTCCCCCTCACCATCCCTAATGCCAGGCAATGAGGTGCCCTCCCTGGCAGGGTGCACATTTCCGGGAGACCTCAGCTCTGGGGAGAGCCCAATTGTCCCTGACCCTCCAGTACCCCCTTCGTTCCCAACTTGAGCTCTCATTCACCAGCTGCTGAAGCTGCTGTGGCCTCTCAGAAGAGCCAGCCTGAGGGTCTCCTCCCGGGTGTGTGTGTGCGAGACAGGTGTCTGCTGCGGAGCTGGACACAGTCCTGTAGACCCCCTAGGAAACAGGAAGTTTTCCAACCCATAAACTCTTCCTTCCAAGCACCCAGGTGCCTCTGGGCATTCCTAAACTCAATTGGCCCTTCGTATTAAAGCAGAGATAGGGAGAGGTGAGAGTTATATGGATACTTAGAGATGTGAGTTCTTTTGATGATGATTGGCAGTGGGGTCAGGGTGGGATACTAACTGGGTCCAGGACCAAGACTTCCTTTTAAGTATGATGCTTCTCTTGACCCAGAGAGGTAAATATTACATGGAAATATGGGGAAAGTTCCAAGCATTCAAAACAGCACGTGCAAAGGCTCTGGGGTAGGAGGAACACGGCATACAGAGAGGCCTAACAAAAGCCTTGTATGGCTTAAGAGTGTTGAAGGGTACACAGTATAAAAAAAAAAGGGGGGGGGCCAAGAGAGGACCAGTTAGGGTAGGGCCTGGCTCCCAAGACTTTCCTTCTAGACAGGAAAACAGTGGGTCCCACATTGTCCTCTAGCAGTGACACTCAGTGATGGATACAAATCCAGACCTTATAGAAACGTTCCTCTGGACTCTGGACCGGTGTCCAGGCTGTGCCTACAGCAGCACTCTCATGAGGGCTTTGTGGGTACACTGGGTGACTGCTGTGGTGGGCAGTCTCACCTCCAGCCACGATTCTCTCCCAAGGCTGCAGACGGGCTGGTCTGTGCACACGTTCCAGACAGAGAAGCAGAGGAGGAGCCAGTGTCTGAGCCCCGGGGAGCTGGAGGTCATCCTTCAGGTCATCCAGAGAGCAGAGCGGCTGGACATCCTGGAGCAGCAGAGGATCGGGTGAGCAGTCAGCAGAGCTGGGACTCTGAGCAGGGCTGGCCGCAGGGGGCAGGGAGGCTGCAGGGGGGCTGCAGGGGGGCTGCAGGGGGGTCTGCAGGGAGGCTGCAGGGGGGCTGCAGGGAGGCTGCAGGGAGGCTGCAGGGAGGCTGCAGGGGAGCTGCAGGGGGGCTGCAGGGGAGCTGCAGGGGGGCTGCAGGGGCCAGCTTCCCATCAGGGGGTAGGCAGCTGTGAGCCGTGGATTGCATGGATTCAAGGCGCCAGACGTGTGGGTGCGGGATGAGTCCGGGAGCCCAGACTTTTGGATTTGGGCTCTGAGTACTGTCCCACAGCTCAGGCAAGGAATGGACTCAGTGAACCGCCCCACCCGAGGCCCCAGCAGGAGGCGCCCTCTGGCGTGTTTTCAGCCTCTCTCCCGGCCTCTCACGTCCAGGACCAGCCATCCCACGTGCCTTTTTAGTGATTCAGAAGAGCTCAGACAGGGAAGCGCGATCAGACTGGCTGCTTTGGGCAGGAACTCCGCTCGTTCCGATCTCGTTATTTTTCTGCTCATCTTTTTCCATTAGTTCCATGATCGTTTTTAAAAGTCAGACACAGTAGAAAGGCAGCTTTGAGAGGCAATGGCCCCACTAGAAAGATGACTGCTGCGCCAATGGTCTCTTGTATGAGCCTCAATCATACAGACAGGTCATTATCGTGTCAGTACAAACAGGGCTCATGGCAGAGTGGCTGGGCTCGCGCTCTCTCTCTCTCTCTCTCTCTCTCTCTCTCTCTCTCTCTCTCCCTCCCTCCCCATTCCCCACCCCCACCCCCATCTAGCCTAGCTTCTTACAGATCTCGTCCCCCGCCCGGCCATGTTCTGGGCTAACCTTGAATGCTCATGATTGCCATCCCCCCAACACACCCCCCTGCCACTTCCAGGGCTCCATGCCCCGCCCCCCCCCCCCAGGATGGTGAGCAGGGAGAGGGTTGCAGGACCCTCATACAGGCTCCTCTGTGCCGTGGAAGTGCTTTTGAACACCCTCAGCCATCAGGCTGCTGTCCAGTGCTGCCTCAGGAAGTCCCTTCTGTGCTCTGATGACACCCTGAGCCCTGAGCAGCAGGGTGTAGAAGGACCCAGAAGCAGTAATTGTTCACATGAAGGGAGCATGTCGTCTACATGATGCATGAAAGCATGACATGGATTGACAGAGGACCCCCGAGAGCAACTGAGCCATGCCAGGCTAGAACTGGGTTTGCCCCCAAGCCCTACAGATGGACAACGGTGTGTGTGTGGAAAACAGACGTGTTCACTGCAGAGCATGCAGGCGGAAGTGGCTTCCCTGATGAGCTAACCATCCCTTGTCCCTCTTAGCAACAACCTGTCAGCTCAGGAAAGTGGGGGCCTGGGGGTGGTCCCTGTACCAGGCAAGTTTAGAAGTAGGGACCCTGGCTCCATGTCTTGGGAGCTCCATCCCTCAGCAAGCCACTTCCTGTGGCTTCCCCAGCTCCAGACCTCAAACAGGAAGCATGGCTTCCTTCCTCTAGGGGCGGGAGTGACCAGGGGAGGGGCTGATGTGGCCACATGCTACTCTTCATCCATTCAAGAGTTTTTACTGAACATCCACTGGGTACCAGAAATAGAGTGGCTGACAAACCAAACAGTTACATAGTAGGAGGAGGGGGATGGAGAGGGCAGCTACAGGGGAAAGAGCTAGTGGTCCCAGGCCGGGCATCCTGCAATCTCAAAAGGAGTTGCCTGGAACTCACTCTGTAGACCAGGCTGGCCTTGAACTCAGAAATCTGCCTGCCTCTGCCTCCCAAGTGCTGGATTACAGGCGTGTGCCACCACACCCGGCTAAGGAGTTGCTTCCTCTCTCCTGTTTCTCACCTGCCAGATGCTCTGACCCACAGCCTACGGCTTTCCTCACTGACCTCTGCGATGCAGCTCCGGGCCTCCAGCCTTCTTTGGAGACAGGGCCTCATCTCCCCTTGGCCTCCTCTTTTCCCCTCTCCTCATTATTCCAGATTTCCACAGGAGCTTAGAAAAAATGTCACTTAGACCAAATCACCTTCAGACTGTTGAGAGGCTCCAGCCTGTGACCTGTGAATCCCTGGGACCTTAGCCTCCTGCCTGTCTCTGGCTTGTGGGACATTTCTCAGCACCCTGTTGCATGTCTTCAAAGTGTCTTCTCAGACTAACCTGGCTCTTCTTGCCACCCCCCACTCTTGGCTTTGTTTTCTTGTTCATGAATTTCCCCTTTGTTGAATGAACCTAAATTCTGAGAGGGCCGGGACCATGTGTGTGTCCGACCTATTTGTTACAATAGTCCCTAGTGCTCAGTTAACAGCAAGTTAACAAGTGACCGGGAGTTAGCCAGAGGAGAGGTGAGCGTGTGTGCTTAGACTCCCAGAGCATCTGTGCCCAAGCGGCCCTCATGCTGAGGACAGGACGTGCTTCCCCTCTGACTCTGCGACCTGTGCTGCAGGCGGCTGGTGGAGCGCCTGGAGACAATGCAGAAGAATGCGATGGGCGACGGCCTCTCCCGGTGCCTGCTCTGCGGGGAGGTGTTGGGATTCCTGGGCAGCTCCTCAGTGTTCTGCAAAGACTGCAGGAAGGTAAGCTGGGCTCCCCAGAACGGCTCGGCCGTCCTGTGGCCTTGTACCCCGGTTTCCAGGACAGTGTGTACACGTGTGTGCATGTGCACACTTATGTATGTACTGATAGTGTCTGCTCTTTGGCAAGAAGGCCCTGAAGACCCGATGGTAGGGCTTCCAGAGCTAGCCCTGGCAAGGAGATTGAGGGCCTGGGTGCGAATCCAGCTCTTATACCAACCATATGACCTCAGAAAACTGGCCTAGCATCTCATGCCTCACTTTCTCGATCTGAAAAATAGGAGCAACTGTCACCTGTTCATAAAGCCTTAGCCAGCATGCGGGTGCTCAGTAAATGTTAGGCGAGCCCTGTTTCCTGAGGACCAAGTGGGGTGCTAGACCTGTGCTGTGCGCTGCTCTTCTGACTGGCTGCTCTCTTGACGCCAGGGAGAATGGCCTTTGCAAGATCAAATGGATTTTTGTCTTTCATTGTACTAAACTGTGCCATGTGTTAAGGCATTTCATAAGGAGCCCCAGACCTTACTAGTTGACTTTAGTTTCCTATTTCCCAGAGAATACCAGACCTTGCAAGGTTTGCGTTTATTGAGGACCTCAGTGTTCCTTATCCCACAGAGCCTGTGGTGTCATGGTTCTTCCTGCAGGAACTCCTCTACATTATTCACGTCCAGCCATGACTGTGCTGTGCGGTGATCAGCGTGCCGCTCCCCTTGCTGCCTCCTGTGGACGCAGACATTGTGACCGCCCCCCCCCCCAACATCTTTTTCGGTTTCACTCTAGTTTTGCTGTGACCTATTCCCAAGAAGCTCCCAAGTCTGTCATTGTTTTAAGTTCTTTTTTAAAATTTAATTTAATTTTATGTGTTTTCCCTGCATATATGTCTGTCAGAGGGCGTTGGATCCCTGGAACTTACAGTTGTGAACTGTCCTGTGGGTGGGTGGGTGGGTGCTGGGAATTGAACCTGGGACCCCTAGAAGCATAGACCCTGCTCTTACCTGCTGAGCTGCCTCTCCAGCCCCAAGCTTGGAGTTTTTAAAGTGAACAAGACAGAAAGAAAAAGAGTCTTCTCTCTTAAGATAACAAGAGATGACAAGCCATAATCAGCTAAGATGGTTTCAGAGATTTACCAATTCTGAGAAGAAATAACTGAGGCTATAAGCCTCAGCTGGGGTGGGTGATCTGCCCTGAGAGGCCTATAGAGGTGGACTGGCCGGAGCCGCACCCATGCACGTGAAACATTAGGCTTTTGGAGCCTTGGCAAGGGCGTCATCTGAGGCACTCCAACGCTAAACATTAACCAAGGAGGATAAGCAGGGCAGCCAGGCTCTGCGGCACAGTCTTTTCTCCTTTCTATCGCACGAGGTAATTCTAAAGACTAGGAACTGAGCATTCAAGCACAGCAGAGGGTGACAGGGACCTGCAGGGTCTGCTGGCTCCTCTTTCCGCCCAGAACTAGAGCCTAGGTTCTGTAGGCGGGCGGCTGCAGGAACCCGGGGTGCTTTGTTCCCAGGAATGGGGCAGGTGGCTGGTGTTTTGGGACCTCTACTTTCTGCCCTTGAGGCCCCAGCAGCCTGTTTGCTCCTCCTGCCTCTCCAGCTCACAGATACTCTAAAGAGTTCAGGTTTATGGGACCCTGAAAGGCTGTCCCATAGCTCCTCCCGGGGGACCATCCCTCTGCCGCCACAGAGGGAGCTGCTGACCCTGGTTATCAAAGAGTTAATACCAGCTGCTCCTCAGAGAGCCATTGCCTAGGCAACGGACTGGCCCAGGGGAGGGCCTCAGCTGGGTGAGGGCTGTGGGGGAGCCGGTCTTCCAGACTTGCCTCCCCCACTGCCCAGTGCCCCGGGGCTGGGCCGGTCACTGGTTGGAGGACATTTCAGTGATGTGTTCTTTCTAGGCCAGTGGGAAGGAGACTAATGTTGACCTGGCAGAAGCTTGTTAGGGCAAAGGTGGGAGGGAGGGACTACTATTTAGATGAGGGCATTGGGGGTTTGCTGGGTTGTCTTCATGTGTCCTTAGGAAGACTATTACCCAGTCATAGGTAACCACTCTTTTGTTTTTTCCTGGTTTTTCTAGACAGGGTTTCTTTGTATAGCTTTGACTGTCCTGGAACTCGCTCTATAGACCAGGGTGGCTCCCAGCACACACAGACCCACCTGCCTCTGCCTTCTGAGTTCTGGGATCAAAGGTGTGCACCACCACACCCACTTGCCATTCTTTAAATAGAAGGTCCACCGTGTGCAGGCTGGTTCTGGGGGACACAAAAACCCTTGCTCCCGTTGATGCCGTTTTCCAGGGAGAGCAGAAACTGGACCCACAAACAAATTTTAAATAAGCAAACACAAAATAATGCCAGGAAGACTTAGCACTTGGTCCAGAGTGGAGACAGCGATGCGTCTTTGTCTGGGAAGGGAGGCAGGCCTCTCTGAGCTGAGCCTGGATACAAGCAAGAGTTGGCCTTGGGGAGGATCTGGGTGGAAATATGTTCTGGGCAGAGGCACCTGCAGGCGCAAAGACTCTGAGGTAGAGCCAGCTGGGCTCTAAGAGCGAATGAAACTCTCTACAGCAGAGGGAGCACGGGAGGGCTTGGCCCATGTGCCACAGAGCCGTGTCACTCCAGGTCAGGCACTGGAATGCCATTGTGTGTTTAGGAGACTGAGCATGGCATGGAGAACTGAGAAAGGACAGGATACAGTCTGATTCATGGTTGTGTATTGGGTATTTTGCCTATGTCTGTGCACCCTGTGAGTGCAGTGCCTACATAGGCCAGAAGAGGGCAGTAGTTCCCCTGAAGCTGGAATTGCAATTGTGAGCCACCATGCAGTTGCTGAGACTTGAACCCTGACCCCGTGGAAGAGCAGCCAGTGCTCTTACCCACTGAACCACCTCTCCAGCCCCTGCTGCGTGTTTCCAAGAGATGGCTCTAGCTGTTGTAGGTCGATTAGTCTGTTGGGAGGAACAGCATGCAAGCTGGAGGCCAGCTTAGAGGTGATGGCTGCCCTTGGAGAAATAGCGGCTTGGGAACGAGGCATCATGGGGAGGGAGGTCCTATGCTAATAGAGCATCAGTGTTTTCTGTGCATTCTAAACAGATGGGGAAGAATTAGAGGTTGTAAGTGGGGGTCCCTGATGAAGAGCCCTGGCCTGTACGAGTGAGAGGCCACTTGGCCCTCCTACGTCTCAGAATGGCTAAGATGCTGTCCACACACCAGCCCTGGGAAGTTCTGGAACTCCTGACTGACTGCCTGTGGCCACAAATGGAGGGTTCATCTCACTTCCTCGAAGCAGGAACAGAGGTACCCAGAACCGAAGGACCAACTTGGTTACGCTCCCAGCTTGCTTCTGCTGAGTGCTCTAGTAAAACTCACTTCAAAATCCCAGCACTTGCTAGGTGCAGGCAGGCAGATTTCTGAGTTCAAGGCCAGCCTGGTCTACAGAGTGAGTTCCAGGACATCCAGGGCTACACAGAGAAACCCTGTCTCAAAAAAACAACAAAAAACAAAAAACACAAAAAAACAAAACAACAACAAAACCCTCACTTCAACTCTCTCAGCCTTCATTTCTTTATTTGTAAGACAAGGTCAAAAAGCAACCCTCAGCACCAGGTGGATGTGAGGGATGGATTAGCTGGTGCAGGAAGCCCTTCCCAGCCTGGGCCATCACTAGCTCCTAGCAAAGGCATGGGGACCCTGTCACTGTCGTTGTGACTGGGCCGCCCCAGGGGCTCCGTGCTCAGGTGTTTGCCACAGAGCATGGACCCGACCTTCACGATCAGAGGAGACACAGCGTGATGCACAGATCAGTCAGCCGGGCCAGGGGCCTTCACCACAGACCTTTATTTCCCTGTGGCTTGGGTAACTGGGAAGCCCAAGGCAACCATCTTCCTGGCCTGCCAGATGGGTGCCCTTCTCCTCACACAGCACCAGGCAGGAGCCCTGATGTCTCCTCCTCTACAGACATTAATCATATCCGATATGGCCTCTCACTTAGGTGCCCATTAACCTCAATTCTTTACTTTCAGAGTATCCTTTCTCCCAGTATAGTCACCATGGGACTTGGAGTTCAACCCTGGAATTTTGAGGGACCCAATTCAGTGTATTGTACCCTATTTCATTATGAGAATTCATGTTGTGGTTGCTGGTTTAGTCTTCTTGTTTGCTTTTCTCTTGTGTTTTTTCTCTGTCTCTGTCTCTGTCTCTTTGAAATGGAGTCTCAATATCTAGCCCATTGTGGCCTCTAATTCAGCCCTTGGAATGCTGGGATTCCAGATGGCCGCCGCCATGCCCAGAAGCGTTGGCACTTTCTTGAGCTTCATACTGAACCTGCTGCCATCATTAGTCTTTTGTTTTCCAAGATTTATGTAGCTAAATTAAGGACTTGGATGCCTTCGCAGTTCTCGATATTGGTGTCGACCTCTCCGGGAGCCCCGAGAGTGTGCAGGCGCCAGTGGTTCTTACATGCGGCCTCCGGGCACAGTCTGTGTGTCTCAGGGCTGAGGGAAATCTAGAAGGGGGAGAATTCTTCCCTCGGGTCCTGACTGTCAAGGTGGATGGGCAGTATTCTCTAGAGTGACACCCGCTGCTGTAGGGGCCTAGGTTCCCAGGAATTAGCAATCCGGAGAGCTGTGTGGAAGACGGAGCCTCCCAAGACCAGAAGGTGTGTGCTTGAGCAGACTGAAATGATGCTGGCAAGATCCTTGGCATTGGCAGTGTCCAGCCAGTCCTGTGGGGGCGGGGGACAAATCCTCAGGTGCTCCTGGGGACACCGATGCCTCTCCAGCAAGATCCCTGACAGTGTCCGTCAGCCACAAGCTAATGAACAGGCAGGTGGAAAGCGCTGTGGTCCTGGAGCTGTGGCCCTCCGTAATTGGGTCTGCGTGCACACGCACACCGGCTGCCTGGCCTCATTTCCCTGGCTGTAGTGAAAAGGGAGAGGGGCTGGCTGGTTAATTAAAGAGGCCTGGTACTCCTAATTGCCTCCGATCTGAGTCAGCCAGCGGCTTCCCAGCCATGTGAGCGTCACCCGGCTGTGGGATGGCCATCTGAGCCCCAGGATGGCATGGTCACCAGTCTAAGCAGTTGGAGCTTTTCCTGGTCTCAGCCAAGTGGATCTCACAGTGTGGGCCCAAGAGAGCCAGCCTGACATAACCTAGACCTGTGTGCGGAGGCCTGAGCAGAGGGCTGAGGTTAGCCTTGCAGTTGTCTCCAGGCCCTTAGCAAATCTGCAGGGGGCATCATGGCCCCAGCATCGGACAACACTGTAGGGCAGGGTGTGGCCCACATCTGATCCCTCTAGACACAGACTCCAGACCATTTAGCTGTGTCTCACTGCAGAGATTGGCAGTAACCCCAGGCTAGAGAGCCGCCCCCCCCCCCAAAACCCTAGGCAGACTGCATTCTGTTCAGGGCGAGGGCTTTGTGACTGCTGAGCAATGGGGGTGGGGGGAGCAGGGGGCACTTACTTGTCACACGCCTGGGCAGTCTGAGGAAGCAGAGTTCCTTCCCATCACTATCTCACACCTGTCCCCAGCTTCGGATCTGTAGGCTGGAGCACGTCCTAGAAAGTCTGCTGATTTTGAGCAGAGATCTCATGTGCTCCTGTGAGGATTTTGGAGTCCTCCCCAGCAGAGACCACCTTGCAGGAGGTGGAGACACCAGAGGAGTCTAAGAATTCAAGAGCCAGCTACCCAAAGTACAGACTGAGGACCAGAGGCACAGACCTCCCCCAGTGCTGGCTGGAAGTGCAGATTCTCAGGGCCCCTTGAACCTCCTGAGCCAGGGTCTCTGTTCCATCAGATTCATTAGTGTGATGTCTTCACGTGTCATCCATACCGTAACATGTGCCTGTCGGACTTCTCTCCTTTATGAAGGAGACTAACACCTAATTATAACTAACATGTCATGGTGGCTATTTGATCATACTTCTGCTGATCCACTCATCCGTGATGGACACCCCAAGTGCTCCCACAATTTAGCTCTTGTAAACAATGTGACTGTATGTGAGGTTGTGCAGATCTCTCTGAGGTCCTGCTTCCAATTCCCTGGGAGTCAATACCCAGCAGTGGCATAGCTGTATCCCACAGTAGTTTAGTAGGATTTGCTGAGGAGCCGCCATTGCTGTTCTTCACAGGGCCTGAATGATTTTACATTGCCGACACCAATGTGCAAGGATCAGGAGGTGGACATTTTTTGCAGGGAGTTGGGATATGCTGAAAGTCCTTAATGGCTCCCATCCTGACCTCCCTTTCCAAGCCCGATCTTAAGCACCGCTGCTGCTGGTGGAGAGGGAGAGAAAGCATGGAGACAGAGGCAGCTAGGATAAATACACTATCGCTCAAGGTGGCTGGCTGCTGAGTTGGCCTCGCCGCATCCTTTCTCCTCCTCGGCCTAATTTCATGTGGAAGACGTATGTTTGTGCCTTATTACAAAGATGGATTTTTTTTGTTGTTGTTCTGCTACTGATGTTTCCTAATTCCCGGAAAGAGTCACTTAATTCCTCTGCCCTGAGGGGTCCGCTCCGGCTGCTCGCCTGTCGCCAAGGCTGTTTGGCAGAAATTGGCTTGGCTCCTGTTGTCAGGTTCAGAGGATTGGACCAGACACCAGGCTGCATCCTTGGAACGTCCACCTCGCCTGGGGTTGGCAAGCAGAATGTCTCCATTAAGGCACACGTGCCCTGCTGCCTAGTGCCCACAGCCAGCCTTTCTTCCCCCAAATAAAGGAGCTGCCACTCAGCACAGTCGAGAGTCCATCCTGTTCACCACTGCCTGCCTACTCGGGGGTTATCTGGGTAGAAGAAGGTGGGCTACAGCCCACTTGGCCAGTGATGCCCTTAGCTCAATGGACTGACTCTCCATCCCTGGCCTGGTGTGTCAGTTCTGCAGCTCTGACATTGTGCCCATCTGACCCCAAGGGAGAGCAAACAATGCCAGGCTTACACATACATAAGTCTCAGATGGGAGGAACGGTAGGAGAGGAGAGCTCACAGAGGCCCCAGAACAGATCACAGGGAGATGCTGGGCAGCCTCTGCTCATGGGGAGCAATGTCGGAAGGACAAAATGTCCCCAGCAGGCCATGACTAGAGCAGATGAAGCTCTGGAGATGCCCAGGGCTGGCGAGTACTTGGGCACTTGGCAGTTTGGGTTTATGGGAGACTGAGGAGGGAGAGGAGAGAGAAAGGCAGACTAAGGAGAGGGGACGACAAGAGGGACTTCAAGGCCAGACTGAAGCATCTGTGTGTGTTCCTGTATCACTAGAGTCACCCTAGAGAGCTGAGCAGTCCTGAGGTCTGTGAGAGAGGCAAAGTCCACACAGATGTCTCAGGAGACCTGGGGGCACTGTGGTGGGTTGGCAAGGACACACTGACACCTGAACTGTCCTCATAGCAGGGACCAGCTGTGGTGGCACACACCTGTCATCCAACCACTTTGGAGGCTGAAAAAAGATGATGAAAAGTTCCTGAGGTTGTCCCTCTTAACCTTGACTCTCATCTTGTGGATTTATTTATTATGCAGGACATGGGTGCAGGACCTCAAGCATGCTAGGCAAGTGCTCTGTCACAGAGCTGCCTTCCTAGTTATCTCTTGGAGTCTTAAAAGATCATAGATTCTAGTGCCTAGTGGTTTCCGATACTGGATTCAGTTGCCTGTGTTCTCCTGCCTCGATTTCTGACCTGGAGATTGCGGATAATCAAAGTTCCTGCGTTGGAGTGTGGTGGTGAGGATAGAAATGAGCTAGGCATGTAATACGCCCCTAGAGATGGTGTCTTGTACACAACAACTACGGGAGAATTATAGTTTATACAAATGTAGGTAAAATATTAACCAGCCCTAACTCTTAAGAGTTTGGGTGTTTTTCCTCCTAAATTCTCCTCTCATGTCTAAGTGTCTACAGATATATGTTATTTGTATACTGAGCATGTATGTCGGGGGAAGGTCGTTCTCAAGACAGGGTCTTACAAAGGAACCTGGCTGGCCTGAAACTTGCCTTGTAGCTGAGTCTAGCCTTGATGTTTTAGTCTTCCCACCCTCACCCTCGCCCCCCAAGCAGTGGGCTCACACAGGCTTCCACCTACCTCTGCGCAGTGCTTGGCGATGTCTGTGTGGTTTCTTGATGAAACTAAATATATTTCTTATTCTGTAGTTCTGTTTATGTTTTCACTTCATATCACATCAGAACCAACACCCCCACACCCTCACACACACAACAATCCAATTCCGTTTTTAGGAACTATGTAATAAGGGAATTCCCCACACTTCCCTACAGCCCCTCCTTCCCAGCTAACCCACAGCCTGCTGGGGCCAGGGCTGGAGTGAGTGGAATGGATGCCTCCCCCTTACACTGCAGACATCTCCCATCCTGTTCCTTAATCTGCCTTCCTCCTGGGACCCACAAGCCCCTGTAGCTTGCCTCCTGCACACTGCTAGCACAATCATGCCCACCCATGTCTGAAATCCAGGCGGGACAGTTTGAGTTTATTTCCAGAAGGCTCCTTGGTCCTTCTGAGGTGGGCAGAGATCCTGTTGTCTAAGGCCATCCGCGTCTGCTCTCCTGCACCCACTACTACAGGGTCGCACGGCCCTGTCCCTCCGATGTGACCTTGAAAGAACAAAATCACCTTCCTTCCCCTCGCCTACACACACACACACACACACACACACACACACACACACACACACAATCCCTCCACTTCCCTCAAGGCCTGTGTGAGAAGAAAGGGTTGGACCAGACAGTACTGTGGCAGTTTCGTCTTGTGTGCTTGGGCCTACCCAGTTATCATTCACAGATTGGGAGTCAGTGTGAGGCAGATACAGCGCGGGAGGGGGGATGTCAGGGGTGGGAGCTGACGCGCCCTCCCGTACATAACCTCTGCACCGGCCTGAGCATTCATTCTTCTGGGGCTTTTTGCGGATGCTCTTTCTGTTTTTGTTTTTCCAAGTTATGGTTTCTCTAGCTGTCCTGGAACTCGATCTGTACACCAGGCTGGCCTTGAACTCACAGAGGTCTGCCTGCCTCTGCCTCCTGAGAACCAGGATTAAAGGCGAGCTCCACTGCCGCCAGGCTCTTCTCAGGGAGACTTTAAGTTTCTCTGGTTCGCTTCCTAGCCCTCTGGAGCTCAGGACTCACGTCCTTGGGTCGGGGGGGAAGCCCACATGGGTCCTCACAGCCCACATGGGTCCTCGCAGCCCACATGGGTCTTCACAGCCCACCGCTGTTACATGATAGTCAAAAGGCAGTGTGTGGGCTGGAGAGATGGCTCAGGGGTTAAAAGCATTGACTGCTCTTCCAGAGGTCCTGAGTTCAATTCTCAGCAACACATGGTGGCTCACAACCATCTGTAATGAGATCTGATGCCCTCTTCTGGTGTGTCTGAAGACAGGGACAGTGTATTCATATACATAATTATATGTATATATATGTATGTGTGTATATATATATATATATATATATATATATATATATATATATATATATATATATATATATCAATGTGTTTTCCAGACTGAGAGAAGCTTGGAGATACCTTGTGATAGGGGAAAAGAGCTGAAAATATTCAGGAGACACCCTCCCCCTCCAAAAAAGAGAAGGAGACATAGGTGCCACCTTATAGATGGGGTGCTCCAATGCAAGAAGCCACTCCAGCGCCCAGGGCAGATTACTAAGGAGGGGGCGACTGCCAGCACTGGCTTCCTGTGGCAGTTGCCACAGTCTGGCCTGGTTTGTCCTGATGTGGAGATGTCTGGACAGACACAAGGAGTTTGTAGGGATGTGCTCTGAGTCTCCCTGAGGCTGATCACCTAATTGAATAACAGCTCCTGTATCCCAAGGGTGGGAAGCAAACCTGCCCAGGTTCTGTGGACTTGCCCAGGCTGGGTCACAGGGACACACCTCCCACCTAAGGCCCCTGGCTGCTGCAGTCGCAGCTCCTTCCTCCTGGTCTGGTGGGTAGAGCTGTGCCAGGCTCCAGCAGCAGGAAGTGCCTCTGGGCAATCTGTTTAGTGGCTCGCTCAGAGCAGAGGTAATCCTGTGCACTCGCTTGTCCTCTGCCGTGGTAAATAGCAGATAATGACATTTCCAGTCCACAGTGTGGCTCAGCGCCATGCGCGGCACCTCTCCGGCTGCCCTGCCAGCTGCCACACTTCAGCAGGCCTGCGATTCTTCCTTGCTCGCACATGGCCTCTTTATTGCTGGAGACTTTTCCCCATGGTTGTCAGCTGTTCACTGACCACAGCTCTAGTCCTACTGCACCCCGGGGCACCAGGACAGCTCTGCTGATGGAGAGCAGGGTGGAAGAGAGGAGAATTGGTTCTCCTCCTCCAGATCCCCTGTACCCCCAGCCTCAGAATCAGACAAGATCAGGTGCATTCAGAATTGTATAGATGGAAACTTCATCCCCAAAAGACCAAGGGCTAGGGACTTAGTGGTAGATTACTTTCCTAGACTATAAGAGGTCCTAAGTTCTATCCATAATCTACCCTAAAAATAAAGAATTATGGCTTTATTAGATGCTTTGGTGGAGGGGGCGGGTCTCTAGCCCCTTTCCTTTGAAATTTGTTTCTCCCTTTTTATCTAGCTCTAGGGAGAGGGACATTTCTTCCCGTGGATGAGAATAAAGAACTTGAGGCAGTGAGAAGCTGGACTTTCCAGAGTCTCTTCTCTCTTTTTTTTTTTGGATTTGTTTTTTTCCTGAGACAGGGTTTCTCTGTATAGCCCTGGCTGTCCTGGAACTCACTCTGTAGACCAGGCTGGCCTCAAACTCAGAAATCCACCTGCCCCTGCCTCCCAGAGTGCTGGGATTCAGAGTCTCTTCTTAGAAGCCACATTCAAAAGCAGACAAGAGCTGGGTAGTACTCGGAGACAGAGGCAGGCGAATCTCTGTGAGTCTGAAGGCCAGCAGAGAACAGAGCTAGTTCCAGGACAGCCAGGGCTACACAGAGAAATCCTGACTCGAAGCCCACCACCACCACCATGCAGACAGGAGTATGTCCTATAGAGTATGAGACCCAAGCCCCTGGGTCCAGGGAGGGGCCAAGCTGCTGGGGTGGGGTCCCTTACATGTCTCCAGTACTGGCTCTGCTTCCCTGCTCATTCTCTGCTCCTGCCCCCTCCCATCTTGCTCTGCTCACACCATCCTCCATCCAAGTCCCCTGAAGCCTTCTGCGGCTCCCTGCCGTTTGTAGGAGAAAGTCTAAATGCCTCCACACCGTGTCAGGGCCTCTGCTTCCTTCTGCGGGGCCAGTGGGAGCAGCGTGTTGACTTTCTAGCGTAATTGGCACTAACTCCACCCAGCGGGTCTGTCTCCACCTGACCCTGTCTTGTCATTGCTTCCCACAGAGCTTCAGGCCTGCCATCACCAGGGTCCCTAATTAGCCATTAGTGCCGATGCCCAGACTGTTAGAAGCTCTGGGATGTTTGTCTGGCCTGCTGGATTTTTTTTTTCCGAATGAAAACAAAACAATTCAAAAAGGTACCTACTGGTTGTGTCTACATAGCTGGAGGGGGGATGGGGCTAATGTACTCCTTGGAGGCCAGAGGGGCCTTGATAGTCTTCTAGGACAAGGTAGAGCTGACAAAGTACAGGTGCCGTGCTGGGGGCCTGGGAGCAGCCTACTGACTCTGGCTAGGGGTCTGTGTTGACTGTGTTCTGGGGTGCTGTGGACTGGCTATTTTGACCCATAGCTACACTGAGCCCCCCCCCCCCCCACCTCCTCACATAGTTCCCTGTGGTCCAGCCTCTCAGGTCCAGCAGCGGATAGAGGTCCTTCCTCTTTGTCCATCCCATCATCCTGTCCCTCCCACCCATCACATTACTGTTGCCTTGGGCCTGAGACTTCCCCACTCAAGGCTCCCTCCCGACTAGACTAGCTGTCTGCTGGTGCCTAGGGAGGCCCTGGGAGCAGGGCTGAGCTGTTCCTTCTCCCATCCCTGCCACCAAGCCTTTCTGCGCCTCAGGGCGCTGCCTCCCCAGGGTCTGCCATTAACTGGCGCCTACAGTTTTCCTTCCTTCTCGTAAGTATCTATGGGCTCCTGTGAATAAGGGCAAAGCCTGACCCCTCCCCATGTTTAATCAACAGTACATATACTCCCCAATATTGGAAGGATGCTGAGCTCAAGGCCTTTCCGCCCCCTCCCCGAGTTCTGATACTTCTGTAATACAGTCCGTGTGTCATCCCTTGCCCTAGTGTCTACGGCCCTGACCTTTCTTCCAGCCCTTCCCTATGTAGCTGTGAAGAACAGTCCTGTCAAGGGATTTTAGGAACAAAGATTGAAATGCCAAAGCCTGTACCTATCTCCTTTTCCTCCCCCCAAACTGCTGGCCAGGTCTCTAAATGAGCCTTGTTTACCTTCCTACCTTCTAAACCCATGGAGATCCAGGGATTCTACAAGTATCTGGAAATGTTCCAGAAGACAGCTACATTCCCCACTATATCATCAACATACCCTGAGAATGTTGTGGAGAAAGAAGTTCTAAGAATACAGAGGCTAGATTAGCTGGAAGTGACACTGAGTCTCTGAAGTCACATCACTCCCTCCTTAAATGCTCCAGAGGCCACCTGAGGCTCCAGGCATAGAGGGAGTTCACACTGTAGAATCTTGTGTTTAGCACTGAACCTCCCCTCCCGTGCCAGGCAACTCTGTTCCAGGCTCCTGCTGAACACTGGGAATCAACTTTGAGCAGCGTGAGTTGGGAGCACGGTTCAGGAATAGAGCACTTGCCTAGCATGTGCAGAGCTTTGGGTTTGACTCCCTGGTGTTCACAGGGCGAGCTGATCAAGGGGACTATCCTGTGTGACGTGGTCAGCACTGCTCTGGAGATGGCCTCACACCTGAAAGGGGACCAGGGAAGATAGCAGTGCCTCTTGGAGGAGCTCGAGGAAGGAGCCAGGGAGGAGGAAACTTTCAGATGTCTCTTAAGGGTGTGGCAGTGTTTGCCAGCATGAGTCTCAGCCTGGGAGAATCACCACAGAGACGGGAGTAGATGGTAAAATATGAGGCTAGTGTGACAGGCTTGGTGATCTGAGAGAGACAAGGCTGGAGAGAAAAAGCAGGACCAGACACGGAGAGTCTCTCTCCTTCCTCCAGCCCCCAGTCTACATGTCCAGAAGTCTGTCTCTTTCCCCAGCAACCTGGGGACCTTACTGTGTCCCTCCTGTTTTATCCAGTGCCTCAATGTCATTGTCCCTGATCTCAGGTGATACCATTATCCAAATTCTGGGTTTCAATGGTGAGAGTTAGCACAGGTTCCTGCTCCGCCCCCACAGGAAGACCATGAACTTGCCGAATGCAAGCTGTCCCGGGCAGCAGGCCCTAAAATATGAGAAGAAAAACAAGCAAGGGTGATCCCAAAACGTGCAGGGATCAGCTTGGCAGCAGGTCCTCTGCTTGGGAGGTCTCCAGTCAGGTCCCGAAGGTAAGAGCTCAGAGCACAAAGCTCGCCTCAGATAGATGCTGGTGAGAAGTTCAGCTGTGGAGCGCCAGGCCACCAGCCCTACTGCTCTCTCGGACAGACTGGCTTGCCAAGATGGCTCAGAGTTCAGGGAGATGTCCTCCTGGTTTGTTAGAAAAGGACAGTCAGATGGAAAGGTGTGTGGGATGAGGGTGGGGAAGGTGGAAAGCCTCTATGTAGGGACCCTTATGTTTCACTGTCCTGGAACCCATGTGGTTCTAATGGAGACTGACAGGACTGGTTACGCTGTTGACCATGACACCCGACGCTGCTCTCCTCTCTGGGATTAAGGAGTGAGGCTGCAGTCCCAACTCTCTAAGCATACCTTGGTCTTTTTGTTGACCAGCCCGTTCCTGAGCTGTCTTAGATATCACCAGCCTCTTTAGCATATGAAAGCTTTTTCCTCTCATTTTTTTTTTCTTATTACAGTATTCTTGCTTTAACTCCTCTGTGCTGTGCTGGGATTAAGCCTGGGTGTTCCACCATGCCTCATCTTGGGCTGCAGTGGTGTCTCTGTGTGAAAGCCTTTGCCATGCAAATCTGACAACCTGAGTCCAGCTCCCAGGACCCACATTAAAAACCAGATGCAGTAGACCATATTTGTAATCCCAGTGCCTACAGTGATGTGGGGCGGGGAGAGGCTCTTGGTAAGAGATTATCTGTGGGAGGCCTGGGTAGCCAGAGCACAAGGCCTGATTAAGATCACATTCTGTTGTGGCCAGCATTTGTCTGGAAAGTTTATCTTCAAGGAATGATAGATACTCACTTATGTTCCCTGATTCCTTAAGAACCAGTTTCTGAGCTTAGAAGCATCCTTCTTAATGTGTAGGCGCTAGAGGTCAGGCGAGGGGCAAGATTGGGAGGGGAAACTTTACCCTTTCACTTCCTAACCCACGTGAGCCTGACAAGTATCCTAGCACCTGGACATTAATCCCATAATCCATTTTGATCTGGGTCCAACACAAAGCACAGCTTATGTAAGTACTCCATCTCCAGGCCCTGTATACTGGTGCAGATTTTCCAGTGCTGAATCAAATCAGGGTTTCACACCAGGGTCTCGGGGTCCCAGTCTGGTTCCAGCCTCTCCTCTGGGTGTGAATCTGACTGAGCAGCCCAGAGTCTCAGGGCCTTTGTTGTTGCTGTGGTTTAAATTTTAAAATTACCTTTATTATCTGTGCATGCTTATGTGTTACTGCACACCTGCCACAGCGTGTGTGTGTGTGTGTGTGTGTGTGTGTAGGTCAGAGGACAACTTTGGAAAGTTAGTTCTCTCCTTCCACCATGTGGGCCTCAGGGATTGAACCCAGGTGGTCAGGCTTGGTGGCAGATGCCTTTACACTGTCCCATGTGGGATGCTTTTAGTACCTCATGTTGGGCACACACCTAACACCCTCCCCAACACCCTCCTGTTGAGTTCATTGCCATTGTGGGATCACACGTCATATGCCTTGCATCCTGTTGAATTGTGTGGTATTAGGTTTTATCTTGTTTTAGTCTTCCAACTTCCATCCAGAAGTGATGACACTTCCCCCTTTGCCCAAGTTCTTGTTGACACTGTCTGCCCACACTGTGCTCCTAGACCCACACTGCATCCCTCTGATCCTTGCCCTCGCTGTGTCCCCACCCCTTCCCACTGCACATCCCTCATTTAACAGGCCCACTGGAAAGAAGACAGAAATTCCGAATTCAATCTCAGTTTGGAGTAGGATAAGAATATTCATTAGGACTGGAAAGGGTTAAAAAGGGGGGGGAATTCTGGGCACCATCCTTGGTGCCCAAATCAGGCAAGGGCCTCACCTCAGTGTCCTGATCAGATACACATACCACGCAGAGACAATGCAAAGCCACGCTCTGGCCTTGCTTTCCTATAGAGGCTGTGTAAACGGTAACCAAGGGCCTTTGCCTTCTTTAGCCCTCCCCTCTGCTGGGACACTGTGGTGACTGTGTGAGTGACAGGTGGAGGGAGGTGCTTTGGATATGATAGTAGTGTCAGTCAATGGGGGGGGGGGGCTGGCACAGGCCTGGGGTTGTGCATGGTCCTATGATAGCAGTGGCTCAGAAGGAGGGAGCCTGGCAGATGCTCCTGGCTGAAGAAGGGGTGGGACTGCAAGTTCCCCACTGGGACATCAGGGTGGGAAGTCCTTCTGTAAGGCAGCTCAGCTGCCTCCTAGCTTCTGTCTTAGGCCAAGCAGGGATGGCTGTGTCCTTTGGGGCTCTGTCTGTGACAGTATTGGAATGTGGTCAGGATAACGGCTGGAACCTAAGGGTCAGTGCTGCTGTGTCCTAATGCTTGGGAAGACGGGGCTGGGCTGTGCCCTCTCCCTTGTGAGGCTCCATCGTGTTTGGCCCTCTGGATGAGGTGTGGGGTCCAGGAATCCATCCCCGCCTCCACACTGGGTGAAATTGGATCCGTGCAAAAAGAAAAGTGCTCTTCCCAAATAGGTCTGTCAGCTGAAAGCAACATCTGTGTCTCTGACAGAACAAGATTCACACTCTGCCTCCCATGGCCAAGTTATCCAGATTTCTTGTTCATAAGACAGGATCCCAAATCCCTACTTCACCGAGATGCTATGAAAGTTAAGTGAGCTTCTCCATAGAGCACTGCCTTCAGTGCCGGCTCAGTATTAGCACCACACAAACTGTTTAAATATTTATAGCATGTACATCAATATCTGAACTGTATGTATGAAGTTGCTTGGTGGTGGAGCCTGGGGTCCCAGTAATGAATCTATGGTAACAAGACTGTTCTCAGTTCCTCTGCCTGACAGGGTGGTGGTGCAGCTGCAGGCCAGGCTGATAGTGTCTTAGGGATCAAGCAAGGCTGAGCCTGCAATCAGTGGGTTTGGTGACCCAGCGATACCACCCGGCCTGACTCCCTGTCCCACCCAGTTGATCTGTAAGCAAATGTCCTACTCCATGTGCTGTTAGCGTCACCTGCCCTGCAGAAGTCCAGAGCTAATACAGTAAAGGGCAAGTTCTTTCCCAAAGTTCAGCATAGACTTCTTTTAAATAGGGATTCTGGGGTAAGGGCTACAGCATGCGTGAGATCCTGGGCTCTTTCCCCAGCACAGAATGAAGGGAGGGAAGGGAAAATGGAGAGAGGAGAGAGAGAGAGAGAGAAGGAGAGGAATTCTGCTTCTCCTGGTGCTGGAGACTCAACTCAGGACATCACACATGCTGGGCATTTGGCTGTAGCCCCAGCCCTGCTGCTAATCTATTTAAAAAAGATTTTGAGGGCCAGAAAAGTGGCTTGGTAGATAAAGGCACCGACCATCCTGCCTGATGCTCCCCGTTTGAGTCATAGAACCCACTTGGTAGAAGGAAAGAACTGAATCCCACAAGGTGTCCTCTGGCGGCTGCCACACATGTGTTGAGTGGTTCACATGGACACATAGACACACACAGATACCAAGACCATCAGACAGATATTCTCTCTCTCCCTCCCTCCCTCCCTCCCTCTCTCCCTCTCTCTCTCTCCCTCCCACTCTCTCTCTCTCCCCCTCCTCTTCCCTGTCCTTCTCCCTCTCCCCCGCCCCATGTAAACTAAAGTAGATTTTGACTTAGCACTATTTGATTTACATTTTGGCTGATGCCTTCCCAGAAATCTTCGATGTGTAGATAGACTTCCGAATCCATTACGCACACATACATATTTATACAGTAGCTTGCCGACTTCAGACTATGCAGACTGTTTACGAGCTATTGCTTTTATAAGGGTTGTGCCCATCCCCCCTCTCATACAGCTCCGACAGTACTTTTTGTCACCTTTTCTATTTACATTGTCATCATTTTTATGGCTGGCATAGCTTTCCCCACAGCACAATGTGGGTTCCTCATCTTGCATGGATTTGTTTCCAAGCCTCAGGCACAGCATGTAGGATAAGCAGGATCCTTGCCTCGTAGGTGTGTGTACGTGTGTGCTGAGGCCGTGCTGTGCAGCCGCTGCATTTCCCTGCTTCATTACAGAGGATGGACGGCCCCTCTGTCAGCGTCACCTGCAGCGTAGCTCCTATGGAGAAAGTCTCATCCATCAGCTTAAACGCGTTGGATCTTTTGGGAAATGACTGTAGCCTGTTTTGTAGCATTGTGTGTTGGGGTGCTTGTATAGGTAGGTGTATACTTGTAACACAGCATGGGAGTGTCAAAGAACAACTTTCAGAGATTGGTTCTCTCTACCATCCGAGGTCTGGGAGAGTAGAACTTGTCAGCTTAACCTAAAATACACCTACATGTAATGTTAATTGTATATGGAAGCACCAAACACTTTTCAATAACTATTCTAACTACCTGTAGTCCCAGCTGCTCTTGAAGCTGACATAGGAGGGTTTTGGATAGAGCCTGGGCAACCAAGCAAGATTTTATCTCTAAAAATAAAAATAAGAAAAGTATATAGCTACTGTTACCACCACTAACGTGGCACAGTTTGGGTTCCTCGGGCCTGCTGGTGTAGAGCCTCTGAAGGTGACCTCCTCTCTTGGGTTGATAAAGTGCCGTGAGCTTGAATCTCCAGGTGGTGAATGACAGGCCTGAGAAGCCCCAGGTTCCTTCCAGGTGTGGGCGGCCATTTGCTCTGGATGGCTGTCCAAAGAGATGGCAGGCCTGCTCTCGAGACAGTGCCCTTTCCTCTAAGCCCCCTCTAGCGCCTCACTTGAAGCAGCTTCTGAAGCAGTTAGGTGAGCACCCTGCGAAGTGGAGTGGGACTGGTGTGACAGGGAGCCCATTGAGACCTCATGGGGACCTAGGCAAAGGCACACAGCTTTTGATCTTCCTGGTTTTAAAAGCCTTTTAATTTATACATCTGTTTATTTTTGAGACCTGGTCGTGTGGCCTGAGTTGTCGTACCATGTAGTTGAAGATGTTCCTAAGTCCCCAGTTCCCTGCCTCCGTTTGCCAAGCGCTGGAATTACTGGAGTGGTCCACTCCCCCTGGATTATGCAGTGCTGGGGATGGGATCTAAGTCCCTTGGGTGCTGGGTAAACCCTGCCGGTCGAGCTCCATGCCTGCCCCTTGAGGGCCTTTCTGTCAGGCTCCCTGGCTATTGGTCTGGGTATGGAACATGTGGCCTTGGCTTCCTGGGCATAACTGAAGTATTACCAGGACATTTTGGGGGACACTGGATCCAGTCTTAAAACCGGTATTCCACACACAGGCAGCCTATAGGATGCACCCTGGGGGTGCTCATGTGAGGGTAAGATGGACATCTCTGCTGCCTGCCTTTCGCAAAGGATGTTTTATGTCATTTCCGAGGCCTGCCCTGCTGGCCCCATGCTTCATTCCTTAAGAATAAGCTCCTCCCCCCAGCCAGGAGTGCCACCTCCTCTGGGGACCCCACACCATACACCATGCGTGCCTCTCTGCAGTGACCTCCTCTGGGGACCCCACACCATACACCATGTGTGCCTCTCCGCAGCCTATCCTCCACCCCAGCATCCACTCATCAGTACCACCTGGCGCGGACCTCACGCATAGACCAGGCCCACGCCGCTAAGTGTGTCTCAGTTGCTGCCTCCCAGCACTTGGGCCCATTCTAAGGGAGAACATGTTTCACCTTCTTGGGTGTAGTACTAGAGGGGGCTCCCCTTTCTTCATGCTTTCTGCTGCTAAGTCATAACGGGCACTGAGAAGAGGAGAGCGGACATCAACAGACATGGCCTCTGCCCTGTCTGACAGCCTGGCGGGGACAGTGGCAGTGGTCCTTCACACACATCAGAGGACAGAAACAACCTGGACAGGTGGGAGGAAGAGGCAGGAGCCTGCAATGGAAGCTGCCACTGGGTGAGGCAAGAGAAGCCGGCCTCGAAGAAGTGGTACTTCCGCCTCGGAAGGACAGCTAGGCCAGCGAGGAAGACCACCGGTGTGGTCAGAGGCATCCCAGTCAAGACTGCAGTGCAGTGGGATCCTGGGGCAGAGACAGAGCAAGGACAGGGCTCTAAGGGAAAGCCAGTGTGGCTGAACCATAGAGTGGAGAAAGCAGGACTATACAGCAGGAGACAGGTGAAAACACAGGCCAGTGGGGCTGAGGGGGGTCCATGAACACCCTTCACCATGCAAAAGGGGGTGGTCTTCATCCAGATGCAACAGGAAGCTTCTGAAGTTCCTTAGGCTGGCAGGAGGAGGAGAAACAGCATCTGTAGCATTCAGTAGGCTGGAGGTCATGAACTAATTGAGGGCCTGGCAGGTATAGAGGACACAGGCTGTAGGGCCCACGGTGTAAGCTAAGGCATGGCGGTGACTGTGGCTTGGAGTTCCTATGGAGGACTTCCTGCGTGGGGGAGAGGTAAGGAGGTAGGATCAGGGTGCCTGCTGGATTGGGGCAGTACTAAAGGAACTTGTGTTATTCACTGAGAAGGATGTGCTGGCAAAGGGCTCTGTCATACATTGTGGGAATAACCTTCCTTGATCCTCTGTTGCCATTGATAGAGGGAGGAAAAGTAGAGGTTAGAGGAAGTGCAGAGCCCATGGCTGCCTCCAAAGGCCTATGCCCTACTGACTGGCCCCTTCCCTGGGTCCTCAGGCCTGGACCACACATCTGCAGAGGGGTGAATGGGTGGGTTAAGAGTAGCAACCCAGGGCGCACAGTCTGGGGGCTTGGTGTGATTTCGTCAGTGCTCAGATGTCTTTTCAGGCTGCCGGGTACACAGGCAGCAAGAACAGCAGAAGCCAGTGTCCCATTGCAGAAACCAATGGCTTCCCCCAGGCCTAGGGTCTTCTTGCGAGATGCAGAGGCCAATTTGCTCTTTCATGCACAATCTTTCTTTCATTCATTCCTTTTAAATACTGGCTGCTTAATTTTCTGTATTGGAATCTGAAAACAAAGACCAAACTCATAAAGGGAAATGGAAATGTCTCATTATTTCCCTCTTGATGTGAGATTTGATAGAGCAGCAGTTCTGTACTATCTGAAGTGGAGCTTGTTATCCTTCGGTAGCCCAGGCTCTCGGGAGAACCCGGCTCCCTGACAGCCGGGCATGCTCCAACCATGTGTATATGGCTGAGTGGTGCCTGGGACCCACTGCGGCTTCTATCATCCGTGGCTGGCACTTGCCATGGCAGCAGGGTTATGCACACATGGGTGGGTGTGTCCCATCCTGCCACCTTTCTGATCCCCTACTGAAAACTCTAAAAGGCGGAGTCAGGGAAGCAAACACCAAGAAAGTGCGGACTGTAACCCTCTCTACCTGAAGTAGGATGGGAGTGGCTTTCTCTCCACCTGATTGCCCACTGTCCTGGTTCAAACCTAGGGAGCAGGCAGCACTGAGTTCTCTGCTGTGGAGAAGCAGAGTTCCATACCCCAGCACGCACAGGCCATCTGCCCCTCTTTCCTCCTCCTACACTGGACTGGAGCACACCTGCCGACTTCAGCCTCGCCCATGGAGGGCGACTGCATGCTACATCTGTCTGAGTGGAGGACAGGACAGTTATTGTGAGCTCTTTCCTTGTTGTCCCCCCCCCAGCCCCACCCCATCTCCACCCCTGGCCCCACAACATGGATGCACCAAACATCAGATGGTTTAGCAAGACATGCACACCCCACCCTTCAAAACCCCATTTAGGGGCCAGTGAGATGGCTCAGTCAGTAGAGGCGCTTGCTGCCAAGCCTGATGACTTTGAGTTCAGTCCCTGGAACCCAAGTGGCAGAAGGTAAAGTTGTCCTTTGACCTCCACACACAGTAAATAAGTGTTAAAATGTTTTTTTTTTTAAATCTCACTTAAACTCCCTGACACACACACACACACACACACACACACACACACAGTGCAGCTGAGCCACCTGCAACTTTGGCACGGTGATTCCTGGGAAAGCCCCAGCACATCATCAGGTTCACAGTACTACCAGGCTCTGCCTGTCCATGTGTGGCACGCAACAACCTTTTCTCTGTTCCAAGAGCACCACATACTCGGGTGGGCACAAGGATGGGCAAATTTTGGTGAGCAAATATTCTATCACTGAGCCACTTCCCTGGTCCCTGGTCTCCCTTTAAATGATCACCATGACAGCTAGATCCTACACCAAATGATGCAGAATTTGAGGAGAATCTCGCAGGCTTTTAGAGCAGGATACAACAGGTGCCGCTAATAAAACCGTGCCGGGCGTCGGCTGAGTACCTTTTATTTACTGCTCCTTTTTCATTTGAATCTCTAGTTAATCTTCAGAATGATGAATGGCGAGCTAGTCTTAGACATAAGAACATCTGAGGTTTGGACCGGCTTGGGTAGCCCCGCCCAAGGGCTTACCCCAGCTCTCCCCAGTCAAAGCATGTGTTCTGTCATCATGGTCCACTGACTGCAGGATCAGGGTTACAAGGATATCAAGTTGGTGGCTGAGTGCTGGGTGGTATAGGATGGAACATAGATGACTCCAAGAGATACCAAGGGCCCTCACCATGCAATAGCAGAGAGAGAGCCTGGTGGGAGGCCACTATGGACCAAATATTTATGTCCCCTAAACCTACATTCCGATGCCCACACCCAATAGGATATTTGGAGGTATGGTCTTTGGAAAGTGACTTGAGTTAGAGACAGTCACAGGGTTGGGCCCATGGGATAGGAGGAAGCGGCCAGAGCTCTATCATCTGTCACATGGGAATGTTCTAGAAGGCTACCATCTGTCAACCTCTCAGCCTCCAGCACTATGGAAAGCAGGTCCTGTAGCTTTAGTCAGAAACTGTGGTCTTTTCATCACATCAAACTGGTCTGACCTATACAGGTCCTGACTCTGCGCTGTCCATTTCCCCCTAGGAACAGTGACCGTTGGGATGCTGGGCGGTTTTCAGGGTGCTAGTGGAGGCTGCCAGGCTGAGAGAGAACTCAGGACAGAACCAGACTGACCAAGACCAGTGTTGGGTCACTCCATCCTCAGGGGACCCAGCAGTCTGTGCTGTGTCGCTGGCCAGCTATGTAGCGCCTTCAGCCATGCCCTAGGTCCCTGCTGGAACAGAACCAGCCCTCCGTTGCTGTGGGGAGCATGGGGCACCTGGGCGAAGGGCTTGATTGTTCTGCTGAGCTCCGGAAGGCGGCCCTACTTGGTAGCTCTCGAGCTGAGCCATCTGCAGGATCTCAGAGTCTCAGTCGCTCCGTGTCCTCACGGGAATCACATCACATACATCACACGCCGCCTCCACACACTGGTGCCGGGGCTCCTGGCACACACAATTGCTCCCACAATGGTGGCTGCTGGTATTTTCATCACACCTGATTTTCAGCAGCATGGTCTCATTCCACAGCCTTGGGGGGTCAAAGCGTAAAGAAGGCAGTAGGAAGCTCTGGCCTCTCTGAGGCCTACAACAGAGGTGGCGGCCTGATGTCTAAGGAGATGAGCTGCCTGCCCCTGGAGAGGTTGACACTTTGGGATTCTTTCTGAGAGCAGCACTGGTTCTGTAACTACATTCCCAGAGATTCCAATTCGTCAGTTGAAGCTGAAAGGAAGGTAGAAAGGGATGCACAAGAGGACTTCAGAAAGTAGGGGCAGACGAGCCGGCGTGAGCACTCAGGTGTGCCCACCACCACTGCCAGGAGCGTTATGCCACCTTCCTTGATAGGAAGGACTAAAACTGTGAGCGGAAGCCAGCCCTTCCCCATTGCCATCCACCCATCAGATGCAGCCACAGCTTTGGTAGCTGCTTCTCCCTTTAAAAGGCCCAGAGAGCTGAGAGCACCTCCGGGGAGCACCTCTGGGAGTACCTCCAAGGAGCATCTCCAAGGAGCAATGGGCAGCTCTGAGAGGACACTCCCTTACCTGCTTGGCCACAAGCACTGCAAACCTTGCTAGGACTTTCCTGAGAGCCAGTAAGGAACCCCTGTGCTGCCTGGAACCTGAGAAGGGACCTTCCTGCCAGCTCAGAGAAACAGGGCCTTAGAGCAGATTCCATTTTGTTTAGAAAACCAGAGAAGTGACTTTGGATGGTGGCCAACCCATGCCCACACATGAGTGCATCACCACTTCCCTTCTGAGTGTGCAGGCTCCCGCCATTCCTGCAGAGCACAGGCTCGGCTGCCCAATCAGGCTGCTGATACACGCCTGGGGAAGCCAAGTTGGTGACATTTCCCTCTCCACGGAGCGGTGTGTCTCTTGCTCAGTTGGCAGTCTGCAGCAAAGGCCAAACAACAGATCACCCTTCCCTCGGTCCCTGTAGGGACAGGAGCCTCTGTAAGCCCCCAGGAAAAGCCGTTTTTCAATCACATGGCCCTGGTAGGCTGAGAACCAATCTCAGCCCCAACAGCTCCACCTCCTCCTCCTCCCAGTGTTTACCCTGGCCTTCCTCGCCATTGCTTATTGTTGTGCTTCTCGGGAAAGCAAAGTAGCTGTTTAGATGTTAAGAACTTAAACAATTGAGTAGAGGGAGAAACACTGGAGTCTGTGATCTGGCTATTTGTGTCTGGAAGGGAACCCTGGAGGTGGGGGGTGTGACAGAATCATTGCTTAACCAGTTCTCCCTTGCCTCAGAGCCCAGGCCTGAGGTAAGGTCTCAGGTCTCTCCCCACCGTCACTCCCGACCTGCACAGTGGGCTTATCATCCTGCTGATAAGGTCCTGGAATCCTTGTGTGAGAGATGTGGTACGAAGCTCCTGCTTATGCTGCTGTGCATGTGTCTCCTCGTGGCCCCTAGCCTGTCAGGCACACGTGGGAGTTTCCGGCCTGCTCCTAAGCGAGTGTGTACTTTCTTTAGGAGAAGACCATATTTCCCACCCACATCTGCAGGTAGCCGAAGTCCTCTGTTGGAAGGCGGTGTCTTCGTCTGTTGTTTTCCTGGATCTTCCCCGGGTATTAGGCACTTGGGTGATCTCCAGTTCTTTGCTGCTGAACATGCTGATTCTGTGGAGATCACTAGCTGATAGTTTTTTCCCCGTTAGCTGATTTTGATGTAGTCTTCACAGAACTGAATTATGGGGTATCCAATCTGTAACATGGAGATCCATGCAACTAGATTGCAAAGGTATCCAGAGGTTCCTAGATTAGCTGTGCTTTGGGGAGCCCTGTCTTTAACTCAAAGCAGAAACTGTCCTCTTAGAAGGTGCCAGAGTATCCCTTGGGGCCCACCGCCCTGGCTCCACAGCCAAAATACTGACGCTCATGTGTCCTCTCTCTTGTAGAAAGTCTGCACCAAGTGTGGGATCGAGGCTTCCCCTGGCCAGAAGCGGCCCCTGTGGCTGTGTAAGATCTGCAGTGAGCAGAGAGAGGTAGGGGTCCTGAAGTGACGGGCTTGGGTGAGGCCGCTAGATAGACCAGGATGGAGCTAGGTCCACAAGCATTGGGTGCTGACAGGAACTTCTCCAGAGGGAAGGTCCAGGGGGAAGGTCCCAAGGAGGACCACCAGGGAGAAGGGTGAGAAGGAAAACCACCCTGGCCTGCCTGTCCCCATGCTGGGGTAGAAGTGAGCTCTGTAGAGTAAGCTCTGGTTTTGTACTTTGGGGGCCTGTGGTTTCCATGGGTAGCTTCCCTGTGAGTAAGAGTAATTTCCCGAGTCAAGTGTCTTCTGAGCATGTGGCACTATGACAAAGTGCTTCCCATTCATTTCCCTTTTGATATCCTCCCCCTTGGGTGTCACCCCTCCCTTTGCCTGGTGGGGAAACACCTGAGACTAGATCACCTGTGTATACTGAGCTACGGTGAGGGAGGCAGACTGGCAACTGAGTGAAGTCACAGCCTGCCATGACGCTGCCTCCCAGAGTCCTTCCTAGTGCCAACGTTCTGTGGGTCCAGTTTGCTCCCTTTCTGGGGGAAATAAATCATTTAAAGACCCTGGGGTGGCAGAAGATGTGTGGGCAGAGCCTAGAACTGTGTCTCTTCACCCCAAGCCTGCCTGTGTTTTTCTCTCCTCCATGGACTGGAACCAGAGCAGGCCAAGGCAGGCAGCTTCGGGGGAGGCAGAGTGGGTAACAAGACAGCAGAGCAGAAGGAACCATTAGCTTTCCAAAGATGGTCTTGCTTTGAGTTATTCTGCCTGGTATTTTTCATGTGCTTTTCATACAATGTCTTCTATTCTGGAAAATTCCATCCCATCCCATCCCATCCCATCCCATCCCATCCTGTCCTGTCTTCTTCCTGGGCATGACATGTTTTAAAACTCCTCCAGGCCATCCTCTGCTGCACTCCTAGGTTCTTTAGCAATTCCTTTCACTGGGTCCCAGGTTCCTCGGGGCAGAGCCAGGGATCCCAGGTATGTGGCGAGCCTGGGAGCACACCCCAGTCCTGCTGTGTGCGCAGGTGCCCACTCTCCTCAGGCACGCTCTCTCTCACATGATCCTGCTGTTCACACCTCTCTCTCCCAGGTGAGAACCTCTCTCTCTCTAGGTTCATTTTCAGTGACTTGGCTGTCTAGTCTAGTCTGTGGTCCTCCACCTCCTGTGGGATGCTTTAAATTCTCATATATAGGAAGACTAATCTCCCAGCTGTCTCCACCTACTGCCGGCCGCTGAGCCCCACAGGCAGTGCATTTGGATGCTGGAAATAGCAAGTAGCTAGGCGCATCGACACACACCTGTAATCCTAACACTCTGGAGGAGGCAGGAGGACGGCAAGGTGGAGGCTAGCCTAGACTACCTAGCAAGATCGTGTGTGTGTGTGTGTGTGTGTGTGTGTGGTGTGGGTTATGAGTGTGGGGTGTGGTGTGGGTTATGAGTGTGGGATGTTGTGTATGTGTGGTGGGGTGTGTGTGTGTATGTTTGTGTGTGGTGGGGGGGTATGAGTGTGTGTGTGTGTGGTGGTGGTGTGTGGGTGTGGTATGTGTGTATATGTGTGGGTGGTGGTGGTGGTGGTGTGTGTGTGTGTGTGTGTGTGTATTTTAAGAGTAAGTACTTGGAGCCTCCAATCTACTGAAGTCTACATCTTTGTTTTGAGTGCAGTCAAGCTTCCTTGTTGCTTTTAAAATATTTCCATCCATCATTGCTGTATGTCGTTTAGATGACAGAGGCAGGGCCTTGAAGTGTCATTTAGACCTGTCTGGAGGGCCCTTGTCCCGACATGGTGATAATGATGGCCCTTTATGCACTGGCTGCGGGGTGGGGGTGTAGTAATCTTACAACTGCCTCACACTGCGGAAATGTTAAGGCTGCCTCTTCCTCGTAGCCCATCTTTAGCTGAGGTCTCTCTAGTCGTCAAGAGACCCCTTTTAAGATATAAATAGCTGGGCAGTGGTGGTGCACCCCTTTAATTCCAGCACTGGGAGGCAGAGGCAGGCTGATCTCAGTGAGTTTGAGGCCAGACCAAGACAGCCAGAGCAAAATGGTGTGACAGAGACAGAGACAGACAGGGAGACACAGATGGGGGTGGGGAGGGGGGAGACAGAGAGGGAGGAGGGAAGGAGACAGGAGGGAGAGAGAACACTCAGAAAGGCAAGGAGGAAATTTTCTACACAGTCTGGTGAAGAACTTCTCGCTTCTTGGGATGAAATAGTGCTCACACATGAACCGGGATGTTAGAGGTCAAGTGGCAACAAGGGAAAGAAAGTGGATGGAAGAAAGGAAGATACCGCCCCCTCCCCCCATCAGTATCCGAGTCACCAGCCACACACACACACACACACACACACACCTTAAAAGTCCCGAGTTTAGGGAAGGCCTTTTACCAGCCCAGTCTAATCTCTAGAGTGTCCCATTTCCAAAAAAGTCTGAAATAGCTTCAGATGAATTTTCTTATCTTTCCTAAGGCAAAGAATTCAGGCTGTGCCCTGTGCTATCACCTTGCCCTTGAATCTTCTGGAGCTGATAAAGCCCTGGCAGCGAGGCAGCCTTATCATCTGTGGGTGCCACGCCCATATGCTGGGATCTGCTGTCTGCTTGGGCCGGGAGTGGGGGCAGGGCAACGGGTTTCCTGATGCCTTTTTTTTCTCTTCAGGAAATATCTAATCATAGCAAAGAGATAGTTAGAGAAAGGACCTTTAACAAGCCGTGTTTTAAGCACAGAGCATAGCTGACTTGGAGACTCTGAGGGGAATTTGGAATTGGGTCCCATGTCAGAGAGCAGATCCTGATAGAACTTGGGTTGCTGATGGTCGCTCTTGTGCTGCTCACCACCCCTCACCCCCACCCCCGCCCCCACCCCGAGAACTCATCTCTCTCTCCTCCTGGCTGGCTTCCATCAGCCCTGGCTGTAATTGCAAGTCATTTCTCTCAAGTGGGTCGAATGTGGGCTGAATGTTCTAGAGTGGGCAGCCTGGTGTTACTGTCTGCCTGACGCTCGTGAGCGGCAACGTGAATCTTGGGCTATCAGATTTTGAGTTTACAACCTAATCCATTCATTCACTTGGGCATTTGGTGTATATTTATTAAGCATCTTCTATGGGCCAGGTTAGACAGCTCTTATCATGAAAAAGTGGATGGGGGTGGGGGGAGCCATAAACACAGGAAGGTACGTCTTGTCACCTCAGATGGGGATAATGTGATCCCCATCTGAGACATTTCAGACTAAGGGTATCCAAGGGAGTGGGGGAAGAGATACTGGAAACAGTGGCCCGTATTCCTTACAGCGGCCAAAGAGGAGAGACCACTGATAAAATGATATTTGAGCAAAGAACTGACATGTGCTCTGTGGCCGTAGAGGGAGAGTGTTGCAGAGGGTCGGGGAGATGCTGTGTGCAGAAGCCCTGAGTGTGGGTGTGTGTGGAGTGAGGAGACCAAGGGGCCAGGAGCTGGGGCCAGGTTGAAGAGAGGAGGTTAACGATGCAGAGGAAGGTCAGACTGTGGTAGCTCTGTTCACCATTGCAGAGACTTGGGCTGCTGTAGTCAAAAAAACAGTGGGTCTTGGAGGACCTTGATTATTTCAGAGTGGCCTGTTCTGACCTCTTTTAGGGGATGTTCTGGCTGCTGTGGAATATGAATTGTAGGCTACAGGAGCGGTTGGTTCTCTGTTTTCAATATTGCTCAGGGTGTCCAAGTTATCTTGGTAGCCTTACAAGTTTTAATATGTGTGTATACACAAACCACATACACACACACACACCAGGCATGCACTAGCTATGGTGGCACACAGCTGTGATCCCAGCACTTGTGAAGTGGAGGCAGGGGGATCAGAATTGAAGGCCAGACTAGGCTTTATAAAGCCCTGTCTGAAAAAAACAAAACCAAAAATAAAATAGATTTTATTGTTTTAAAATAACAAGTCATTGAATAATTATGGGATGCTGACAGTACATAGAAGTGTATAAAGAAATGCACACAAGTCATGTCCTGGTTCTCTAGAAACAACTACCACTAACATTTGGGTTATTACTTCCAATCTCCCTGGTTTTGTCTGTTTGTTTTCTCCTCTAGTCTGTTGAAACTGTGTTTTAAATTAACATTCTATTCTAAGTTATTTCACAGTGTAATCAAAAACTCTGTGGAGATTCTGTCAAGTAGCTGTCCCTCCAGTTTAAGATATGTGAGTTTTGGTTTCCGGGTTGGGTGTTTTGAGGCAGTATCTCATGTAGCCCAGGCTAGCTTCAAGTATCCTATGTGGCTGGGATTAAGGATAACCAGAAGCATCTGATCCTGCTTCCTCCACCATTTAAATGGGTTCCTTTATTTTTCCTGTAGCTAGTAAGTACGCGTTGCCCTTTGCCTGCATGCCGTTGCAGGGTGGGATGGAACTCCTGCCCTAAGGTGTGGGAAGCCAAGAATCCACCACCACCACCACCACCACCACCACCACCACCCAGGGCCCTGCCTGCAGTGTAGATTACAGATCACAGTGGATTCCTAGGCCTGGACATAGCTCAAGGCAGGAGAGGGCTCTACACAGCTGGGACATGACTCTCTAGAGTTGACTGTTGGCAGAGAAAAGGCAGAAGCCGTGCTAAATAAGCAGGGGAAAGTACAGGCAAAGTGGAAACGGATCCAAATGAAAGGTATTATTAAAGTATGATTAATGATCTGTAAAGTTCAGCTGAACCCTAGTCATTCCTAGAGCCGTAAGCCTGGCAGTCCCCAAAGGTGGCCACAGTGGTTGCCCTAACCATTCATTGTTCATTGATTTTTTTTTTTTTAATTTCCCGGTTGGTACTTCTAATCAGTTTCAGCCTCAACCTTCCAAGCACATGGGTTACACATGTAGGTACCTGGCTGTATAGCCCAGTCATCCCTCACAGGACTCTAGTCCCCCCACCACCACCCCCCATGCCCTGGCAAGCTGGTCTCCTTGCTAACAAGTGGACAAACTCTGCCACGTGTGAAGATTTAAAAAAACAAGACCAGGCCCCTGTGTACTTAATGGCTGGAGGGGTGCACTCAGGAAGGGCAGTAGAGGCGTCCAGGCCAAGGCTGTGACAGAGTGGCAAGCTGAGGAAGACCAGGCTGTCCCATGCCTAGGAAGAGGAAACGGGATGGGATTCGGTGTGTGGTGTGAAGCGGGCTCCAGGGTGGACCGGAGAAGGCTTCAGCAGGCGATTCGATCATTCTGCCCCAAGGCCAGCTGCAGCTTTACTGTATTTGGTGCTGCGCAAGCCCGAGGGCCTGAGATCAGATCCCCGGCATACATGTAGGAAGCCGGGCGTGCTGCCTGCCTTAGTCCCAGTGCTGGGGGACAGGGAAAGAGGACTCCTAGGGCTCACTGGTCAGCTGGCCTGGCGGTCAGCGAGCTCCAGGTTCGAGGAGAGACTCTGTTTTAAAAAACAAGGTGGAGCCGGGCGTTGGTTGCTCACGCCTGTAATCCCTGTACTCTGAGAGGCAGAGGCAGGCGGATTTCTGAGTTCGAGGCCAGCCTGGTCTACAGAGTGAGTTCCAGGACAGCCAGGGCTACACAGAGAAACCCTGTCTCGAAAAACCAAATCCAAAAAAAAAAAAAAAAAAAAAAAAAAAACAAGGTGGAGAATGATAGAGGAAGACTCCTAATGTTGACCTCTGACCTCCTTGTGCATTCATAGTCACACATATGCACACACACACACATACACATGTACATACACACTCACACATGCACATATACACACAACTACACACACACACGCCCAGGCACCTTCGTATTTGAAAGCTTCTCAGTCATATGTTCTATCCCTGCCTTATGCTCAACCACATCTTTCAACTCATGTTTCCCCCATCCTGGAAAATCTTAAAGCTTTTCACCCATGATAGTGAGTTCTCTTTTTAATGTGTGATTTTAAGTACTTTGCTAGTTTTTATATCAATACCCATGCATGAACAGCCAAAAGGGAAGGAGACTTCAAGGCTGCAGATGGCGCTCAAGTGGCAGACACGTAATAACAGTCTATTCACAGTTCTGGGTTCAATGTCCACACTGCAAACAAATATACATACATGCATTCATGGATACATACATGGATACACACATTAAAAAAGAAATATACTGGGGTTGGAAAGATGGCTCATTGGTTTAGAGTGTGCACGGACTACTTTTGCAGAGAACCCAAGTTCAGTTCCCAGAACCCAGGATGGGCAGTTCATGGTCTTTTTTATTTATTAGGCATTAGTGTTTTGCCTGGATGTATGTCTGTGCAAGAATGTCAGATCTTTGGGTTGCAGACAGTGGTGAGCTGCCATCTGGGTGCTGGGAGTTGAACCCAGGTCCTCCAGAAGAGCAGGCAGTGCTCTTAACTGCTAATCGTCTCTGCACCCCAGCTCACAACCTTTAGTAACCCAGGCTCCTGGGGTTCTGACATCTCTAGCATTGGCAGGCACTCAGTGCATAGCTCAAGATAAAAACAGTTCTAGGAATCTTGACATCTATTCATGGAAGACGGTCCCGGCAGCATGCATGCATACCATAACCACTCAGGAGCGTAAGTCTAGAAGCTAAAGCCTTTCTTGAACACAGCAAGACTCCATCTCAAAAACAATTTCCACAAACATTTGTATCTGAAGGGTCAAACTAGAACTGATAGGAACTAGCCAGTACCCAAGTCAAGCGTGTGGTCGTGACACATCTGCCTCCAGGGGCAGCGTCCTGAGTTCATTTTCTGTGCGGGCCGCTTTTATTCAAAGTCATGATTCTGAGATTGATGTGTGTAGATGTGTTTGTCCTACACGTCTTTATTCTCCTGCTGTAGACCCTCGCCCTTGAAATCTCCCTCTTGTCCTTTTCCTCCCATTGGTGATGTGGGGGCCTCTGCTCCTGAGTTAGGAACAATCCTTCACCAGACTCTCAGTCATTCCTGAGAACAGAGAAGAGAGTTTCTTTTGGGCCATGATACATGATCATCTTTGACTTCATGGGATTCCCAGGTATGTTGCAGAGAAGCCAACTGATGCTCTCATGAGCACCGGGCACAGGTCCCTCTCCGGCCACTCGGCTGTCACCCTCCTGGCTCCTGGCTCCAGCGCAGGCTCGGCTACTGCCCTTTCCTCCCATTTCCATTCTTGTCCTTTCCATCCAGGTCTACAGCCTTCCCTTTGGGTTACTATCTGTTTGTTTGCCTCTAATTTTCAATCCTCCTGCCTCAGCCCACCTCATCTGTTCTCCAGACTCTGTTTCCTAGGCCAGTATTCATCTCTTCAAGACACTCTCCATTTCCCTCTGAAACCTGGCAAGCAAATTCGTGCAGTTTCCATGTTTCCCATGGGTTGGTGTCTCCAGGATTGTCCCTGCCCTGCCCGCTTCTAAGGCAGTTTTCCCAGGCTCACGTTCCCTCTGATCCTCAGTCTTCCCATGCACCCAGCCTGGTAGACCAAGGCTGACCTGGAAGCAATAGGAAAACCTCTCACATCCCCTCCTCTGCTGGGAACTTTTACCTGTGACACTCTCCATCTCAGAGTGTCACACCTGTGATTCTCTGTGGCCATGAGAAAGGGGTCAGGACCTAAGGACCTTCGAGCCTCTCCTCGGCACCCCCTGGCTCTGCTCCCGAGTTGGGAGCCTGACTGAAGTAAATCCCAGATGCAGGTTACATTAGCAGCCCTGCTGTGTCTGGGACTCTCATCTCTTGATGATGGCAGGGATGAAAGACAAAGGATGGCTCTATGTGCCACAGAAGGCTCTGCTGGGCCAGGCCTGGGTGTGATGTCACACACTCAATCCCCTCCAGTGCTGGGCAGGCAGGCGAGCCTGGCTACAGCCCCGCCCCTGCTGGCGGATCTTCAGTTCCACCTCTCACAGGTCTCCATAGGTATGTATGTCCCTTGGGGTTGGAAGAGACCCCACTGGAGGCTCTAACCATGAGACTAAAGGTAGCAACCTGAAAATTCATTTACCGTGTAGCCTTTCTTCCTCATCCATTAAAAAAAAAAAACAAAAACAAAACCAAGTAAACCAAAAGCCATGATTCATCCAAAATTGTCCTGCAATCAGTGGAAAGGTTAATTAGCATCTCCATCTCCCTGCATCACTGAAAGCCTTCCCCCAGCCTCTAACAGGTAGCCGCTGAAGCTGCAGGCTTTGTTAACCAAGGGGATGAGCTAAGAAGGGGTGAACAGCAATTTGTAAGTAATTGAAAGCTGATTAATACAATTAGAGCGCTCTTTTTTACCCGGCAGTCTCTTGTGCTTTCATACATACAATCCTGATTAGACCCAGGCAGAGCCTGCGCCGCTGACACGTGCTGAGGCTCCCGCAGTGGTTTGCACAGAAAGGTGTTTAAGAAATGTTTTTTTGATCCAAAGAGGAATTTCCAGAGAAAAGTGCCTTTTCTCACCATTTCATAGCCTCTCCCCAGCAACATGCCTATGATCTGATTCCCAATCTTATCACTGGTGATCCTGACTAGGGGCCCACGGACCCACTGAAGCCGGGGTGTACCCACTTCCCCTCACTCGCTCTCCTGTTTGTCGATTGACTGTAAGAGAAATCTGGGAATCGGGAAAGTGAACGTAGGAAAGTGCCTTTTGTTTGAGTCCACCCAGACCAGAGGTGAGTGGTACCCAATAGGGTCATCCACCGGCGGCAGAGCTGTCCCTTACCTGGGCCTCACAGCCTGAAGATGAACGGGAGAATCAGGGACATTCCCCCATCCCCGTCAAACTGCCTGTGACTGCTGAGTCCATCACCTTGGCACCTGCCTCTCTGGCTGGCTGCCTGTGTCACTGCAGGCTGCCATCTGCCTCACCAGGCTGGATGTCTCCATCGCCTGCAGTTTGGATTCTTGCTGCAAACAGCTTTGCCTGAGGGCCCCTTTCACAGGCCCGAGAGCACGCTGAGGAGTGGGTGGATGGTGCTGGGACAGGTGGCTGCCTGAGTCCCCTACCATCTGTCCCTGGCTTGCTGCTGTAGCGACATTCCTGGGGGACCTGGATGGCCACACTTCCTCAGTGTGTTGTTGGTCACCTCCCACGCTGCTGCGGCTCTGTCAAACAACCCCCAGTCGCAGCTATCTCCTGGCCTCCCACACAGGCACGAGTGGCAGCAGGAGGAGGCTCCTGGCACCCACCAGGTCCCAGAGCAGTTTGCCTATCCGGATGCCCCCACCAGGAGCATCCTCGAAGACAGACTGACCCACTCCCACCTTCCTGTCACTTGTTTGAAGTGCCAGTCTGAGCCCCCACATAGGAAGTTTTACCCTGAGATGCCAACAGATCCCAAAGGGAAAAACTTAATCACAACCCCACCATAGTCCTCTGTGCTAACTGTATACACACACACACACCAGAAAGGCTAATAATGACTATAGATGTTGGTCACATCCAAGGAGTGAACGTCCATCTTCCTCACAGAAGCCCAGCAAGGGACCAGAGGATTTTGGTCCCTGTGACAGATGGAATAGCTGAGGCTGGGAGAAAGGTCACCTGCCCAAAGACCCCGAGGAGTGATTAATGGAGCCAGGAGTTAAAGATAGCTGTGTCTTCCTCCAAAATGCACTCTAACAAGACTGCCTTCTAGTCATTCATTCCTTCATAACACCCTTGGGTATTTACTATGCTCCTGTACTGTTTCAGGCCCTTCAAAACAGTAATGCTCAAAGCATCCAAATGTCCCTTTCCTGAGCTCTCTTAGCACAGGTGGCAACTTACAGTAAACCATGAACAAGCTGGTAAATAAGAGTGTCTCAGGGCTGTCACTGCTGTGATGAGGCACCATGACCAAGCAAGCTGGGGAGGAAAGGGTTTCTGTGACTTACGCTTCCAAATCACTAGTCATCAGCAAAGAAAGTCAGGACAGGAACTCAAACAAGCCAGGAACCTGGAGGCAGGTCATGGAGGGATGCTGCTTACTGGCTTGCTCCACGGGGCTTGTTAGCCTGCTTTCTCATCGCTTACAGGCCCTCCAACCCAGCAGTGCCACCACCCACATCAATCACTAAGAAAATGCCCTACATGTTTGCCTATAGCCTGATCTTTACGGAGGCATTTTCTCAATTGAGACTCCCTCCTCTTGGATGACTCTAGCTTGTGTCAAGTTGACATAAAAACCGGCTGGCACAAATGACATAATCTGTTGGATACTGAAAAGGAAGACAGAACAAGGTGGAGGGAGCAGGACTGAAGAGGATGTCACCACCGTGTCACACCCTTCAGGGTGGCAATCCTAAGGCAAGCAGTGTTGGTGAGGATGCGGGAAACCTGGACCAGACCTCTGCACTGCTGGCAAAAATACAGAACAGCGTGGCTGCTGTAGAGATGAGTGTAGTAGATTCCTGAGATATTTCTGTAAAATGACCCTTTTCTCTAGCATTTCTAGATGATGGGTATTTACAGCCAATTATTTAGGTGAAATATCAAGGGTTAAAAGCAGGGGCTCACACAGATACTGCACACACACACACACACACGCATGGCAGCAGTGTTCACAATGGCTGAAGGACACCACCCAAGTGTGTACTGGACAAGTGGCTAAGTGAAATGTGCCCCACACACCACTCACACTGTGTGGCCTCCTAAGAGAACGGCATTGAGACATAGCTTACTGCATGGATGAACCTTGAGGTAATGATTTGGGTGACAGAAATCCAGTCACACCAGGGCGAACACTGAGGGGTTCCTCTTACGAGAGGTCGCTGGAGCTGGCAGACCCAGGGACATGGAAGGGAGCGAACAGCAGGTGCTGAGGGTGGGTGAGTTGGTGTGACGTAGGTGCAGAGCTTCAGTTTTGGAGGCGAGTAGAGTCCTGTGACTGAAGGGTGGTGGCGCAGCAGTGTGTATGCACGTAACGATGCTGAGCTGTAAAGCTAAAAGTGCTTACAGTTGTAGATTGTATCATTACCACAGCTGAGAAAACAACTGGGCAGGCCAATGTATGTGCCTCTTACTTTTAATGTAGTCATATCCGTAACTACATTAAAACCTGACAGAAGCAACTTACAGAAGTAAAGGGGGTTATTTTGTCTCACCATTTGAAGGTACGCCGCCGTCCATCTTGGTGTGGGGAAGGCAAGGTGGATAGAATGTGAGGTGGCTGGTCACACTGCATCCGTAGTCAAGAAGTAAAAGAATTCTGGTGGCACCCATTATATCAACTAGGAACCCTAGCCTGTGGACAGGACTGCCTACATTTAGGCTGGGTCTCCCCTAAACTCTCAGTTAAGCCTCCCCAGAAAACTCTCATGGATATATCCCCAGCTGCATCTCCTCAGTGACTCCAAATCCAGTCAAGGTGACAGTGAAGGCAGACGTCATTGGGTCCTTCCCAGAAGGTTGGGTTTCAACATAGACTTGAAGTGGCTCTAATGGGGAGGTTAATGGGCATCTGAGCAAAGACCAGGACAGCACAGTGGGAATCCTCTGGCACATAGCATGTCCATGGACTCGAGGCTCCCTGCTGTGTGGTACCAGCGTCTCCTGAGGCAGATCCTGGAGCATGGTCCCCGAAGCCTCAGTACTCAGTAGGTCAGCGTAGTCCTTTTTGGAGGTCGGTCTCTGGCCCACAAGGCTTCAATTAATTGTGTCATCTACTTGGTGCTTCAAGTTACCAAGCCACCTTAGGAGTATGCTCAGAAGCTGGCATCGTTGAGGACCCTATAATTTGTGAGATTTACCTTGACTACAGCAAGGTACAAGGTACCTGCATTCCCAGCTGGTGTGACTCTGTCCGACGTTGCATTCCTTCTGGTCCCTCCCACCCTATCTGTCAGACGTGTGTTTGGCTCTGTCAGAGCACTCGCTCTAGAGAGTGTCTGAAATTGGTCTCTCTCTTGCACTAATTTGGATAAAATGTGATCCAAGCTTCCAGCTTGATTTTAAGATGCCAAACGCCACTGGCTGGCACAGTTGCGCCCCTCCTGTTGGCCAGCTGTCTCACAGATGGGGACTGGGGAGTCCAGGGTATTGTTCTCCTAGGTAGTGCCTAGCCCTGGGGTGGTACCCCATTTCCTTTCCTAAAGAAACAATTTAAAACATATACCCCACAGGGCTGCCAGAAAGTCTTTGTGGCACAGGGAAGCTGCCTTTGCTACGTTCTTCCTTCAGGGTTGACGCAAGGCTCAGAGGTGACCATCAGTGTCCCCATTTTGCAACTAGGTGGAGGATCTGGACCTTTGGTGACAAGTCTAAGGTGGCACTACCAGGACCAGGGAGCTGTAGTGCGACCCTGGGATGCCTAGCGTGGCTCTCCTACCCAAGGGCTTCCTCAAGCCAGTAATGCTTGGTCTCCTGGTGAGTTTACATGAAGACGGTTCTGAATTGTGCTGTGTACAGAATAAACCTTGTGTGCCGCGTGTCAGATGTCACCAGCATACATCTAAAGACAACTCAAAATCCCCCAAGTCAGACAAAATAGGAAGCTTGAATTAGTGACCCAGAGAAGTCGGTAAGATCTCACAGAAAAATGGGATTTTAAAAAAAAGAAAGAACAAATGAACCTAATAGAACAAGGGAACAATGAGGAAGAAAGATATAGGGGCCTCAGAATTAGAGAAACAAAGCCCACTGAAAATGAAGCGCTCACCGCATGCGCCATTGAGAAGCAAGTCCCAACATTTAAGACCCCATCCTCCCCCACCTGAGAGCCACCCAGGGGCCAGTAGTGTCGCTTTGGCTGGGACTGTGTTTAAACACTGGCGTATTTGTTGTTCTGGGAATTGAATCAAAATCGAGAAGCTCCTCTGAGAAGACCTGGCTTGCTATAATTGGCCTGTGCAATTTTCTGCTCACAGCCTCTATTCATTTCCTGTGTGCAGCCCACTCCATCTGGGGCCAGAGCGTGGCTTCCCCCGCCAGCCACCACCTGAGCACGCTCCCCAAGACCTGCAGCGGGAACGGGAGGGGAGGTCAGCGTGGATTCAGAGCGATTTAGCGATGCTTATGAATTCAGAGTAAGGGGAAGCATTTTCAAAGGGTTGCCAATCCACAGTATAGAAGGGACAGAGAGCCTTATCCCTGTGGATTTGCTGAGCTGACAGGAGCAGCCAAGAAGGAGGGTGGAGACAGTACTCTGGACCAGGGAGAGGCGATGGTCCTTGCAGAGGGTGGCGGCATTCCAGATAGCATGGGAGATACAGGGCTGGAGGGATACTCCTGAGGGTGGGCAACAAGGCTACAGAGAGAGAGGGCTAGAGTCAGGTCCAGCAAGTCTACCCCTGATGCAGGGGCATAGCCTTTTATGCCACTGCCTCATGACACTGGCAAGCTCCCCCTGTTTATTATGGGTGGATAATTGTTCTAGAAACAGCCCCTCGCCAGAGGCTGCTGCACGGAAGCCAGAGCAGAGCGCTCCCTCTGGTTCTGAAATAATCCAGCCGGTGTTTGAATTATCTCTAAAAAAAAAAAAAATCAGACAGCACCCTCAGAGTGTATTTTTCCCCCTCACTGCAGCTTTCCCTTTCTGCTGCGCCGGCAGCTGCTAGCCTCCCAGGCTGCCCTGGTTGCTCAGAGCCCACTTGAATTAAGAGGAGGCTTGCTCAGACCCCGGGAATTCAGGGCTCCAGGCTGCTGAGCTCAGCTTCCTGCCCTCAGGGCCCAGAGGGCCGAGCGTCCTGGGGGGGGGGGGGTCTCTCTGCCTTAGTTCACAGTGTCCTGGTGAGGTTGGGGACTTTCCACAGCAGGCATAGAGTGTAGGGAGCCCCAAGAAGAGACAGCCATCTACCAGGAAGATCCAGAAGGCTGAACAGAGGTTCAGAGGAGGTAGCAGCTGGTGGAGCTCTCTTCCTGACTCACCAACACAGACACAACTTGCGAGGGCACACACACACACACACACACACACACACACACACACACAGTGAGTTTTAAACTATGATCCCCAGACTGATGGTGTTGCTTGCTGAAGGGAAGGGATGGCTCAGTGGTTGAGCCCTTGCCTGACATGCCTCAGACACAGAGCTTCATCCCCAGCGCCACCAAAAAAAGAAAAAGAAAAGAAAAAAAAAAGTGTTATTCTTCAAAATGCAAATGTGCTAATGGCCCCTGGGAGGGGTCTCAGCCTCTGGTTAACACCTCAGGAGCTGACACTCTGAGAGCTATAGAGTCGTCTGAGAAGGGAGGGAGCTGACAGCTCTGCCCAGTGGCCCTGGTTCTCCCACACCCCTCCCTTGGGTACAGACTCCAGGTTGTGCGGGAACACCAAGGACCCTGCGCAGAAGGGAAGGCTCACTTGGGAGGGGGAGCAGCTTGTCTCCAAGAACACTTGGTTTTTGCCACCCCCCTACCCCGCTCAGTCTGAACACACAAGAGGTGGCTGATAAATGCTATCTGAATAATACCCACGGCTCCCTCTCTAGAGGCAAGAAAGCAGAGAGCAAGGAAAGATGGCTACCCGCACTCTATCCAAACAAACAAACTACAACAGAGAGCAGCTTAAAGGAGAAGGGCTGCAGAGAGTCCCTGCCGGGCATGCACGAGGACCCATGCAAACCAAACCAGGCAGAATGACTTGTGATCCCAGGACAGGAGAGGCAGAGACAGGAGAATCCCTCGGGCTCACTGGCCAACCAGTGAGAGTCTATCTCAAAAAACAGGGTGGCCAGGGCCAGCCATCTTGTTGGTAAAGGTACTTGTCGTCTGTCCATTCAAGTCCTGAAACCCACATGATATAGGGAGAGAACTGAGGCCTGCCAATCGTCCTCTGACCTCCACAGGTGTGCTGCCACGATAAATGTTTGAAGAAGGGCGGCCAGTTCCCTGGGAACAGTATCACACCTGGGGTTGGCCCTCTGACCTCCATGCACACATGCACATCTGCAAGCACAATTGCACCCACGCACACAGGTCTACACACAGTCACACAAGCCCGAGTCTGGAGGTGGGAGAGGAAGCAACAGGGACAGAAAGGATAAGAAAACTGTCTAGATGTGGTGTCACGTGCCTTTAATTCCAGCATTAAGGAGGACAGCCAGGACTACATATGAGATCTTGTGTGTGGGGGGGGTGTTTTTGTTTTTTGTTTTTTGTTTTTGTTTTTTGAGACAGGGTCTCACTCTGTAGCTCTGGCATTCCTGGAGCTCACTATGTGGACCAGGCTACTCTCAAATTCACTGAGATCAGCCTGCCTCTGCCGCCCTAGTGCTGGGATTAAAGGTATATTCCCTAATGAGACCTTGTCTTTTAAAAAAAAAAGTAAGAAAATTAAGTATGCTAAAATGACAAATCTGCCTAGTTTTAATTTTCTTAGTTGTTGCAGATGATTTGACTAACTTACTGATTGATACAAATTATATATGTATAACTTTTTGAATATTCAGAGCAATTTTGTTTTATCACTTACATTATAATAGAAAAATAACTCCTCCCTGGCCATGAAGAATGAGGTTTTATTTGTAGCTGTTTGGTTTTCACGGATACAGTCTGGATCTTTGAATCCAAATTACCCGATTCTTTTATTACTACTGTTTAAATGTAATTTCTGTTTTATTATTATATTTTGTAGCTCAGTTCATGTCAGCGATGTAAACTGAACCCTGCCTTTTCCTCCTTGGGCATGGAGTTTTCTGGTACCACAGCCCCCTCCCCCCTCCCCCTCCCCCTCCCCCTCCCCCTCCCCCTCCCCCTCCCCCTCCCCCTGGCTCGGAGCCTTTTATTTGAATCCCTCTGGCCAGCTAAGCTACCACACATTGGAGCTGTGTTTTTCTCTTGCTGATTGGTCCACAGCTTCTGCTCAGATCACAGTCCCACCAACTAAAGGACAAAGAGTGTGCCGTGCTGACCCTCAGAAGGGCAGATCCAGCCTCTGCCACACCTTAGCAAGATCCGACAGGACAGCAGGACGGCTCCACTGGCAAGGACTGAGGCTAAGCCTGATGGTCTGCATCCCATCCCTGGAACCCATATCATGTAAAGAAAGCTGATGCCTGCCTCCGGCCCTCTGGCCTCCACACTCAAGCTGTGGCACACCCTGCAACACACACAATAAATAATAAAGGTGTGGTTTCTTTTTAATCTTTAAAAGGAAATCTTGAGGGGCTGGAGAGAGAGCTCTGAGATTAGATGCACTTAGTACTTTTACAGAGGACCTGAGTTCAGTTCCCAGCACCTACCACATCAGGCAAATCACTGTCATCGGTGACTCCAGCTCTGGGGGAGCCAACACCCTCCTCTGGCCTCCAGGAGCACCTACACCCTAGCCTCAGCCTAGCTCACCTTCATCTCTGCGCTTCCCACTGTCAAAGTCCTGGCTCTTGGTGGCTGGATGGGGACGGCAATGTGCCAGGGGTCACGTCTTCTCCTATCTTGTTCTACTCACAAAAACATTTCAATTTCTGCTTTTCTTCCCTCTCTGGCGCTCTTAGCTTCTCCCCCTGAAGCCACATGCAGATTCGGTATTCCAGCCAGACACTCCAGCTCCCCACATGGGGACCTGCCATGCAGCCCGAGGATTGAATAACATCAACATTCAATTACAGGCCCGTTATGCTTTTGCTTTAGTCAGAGGAATACGTGTGGTTTAGAAGAGAAAAAAAATCCAATTGTTTGACCAAGTGTCAGCCAGGAGAGGAAGCCGCGCACACGTGCACGCACGCACGCACGCCAGGCCTCCCGCACCTAGCCCACCGGTGGCGGTGGCGGTGGCGGTGGCGGTGGCGGGCTGGCGCTCACGCGCTGGGTCTTGCCATGCTCCTTGTGACTCATCAACACAAGCCTTGACTCACGCTGTGAAAGGTGAGGAGCTGCCTGGCTTCGATGCTCTGTTTCCTCTCTCACCTCCTAATTTTTGATCACTTTAATATTTTTAGCACTTTAATTACATTTGTAACTTTCTATGATATTGCCTCCCTACCCCCACCCCCACCCCCACTTCTATATATTGTATCCCCACCTGAACCCTGGGAGCTGTGACTGTGGAGGCCTCCGTCCCTCCGTCTGTCCCTCCATCCATCCCTCAATCCATCCCTCCCTCCCCTGCTCTCTTATCGGCCATTAATCTTCCAAGCTCAATGATTTGTACCCAGGTCCTAATTTACAGAGGTGCCTGGGTGGTACCGTCCAGGCGAAGATGGGTCTATCACTTACAGATTGTGAGGGATGGAGCCACCAGGCTGCCGAAGGAAGGTGCCAGCCTCGGTGGTTTGGCTGCCCTGAGTATTTCCAGCAGATCTTGGACCTTCACGTGGGGTTCTTGTCTGGTTCCTGGGTGGAGGATGCAAAGGGGAGAGGAAACACTGGGTTGCTACACGAGCTCTTCTTCTCATCCTGAAGGGTTTGGGGTGGGGGTGGCTGGCTCTGGGTGGTTCCTGCTGTCTCAGAACTTCCCGCCCACCAGGACAGGCAGGTACAGGGGTGGTCATGATACAGCAAGGTTCTGTGTCTTGCAGTGGAGAGAGAGAGAGATGAGGCTTTGCTTTCTCTGGAAAGTTCTAGATAGAAGTGATTTCCCACTATTGAAATGAGAGCTCACTGGGAGAAGGGAAGAGGAACATCTACAGAGATTCGCAGGTTAAAAAATGGAAGAGTTTAGTATGTTCAAAGGAGGGCAAACGGCTGTGTTTGGTTGCAAGGTGTGGAAAGCATGTCTGTCTGTCCGTCCGTGTGTGTGTGTGTGTGTGTGTGTTTCTGTCTATCCGTCTGTCTGTCTATGTGTGTGTATGCATATGTATATGCATGCATGTGCAAGCATGTATGTACATGTGTGTATATGTATGTACATATGTATATGCATGTGCAAGCATGTATGTACATGTGTGTATATGTATGTACATATGTATATGCATGTGCAAGCATGTATGTACATGTGTGTATATGTATGTACATATATGTATGCATGCATGTGCATGCTCAAGTCAGATTAGGGGATTTCCTCTACCATAACAAGTAGACCTTTAAAGTGACCACAGCATAAAAAGGGCAATATTGTCCCAGGCCATTTCCTGTTGCTTTTGAGGCTGGGTCAGCCTGGAGTTCGTACAGCAGGCAGAACATTCCCCTTGAAGGCCCATGCTTCGTTTGCTCTATTTTATCTGTTTGTTCCGTCGACCATTCACATAGTGAATTCCTCACGAGGTTCAGGGATGACTTAGGCACAGCCTTGCCCTTGAAGAGCTCAGCATCCTAGTCAAAAGAATGGACAAACGCTACATGAAGGCACACACCTTTAATCTGCACACTCAGGAGGCAGAAGTAGGCAGATCTTGGAGTTTGAAGCCAGCCTGGGCTCCATAGCAAATTCCTGGCCAGCCAGAGAGCTACACAATGAGACCCTGTCTCAAAGGAATCAAGACAAAGACAGATATAGATGCATGGGGCATGAGGGTTCGGGGGCCTGGGGCAGACAGGCAAACAATAGACAAACATGAACTCCATCCCAGTGAGGACTTGTCCCAGTGGTACCCTATAGCCTTGGAAGCATAGCAAAGGGGCCTTTATCCTGAAAGATCTAGCATGAACGACTTCTCAGGGGAATGCAGATGGCCTATGGGAGACAAGGTCGCAGGTACTACAAGTGTTAGGAACCAAATATGCGAAGGCCAGAGGGCCATCCCCTTTATTTGTGGGATGAGAGGCAGAGTATGGGCAGGCCAGGGACGTCAGTGAGACCCACCAGGAACACGGAGATATGTAACGCAGGTCGTACCAGCAAAGGGCTAAGCAATGGGCAGCCTGGGCTCCTCAGCCTCCCTGCCTCCATCCTTGCCAACAGTCACTTCCCCAACTGTCCCCTTCCTTCCACCAGAGCCTCGGCAATTACCACCTGCTCCTGCCACCAACGTTTAGGAAATGCTGTGATTAGCGATTGTTACTGCGGTAATTAAAATTCCCTGGGAACAGCTTGGCTAATATCCATCAATATCTGCAGGCAGGTTGGTCGTGAGCTGAAATGGTAAGGAAAACCTAGAAACCCAGCACAAAGCAGTGGTACCAGGGAGCATTAAATGCAGTCAGACCCCCCCCCTCCCCATGAGCACCATGGCAGCAGTGTGGGTCTTTTCTCATTAAATGGCATTTTCAAGGCTGGCTGCTTTGCTGGCCTTATCACAGCAAACCACACATGGGGAGCAGAGTGCAGCTGTGCAGCGACACTCAGCTTCCCAAGGGGGGAGCGTTCTCCCATCTGTGGGCCTCGCCCGCCTGGGGTGGGGGTTAGACTACAAGGAGGGCTTGTCCGGACCCTATCCTTGGGGATGGGGGGGTGACGGGGCAGTGAGTGATGGGCGCGGGCAGAGGTCACATGGTCGGAAGCCATCGTTGGGCAGGTTGTAGAGTCGGTGCACCAAGGCAAGAGAAGGTCAGGATGTGCATGGCCAGGCACGGATGGGTTGGCTGCTCACAACCTGGCCCAGCTGGCACCCCCGCCACCCGCCTCGCCAGGCCTGCTCAGCCCTGTGGAAGGCGGTTCCCAAGACACTGACGGTGTGTTCTGTGGACATGTGTGCAGGCTCACATCCTGTGCCGAGTGCTGAGCCTGTGCTCCAGACCCTCAGGAATTGCCTCTCCCCACACTGGTCCAGTATCCCAACCATCCTGAGTGGCAGGGTAAGCAAGCCAGGGGGAGCCATCTGGATGACAGAATCTCTCAGGCTAGCCACGGACCTGCCCACTGAGTCCTGAGGAGACACGAGTCTGGCTGGCCTGGAGGGTTGTGCGTGTGGGCACAGATGCTGGGATAAAGTTGATCAGGTGTATGTAGAGTTTGGGGGGAGGTTGACTAACCCCCAGAGAGGTGGACTCCTGACACTGGCTCCTCAGCTTCCTATTTCTCCTCCTGTGTCCTCTATCACATCTTCACAAAGCACTTTGTTGATGAGAGAATGTTGACAGGGAGGTGGGGTGGAGATGGATAATCGTGGTAGACAGCAGGGCCAAAGCATGGGTTCTGGTGGCTGGGCCATGCCAGGGAGCACAAAGGGCAGGAGTGGGCGCCACCAGGGAGATGCCTGGGGGCTTGCTCTCCACCAGCACACTTGCTAGACACTCCCTCTAATCAATCACTCTTTGAATTTGAAATAATAAGTCCATTTGCCCAACGAGAACAATAAGAAACTACCAGGCCACTTCCTAGTCTGGGACAGAGCACTTATCTGGCACACCAGACCACTTCCTCAGGAAGGTGACTGGGCCTGCAGGTTGGGATATGTTCCAGAAAGTATCACACCATCGATTCCGTTGTTTAACTGAGTGGCGGCTATTCTCGCTACTCCGTTCAAGTGCGTCCAAGTGTGCCAGGAGCTCGAAGGACCGGCGGTGAGCGGACAGCCATGGCTCTCCTTCCTGGGTGATAGGACCTGGTGGGGGAGACAGTTGCGAATTAAGGACCGGCCAAGGGGTGCAGGCGACCCCAGTGTCTATGGACAGATGAGCATCTGCTCTACAGAATGCTGTGGGATACACACAGTGGGACCATCGCCAGCGTCACATGGAGTACTGCAGTGTGCACAGGCTAGCTTCTAGATGCTTCCACTAACAGGAGGGAGCTAAAACTCCAGGAGAGAAAATAAAGGCTGGCTGCCAGGGGCTCAAAGACCAGGAGAGGGACAGCAGGGTGACTCTGTTGTCCACCCTGCAGCACCTATATTTGGTGACCTCAGAACCTGGCAAGTGTATAGGCTTCAGGGTACCTGACCCAAGGTCCTTGCCCTGTATGTCTCTGTGCACATGATAGATGTTCTCCCACCTGGGGCATCTCATCTGAACGTGTGTGCAAGCCTTAGATCCTGGAGCATGACCTGAGGCTGTAGCCAACAGGTATCTGAAGAATGTATTGTGGAGAGACCTAGTCCTGCTCCCAGGAGTAAAACAGTGGGAACAGTCTCGCTATCCTCAGCGGGGGCTGGGTTCACCAGGCTGAACCTGAGCACGGCCCACCAGATTCTGGAGGAGGCAGACAGACACTGTAGTGTTGGTGGAGACCATTTCTTTATTAACACACAGTAATCGGCATGACCCACGGTGGGGAAGGGACCAGCCTGGATACAGGAGACAGTCAGGAAAACAATACAATGCTGTGTTGACTTTAGGCAAGTAGCTGGACTTGTTGAAGCCTCGATTTTCCTGTGTGGTAAATGGGGATTGATTACAAAGCTTCCTCGAGGGACTGTTGGACCGTATGCCCTGGGAGGAGGAAGGCTTTCATTCTTGCGCATTGTGGATTTTAGATCAGTGTGTGTGTCACTATCTTCGTCTGTTTTCTGTATGATAGAGGGATGATTGATAAAGAGCAGAGGTTTCTTTGGGTCCCTTCTAGGCATTGGGGGTTTCTAGAACTACAGTACCTGTGTCTCATGAGGGCCTTCGTGCTGTACCACATGGCAAGACTTGATTTTACATTTTTATTTCTTTATTTTGTATACAGGATTCACAGAGAGGAAAGAGGACAGCTTGCCTGAGCTGGTTCTCTCCTTCCATTGTGGGACAGGTTACGGTGGCCATGAGCCACCATGTAGGTGCTGGGAATTGAACCTGAGTCCTCTGCCAGAGTTGGAAGTGCTCCTAGCTGCCGAGCCAGCTCTCTAGCCCCTGGGTTTTAAAATGGGGTGTGTGTGAACTCAGGTGCCGGGAGGGCGTGTCAGAGGACAACTTGGTGGAGTCAGTTCTCTCCTTCCGCCTCACATGGGGTCGGTGGATTGAACTCAGGTTCCCGCAAGTGTCCTCACCTCCTGAGCCATCTTAGTAGGTGAACACCAGACCCCTGATTCTAGGGATGGGACCCAGAGCCTCCCATATGCTTAGGGAAGCACTCTGCTGATGAGAAATATCTTAAGCCCTCTTTTTTTTATTTTGTTTGTTTGTTGAGGCAGAGTCTTGTGGGGAAAAAAATGGGCAGCGGGGGTTGGGGGGAAACTGGCAGGCAGGGCCCGCATAGGAGAAGACTGGCTAGGCCCACGCCCTGCACCGGGGTAGGGACAGCGGGCAAGAACCTGTAGAGCGTGAGACTGCCTGGCTAGCGGGAGGGGGTCCTTGCTCAGAAGGTGGTGCCATCCTGGCATGGGCCTCCTGGGTACCCGTAGAGGAAGCTTGGCTAAGAAGAAGCTGGGTCCTTTCCTGGTGGCTGGAAATGCTGAGGCCTGCTCCATGGTCTTACTGGCAGGTTTTGATAAGAAGAGACAGTTCATAGTTTCAGTGCTTCCTAGAAAAGTAGGAAGAGAAAAGGAAATAGAGAGTAAAGAGAGAAAGAGAAGATAGAGGGATGAAAACTGGCCATGACCAGGTGGAAAGAGGAGAAACTGGGGGACCAGAGCAAGAGAGAGTGAGGAGGGGGGGCAAGAAGCCTCCTTTAATAGTGGGCTGGGTTACCTGGCTGTTGCCAGGAAACCGTGGGGTGGGGAAAACCTGGCTGTAGCCAGGTGACTGTAGGGATGGAGTCCAGCCAGAATGCTAGAGGCCTGGGGCATGGCCATATGACTGATGGCCACAGGATTATGGAGTTGAGGGGTCAGCAGGCTGGGAGCATGGTTCACTGGTTCCATCCCTTGTAGAATGTTCTACTGGGTCTCCAGAGTAAGCCTTGCTCAACCAGGCCTCAGCCTGCCTTGCATGGTCCCACAAAGTCTCACTAAGTTAGCCAGGCTAGCCTTGAACTCACTGGAGCTTAGACAGGCCTTGAACTAGAGGTCTTCCTGCCTCTCCTCCCGAGTTACTAGGATTACAGGCCTGTGGTGAGGCTCAGCCTCCTCCTCTTATAAAGTCACTAATACCACCATGGGGGACATACCCTTAGGACCTCATCTGATATTGTTTCCCAAAGACCCCACCGCCAAATGCCAGCACCAAACAGAGATCAACCTTCCTCCTAAAAAGGGACAAGAGTTCAAACCACAGCGGTTTCCAGTCCAGAAAAGTTAAAAGACAGGAGGTTTTCTCATGGGTACTCCACAGAACATTCCTCCCTATGTCCATACTGTGTAAGAGACTGAGCTCAGGTTAGACCCAGTGGTAGAGTGCTTGCCTAGCATGCTTAAAGTCCATCTCCCAGCCCCACCTAGGAAACAAAACCACAACAGAGCCATCCAAAGCCAGGCTCTTCCACCCAGGGAGCAGTCGTCAAGGCTTGTGCCATGGACTCCGAAGTCCCATGGCCCACAGTCCAGTGCATAAGGAGAACCCTTGTCTACCTGGAGAACTAGCTGGACTTCCCTCAGCAAGTACAGGGTGAGGTCAGCCCATTATTGGAGTTGAATTTCTGCAGGCGACAGGGTGGGAAGGGAAGAGGGTGGGGGTGTAAGGATAAGGATGGGATGGGTGGGGAGTGAGGGGTGAGGTTGGGGTGGGGATGAGGGGGGAACAGGATAAGAATAGGGTAAAGTGCAGGTGTGTGTGTGTGTGTGTGTGTGTGTGTGTGTGTGTGTGTGTGTATGTACATGTCCATTCATGTGCAGAGAGGGGAGGCTAGAAAGCTAGCCAGGCAGATTCTAAGTAGGTAGCATGCTGTGTTCCTTCATCCTATTGGAGAATGCTGCACACATTGGACATTAAAAGCTCAGAGAAGTCTGACCATGGCATCCTCGCTCATCCTAGGGTTTCCCAGATGGACATGATCTGGGGTGGCGTGCTTGTTCTCTGCCTCTCCCCCCCCTCCTCCCCTCCCTCTCTCAGCTTATAATAGGTCACAGTGTAAATATGGTGACATGGACATTAGGGGAGTAAGAAGCCACACACTGCCTTCACAGTCAGCCGGCACTGGGATCGGGGTCCTTCGTTGTAAATAGGCTATTTGGCCCATAGATGATAGCTCTGTTCATGCTTGTCACATAGGGTGACAGCAGTGATTGCAGCCCCAGCATCTCTGGGTGACTCTCCTGCACCTAGTGCAAGGCTTTAAGTCCACTCATGGGTCTAATCCTCCTGGCCCCTCGTGAGACAGCGCCATCCCAGACGTGCCTGGTGGTGGGGGAACTGAGGGTCCAGGAGATCTGTGTGTCCACATCATACAACAGCTGGGTCAACCCCAGGATTGACACTGAATGTCTGCGTGGCACCTACTAAGACTGGATGTTCTCTCAGAAGGTGACCCCAGCCCTCCCTCAGTCCCCCACCTCCTTCCTCAATACCCTGAGCACATTCCCTTCCTAGAAAGAGAGATTATGCAGCCTTTGGCTGTTTCTGAAGTAGGCATTAAGGGTTTGGGGGCCTTATCTCAGTTATTGCTCTGAATTCTAATCTGAGGCTCTTGGAGATTCCAGTCTTTTCCACATCTTCACAGAAATCCTCCAGAGAAAGCTCCTCGATATTGTCATATGACCTAACCGGCAGTTCTTAAGCCCCCTGTCACCCTTCCCAGAGCTCTAGGGGAAGGTACCTGCTGCATGCTGGACCCGGTGCTGGGCACTCCCAGCCCACAGGAATCATTTTGTTTCACCAATGGAATGAGCAAAGCTCAGAGAGGCTTATGTTCACCCAGCGCTGCACAGCCAGTGCCCATGGAAGGTGCAGTCGATTCTGCCCTGATCAAACAGAGACTTGATTCATTTGACTCTTCTGCACTTGGTTCTTCCAATGGGGCACAAGAAAGGAGAGTCAGGGTGGCCATCCTGGAAATGACAGCATTCAGAGGGATTCCCAGAGGGTTCCTGGCTGTCATTCCTATTCTGAATAAGAGTAGACACTTTCAACTTCTAGGGATCCACCCAGCTTTCTGGGGTACCCTTCTCAACCAACCCTGGTGTGATCTCATCACTTCTTCCTATATCAGATCTTCTTCAAGGGGAAGAGATAGGACGCAGCCAGTGTCATCTGCCGTCTCCCATACCAGCTCTGAGAGTATGGAAGAGAGGGGTCTTGTGGGAAGACCAGGGCCTCAAAAACACAAAACTGAGAGGCAGAGAAGGAAGAGACACTGGTTGTACTCTGGAGGCAACCACGCCAAGCCTGAGACACTGTAGTATTACTGGGCCTCTCTGCTGAGGGACAGTGATAGGAGCCAGAAGGACACTGGCTTAAAATAGTGAAGGACCAGGAACATTCTCCTCAAAAGACTGGGACCTGGGCATGGGATCATGGGAGGCTCCAGGACTGGCGGGCACTAGATGAGCTGCTCACAGCTGTTTGAGACTGGGTAGGCCTGCCCTGTTCAGCTTCAGCATGACAGAGACGTGCAGGTGAGGCAGCTGGCAAAGGGATCCCAGCCCCGGTGAACGGGAATGGGTCAGCTGTGTGCTGGAAGTGGGGAAGGATCCGTAGCGTAGGAGGTAGCTAGGCAGACTCTTGGATTCTGGTGGGTGATGGGACAGACACAGTAGCGATGGATGGACGGGTGGGTGGGTGATGTTCATAACATTCCTTACAGGCTCTAAGGTGCTACCCTGCTGTGATCCCACTGTGCAAAGAGAAGCAAGAGAAGGTGATAAAATAGATGTGGAGGTGAGCTGGGCATGACAGTATACACAAGTCTTATAGAACTTGTGAAATGAAAGCAAGAGAATGGGTTGCTTCAGACCAGCCTAGGCTATATAACAAGACCATGGATGGATGGATGGATGGATGGATGGATGGATGGATGGATGCATGTGTGGATGCATGTGTGGATGCATGTGTGGATGCATGGATGCATGGATGGTTATGTGACTGAGTGGGTGGGTGGATGGATGGATGGATGTGTGGATGGATGGATATGTGACAGAGTGGGTAGATGGATGGATGGATGGATGTGTGGATGGATGGATATGTGACCAAGTGGGTAGATGGATGAATGGATGATGTGTGGATGGATGGATATGTGATGGAGTGGGTAGGATGGATGGATGGATGGATGGATGGATGGATGGATGGATGGATGGATGGATATGTGGATGGATATGTGGATGGATGGATATGTGACAGAGTGGGTGGGATGTGTGGATGGATGGATGGATGGATGGATGGATGGATGGATGGTTGAATGGATACATAGATGGATGGATGCATGGATGCATGGACGGATGGATAGATATGTGACTGAGTGAGTGGGTAAGTGGATGGATGGATGGATGTGTGGATGGATGGATATGTGACTGAGTGGGTGGATGGATGGATGGATGGATGGACGGACAGACGGATGGACGGACGGATGGATGGATGGATAGAGAGTATAGGACTTATTACAATGCATCCATCCTGGGTCGACTCTTGTACTGCCGGAAATGAGCAACAGTAGGCCTGCACGGAGAGTACCACACGGGGAAGGGAGGTGGTACAACCTCCTGTACTCTAAGCACATGTCTCTCCTTCACAGGTCTGGAAGAGGTCAGGGGCCTGGTTCTACAAAGGGCTCCCCAAGTACATCTTGCCCCTGAAAACCCCTGGCCGGGCTGATGATCCCCACTTCCGACCTCTGCCTGTGGAGCCCACAGAACCACACCCTCAGAGTGCTGAAACCAGCCGCGTCTACACATGGGCCCGAGGGAGAGGTAAGAACCTGTGCCCTCCGTGGGCTCCTGTAGTCCTCAGCCCCACGTGTTCCTGAGCAGAGAGCACCTCTGACCTCAAACACAAAGTGATTTATTCGCTCTGGAGCCACAGCCAGAGGGCTCTTCCGGAGCTGTGCGCCCGGCAGGACAGTAACTGCGGTGAGGAGGCAGGCGCAGCACTGTGGCTCTGCACGGATAGGATGTCTTCTGCCTGCTTGCAGTGCTGAGGATGGAGCTCAGGTCCTTGCATAAACTTGACAAGCATCTTTGCAGTGAGCTGCCCCCAGCCCTTGGTCAGTCGGCAGGGGTTTTCAGATCATTTCTCAAGCAGGCCTGGGGCACATCTTTACCTCACCTGTTTCATTTCTCAGGAAAGAGAGACCCTGGGTCTTAACGAGCCGGGTGACTTGGTATCTGTGGTGACTATCCAGAGGTGGGTGTGTGCCCCTCTGTGACTGGCAGCTGTTGCCTGTGCCATAGAAGGCTCTGGGCTGCTCCTGTTTCCGGTTTTCATTTCAAAGTTCCTGGTCTCACACACAGCAGCAGGAGGTTCAGAATGGCTATTCAATAGAAGCATCTTAGAGCCACATAGCCTGAGGCCCAGGGTGCAGGGCCAGGGCTGGGCTGCAGAGCATGCCCTTCCCCTGTGGGTCTGGCTTCTTCTGTCCTGTAGTGGCCACACTTCACGGGGCCAGAGGGGTGAGGGGACACCTGCGGGTGGCTTGCCTCAGAAGAGGTAGCCTCAAGATCACAGGCCTGTCAGTGGCTTTGGAAGGGCTTTGGGAGGTAACTCTATTCATGTCGTGTGTGCTGTTTTGTCCTTATCAAAAGGGTGACACATGTTTGTGATGGAAAAGTAAAGGTCACCGAGCAACAGGCCCCAGGGGACGAGACCCCTGTGAGTCACCCTTGCAAACAGAACCATGTTAGGTACTGGCTGTCCCTTGTCAGGTAATTTCGTCCTGTGTCACTTGGCACTTTCACAGCTGTCCCTCCTCCCAGCTGTGCCTCTCTCCATCCTGATGCCTGCAGCTCTTCCTGGAGTGACTCAGACCCACGTCTAGCTTTCCCTGACATCACAAACAAATGTGTGGGGTGCAGGGATGAATGCAGGTGAAGACCTGGCCTGTGGAGTCCTCATAAGTAGGGGTTGCGAGAGGAACAGCCCGGTTGGGACACTGCCTCACAGGGATGTCATAGCCACTGACACAGTCCCGCTCTCTGGGTACATCCTTATCCCAGAGTCTACAGAAAGTGTGAGGTCTGTGATCTTAGAAACTGAAGCCAATGGACCAGCAGGTTCAGACGGTTGCCATGAGTGGCTGAGGAGAGGCCTGAGGTGTGTGTGAGCAGCTGGGACCCGAGTGCCCATCGCACAGGACCTCACTCCCCACCTGCTCCCAACCAGCACACCCGCACACACTGCACACATCGCTCACACACATCCACAGGCGCACACACTCACACATGTTCACATATGCTTACACACAGCTCACACTGTGCCCTGGGCACAGCGGTACTCCTGGCACCTCCTCAGCCTTGGAGACAAACAGGGGAGGAGGCCAGCGTCCCCACACACTTGGAATTGGCAGGCAGCCTAGAGGCTCGCTCTGAGGTAGCAAGATGCAGAGACTTTAGGCTGCTTTGTCAGGCCTGTTGGAGCCCTATGGTCCCTGAGTGACTTGATGCACGGGCAGCAAGGCAGGGAGGAACAGCATCTCTGTGTTGATTGCATCTGTGCCCATGCCGAGGGAGGCCACTGGGGTATGTGGTGCAGGGGTGGACAAGGCTGAACTCAGAAGATGAGCTCGTGGCTGTGGCAAAGGAGAGCCCAGGAAAGAAGGAGAGTAGAGTCATGTCAGTGCAGAAACCACAGGGCAGGGCTGTCTGGCAGAGCTGCAAAGAACCTGATAGTGTGTGTTCTTCAACCGCCATGACCTGCTGCTGGGCGGCTTCTGGGCCTTCTCCAGTCAGTCTCTGCTTTCCAGCTGAGGGCAGGCCCCTGGCTGCCTCAGGTCTGACCATGTCCTCACAGAGCACAGCTCTGGCTACGCTACCTGTGTGAAACTAGACCAGCTTGGGGCGGGGGCGGGGAGGCGGGAACCATCCTTACCTAGGGACAGTCTTGAGCTATGGCCTGTGCTGAGGAACTTTCCAATCCCTCCTTACATGGTAGCTCATGTAGCCTCAAGGTCCATGGTAGCCTGTGGTCAGGGCTCTGTCACACCTGCCTCAAGGAATCCTGGGAGCTGGCAGAGGCTGCTGATCTGGCCCCTGTATAGCTGTTGGACTCCAGGGAGCCGACAGCCCTCAGCAGGCAGCCTCAAGGGTGTAGTCCAGGCTGTCACCATGTCCAGCCCTCTGATGCCTGGATCCCTGTGGTGCTTTCCAGTCCTGAAAGTGACTTCCTCTACTTCACCCTCACCCACCATCAGGTGCCCAGGGGCTCAGCAGCTAGCTAGACTCTGGTGGTGACCCAGGGCAAGCTAGTGCACACAGCTCTTCAGTGCCACAGTTAGGCTGACTGAGCTCAGGGATCAGAGTAGGCATCATGAAGGTACCATTCCTACAATCCTGAGACGTCCTGTGTGGCAGGGCCACGTCTGTCCTCAGCAGGCCAGGACCTTAGCACATAGCACTCGGAGTGGCACAGAAGAAATGCTTCACAGATAAGCAAGCAAGCAAGTAAGCCATGCCCCTGATTCTGAGACTGCAAAGGAGGCTAGGAGGGTGCGAGGCGGTGATCATTACATCACAGTTCCTCTGGTCCACGAGATGTTGGGTGGCTGGTAAAACCAGCTGCCCTCACAAGGAAGCTTTCTTCCTGGCCCCAGGTCTTGAGGGACTCCAGGCCACTGTCCTCTCCTGCCCACAGTTCTTCCCACAGGCATGGCGCTAAGGGTAGCAGCATCTTCCCCAGGCTCTGTCTGTGACCCTCTTCCCTACCCTTATTCCATCCCCTACCCCAAGCCTTGGGCTGCCTCCCCACTTCCCCGAGTCTCCTGCTCGCATGCTAGCGCCCCCTCGTTTCCTTTCCTTTCTTGTGGCTTGCTGGAAATGTAGGGGTGGGCAATAGCTCTATATTACGGATGATTTTGGTTTTAATTTGTGCGCGGATATGTGTCTGCTCTTTGAGTGTGCAGGCACATGCATGCCAGGAAGGCTAGAGGTCTACTTGAGGTAGGTTCTCTCCTTCCACCTTTCTGTGAGAGATTGAACTTACGACACCAGGCCTGTGAAGCGAGCACGCTGAGACACCTCACTGGCCCCAAGCTATGAACTTTTCAATATACACAGGGATCTAGGAGTTAATTGATGTTTGCGAGATAGGCGCCTTCCCATCTTCCTCCACGTTTCTCTTTATTAATTTTTAATATTATAAGAACACAAGTTAAATAATTCAGCAAGAAATGAAAACCATAACCTCTTCTATCTGTCCTTACACTATAACCCTTGACCAAACACCCAATGAATTTCGGCAGTTATATTTGCTTTGCAACAAAAGTAAACAGGCTCTTGCCTGTGGATCTGCCGCTTTTTACTATTTTGTTTGTTTGTTTGTTTACTTGCTTGTTTTGAGACAGTCCTACTATGTGTCCCTGCTTGGCCTGGAGCTCTTTGTGTAGACCAGGCTTGCTTAGAAGTCACAGAGATTCGGCTGCCTCTATCTTCAAATGACAGGGGCAGCTACACAGGGGCCAGATGTGTCAGACGTGTTAGAAGAATGCTATGGGCTCCATCCAGACCATTGGGTCTAGACTGCACTTCCCTCCGGTAGATGAATAAAATCCCCTGAACATTATTATTACTGGGTCATGTTTTCATGGCCCCCTAGTGTTTCTGGATTTTTGCCTTGAAATATTATTTAGACTTGTAACCTGCAAACTGAAGCTGTGTCTGGGTATCAGGCCATGTAATGACCTAGTCGCACCTAGTCATTTCCACTGTGGTATTTTGGCCATACATCTTTGCTGCCTGGGATACTGTTGATGGCTATAACCATGGCTAGTCTACAGGGTAGCAAAGTCTATTTCACTGTTTCTATATCCACGTCTGAGTAGGTCTTCCTATGTCTATTATTTATTGATTTTAATTCAGATGTCCTGTTTTCCACATTGTTTGTTGAAGCCAGGCACTGTGGCAAATGCCTTCATTATGCCACAGATGCCTCTGGTCCAGGAGGTTCTAGGCAGGGGTTCTCAACCTGTGGGTCACCATCCTTTGGGGGTGGGGGGGTCACCTAAGACCATTAGAAAGCACAGATACTTATATTATGATTTATAACAGTAACAAAATCACAGTTATGAAGTAGCAACAAAAATAATGTTATGGTTGGGGGGCCCCGACAGCATAAGGAAATGTATTAAAGGGTCGCGGGATCAGGGAGGTTGAGAACCACTGTATCAGAGGGTTCTAGCACTTGGGAGGTAGAGGCATCTGAATTCAAGGCTGGTTTCAGTTTTGTATGAAGTTCTAGTGAGTTCCAGACTAGCCTGTGCTACAGGGTTAGCCCTTGTATCAGAACAGTAACAAAAGAAAACTGTAACTGAGAAAGCCCTGAAGCCATGTCCAATCAAAATTCAAAGCAACAATCTCTGTCTGATCACAGTTGGTAGCTCAGCTTTGTTGGGTTACATTTTGTCTTGCTGGTGGGTGGGATACATCCAGGAAGGTGTGTGAGCCAGGCACACACTCTACTGTGTGCCACTGTGCGCCAGCCATTATTAGACATTCTTGTTTTAGATTTATTCTATGTGTCTGCGTGTTTTGCATGTATACCCGTGCAGCGTGAGTGTGCCTGGTGCCTACAGAGGTAAGAACAGGTGTTAGATCCCAAGTAACTGGAGTTAGAGACAGTTGTGAGCCATCATGTGGGTGCTGGGGACTGAACCCAAGTCCTCTGTGAGAGCAGCCAGTGTTCCTAACCATCCCTCTGACCCTCTTATTAATTGGCACAGAAAAAGCAAGACATAAAAACCATTTCTTAATTTGAGAAAAGAACAGAAGGAATTGATCCTCTTTGCAGCTGGTCTGTACACCAAGATCCAACCAACTCTAACCTAAAGGCACTGGGATTAATAGAGAAAGTTAAAAACTGACAAGACTTAAGATAAAGCAATTTAGCTGGACAGTGGTGGCACAAACCTTTAGTCCCAATACTCAGGAGGCAGAGACAGTTGGATCTCTGAGTTTGAGGCTAGCTTGATCTACAGAGCAAGTCCCTGGACAGCCAGGGCTACACAGAGAAACCCTGTCTTGAAAAACCAAAAAGAAAAATCAATTTAAAAAAAACTCAATAGCTTTATCTGTATAGACTAATTGAAGGTGGAAGTGAGAAGACCTATTTGTGATGGCAATAAAAAATTATTTCATGCCTGAAGGAAACTTTAAATGGAAATTATAGGAACCAGCATGGAGAGAATTAAAGTCTCGTTGTATTAGTATGCTTGGGCTGCTGGGACAAAACACCCCAGACCCGGTGGCTTACACTGCAGAGACTGATTTATCCAGGTCTGGCTGAGAGAGCAAGATCAAGGAACTGGCAAGACGTGTCTGGTGAGGGCTTCCCTTTACAGTGAAGTGGGTGCCCAGGAGTGCACTCATCTGGTAACCCAGGCCCCACCATCCAGCGTCATGTAATTCTTCCAAATAACTGGAGTTTAGGGCACCAACATGGATTAAGGTTGGGGACACAAACTTTCAACCCACAACACTTTATCAAAGGATAAGCAAATAAGTCCTGGGCAGAAAAGGAGGTTAAAAACTTCAATCCTACCTGGAGTGTGGCAGTGTTGCCTTTAATGCCAGCATTTGGGAGGCACTGTGAGTTCAAGGCCAGCCTGGTCTACATAGCAAGTTCCAAACCAGCTAGGGATACACTGTCTCAAAAAGGAAAAAAAAAATCTTGATACTTCCATTTTTGTAGTTTTATATTAAGATCTGTCTGATTCCCACTGTGTGTGTGCAGACAGACAGAATGGATGGATGGATGAATGGATGGATGGATGGATGGATGGATGGATGGATGAATATGAGTGTGTGTGTGCATACTATGACGTGGGTGAGCCTGGAAAACATCATACTAAGCAAAGGAAGCCAGAGTCAAAAGCTACATATTATATGATCCCTTTCATAAAAAATATCTAGGCTAGGCAAACCTATAGACAGATGCATGTGCTGGGGGTGGGGAGGATGGGGGGAGGGGAGGAACTGCCAGTGAGGACCCTGTATGAAAATATTCTAAAATTGAATAGTGGTGGCGGTTGCCCAATGTTATGACTGTAGTAAAAGCCACTGGATTGTATTGCCCCTAAAGAGCGAATTTTATAGGATATGAATTATATCTCAACTTTAGAGCTTGTGAGGAGCTTAGAACAGATGTTACAGAACACGCAAATCGATGCATGGGTGGGAATTGAAGCGCAGCAGTCCTAAGAACGTACGGAAGCTGAACACAGGGATTTTTACCTCAGTGGGAGAAGGCATGTATGTTGATTCAATAACCAGAGCCAGTGCAGTTCTACTGTGAGTCCAGAAACACATTATAGTCCTACATGCTAAGAGCAAGACAAGGAGTCGGGGGTGCGGCCTGTGCCTTCAACTCCTAGGCTGAGGCAAGAGAATCATTTGAGCAGAGTTCAAGGCTAGACTGAGCACCCCAGTGAAATCCTGTCTCCAAACCAGTCAATCCATTATTGGAAATATTAAAGATGGAGGAGGTGCGGCCTGCCCCTGGGCTCCTAAGGAGAGCTGAGGGACGGGCGTCGGGTTGCTCCGTCCTTGCTCCTCTGGCTCTCAGGTACTGAGTATGGCAAGGATGCCAGTTAGTGACCCCAGGGAGGCTCATCCACCGTGAGACACTGGCTCTCACCCCAGGAGACCTGGAACAGCCAGGCCTGGGGCAGCCTCAGGGTCAGGCAGGCCAGCCTTGTGTGCCACCTGGTGTCAAACGGCAAACCAATACTGGGGCTCACAGCTCAGTGACCCCTTATAAGGGCCTATCCCTCTTTCCACCCGTGGGGTATACACACGCACCACCTCTCCATCCCCTTAGAGATGGCAGACATCAGAAAGGCCAGGGCTTGGCACAGCTGCATCTGCCTCAAGCTCTCTGAAGCTCAGAGGCTAATATGTTCCCTCTCTAGAAAGCCTGAGTCACAGCCTGTCCGGGTCACAGCCTGTCCCTCCAGTCTTCTGCCACTTCTTCCCTCCTGCCCTAGTCCTTCTGAGCTGAGCATTTCTTCCTAGATGATACCTTCAAGATCCTAGACATTTTACTAGTTACCTTTAAAATCTGCCCCAGAAAGTACTTCAGGGTTTGGGATTTGTTCTATTTGGGTAACTGCAAAAAAAAAAAAAAAAAAAAAAAAAAAAATCAGGGTTTTGATACCACGTCACTGGCTGCTAGGTTTTAAGCAATGTTTTCAAGATCCTGAACTGAAGCGGGAAGACTCTGCCGCCCCGTGGAAGCCAGCATTGGGGTTCCACTGGGGTGGACAGTCTGGCTCAGCTGCTCGGCAGAGGTTTGTCAGGGGTAGCCCTTACCAAGTTACCCCCAGCTGATGGGACCAGCACCCCCGAAAGAAGCCAAGTCATCGGAGCTGCACTGGCCGATCCAGGGCACCCTGCGATTCCTGGCCATTATCTCATTTGAAGCCCAGGGCAGCTGCAGATGGTGAAATTGACTCTTGGTGATGGATGAGACGGGAAGCTGTACAAGGTCACGTAGGCTGCCGCAGGCCGCCGGCTGCACCGAGGGCTGTGGACACAGGCTCTTCCTCACGAGCGTAGCACATGGCGGAGCCCTTGTCTCCATCAACACACAGCTGGCTTAGCCCTGTCTGATGGCTCAGAGGATTTTTCAAGTGAGGGGGTTGTTACCAGGCTGCTGAAGAAAGAAGGTCTTGTGGCAAAAGAGGGGTGGACGGAACTGTTCTGCCCGTCTGTGCTCCTGGTTCCCTCTGCCTGCTGGGCAGTTTGCATCAGGCTGAGTCTGCACGGCCTGAGTGGCTGCATCTGTTTCCACCCAGTCCACACTCTTAGGACCCACCATCAGCAGGGTCCCCCATTTCTGCTCAGAGCACCCTTTAGCATCCAGCCACCATTAGACATAATGGGTGGCCCAGCCAGGGTCTTCCAATTAATCACCATCCAGCCACAGAACCGAGTACTTGGTATCTGACAGGGGAACGAGCTCCTTGTCAGTGAGGGCATTCAAGTGGAGGCTGGACATTACGGCGGGGGATCTTCTGCATCGGAAACCGGGAGACACTAACTTTGGGCTGCTGGTGTGTTTCTTGTTATGGCCCCCATGTTAGCACCAGTCTCAGGATGGGGGTAACTGTGGCCTGAGGCTGGGAAAGCCACAAGGCCCATGCAGACTTTGAACCTGTGACCTCTGCCTTGTTAGCACAGAGCGGCAGCCGACTGAGCTAATAAGCAGGTGCCGTAGCCACTGATTTTCCATCGAGCGCATATGCCGCTTCCTGACTTCTTAACGCAGCAAGCTATTTATACCCACCAATCCATTCATTCTTAATGAGCCTCAGTTGTGGATTGTAAAATGTTTTATTTTCAGACAGGATTGCTCACTGCCCAGAGCCAGCTGTTGCTATGCCTCCTTCTTCCCTTCTCTGTGCCTGAGAAATTAGCGTTTTGGAAGCTTATAGAGTGTGTGCTCACACACACACACACACACACACACACTTCCTCCTTGAACTCTGAACTGTCCATTTTTTGTCACATCAGCTGGTCCCGCCACAGCATTCAGAGCACTGGAAAGGATGTGTGGCACGCTGAGGTCCCGGTTAACTATAGCAAATGAAAGGAGTCCATGATAGGAGGGAGGGTGCCCCCTGTCCTTGGGGCTGAGGCTCTGCCTATATTATAGGTCACAATCTGGCAAAGCAGGTGACCGGATCTGGCTAACTGCTTAAAATTCTCTGTCATTTTTTTTTTAAACTGCAAAGAACCCTCACTCTGAAAGAAAATGGAGTCCTGGCTTCTCTCTTAAAATTGAGAAGGTCTGCCAATACCGCCCTCTCAGACAGTAGTAGCTTCCTGCTTCGCTGAGGGAGTATTCTCTGGGTTTGCCACAGTCCCCAGCCTTCCCTGTTGTCACCCACTGTCTTTCAGTGTTGCTGTACGTGATTACTAAGGCGGGAGATCTGGGTACAACTCAGTGCTCGGCTGCTTACCTTGCACGCACCAGACCCAAGCTTCCAGCCACACATCACAAAGGAAAAAAAAACAGAAGGTCTTCTGGTGGAAAGAACACAGAAGAATGACTATGGAGAGGCACTTGTTGCTAGAAAAATGAGCAGACCTCCTGGGGCTCCTCGTGTCGGCCGTCTAGCTCGCTGTAGTGGAAGGCAGGGCCCTGGTGGTGTCACATGGGAGTCCCTGCGCATGGCTCATGCCCATTAGTGGCCCTGTGCCTGCTGTGAGCACAGAGGAGACCACATAACCACCTCCCTGGCTTTCCAGCCTGGGCCCCCCCCCCCCCGCTAGCCTGAAGACACAGCTCTTGGGGCCTTGGGGGCTCCTAGGAAAGAAAGCCTTGTGGAATGATACATTCCCATGAGGACGATGGGAGGTGGGGGGGGGGGGAGTGTGACAGTGTCTCTTCTCTCCCAGTCATCTTATCTTGGAGTTCAAGGACCCCTCCAAAGCAAGCAACCCTAACAGAGGAATCTTGAAAAGGTAGTAAAGCAACGTGCAGATCGTTTAGGGAGGCCAGCTACACAGCAAAGACCTGTCTGTCTGTCTGTCTATGCACGCATGCGTGTGCGCGTGTGCACACACACACACACACACACACTCCCCATTCCCCACCCCCCCATACGGCCCCCAAAGCCTAATCAAATTGCCCAGCTCCACCTCACACTGCACTAAGGCTCAGAGCACACTGTCTCGCAGTCCCATCACCAACATCACCTTCCGTTTCCATGTCCCATCTCTGCTAATTCTATTCCTGGCAGGGGCTTTACGGGCTTGAGATGCTGTGGTGGGTGACTGGGGTTTTTTTTGTTTTGTTTTGTTTTGTTTCATTTTTTTAATGAAAAGATATTATCTTTTAATGATAATAGAAGCCACCAAACATACACAAGGGCACACAGACCAAGAAGAACCAATTAGAGAGAGGATGGAGAGTTAGTGTGAGTCGCCTGACATGGCACCGTTGGTCCCACAGGCACCTCCAAGTCTTTCACAGTGCAGGGCCACCGCCTGGGTAAGGAAACTAAGTGCAAGAAAGTCAGTTTGTCTGGGCTGTGGGAGGACTGGGATGTCAGGCTACGGAAGAGGCACTGTGTGTATGTGGCTAGGGAAGAGGCACTGCGTGTGTGTGTGTGTGTGTGTGTGTGTGTGTTTGTGTCAGAGGCTAGGGAAGAGGCGCTGCGTGGGGGAGGTGCTGTGGTTCTCAGGCCCACTGTGGCTACCCTTCCACCAGGCCCAGCAAAGGAGCATTAGCTTTTGTCCTGTGGAAGTAGGAGGGACAGAGGGGTCACACCCCTCCTTTGCAGTGGTACCCAGCAGCTCCCAGGTCTGCATATGCTGTAGGGTCTGTGTGGGACTCAGTGTACCTGGACCATCATGAGCTAATTACCCGCCCCTTCTTGGAGCGTAGCAGAGAAGAGGGTCTACAAGGGAAGAGGCAGGCTGTCTGCCTTGATTGTCCAGGAACAGGGTGCTACACTTGCCCATTTACAAAAGGGGACGCGGGGTACAGAATCCAAATAGCATGTGTAGTAGTCTTGGCATAGAGGAACAGGAAATGCCTGCAGTGTTCCCGAACCTGTGCCTCCTGTAGCTCTCAGACACAGCTGTGGTCCTGCATTGAAGGGAGAGCCTATGCGTGCGGCCTCATCCTGCCTTTGAGCCCTTGCCTATGCTGAATACAGTCTCAAAACAGGGAAGAATCCCCCACACCACGCCTCCCCCTTCCCACAGAAGCCCCTGCCTGTCCCAATATCTTCGCTGGCTTAAAAATTGATTTCCCAGAGCAGAAGGCCCTCATTAGCCACACCACGAAGGTGAGGGGCATGGCTGTCAGCTCTAATTTGCCCAAACCCAATGACAGCCTCAGAGGATTAGCCAATTTTACATGCAAGGTGAGGTCTTGAGGTGCCTTGCCCTCCTAGAAGCTGTGTCTGGCTCAAGTGCAGCCAAGGGGGCACAGCACTGCTCCTGGGGCCAGGCGGGCTGAGCTCACTGTCCACGTCCACGGTACAGCATAACCCTCTGCAGCTGCACACCTGCCTCACACACTTCAGCCCACACACTCTGGACTGAACGGCCTTTGGGAATGGGGGTAAAGTGAGAGAGCTGGGCCTCCTACCCTGCCCGGTTCCAGTAAAGCCCTGGGGGTCAGGGTGGGCTCTGCTGTACACAGCTCCCCTGCTGGACTGCCTATCCATGCCAGGGCCAGGCTGACATTGCAGAAGGTCCCTCACTCCTCCCAGAAGCATGGCGGAGAAGAAGGCCCATGAGAGGCAGCCAGGCAGGTAGCCCGACCTCTTGCCTGCCCTCAGACACCCTGGGTCTGAGGCTCCTCTAGGTGGGAAACTATGACAGAGAAACTTGGAGGGAGAGAAACAGATTATACTCAGAAGCAGCAGCCCAGGGGGACACCCAGCACATGGGAGGCCAAAAGAAAGACAAAGGGACATTACAAGGAGCGAGCGCACACAGACCGGCGCACACCGGTCATCCCAGCTCTTAGGAAACCAAGGCAGGAGGACTTTGAGCAAGTAGCCTGAGTCACATCCCAAGATTCAGATTTCTTTATCATTTTTTTATTTGGAGGGGGGGATTCAGAGGACAGCTTGCAGAAGGGGGTTCTCTTCTTTTAATTCAGACCATCAGGTTAGCGGCTAGCACCTTTAATCCACTGAGCCATCCCTCCAGCCTCAAGGAGACCGTTTTCAAAGTAAAACATCCGAGAAAGAGGCACAAGTTCAAGTGGGGAGGAAATAAAGGCTCGTGTTACCTGCCAGCCAAGGAAGGCAGGGCAGACAGGCTGCCTCCCTTTTGTCTGCCAGAAACCAGAGCCACCACTGTGGCCTAACTATATAGAGAACACCAAAACCAGTTCACCCCCTTCCCTCAGGGCCTTCATCCCGAGAGCTTGCTGATCCTCCCAGAGCCCACGGCCTGGCTTCTGCTTTCCCTAGAGAAGGCCTGACATACCCCAGGCCTACTTCTGTACCTGTTTATTTGTAAATCCCTCCTCTTCCAGGAAGCCCTCTCTGACCTCTCTCCCACACTGTCATACTTTAGCCGGTTCTGTATATCCTGTTTTCTCTCAGGGAGCAGTTATTTTGTTTGTTTGTTTGTTTGTTTTGTTTTTCAAGACAGGGTTTCTCTGTATAGCCCTGGCTGTCCTGGAACTCACTCCGTAGACCAGGCTGGCCTCGAACTCAGAAATCCGCCTGCCTCTTCCTCCCAAGTGCTGGGATCAAAGGCGTGCGCCACCACCGCCCGGCCTGGAGAGCGGTTCCTCTCCAGAGTTCGTCATTTGAGGTCAGGGGACCAGAGGGTTTTCACAGCAGCAGCCACATCTCTATTGATCTGTGGATCTGTCTTCATTAGCTGGTGCCTCCTATCTGTCTGTGAGCCCGAAGGAGAGAGAAAATTAAAATCGATGTTCATGACTAAGCCAGTGCTGGGGACCCCTCCCAGCCCTGGATCCAACCTGTCAGTCAGCACTGCACCTCCCTGCTGCTTCTTCCTGCCCCGGGTCATCCGGTCATCCTCAGAGCCTCTAGGGCAGCCTTGAAGGTTGTTAGAGAGCAGCTTGCTTCCCTCGGGAGTCATTCAAACCATTCCATGGCAACTTCCCATCCCCCACCCAGTCCCTGCCCAGGCTGAGGTCATCAGAGTGTCCTTCCAGGAAGAGAGGTGAGAGGTGCCCGGCTGGGGCTCCGACAGCACCAGTCCTGCTGGCCTGGTGAACTACCTACCCCTTGCCAACCTTACTGCCCTGCGCGGCTCAGGGGACAGTTACCAGGGGCTTTGCCTGTGGCTAGGCAGGCTCAGGGAAGGAGAGGATTAGGGTCACAAGTTGGCCTTCCCCTGGGTAGCTCCAGGCAGAGTGAGGTGGTCAAAGCTGGAAAAACAGGAAGTGGAGGCAGCCAGGTAGACGGGCGGACAGGCTCCCTCTGTTCCTGGGGCGAAGGAAACAAGTTGAAGAAATTCCTGGGCATTGCACTGAACTCTGATTTTTAAAAATCTTATCAGCTTGTGCAGTGTTTGTTCTTTTTCCCTAATGGATCTCATCTTGCTGGGCATTTTTCTGTGTTCTCTCTCCTCCCCCCTGTCCATTTCACAGATGAGACAAATTGAGGCCTAGGGTGTGGTAATTTGCCCAGAGGCATCCAAAGCACAACCAGGGTTCAAGCCAAGGCTGTGGGCATTCGTGAGACAGCCTCCCTGATTCCAAGGCCCATGGAGGGTGAATCAGCTGCCTGGAGAGGAGTTTTCCTGAGAGCTTAGAGTCATTGAGTGAGACAGGGGTGTGGATGCTAGTATATTCCGGGCAAGGTGGGAGGGCAAGGGTCGCAGCCAAAGATGGACATGGGTTTGAATGCTGGCCCAGCCTCTAAATACTCCCCTCAGCCTGCGAAACATGCCTGGAGCCTCCACACTCCCTCAAAGCGGTCAGCCTCCCCTGTGAGCTAGGCTGGGCCCAGAGCACAGAAACATGCCTGTGCTCGAGGACATGAGTCCATGATGTATGTCCCTGGTGCTTGTTGAGTGCTAATAGCCACCGGAGAGGGATCCATCATTCACCCACGGCTCCACTGAGCACAGAGAGGTAAAAACGCAGCCTGAGGGTGCACAGCTGGCAAATGTCACAAACCCAAGTCTGAGCTTCAGGGGCACCTCATCACCATTCCATGATCCCCACCTGCCGCCACCCGAACAGGGACACACACACACACACACACACACACACACACACCTGTTCCTGAGGATGAGTGCTAAGCCATCCCGGCAGAACCAACTGCATCTGTACTGGGCCAGTCTGGTGGCCCAGGAAGGTTCACTGGGGGTTCCTTTGCCCTCCCCAAGGCCTAACTGTCTTTCCGTTACGTTAAAAATATTTTTTGTTGTTTTTAGTATGCAAAATTTCCCACCATCTGCTGCTTCTTGGCAGGATGTTGGAAATATCTCCGTACTTCCCTAACTCCCATAGCTTCTGGAGACTTCGGGCTCCTTGGAGCAGAGCAGCCACTGCTCCCCAGTGTCTCCCCAGGCCTGCCACTGTCTTTGCACTGGGCATGTGGATGTGGCATGGCTCAGGATGGGAGGATGGTTTCCCCATCTTTCAATAAGACAGGGACATCAGCAGCCTGTCCGCTACTGAGCTGACCTCACACTAAGTCTCCATAGGTAGCTGCTGGGTCGGTCTCTTGGGTTTTGCCATGAATCTTGAAGAGGTGCCTAGGATCTTGGAGAGAGGTAATGGCTAAGCTGAGCCTGGAGACGGGTCCCCAGATCCTAGTCCTCCATCCCTGTCCCCTGAGCCATCCCAGCTAGGCCAGCAGCTGCCACATGTGTCCTCTGCGGCATTCAAGGGAGATTTTCCAAAAAGAAAGAGTTCCCACCCCGCCCCCAACCTGCCTCATGTACCAAAACTCAAGAGTTTCCATGGTGACAGTCAAATTGCAAATCCATCCAAGAATGAACCAGAGAGGGGAAAAAACCTGCCCATCTCCAGAGAAACAGGCCGGGCCAGCTCTAAGCTACCCAGCCAAGACTGAGGTTGAGGGCTTAGCATGATGGGAAAAATCTCAGGAAGATCGGGCCCTCCAGCAAGTGGACCAGTCAGGTCACCAGCTGTGAAGGGAACCTAGAGGGGAGGTTCCCCCTCCTGCCTCATGGTGGGATCCTATGAGTCTGGGTAAGAATACCTCTTCTCCTACAGGCTCTCAGACCAGGGTCTCCCAGGGCTTTCCTACCTCTGTCTAAAAGCCAACGCATAGGCAGAGAACAAGTGCTCACTCCCTGACCTGCCACAGATGCTGCCTCCAGACACGCCTCACAATTTGCAGAGGCTAGAAGGGCAGAGGCCAAAGGTTTATGAGCTTAAGAGCTTCCTTTAGACCCTGGAAGATTTCTAGCCCTGGTCACTGCTCAGAGGGAAAGCAACATTGGTGGCAAATTACCCCAGGTTTGGGGTTTACAGAGACAGGAAAAAGAAAAAGCTGTTTCTGTAACCACTGGAAGAAGCTTCTGCAACTTGGTGACACATTTGCGAGGCCCACGTGACGTGATGCAGCCTCCTCTCTTGTCTTTTCCCCAGTGACTGTAAGTGGCCACCTGCTAGCCAACACTGCCTTCTTTTTGCTTTACAAGAGCAGATTGGAAATGGGATTTGAGTCTTCAGCACATAGAGCCGATGGCTGTGGCCGAGCTCCCAGCTTAGGTCCCTGGGCATGAGGCTGGGCAGATGGTTCTGAGAGCAGCGTGCTTGCTGCAGTCTTGGGGACCCGAGTTCTCTCCCCAGCAGCCATCTGAAAAGTCAACCCAGTGGTGCACACCTATCAACCTGGCACTGGGAGCGGGGAGGAGGACAGGTCCGGCCGGGGCTTGCTGGTCCGATAGTCTTGCTGGACTGATAAGCTCCTGGCCACTGAGTCTCAAATGATGTAGCAATAGAGGAATACACTCAACAGCAACCTCAGGCTTCTGTGTATACACAGCACATACACACACGCACACGCACACACATGTACTACCCAAGCCTGGCCCAGCTTAAAACTCTGGGTACAAAGAGGCCAGGCAAGGGACGGTGCGTCTGAAAGAAATGAGTATTTCTCAACTGGTCCCTACTTTGTCATCAACCCCATTGTGAGATTGTCACCAGAGGCCGGCGTTCCCCTTTTCCATGGCTGAACCTTTGGGCTCTGTCCCAGAAGACAAGGCAAATGACAGCAGCTGGAGGAAGCTCTGTGGGATTTGTTCCTGTGATTTCTTTTAACCCTTGTACAGCACAGGTAGCCTTGACATCCAGGTGATATGGCGCCTCCCCTCCCTCCAGGGCTGTCCCCTCCCTCCAGGGCTCCATAGACCCCCGCCTAGCAATGTGAGCCTGCTCTCAGGCCCTCTCTTGGAGCCTGTGCAATAGATGACAGAATGCAAGGGGTGACACTGTAACCAACTCCTGGGACATCCGACCCCACCGTCCCTGCCCCTTGGCATTTGTGCACTGGCACTAAGGGATGCAGGTGCCACTGGGCATCTTAGAGCCCTGGCCAAGCCTAGCTCCTAATTGCCTATGTCCCTAGATCAGCCGCAAGGAAGATGGAATATTCCAGGTCAGGAAGCATTGATAGATCATGAACGTCTCTGCCAGCGAGATGGAGAGACCAAGGTGGAGGTTAGTCACCAACTCCTCACAGGGACTGTCCCACCCCCATTAGCATTAGCTAGCTGGCATCCTGTGTTCCTGCATTGCCCCAGTGGGGGGAGGGGCATGGAAAGCTACTTGCTCCAGGTGTCTTAACAGGCGCCCCACTTCCTGCCCACCACCTCTGAGGACCCATGGGGTTAGTGTTTAGTCAGCCCAGCAGTGAGTCAAAAACCGACTTAAGTGTTTGTAACAGTGATGCCTGTAGGGTCTGATCTCTGTGGAGTCACGTTCAATCCAGACCTGAAAAGGAACTACAAAAGCAAGTCAGCTTCTTAGAACCGGGAAGGGCCCATGACCCCACCCCATCCCTCTTCTTGGCTCTGTGTCACCAATGGCCCAATCAGGAGTCTTGCCAGTGGCATACGAGAGGAGAACCAAGCACAGAAAAGGGTAAGAGGCCAAAGCAAAGGAAGAGACGCCAGGGACAGACACAGTCATCAGTCAGAAATAGGAAGTGCACACAAGCCTTCCCTTGGTGGACAGGGGTGTGGGTGTGACCCTGCAGATGATGGGGGCCTTTCAAGGGATCTGTGTCATCCGGACCAGCCTGACAGTGCATGGGGAGACTGTCACAGTCATCCTGGTGGGATGAGGGAGAGTCTGGAAGAGAGGAAGTGCGTCTAGTGCCCATGGTGAGGAGGCAACAAATTCAGTTTCTATTGAAGGGGGCTAGTGAGGTGACCCAGCTGGTGGGTGCCTGCCTGGCATGCACAAAGACCTGGCTACGAGCCCCAGCATCACAAACCTCGACATGGTGTGGGCTGGAGAGATGGCTCCGTGTTAAGCCTGCATAGTGCTCTTGTACGGACCCAAGACCACCTCGGGTGGCTCATGACCTTCCATAAGTCCCACTTTGGGGGGATCCAATGCCTTTGACCTTCATGGGCACCCACACTTGTGTGCATACACCCACAATGATGTGCACAGTCACGTGCATAATAAAAATAAATCTTCAAACAGAAATCTAGGCATATTCAAATTCCCAGCATGCAAATGGTAGAGGCAGGTGGATTAGAAATGAAACCATCCTTAGCCTTTCAAGGCCATCTGTCTCAATAACGAAAAAATCCATTTGGTTGGTCAAACTAACAGGGCATGAAGACCAAATCAAGGCCAACACTGGAGCAGTATCAGATCTTCATGAGGCACCTACTGTGTGCTGGGTACTTGGCTTTGAAGAGGCCAGAGCTAAGATTTTTTAAGGTTGAGGTTTTTAGCCAGCTCCATCTTTGGCTCCTTGTTTTTGTGAGACCAGAGTCTCTCAGTCAAAAGGTGGCATAAGCTAAGACACACAGACATTCTAGAAGGTTCTGGATCTAGGATACCAGGCAGAAAACCCATCTCTCCTACCTATACTACAGTCTGTTTTCCTAAGTGATCAGCACTTCCTCTGGTGGTGCCTCACTCTAATCTCAGGAGACAGAACACAATGCCAGAAGGAGCTTGGGACTCAGCCGGACCCTGGTAGCCAGCCTGGATAGAATCTGTTTGTTCTGGTCTCAGCTTCTCCCAGATGGGACCTCTGGCTCCCTAGTGGGGAGAAGGAAGGGGCTCTTCTTGCTGAGAGCCACTAAAGAGCTATGTGAAGACCTCACCCACCACCTCCCTCAAGACCACACTTAGTATTTAAAAGGAAAGCCCAGGCTCTGAGCCTCCTGCCCTGTGACCATGCAGTCAGTCACCTCTCAGAGAGCTGGTTACCTTTGACCCCCACCTCTACTTATTATCTTTATTATAACTTAGTTACATGCTATGTAAATTAATCAAGAGAGTCAGAAAAGAGGCCAGAGCTGTTCCATTAAAACCAAGATTTCATAAAAGTCTTGAAGGAGCAACTTGCCTTTTTTTTTTTTTTTTTAAATCCATTGAATTAGGCGTGGGCAGGCCAACTGCAAAAAGCAGAAGGAAGATATGAAAAAAAAAAAAAAAAAAACCTAGTAAGATTCTGCTCTCCGTTCTGTTTCCCAGGGTCTTTAGTCTGCACAGATAAGAGCATGAGCCAGAGTCACAGGCCACTGTACAGGTTGGGCCACATGGGTCCTTCTCAGAGAAGCACCCAGCCTGCCTCAGGTTGGCACACGGATGTACATCCCTGCTTAAAATTAAAATAGAACGTTTGAAGGATGAATATATCCTGTATTATGACGCCTACAGTCGATGAACCAGCCAAATATGGTGTTGAGTGCAGAGATGAGGGTGTTCACTGAGCGCTCCCTCTGAGCCCTCGCTCCTTGCGGTTCTTGACACCCCACTGTGCGTGGCTGAAGAGGATGCGGGCAGGGTCCCTACTGGCTCCTGATTAAAGAGAGTTGACTGGTCTGGAACCTTAGCTAGTCCTCCAGGGTTAGGAGTCCTTCATCACTGACTGCCATGGGCGCATGCCCCGGTCTCCTGCCTGTGAGATGGGTTGGGACTGTTCCCTACCGACCTGAAGCTTTTGTGAGTTCAGCTTCTTCTCCATGAAACCATGGCCTGTATGTTCAGTGTGGCAGAGGCCTCAGAGTCTCTGTGCCTACATCAAAGGTAGTCATCCATTCCAACCAAGCAAAAGGGGCCCAGCCCACAAGGAGGCCATGGTGCATGAAGACGGCTGGCTAAGGGCGAGCCTCCCTGATGCTGGTGCTGGGCATGTGGGGTCTATTCTCCTCAGCTGGTGGCAAAGAGCCCTGGCCCTTCCATTGTTTCTCATGCCTCAGACAAAAGGGCTAACTGAAATTCTAGGCTCCTTGGTGGTGGCAGGAGGGAGGCCTGCCCTGCTGCACTCTGTCTTAAGCAGGGGGAAATAATCATGATCTCCTTTGCTCTGTCTGTTCCAGTGGTTTCCAGTGATAGTGACAGTGACTCAGATCTCAGCTCCTCCAGCCTGGAGGACAGACCCATGCCCTGTGGAGTCAAGGACACAAAAGGTGACAAGCCTAGAGGGGGCTCAGGTAAGTGTGGAGGAATCAGCTGTTTGTTTCCAGAGCCTGAGGTACTGAGTGGCCTTTTGGTTTCTTTGGTGGCAGCTTCTGCACTGGTGTCTGTAAAGTGTCCCTAGAATGGAGTGAGCCTGGTGGCTCAGCAGAAGCAGAGAAGCCGGGCTCCTCTGTATGTGAGGGCTAGGACCAAGCCTAGCAGGGCCGCTCCCTCTGAACGCTTTTCCTAGGAAGCACCCTGTCAGCATTGCTCAGTTCACCTTGTGAAGGACAAAGGGATGCGGAAATTAAGTACAATTCCCCGAACCACTGTCCTTCTGCCTCACAACTGCAGTGGGGTCCCTGGCATATGTCATCACCTCCTGACTGGCATATGACATTGCATATGTCCTCCTCAACACAGATGAGGTGGAACAGGCCATCTCCAAAATCCCTTCTCAGATTGAGCCCATTTTGTGACTCTTGACTGAGACAGAGAGGGGAAACGGAAGGCTTTTCCTCTCTTTAAGCACAAGAACGGTCTGAGAAAAGCACCAGCTTCCTCTATGTCCTGGGTCAGAACTAGGATCTTCAAAGGAAGTTTCAGGGAGGCTGATATTAGTGTGTAAAGAGTGAGCCCTATAGTGCCTGCCCTAAACCAGAATGAAATGCCTTGAAGGACTGTCCCGGAGCTAAGACCATGACTGGAATCCTTATTGGGAACAAAAGTTTGGGCCAAGCCAGAAGTGCTAAATGCCTGGCTCGCACACTATACCATCTCTCCATCCCGTGTCAGGGCAGACATAACTAGTTGATTACGGTGCTCTTTCTCTCAGCTAGTCCTGGACTTGGCACCAGCATTCCTGAGAGGCTCCATTAGGAAAATGTATAAATCTCCTACCAACCTCAGCTTCAGGAGAAGCTTCCCCCTCTCCTCCTCCTCCTCCTCCTCCTCCTCCTCCTCCTCCTCCTCCTCCTCCTCCTCCTCCTCCTCCTCCTCCTCCTCCTCCTCCTCTTCCTCCTTATCTTCCTCCTCCTCCTTATCTTCCTCCTCCTCCTCCTCCTCCTTACCAACTCTCAGCTTGGTAGGACTATCTTGAATAAGGTGTAGATTTGATGGTGCCACCCTCACACATATATGCCTTATGATCTCCTCCCTCTGGTTAGTGCTTCATTTTGGAGGCCCCAGAGTGTTGGGCTTGCTGCCAAGCACCGACTTCAGTCTACTGAGCCATCTCCCCAGCCCCCTTACGCTTTCTTAGATGCTGCATGACATTCCTTTATTTCCCATCTCCCTCACGGTCTGACCCCTCCCCTCCAGTTTCACCACTAAACACAAAACCACAAATACGCACACATAGGATTTAAGAGTTAGTAGTTTAAAGGTGGCATCTTTGTTTTGTTTTGTTTTGTTTTGTTTTTTGGATTTGGTTTTTTTGAAACAGGGTTTTTCTGTATAGCCCTGGCTATCCTGGAACTCACTCTGTAGACCAGGCTGGCCTCTGAACTCAGAAACCTGCCTGCCTCTGCCTCCCAGAGTGCTGGGATTATAGGCGTGCACCACCACCACCACTAAAGGTGGCATCTTAATACCGTCTCTTACCAGACATATGCATTTCCTTCTCCCCACCCTTCACTCAGAAGGTAGGAAAAGCTATTGACTGCCAATTTTCTTATCAGTAATTTGTTAGTTAGGGAAAGAGCCCATTCTGTTGCTCTAGTATATCTCAGGTCAATCAGCAGAGAGCAGAGGTCTGGCTACAACACACAGGTGTGTGTGGGGGGCCGATAGGCAGAGAGTTCGTATTTACCACCTACAATTCCAGAAAAGATTTGGCCAGCTCATTACCTAGCTTTGCTAGGCCGAGCTCAGTACCTCTCTATTCCCATTCACACATGGTCTCCTTGTAGGTGGCAGCACAGAGTCACCCAGGATGGGGCCTGCCCGCCCGCCCAGCCATCTTTCGGGCAGCCAGAGCAGCCTGGGCAGTGAGGCTGGGACAGGTGCTATGGAGCCACAGGGAGGCACCCCACCCCGGCCTGAGCTCAGGGCACCCGGTGAGTACTGCCTCAGCTCTGTCCGTCCAGCAGTGTCTTCATCCCCTCCTCCCTCCCCTAGCGGCCGGTGACATTTTCAGTTCTTCATGTTTACTGAGCTCCGTGCCAGGCAGTGGAGAACCAAGGTCAGTCAGACCCATCTCGACCAGCTTCGACCAGAGGGACCCAACACTAAACCTATACAGTGCTAGAGGGCAAAAATAGACATAGGCCATGAGACCACTGCAGTCTGCTCTCATGGAAGTGTCCCTCACAGGGTGGCAGGAGCCATCTGCCCTGTCCAGTAGTGATAGTGGGGTTATATACCCCAGAGAATGGACAAGGGAGCATCTCTTCCCGAGTCCAAGGCTCCTCCTGGCATGCTGAGGTCACTGTGTGGAAGACACCCGTTTGGACAGACAAACTGAAACACGGGTGCGGAGAACGAGCTTGTGAGCACACAGCAGGTGGGGCAGTGCACTGCTGTCCAGCTCTCTGCCCCAGGCCAGCCCTGGCCCCTCCCGCTCCCAGTGCTCCGGCAGCCCAGGGTACAGGAAGGCCATGCCTGTCTATCTACTTCATCCCAAAGCTGAGCTGTCACTGGGGAAGAAGCCACCTCCACTCACTGCTCAGTGGTCTTTTTTTCTCTCTCTTCCAAAGGCAAAAGACACACATGGACAACTCCCCGCTACTGAGATGGCCAGCTGACATCCCTGGGCTGAGGCAGACCCCTCATGAGGAACAAGATTCAGAGACAACAGGGCCAGCCCACCAGAGCTCCTCTCTGAAGGTTCTTGAGGCCTCACAAGCTCCCTGATACCTTGACCTGCACCTCAACAAGCCAGTGTTTGGGGACCGAGTGCTTGCCCCCACCCTGTTGTGCCTTATCTATCTCACTCAGCACCCCACCTTTATTTATTGCCCCTCCCCATCCCAGTCACATCTCGATTTACTCTGGTCTTGAGTTGGGCTGGGAAGGCCTTCCTGTATGCACTGAAGTTTGGGTGGGACCACACAGGGCTTTCTTTGTACTTAATGATGAGAAATCTAACCTTCAGTGTAACCCTGCAGAGCTGAGCACCCCCCACCCCCCACCCCCCCACCCCGTGTAAGCCTGGAGCACCCACCCCTTTCCCTCTCCCTTCCACTGATGGAGGCCAGAGCAGGGTCCTATTTGCCCTGAGGCTGGTCCAGGAGCTGCGTTAAATCCAGCTTTGAGGTTTCCCTTAAGGCCCTATTGGCCTCTGGGTTTTTGTTCTTCCCTGAAACACAGCTTTTTGTTCTTCAGTGGAAGACAAAGCTCTCACCCTGCCTCAGGCTCGCTGGCCCAGCCTGGGAGTTTCAAATTCTAAAACCAGAGAAAGCGTGAAAAATACTCAAAATACAGATGCTTTTGGAAAACCTCTCTGGAGTAGGGGTGGGGAGGTGTCCGACCTATGACCTTCTGCCCCTGAGTTCAGTTCCACCCCTCCCACCACCATCCCCTCATCCACGCAGGGCGCTCTCTCCAAGGCCACCACCATTAGCCTTTTGCCTGCTGGCATAAGACAAACTTACCATTCCCTGTGACCTGTAACACGGCAGCACTAAAATAATAAACATGAGAATTTTCATGGAGCCTCTCTCTTCCAAAGACCACAATCCCCGCATTCTGACCTGTACTGGGATAGCAGTGGGATTCACTGAAACCCTTCCAAAGCCTGAGCAAGAGAAACCAGCCCGATCAGCTTCTCGGTGCACCTCTAAATCAACACTAACACTAAATCAGCCCTCATCAAAATGGGTTCTAAATAGACATGATGAAGAAAATCACTTAGGTATTAGCCTGGGGGGAGGGGGAAGCTGAGGAGTGATTTTCAAACTCCCAGGGCTGGAAGACCTCCCCTCCCCGTTGGGAACCTCACTTCAAAGCCCACTGAGCCCCTGAAGGCTCTACCTGCCTTTCCTAGGTCCAGCAGCTCTAGTTCCATGCTGCCAAGGGGACCTAGCAGGGGAGATGAGACGGAGCCAGCAGAGAAAGCCTACCTTCCTCAGAGGCCCAGGAGGGCACCTAGCTCCTTAGCAGCCACCCTAGCTGGTGCAGCCCTGGCCCAAAGGCCATCAATAGTAGAGTTCCCTCAGACATGCTCAGCACATTTGAGCCATTTTCATCCCCGCCCTCCCCCCACCCCCAAACGGGAGCTGGTGTCCTTCCCTAAGGCAAACACAGTGTCTGAAATCATACCTCAGGTTCTCTGGAGCCTACGCTATCGCTATCGGTGTCTGCCCCTCCGTGAATTGCTGCATTCTGGCCAAGTGCAAGGTGCACCCAGCTGAGGCCACAGTGCTTGTTGCAACAGAAACCAACCTCAAGGACTCCAGGCAGCGCGCTCCCCCTCCTCTCCCCCCTTCCCCTTCCCCCCAGGCTGCTCTTTGTTTGCTGACAACAAACAGCTCTCAATTCCACAGAGCCAAGGCCAGAGAGATGTGAAGCATTTTGCTTTGAGAAGATAGTAACTATTACCGCCACCATTTGTTGAGCCGGACACCTGCTACCAGCTACAGGGAGCCATCTTCCACCTAGGAGAGCTAGGGAAATCTCACTGTTCCCATTGTACAGAGGAGAAAAGCAGAGTCCTCAGGAGAGCCTGCCAGTGCACACGGGGTGAACAGATGGCCAAGACTGTGCTGTGCAGCAGAGGCTGCAGTGGGGACCTGGGATTAGTAAGGACAAATCGGATTCTGAGAGCAGAGGAATCAGTGCAGAAGACCCTGGCCGTGTAAGGACACACGGAAACTTCTGGGTGGAAGGGGAGCAAGTCAACCCCTTGTCCCGTTAGAGGATTTCCTACTGCTGGTATAACAAACAAAGCCCAGTCCCTACACTCAGATGTCATCCACCTGCTGGAAACTGCCTGACGCCCTTGGCCCAGAGTGGCTGACAGAGCCTGGTACTGCGTCCATCTTTGTTCATTGGGCTGGACCTAGTGAAGCGGCCATTCTTCCTTTTCATGTCAGGGTTTAGTGCAGGGTGGGTTTGACTTAGAGGGCTTCTAGGAGCTTCTAGCAATTAAGCATCTCCTCCAGGCTTTCAAATCTGAGCACTCATCCACAGCCCAGAGGTATGACCAGGACACAGGAGTGACCCTTGAACTCCAGGAGGGCATAGCTCACCTCACAAGTCCCCACAGGTACCTCATTCTCCCATGGTCACTTACTTACTTGCTCTGTGTGTGTGTGTGTGTGTATATGTGTGTGTGTGTGTGTGTGTGTGTGTGTGTGTTGTTAAATTTTACACACACTTTGCCATTTTAACCATCTCAGGAACCCAGGCCAGCAGCACCCATTCAGAATACTGCATAACCACCTCTACGACTCATTGTCAAACCTTTGTCATCACCCAAAACTGGGAGCTCTGTACCCCGTAAGCAACAGCCCCACACACTTCCCCACTGCCAACCTCCATCTACTGTCTCTGGTTTCTGACTACACTAGGCACCCCCATTTAAGTGTTCCCACGTAATACATGTCCACTCTGCTGACTTCACTCGCGACACTGTCTTCAAGGCCCCTCATGTTGTGGCACGCTTCATTTCAGATCTCGGATGTCAGCTGAGTGATATCCCACTGCTCGATCCACGATGAGGTGCTGGCCCACTCATCTCTCTATAAGCATTGGCTCACGCCCATCTTTTAGCTATGGGAATATCCTACCGGGACCACAGGGCTCTGAGGATGCGTCCAAGCCCCACCCACACCGCCTCAATGCTTTTGTAAGGATGGTGCTGGTGGTAGTGTAGCTCATTCCCTGACACGGAAATCCTGGAAACAATGAGAGTTACATACTTTCTAATTCCAAATGAGAAAGGCCAGGGCACAACTGCAATCAGAAAGAGCAAATCACATAAACAACCCTTAGGAGAGTCTTTCCTTCCCTCTGAAACTTCACAGGTCAGGCCTACCTGCAGCTGACAGGCAGGGTGGGTTCTTCCTCACAGGTTTGCCTCTGGTGTCTGTCACATATTTATCTGGCTCGAAGATGAGCTGGGGGTGGGGTGGGGGTCCCAGGAGTTGGCTGGAGATCAGTATTACCTCATCAGTTACCTGCAGCTTGTGACTCAGCCAGGAAGGTTTCAGACACAAGCACTCAGGCCCATTTATCAGCAGAACTGGCTATCCAAATCCCACTTCTGCATTGCATCATACTACACAAGGGGGGTAAGGGCGGGGCGGGGGGAGGGGGGAGATGGCTCAGTGGCTAAGAGCACTGGCTACTCTCCCAGAGAACCTGGGTTCAATCCCCAGCACCCACATCGCAGCTCACAACTGTCTGTGACTCCTGCTCCAAGGGAATCCAACGTCCTCACACAGACAAAGATGCAGGTAAAACACCGATGTACATAAAAAATTAAAGAAATCCTCATTATATAAACATGAAGCCAAGGTTTCAAGCTTACAGCAAATAGCACCTGTTAACATGGGACATAGAAGAAAATGTGAAGGCTCAATGGGAAGAGCTCTAAAGCCATTCCTGGTGATGCAAGGGGTGTCTCCTCTGGATAATTGACTGACATGGGCATCTGTGTCCTCTCCTTCCTCCTTAGTGATCCTGAAAGAAGGAGGAACCTATTTGCTTTCATCATGGGTAGACTCTTGACACCCATGACCTGAATGAAAGTCTATTTTATCTATGTAAAAACCACCATTCAAAAAACTTGACATAAATATTCCCTTTGACCCTTTTTTTTTAAATACTCAGTGAAAAATTTACCCAAAATCTAGAATCTAGAGACTATGGGATGCTTTTTCTTTAGCCTGTTGAAGTCACTGCAACTCCGAGTTAAAAAGCAAAAGCAGGTGCCCAGGGTACAGGGGTCGGAAACAAAAGCGAGCAGCAAGGAGGGAGAGAACCCAGAAAAAAAAGTGGTATTGGAGAGGCCGTGCCGAAGGAGCGGGCTTTAAGACCCAGCGGAGTCCTCCTCGGCAGCCTCTCACCCAAGCAAGCCGATCTGTCCTGTCTACCCCAGAAAGCTGTGCTGCCAGGGCACAAGGGCCCTGCCTGTCTATCAACTGACCATTGCAGTGCTGCTGATTGAACCCAAGTGTATTTAGGCAAATCCTTCTACTGTTGAGCCCCACCCACAAGTCCCACGCCCCACAGCCAGCGCTACACACACACACACACACACACCAGGGCTCTTCCATCAGCCTGGGGTCCTCCAGAGCCCATGTCTCCTCAAAGGCCATCGAAGAGTCCTTCACATCAATAGGGATGTGAGGGAGCCTGGGCTAGAGACGGTGTATGTGGAAGGGGCACTTTCAAGGTCAGAGATATGTCATCTATCCCACAGTCCAGCTAAGGGAGACCCTGGTCCTGCTGCCCTATCTCCTGCCGAGAGCTGACACACAGGGACAGCTTTTTGAGGCAGGATATTCATACGTCACCTCCTGAGAGCTTCCTGTAGCCATGCTGGTTCCAGACAAACAGCCAAACCTCCTCAGAGATGCCTGCACCTGAGGAAGCTTTCCTCCCCTCCCTAGCTCACACACAGCCTCCATTTTGAGTTCAGGCACACCCTTGCCTTGAACTCAGAGCAAGCTGGTATCACTTTTTTTTTTTTACAGCAGTGCAAGAAGTAGAAAGCTGAGCAGGCCTTCAGGTCCCACAGACGGCCCACATGCAGGTGCCTACGCTCAGCTGTTCACAGTTCAAGGGCCAAACATCTGAGTGTGGGGTGGCGAAGCGACCAAGCAGGAGTGTCCCTGCCCATGGACCTTCCCAGGGAGAGGCTTGGGGAGTCTGCCTCTCCACCCTGGGAAATCACCTGGCCCTTGGGGCTTCATTTGCCCTGGCGTAGGAATGCTTGGTTCCCAAGGGAGAAATCTCCTTCCCCATAACAGCCCAAGCCTCTGCTTTCCCTATTCCCAACAGAGGTGGGGGCTCACTGGGAGCTGACTGAGGCTCCCACTGTGCTAGTCAGAGGGCCACCTTAGAGTTCTTTCCTGCTTTTCACAGGCATACAGCGTTGAGTAAAGGGCTTCTTGAATCACAGAGAAGAGACCCCAAAAACTGTTACAGAGATGCTGGCAGTCATCTGGAGGGTCACTGAATTTGTTTTCTGACTTAAGCAAAGAATTGAAGATCCAGGAAAGAGAGAAAAACCAAGCTGCAGGGAAACAGAAAGTTAACAGCCTCCATCATGGAAGTGGGCGTGGCCTCAGGCTGAGTCTGCTCAACGCCATGGTGCTCCCTGGCTTGGAGATTTTATAGCCATCCTGAGTCCTCCCGTTCCCCTTATTGGTCCAGTTAAGAAGCCTACCTACCCCCATGCTGCCTCTAAATTTCTTCTGGGAACAAAAGGGGGCCACTTTCTCTTTCCTAGTCTAAGTCCCTCTAAATCGCCTTCACTTTCAGATATAAATCCAGGAGTAAGATCAGTATATTACATCATTCTATGTACTTTTTCTTATTAACTTAGAATACAGTCTCACTGTGTAGCCCAAGCTGGCCTGGAGCTTGCAATCCTCCTGCCTCTGCTTCCTCAGTGCTGGAGGATTTCTGGCTGGCTGTCCTGGATTTAATGTCTGAGGCCTTTCCATGCACCACTTTGTTTAATTCCAGCAGAGACCCTGGGGCTGCTTTTCCTCTGACACAGGGTGCTGTCCCCTTGAGTCTCCTCACCAGGCCCAGCCCCAGCTTCCAGTGGCCCGCAGCAGTGGGAACAGGTAGCCACCGGGAGCCTGGGCTACTATGCCGATGGCTGGCGTCCTGATGGCCCTGGTGCTGGCTACACAGAGATGTGGCTGCTTGTGTGTCCCCCCGGGCCCTCTATTGTGCTCTCTCTGCCCTGTCTCTCCATGTGGGAATGGCAGCATCAGGCTCCATCTTTGTTCTCAAGGGAGAAATCTCCTTTCTGCTGTAAAACATGGAAGCCCAAGTCTCTCTACCATCTGCTTAATGATTTTGAAGAAGGGCTCTGCAAACGATAGAGAGGGCCCTGGCAGATGCAGTAAACTAGCAGAGTCTGTAAATAAGGCCCGGCAAAAGCCACAGCTTTCCAGGTGAGTCTTTAACCTCTCCGCTGAGAGGTAGCCTGGGCTGCCGAGTCCCCGACTGTACATCCACATGTCCTCAATCCTGGTCCCGCCTTTGTCCTTCTCCATCTCTCATCTGAGAGACAAGAGAGATGAACCCGACAGCTTTGGGTTGTACTCTCCTGAGGTGATGAGGAATGATGGAAGTCTCGGAGGGTGGGTGGGGATGTGCACCAGTCCTGTTGCCAACACTAGGGTTCCCCCTTGATTCATCCTGTGTATCATGATAGCCAGCCTCTGCCACCCAACATGACATCACCTCATATAGCACCTTAGTACAGTGAATGCTTAAAATGGAAGGAATCTAAGGTAAAGCCCACACAGGAAGTCCTTCCTGACCTGCCGTGACCTCTGACCTCCCCTTAAAGCTGGTCAGAAGATCTCAGTGAGAGGGACCCTCCAGATCCCCATAAAAAGAAGTGGAGGAATCTGAAGAGAGAAACCCCCTTTGCCCCTACGGTGCAGCCTAGCCCCTGGGCCCTGACAGGCTTAACCACTGCCCTCTCCTCACCTGGGGGTGCGCTCACTTCCTTAAGCACCCGGGCTCCTGAGTCACATGAAAAGTTCATTCAATGTGTTGCGCTTTTCTCTTGTTAATCTGATTTTTGGTGCAGGGACCCCAGCCAATGAAGTAAGGTGGGCAGAAGGAAAAGGGAACGGTCTACTCCTAAGATCAGGCTTCAAGCAGGCAGGAAGGTGAGCCCAGGCTAGATCCTCTACCCCACACTGCCCCAGCACTCCCTCAACATCAGGTGGAAGCCCCGCCTATTGCAGAGGTGCCCCAGCTACCATCTAGAAACACGTTGGAAAAGGCCTTCACATTTAAAAAGTTGCATGCATGCATATATAGCATACACATATGTGTATATACACATATGTATGTTAGGACATATTAATGCAGGAAAATTCAACTGTTTGCAAAATAATATGGCCAATGAGTCAAACTGCTAGCTAGAGTGCCATATACAGAGATGGCCCAGACCACATAGGGAGAAGGACCTATCAGGTCCACTGGCAGACACACAGACACACACACACAGACACACACACACACAGACACACACCAGACACACACACAGACACACACACAGACACACACACACAGACACACACACACACACCAGCATGCAATACTGGATCCTGAACACCCTGCAGGGTAAGGCCCAGAAGCTCCAGTTCCCTCCTCTTCCCTCCTCTAGAGCTAGCACGAGGCTCTGCCAAAGGTCAGGGCCCCAAACTGCAGACCAGCCCCACCCCTGAGCTGTCTTCTGCAGAGAGCAAAGCATACTCTCTCTCTGTCTCTCTGCCTCTGTCTCTCTCTGCCTCTCTTTCTGTCTCTCTCTCTCTCTGTCTCTCTCTCTCTGTCTCTCTCTCTCTGTCTCTCTCTCTCTCTCTCTCTCTCACACACACACACACACACTTGCACAGTTCCTTAAGGAGAGGGGAGGAGAGTGGCCGTAGGTGGGCGTTCCAGGTTCCAGGACCCTTGGGGGCCCACACCCACTCCCACTCCCACACCTGAGCTACCAGGTCTTCAGGAAGCAGGTGAGACTCTGAACCTTTGATGTAGACCCCAGGATGTCTGCAGCTTCTTTGCTGCCAATTACTGGGCAAATACTTCAGCGCTCACCCCCTGCATCTCAGCAGACACTCTTTGGGGACATTTTAAGCCTGACTGTACCTGCTGAGCCGCTGAAAAATGAAGCCAGCCCTCCTCTCCAGCTGCTCTGTCCTTTCCTTCTGTTTGCTTTTTAAGGCTGAGGGTGGGAAGGGCTGAAAGTGGAGGGAGTGGGCCTATTAGGGGCAAAAGCCTGGCAAGTCAGTCCCTTAACCCCCGCCCGCGCCCCACCCCCACCCCCACCCCCACCTCCACCTGCTCGCTTGGGCTGTATTTCTACAATGTGCCAAACCGCCCTGGGCTCCTTAAAGGCATAAGCCAGGTTGTAAGCAATCAAGAAGTTGGGATGGGGTTGGGAGCAGAGAGATGGCCTAAGGGTTAAGAGCACTGACTGCTCTTCCAGAGGACTCAGGTTCAATTCCCAGCAACCACATGGTGACTCACAACCATCTGTAACTCAAACACCAAGGAAGAATGGTGCTCTGCTATGCTTGCAGACAGGAGCCTAGCATAACTGTCTCCTGAGAGGCTTTATCCAGCATCGGATGGAAACAAATGCAGATACCCACAGCCAAACATCACGCAGAGCTTGGAAGCCTTGTGGAAGAGTAGGGGATAGAGCTGATGGAGCTGAAGGGGTCTAGAACACCACAAGAAGGCCTACAGAGTCAATTAACCTGGCCCCATGGGACCCACGGAGACTGAACCACCAACCAAAGAGCATGCAGGGGCTGGACCCCTCCACATTTGTAGCAGATGTGCAGCTTGGTCTTCATGTGGGTCTCTAACAGCTGGAGCGGGAGCTGTCTCTGACTCTGTTGCCTGCCATTGGATCCCCTTCTCCTAGCTAGACTGCCTTCTCCAGCCTCAGTGGGAGAGGATGCACCTGCTTCAACCTGATGTCTCAGGGTAGGATGGTACCCAAGGGAGTCTTCCTCAGAAGGGTAATGGGAAAAGAGTTTGTGAGGGTGGGAGTCGGGGGGCAGTGATCTGGATGCAAAGTGAATTAATGAATGAATTAATTAATGAAAAAATTCCAAGGGGTATTTAACACCTTCTTCTGACTTCTGTGGGCGCATGCATGTGCACACACATAAACACACACACACAACACCCGTACACATAAAATAAAAATAAGTAAATCTTTTCAAAAAAGAAAAAATGTGGGTGGATGAATATGGATGGGTAGATGATGGATACATGGATGGATGATGGTTAGATGATGGATAGATGGATGGATGGATAGAGGATGGATAGATGATGAATGAATGGATGGATGATGGATGGATGATAGGTGGATGACAGATGGATGGATGGATGATGGGTGGATGACAGATGGATGGATGGATGATGGATGGATGATTGATGGATGGATGATGGGTGGATGACAGATGGATGGATGGATGATGGACAGATGATGGGTAGATGGATGGATGGATGACAAATAACAAACATTGAGCAGATGGATGACAAGAACCATGGTGGATATTTTGTACAAACCAGTGCACTGACAGAATAGACAGGAGAAATGCTGTCCCATTGGAAGGAGGGGTGAATGCATAGACAGATGTGTAGACCAACAGGAAAACGCTCCATTCCAGCCAAGCTGCTTACCACGTCTAGGGGAAAGCCAGCAGACTGTGAGCCCCAACCTTCCCTTCCCATAAACTCTGGGTCCCTAGTCCTAGGTTCAGTCAATTAAAAAAAGCCAAAAGGACCCCCAAGAAAGAGCTGGTCTTGACATACGCTCCATGGGCATTACAGACTTGGTTTCTTGGACCTCTGTGAGCATCTGTTGGAGGAACTAGGCCAGTCTCCAAAGCAGCCCTGACTGGAACAGGAGTTACAGATCAGTCTGCATGCCCTGAAACTACCCACCCATTCCTCTACAAGAGCCATCCTAGCCTGGCTTCTCTCTGGCTGAGACAAAGCTGAGGGGTTCCCCATCATGGTGTGGAAGGTGTAAGGGGCCTTACATGCTCCAGCCTTAAGCCTCATCTAGCCTTCCCATCATTCCTCTTGCTAATGAGTAGCCCTGGCTGATTTCACAGGTGAGAATTAATTTGTTTACTTCACATATGAGCTAGCCAACCCTAAACATAATTGCAGATCTGAAGACAAATTTGCTCAGCAGACACGTAGTGAAACCAGTTACCTAAGTGTGCTGTAGCTGCTCCTTTCTCCACAGAGCTCTACAGCCTGTGGCCTTGGGTTTCCTGTTAAATGAAGCACCACAGGATCTTCTAGCCTTGCATACCAGGGGCTTTGGAGTATCCCACCCTCAGGCTAGAGGGTGGATGCTGTCTGATCCCCTCGGGGGCAAATCCCTTCAGCCAAGGCCTGCTGTGATCACCACAGATCTGCGTGCTGAGTTGGGACCCACTCTGGAGGGAAATCAACCAGACTTTGTGTGTGTGTGTGTGTGTGTGTGTGTACATATACATGTTTGTGTTCATGCATGCCAATTACCACATGCCAGAGCACATGCACATGTGAAGGATATGCAGCATGCAGGAGGACGATGCTTGGTGTCTTCCTCCATTGTTGTCCACCTTACTTTTGAGGAGTCTCCCCCTCTCTAAACCTGCCACTCACCGACTGGCTCGGCTGCCTGGCTAGCTAGCATTCCCCAGAGATCCTCCTGTCTCTTCCTCTTTACGCTGGGATTACAAACATGCGCCACTACACACAACCCTGAAGTGCATTCTAGGGTTCAACCCAAGTCCTCATGCTTTCACACCTCATTACCAAATGAGCCTTCTCGCTAACCCTGCCGGCCAAACTTTTTAAAAAAGATTTATGATTTACTGGCACAAGCATGCAGACACATCTGTGCCCACAGGTCAAGGCCAGAGGTGGATTCCCTGTCTCTGTCCGCCTAGTCTTTTGAGGCAGAGTCTCTCTGTAAAACCTGAACTTCTTGGTTCCTTGGGTAGGCTGGAAACAGTAAGTCCCAGTGTTCCTCCAGTCTCCACTCTGCTCAGAGCTGAGGTACAGAGCGGATTCCAGCATCCCTCCAGTAACCCAGCTTGCTCTCGGTAGTTCCGTCATCTAGATACCAAACCATCGACATCAGCTTCTGGGGGGAGCACTGAAGAGCCAAACCATAGTACTCACCTTCGCCTAAAGATTCTAAACTGGCCAGAAGCTGAGGTCAGCCTCCTCAGCCTTGCTCAGGTCACTGGGCCAGTGTCTGCTCTAGAGTCCTCTGAATCTCTGGACCTCCTCCACATTCTTGTCAACCATCTCCCCACATGCAGCTGTAGATCCCAGCAGCTCACGCCACCCCTGCCTCCCCCAGGCCACCAGAAGGAGCCCTGTGGATCCCCACTGGACACCTACCTCTGCACTAAAAAGAAACAAAAAATAAAATGCCCCCTGGCCTCTCCCTCAGCCCCTTCTTAACTGTGTCCTGCGTCCCTTTCCCAATGCATCTGCTGGCGGCATCTCCCATTTCCCTAGGTCCCTTTTAGAGCGGGAAATGGTACTGCCAGGCCTGGGGATTTCCAAGCTGAGAATTCAAACAGCTAGGGATGGAACGGGCTCCAACAGTGTCAGATAATAGAAATAACAGGATGATAAATAAGTTCAGGAGAAGAGTGATTTCCTTATAGCCTGCTTGACTCAGAAAACACTGACTGTACTAGAAATTGGAGGAGTCGACCAAAACCCAGAAAAAGAAACACAAGCTTCCAGCCTGCCGCTAGTACTGTGGTCCCCAGACATGAATGATAGTGTGAGGGGAGCCCAGGCTGCATGCACAGCCGGCCCCACGGAGAATGTTCCCCTCAAAGTCCCAGGCTACCAGCTAAGCGATGAGACTGCCGGTCAAGGGTGGAAGCCGTGACCCCAGTCAGGGGTCACAATGGCTCCTCTTCCCAGCTCTGAGAATGATTCAACGTCAGACAAGTAACTTAACCTCTCAGAGCTCAGCTTTCCAGAAATAACAATAGTGAGGGCGCCATGAAGCAACCCATGACACACACTCAGGGTGGCGCACAGGAATGGCAGCTGCCGGGCTGCCCCGCCTCACCACCCTCACCATCTGTGTCTGCTCCCTTAAGCAGAGGGCACAGCTGTGGGGGCCTGGTGCACCACAACTGGAGGTGCCGGCCGGGTCTGTGGCAGGATAGGAATTGCCTGCAGGACCCTGGGACCACTGAGGACACCAGGCCTGTCTCCGAGGGACATGCAAGACACCATTTACTCTGGGGGACTCAGCCTGACCCCCTGCGTCTCCCCAGCTGCTACGCACCTAAGCAGTTTCTCTAATCTCTAAGGCTTTCAAATAACTGAATGTATTATTTCCCTCACCCATCTGGATTTTGTTTGGTTTTATGATTTCTTTTTTAAAACTATTTATGTATTTGGGTGTGTGTGTGTATGTGTGTGTGTGTGTGCGCGCGCGCATGTGTATGCACGCGTGTGTGTGTGCGCGCGCGCGCACGTATGTGCATGTGTGTGCGTGTGTGTATACGTGTGCGCGCGTGTATTCGTGTGCGCGCGTGCGTGTGCACGTGTGTGTGTGTGTGTGTGTGTGCGTGCGTGTGATATACCATGATGACAGTCAGAGAACAAGTTGCAGGAGTCTGCTAGCTCCTTCTACCTCATGGGATTTGGAGATCATACTGAGGTCAAGTTTGGCAGCAATACCCTTTCTCTGCTGAGCCATCTCACTGGCCCCTCAGACTGCTTTTTAGGTTGTTTTATAGAACTCTTCTTTCTTTTTGTACTGGGATTGAGCCCAAGGCCTTGTACTCATTTGGCCCTGAGCTGCACCCCAGGCCTTCTTAGGAAGCTTTTAAGGGTAAGCAAGGAACACTATTCCCAGTTAATATGTGTCTTGTAAATTTTGAGTTATTTTCCAAGGTGCTTTGGAAGGAAGGAGACCTCTTTGTACAACACACATACACAGACACACATACACACACACACACACATACACACACATACACACTCCTAAATGGATGCATCAAGAGGCCAGGAGCAGAGGGCCTCACTCCTCTTCAGAAGCCAGGACCCCTGGGGAGGCCAGGACACTGGTGGATAAACAGGCCTCGCCAGGCCACTGCTCCCTGCTTGCCACAAGGCCACGTGCTGCACCAAGCTCCTCTAGAGACAGCTCTGACTGCTTGCAGGCCTTGATTCCTTCACTTCCCAGCAATTGGCTAGCTTCCCGGGGCTGGAGCGGCCTTGAAGTTGACTGCTTGATAAGAAAAAGAGCTTTGCTCACTTTTGTTGTTGACTCAATCCAGTCAGAGCCGTAGCATGAAGACTTCAAACCTCTGAGGAAGTCTCCCTCCGCTGTATTGTGTGGGCAAACACAGGGCTGGATTGCAGAGGTGAGGTCCCTGCCATACTGAGTCTCCCAGGACTGGATTGCTCACACTTTACCTTGTCAACTGACAGCTGGTGAGATGGCACAGTGGGTAAAGGCTCTTGTCACCCAGCCCCATGACCTCAACTGATCCCCAGAACCCAAAACCCACATAGTTGAAAAAGAAAATAGATTCCTAAAAGGTGTCCTCTGACTTCCACGTGTTCCCAAGTATGCTGCGCACACACAATAAACAAACAAAATTTTAAAACTTAACTTCCTAACTGAGAATATAAAAACACCAACCAGATGTGGTGGTGCAGACCATAATGTCAGGATTTGAAAAGTCAGGCAGGAAGATCTTGAGTTCAAAGCCAACCTGGGATTCACAGTAAGACCTTGTGAGGAGAGAAGAATATAAAGCCATAACCATGTATAAAGCCATAACCATATATAAAGCCAACCTCATTTCAGGGGAAATGGGATCAGTTTGTGAAAACAGCTATCTTAGTGTCTAATGGGATCCACTTTCCTCTGCTTCTCCCCCTGCATCTGGGTTGAGTAACAAAGTATCATCAAAACCCTGTCAGCTTGGCCCAACCCCCCTGGGCAAAACCATGCCTTAGGAGCCAGATGCCAGAATTCCTGGGTTCCAGGTTTGGGGTAACCCATCGCACAGTCTGGGCAAGGTCCCTGTCCATACACAGCCTGGCTTTGAACCTACTCTTTCTGGAACAGGATGCTGTAGATGGCTCTGTGCCTCAATTTCCCCCATCCTGGCATGTGCAGTAATCACTGTGCTCACCCCGTGGACTCTCAGGCAGACCGTGTGTGCTTATTCCATGCCTGAGGTTGCATTTTAGCTGCGCCCTTCCAGCCTTCTGCAGCTCTGTGGAGTTCAGAGTCCACAGACAGGAGTGATCTTTGGGTAGAAACATGCAGGCCAGCTAAAGAGTTGCTGGATCCCATTTCTGAGAGTGTAGAACCAGCCAGTCCCGAGATCATGCCAAGCTCTGTTTCCAAAGCACCTGAGCAGGCCAGGACCTCGAGGCCCAGCCCCACAGATGGAAGGCACCCTTCATGGAAAGACTCTATCAGAGCTCCACCAGAGGACCCATCACCTACTTACCACCATCTCAGACATACATGTATCCATATATACACCTAAGCTTGCATGTGTGCCATATGCACTACATGTGCACATATGCAAGCACACACATACTCCACTCTGCAGAACAAAGAGCCTCTCAACACCAACTCCCACTAGTTGAGTGTTTATAGAATAATGTGTGCATAGCTGAGTGCATGCCTGTGCCTGTGTGGGCACATTTATGTGGATGCACATCTATATGGCTATATGTACCTGTATTACATATGTGCCCAAGTATGTTTACACGCATTCACATGCAGACCTGACATGCCTCTTCCCATCCATTGATACTCATCTCACCATACTTTCTCTGCCTCCTTCCTTCTCTGCCACACACACACACACACACACACACACACACACAAAGGCAAGTAAGCCAAACACGGTGGCATATATGTGAGGCTGAGCCAAAAGGATCATAAGTTCAAAGCCAGCCTGGGCCACGTATATAATTCCATGCTAGCTTGGGCTATAATACTATGTCTCAAAAAATAAAATAAAAGAACCAAGCAGAGTGACACACACCTATAATTTCAGCACTTGGAAGGCTGAGACAAGAGGATTGCTATGAGTTCAAAGCCAGCCTGGGCTGCATAGCAAGTATCAAGTCAGTTAGGGACACAGAGCAAAACCCCAGGGAGAGGGGGAGAAAAAAACAAACCAGAAAGTAAAAAGGCAGTGAAGGAGACCAGCCAGGGGTGAGCCAAGTTTGTGAGGCACACAAGCCCAAGTCCCAGCTCTGCCACTATCTGTCCCCGGGGTCTTCAGCAGTCACAACATTTATCACCTGAGTGGGATCACAGCATTTGCAGGGTCCCCACCCTAGCAGTGAAAATCTGTGGTCCCAGTTCTAAGTTGCCAATAGGCTGGCCTAGAGCTCAGCCTGTGTGGCGGTCTCTGGGCGACCTTCGACAGGTTCTCGCCCTCCTCTATGCCTCCATCATTGTCTCCAAAATACATTGTTTCCAAGCTGTCCTGAGGTCTAGCTGAAGTGACATAATGTCCCCAGAGCATGGGGTGGCACCCACCAGGGGTTTCCCAAGGGACAGGAATCAAGATCTGTCCAAAAAGCACTTGAAGCACAGGGGAGAAAATGGAATGCATCTGGCTGCTGTGGGAGAGGGATGGGGATGTTCTAAAACCGGAATCTGCTGATGGATGCGCAGTCTGAGTGTTTACCCAAAGTCGCTCAATTGTATACTTGGCTTATGGTGCAAAAATTATACCTCAGTAGGGCAGCTTTTAAAAGACTATCTAGAGACGGGTAAAAACCTCAATGTTCAGAGTAATAGGTCCAGGAGTCCTGTCGTTTATGCAAAGCTTTAAACTATGAAAAGCAAATTAACATGGTAAAAATACACAACTTGGCCTGGCATGGTCTATGTGAGTTCAGTTAATGGGCCTGCCTCCTGGAGTGGAGCTGGAAGGGACATTTTATCTGTGATATTTTATTGTATTTATATCTGTAATTATTTATTTTTAGGCCAAATATTCACTTTAAGTTTTTAATTCTCTCTCCACACTGCCACACACTGTGTGTGTGTGTGTGTGTGTGTGTGTGTGTGTGTGTGTATCTAAACACTTTGGGAGTATACCTATACACTTGTTTGAGTCAGTGTCTACAGAGGCCAGGAGAGGGCATCAGATTCCCCAAAGCTTGAGTTACAGGTAATCGTGACCTACAGGCTACAGGTAACCTGGAGCGACCTGGACCCAGGTCTTCTAGAAAAATAGCAAATGTTCTTCATCTTCACGGCCATCCCCCTGGGTGTTTGTTTGTTTGTTTTTGTTTTTCGTCAAGGCCTGGAAAGATGGCTCAGCCATTAAGAGTATCTACTGCTCCTGTAAAGACCTGAGTTTGGTTCCCAGCACCTACCACAGATGGCTCATAACTGTCCGTCACTCAGGCTCCAGGAGATCTAAGGCCCTTCTGCCCTCCGAGGGCACTCACCCACTGCACAGATCCACAGATATAACCACATAATTAAATATAAAATAAATATAACTTTGAAAAAAAAAAAAGACCAGGGCTTCCTGGCAGAGGCATCATAAAGATCTAAGTATAAGTGAGAGTCTAGTCCAGGAAGGTACCCAGGGGTCTCATCTCATGCCTGGGAGTCACAGCAGAGATGTGTGCCGTGCCAGGGATGGAACCCAGGACCTACAGATGCTAAGCACATATTCTGCCACTGAGCCAGCCAGCCCTCGACTTCTCACTCACAATGTTTTATGTAAAAAAAAGAAAAAAGAAAAAAAGAAAAAGAAAGAAAAAACTCTGAAAAAGATGAAAATACTGATTTCAGTGGTTAGGTTTTTGAGTTTATTTTGTCAGTGTACTCCTGTGTATCAAAATTCAAAATAATTCAAACAAAATAATTGCCTTCTGGGAGGGGATGAAGGTTCCAGATGGAATCTGTCAGCTTTGGGAGAATTATATGTTCTTAAATATTTTATTGTGAAGTAAATTTCTGGGTTGAAATAGGAAGGTAATGGGTGAGAAGCCCAGGTTCGGCCCTCCCTCCTCTCGCACCGCTGTCCTGGGGCTACCCTGGCTCTCTCCAGTGCCCAGGGGCAGCCTGCCCAGCAGGCTCTCAGATGATGGGGAGTGCCAGGCAGATGCTACTAAGGGGCCTCAGACAGCCTCCCTGATTTCCCAGGCTCTCCACGTCTGTCTCGCCTGACAGATGACCCTCCACTCGGCCGCCGCCGCCTCCTCCTCCCTGTAAACGCTGCTGTCTCCAAGGCCACCTGCTGGAGCGGGAGAGGCTGGTGCGGGCAGAGAGGAGGGCTGGTCCAAGGCCAGGGGCCCTCTGCAGGCTTCTCCTTCCCAGATGCCCATCTGTAATCCTGTGTTCAGGATCAGCTGCCTCCTTTCACTGTGAGCTGAGTGCCCATCAGCTGGGAGACAGCCAGCTCTAAGTTCCTGTCTCCAAGAAGCTTGCAGACATCAAGCAATAAACAAGGGGGAACACAGCTGCTTTGTACGGCTGTCTCTGACATCTCTAGGAGCTGGCCTTGAGTTGAGACCTACAAAATGAAAAAGGGCTGTCTTGAGGAGACTTGATGGAAGGATGCCCCAGGAGCGGGCAATTTGATGGTACAAAAGCCCTGAGACATGTCTGGGTTTCAGTGTAATGGGCTTAGGGGCATGAGATGGGGGTTAGGGAAAAAATAAACAGAATTAGATTCTTGCTAAGGACTAAGTGTTCTCTGGTTCTGTCAGAGGTGGTTACTACTAGAACCAGGGGGCCAAGGGAACAAACCCCCAAAGACCCCTCTGTGGCCTGGATGGGGTGGACTTCAAGCCCTGAGCTAGATATAGCTAGTAGTGCTGCTGTCAGGTCCTGTGGCAGTGGGAGAAGAGGCAGAAGTGCCAGCATCGGGAGGCTGAGGTCTACAGCTGCGAGCTGGCCACCAAGAGCACCCAGGAGCTGTGCAGAGGGGTGGGGCATAGGCCGCAGCTGCTGTGCAGGTTACAGCATCGAGTGGAGCTTCCGGGAAGTGAGGACATTGCACAGAGAGGACAGAGGGCAGAATGGGTCTGGGCTGGGTGAAAGGAAAAAGGCAGGCAAAGCCAGTCCATCTTGGATCTGTACACAGAGAAGTAGGACCTCAGGTGGGAGCAGGCCTGAGAGCGGCAGACGAGGGAGCCCAGCCTTTCCTCAGAGCCCAGGTGGAAAGCTGGAATCTCTGCCCTGTGGGAGGACCGTAGGAAACAAAGGCACAGGGCATCCAATCAGTGGCCAGCAGGACACCCTAACTCAGAGACTGCAGACCAAGGGATTGACATGCTAAAATATTGTTTTTCAAATGATACAACTAATTTTTTTTCATGTGTGGTAGACTTTTTCCTACTTTTTTAAAATTGTGGTAAAACAGATATAGCACAAACTGTATGTAGTGGCTCACACCTGCAAATCCAGCATTCAGGAGGCTAAGTGAGGTGAGGCAGGAGGATTTTTAGACAAACAAACAAACAAATAAATGGGATAACACAGAATGTACCATTGTAGCCATTTTTTTAAGCTTGAGGACGATTTTATTTGTCTGTCTGTTGCTTTATGCGTATGCATGCTTCCCTGCATGAGATTATCTACCATATGAATGCAGGAGCCTGGGGGCTAGAAGAGGGTGACAGAACCCCTGGAACTGGAGCTAAGAATTTGAAAGAGAACAGGCAGTGTGTGCTTTTAATCCCAGGACTCAGGAGGCAGAGGCCAGTGGATCTCTAAGTTCCAGGACAGCCTGGTCTACAGAGTGAGTTCCAGGACAGCCATGACTACAGAGAGAAACCTGGTCTCAGGAAGGAAGGAAGGAAGGAAGGAAGGAAGGAAGGAAGGAAGGAAGGAAGGAAGGAAGGAAGGAAGGAAGGAAGGGAGGGAGGGAGGGAGGGAGGGAGGGAGGGAGGGAGGGAGGGAGGGAGGGAGAGAGAATAGGCAGGCAAGCCTTTGAGCATGGAAATCACCAAGCAGACAGAAGGCAAAAGTGGGGGTAGCTTCAGAGGAAGAGGGAAGAAGCCCAAAGTGCTAAAGAAAACATGCACAGGTCTTGGCCATTTTCTGAAAGAAAGAGCTAAAGAAAAAATACTTTTCTGAGAAGCAGGCTGACTCAAAAGCTCTTCATGGCCAGAGCTGGCTCCGTAAGCGATTGCCCGTCACGGCCATTTAATGTGAACAGACCAGTATGGTCACACTGCTGCCGAGTCATCAGCATTATCCACTTCCAGAACCTTCTAGAACCTTGCACTCATGACTCCCTTGGGAAACTATTTGGACTTACTTATTTTTGTTAATCAGATAATGCATGCAAATGGTGAAAATGGGCCCCACAAAAATGTCCCTGCACCCCAGTTTCCTCCCAAATGAACGACTCTTTAGTTTCCTATCAATTCTTCAGACCTAGCCTCTCCACATAGAGAAGAGTAGGTGTGTGCAATCCTTTATTTATACACAAAGGAAACACACTGCTTATGCCTCTTGCTTTTTTATTTACTAGTAAATTCAGGGACAGTGATACAGCCTAGCAGATAAGATTGCTTCCAAACCTAATGATCTGAGTTTAGACCCCAGAACCCACATGGTATAAGAAAGAACTGTCTCCCCCAAATTGTCTTCTAATTTCCATGCATTTCACACACACAGACACACATACACACACACACACTAAATTAAAATGTGGTTAAATGTTTTAAAATAGGAAATCTGAGTGAATGATGGGCTGTTAGAACATCGGAACTTCAATGCAGCCACCACATCAACCTACAGACCCGCCTCACTCTTTAAAAATATTTTTTATATTTCTTTTCTTCTTTGTTTGTTGGAGAGGCCCATTTGAGCTGCAGCATGCATGTGACCATGTGACATCGGAGGATAACCTGGGCACGCTGGTGCTCTCCTTCCATCATGCCCGTTCCAGGGTTAGGGTTCAGATCATCTGCCCAGCGTCTTCATCTTTGGCTACATGATGTTCCTTCCACACAGACGAGAGGTGCTGTTTTAGTGAGACCCGTGCCGACTTTCAACTTGAGACATTTATCTACTGACGCCACGTACCTGCCTTCAGCAGCAGGAATGAACTAGGGTGAGTTAGAAGGGCAAATCAAACATCTGTGAAAACCTCCAACATCTCTTGGACCAATTAAAGTTCAAGTCTGAAGCCACAAGTGTTTAGGAGGACCTGGAACGGCAGGGAGTGAATGGCCGCCTGTGGAAACAGAAGCCATTGTAATCCACTTGAAGAGCAGTTTGGCAATATATGATCAATCTAAAGATGCATGATCCCAAGCTGGCAAGATAATGCAGTGAGCAGAGGTGTTTATCAAGCAAGCTTGTGACGAGTTCAATTTCTGAAACCCCACGGTGGATGAACCAACCCCACAGAGCTGTCCTCTGGCCTCCACATGCATTCCATGGTATACATGCTCTCTCTCTCATACACACACACACACACAGAGAGAGAGAGACACCATGCTGCATACATAAAAATAAATAAACACACAATTTATTAAAAGCCCCACAATCCTAGAGCTTAACAATCCTCTATTTGGGAAATTTGAAAGAAATATCTTTATATGGAACTGAGAAACGGGGCTGGAGGCGTTTAGCATACTCCAGGGCTTGGCCTCGGTTCTCCAGCTCCACAGAAAGAAAAGGAAGAAGGAATGAACAGGAACAAACATTATAAAATACTGAAAATAACAAAGCAGAGGGATTGGCCTAGCTGCTCAAAAACAGAAGAAAGGAGAGAGATAGCACACTGCTTCACCTCACGAGACTGTCTGTAGTGGTGAGAGTCAACCAACCGTAGCTATACACCTTAGCTGGCACAAATCTTAGGAACAATAATAAAATAGTAAGAAAACAAATTGATGCTGGCTGTGGTGGCGAATGCCTTTAATCCCAGTACTCTGCAGGCAGAGGTGTGGGGATCTCTATGGGCTCAGAGCCAGCCTGGTCTACATAAAAGTTCTCACTAAATAACCAGGACTATATAGAGACATCTGGTCAAAAGAAAGGAAGAAAGGAAGGAAGAAATGGACCAGTGAGAGGGCTCAGCAGGTAAAGGAACTTGCTGCCAAGCCTGACAGTGTGAGTTCAATCCCTAGAACCTACACAGTAGAGAGCATGTTGTCTCTCCCTTCATGTGTCTGCATGCTGTCTCTCCCTTCATGTGCATCATAGCACACATACATGCCCACACATACACACAAATAAATCAACACAAGAATAAATAAATTGAAGGCCAGACACAGCAGTTCATGGCCGTTGTAATGTGCATTATGTTGGCTAATTGTCAGGTATTTAAGCTTACTGAGAAGAGGGCTCTGGAGACAGGACTTCAGGCCCAAGCCGTGTCTGTGCCAAAGTGTCCTTCAATGTCTGGACAGGAAAATAACCCAAAGGCAAACAGTGTCCTTGACGATAACTAAAGGGAAGCCATTTCCAACCCTGTTCTATCGGTTATTTGTGCACAAGGAAGAGAAGCTGGAAGCCCAAAACCTCAGCTGACTGCCTCAACTTCCCAAGCTGGTTTCCGCTGCATAGCAGAACACTGAGTGTGCTGATGTCATCTCTGTCTGTTGAAACTGATATTCTACTTGAGCGTCTCACCTGGGTCAGTCTCCTCGGCTTGGGGATGAATTTTGAGTACCCAATTAAATGTTTTCCTGTCTTCATATTAGTCATTATTTATGCATTTACCTTGGCTTGCTATATATTTTGTAACTCAATCATTCAAAACCAAAAATATCGTAGATTATTCTCCAAACTGTGCAACATGTCTGTAATATCAGTCAGCACTCAGAGGCTGAGGCAGGAGGATCACCAAGTTTAGCCAGTGTTCTAATTGCTTTCTGCTGCTGTGATAAACACCACAACCAAATGCAACTTGAGGAGGAGTGGCTTTATCTGGCTTCTGTCCCAGTCACTGTCCACCGATGAGGGAAGACAAGGTGGCAACCCAGACAGGAGCAGAGGCAGAAACCACGGGGTGCTGCTTACTGGCTTGCTCTTCATGGCTTTCTCAGACTGCTTTCTTATACAACCCAGGCCACCTGTCCAGGAATGTCACTCACAGGGGGCTGGGCCCTCCCACATCAATCATGAATTAAGAAAATGCCCCCACTGACTTAACCATAGGACAACCATCTGATGAAGACAATTTCACAGTTGAAATTCCGTCTTCCCTGATACATCTAGGTTTGTGTTGAGGTGACAAAATGACCAGCAGAGCCAGCCTGGGATACATACATTAAAAAAAAAAAAAAAAAAAAAAAAAAAAAAAGCTAGGGAGATAACTCAGCACAAAAAAAAAAATTGAATTTGATCCCAGCATCCACATAAAAAGCTGGGTATAGCCAGGCCAAAATGGTGAACACCTTTAATCTCAGCACTCAGGAGACAGAGGAAGGCAGATCTTTGAGTTTGAATCCAGACTGGTCTACAGAGTGAGTTCCAGGACAGCCAAGGCTACACAGGGAAACCCTGTCTCAAAAAACAAAACAAACAAGCAAAGCTAGTGCAGTGATCTGCAGTTGTAATGCCAACAATGGGGAGGTAGAGCCAGGCAGGCCTCTGGGACTCGCTGGCCAATAGCAGAGCCTAATTGGCCAGCCCTACATCCCAGAGAGAGACTCTGTCTCAAAGAAAACAGGCAAATGGTTTGCAGAACATTTTACCTTGGCTTGCTATATACTTAGTATATACTCATTCAAAACCAAAACATTGCAGATTATTTTCCATGGCATATTCTCCATGTGCACCATGCCTGTAATGCCAGCACTCTGGCCTCCACAGGCATGTGCACATACACATACATATATGCACACACCAAAAATGTTGAACGAGGATATGCACAGTGTGATAGCCCTTATGTAAAGTTCTGAACCACACAAACACCACCAGCTATTGTTTCTTTACATAATAAATATATATGAAGTAAATGTGTGCAGGGCTGGAACAAATCAAGACAGCCCTTGCCTTGGGAGAATGTAATGGGAGGGAGGAGGAATATTATACCAATATTTTAAATTCATTTGTAATTATCTTTAAGTATTAGAGAATATAGGTTATCATTTTAAAGATTCACTTATTTATTTTAAAATTTATTTATTTATTTATTATATGTACACTGTACATATAATACAGAGTACACTGTAGACTTCAGACACCCCAGAAGAGGGCATCAGATCTCATAATAGATGATTGTGAGCCACCATGTGGTTGTTGGGATTTGAACTCAGGATCTTTGGAAGAGCAGTCAGTGCTCTTAACCACTGAACCATCTCTCCAGCCCCAAGTTTACCATTTTAATCACCTCAGTGGGTTGCTGTGGGTCCTACTGAATGCTAGGCACACCCTGTGACAGTGGGCCATTGCCACCACTCTCCATTTTAGTGGAGGTGGTGCCAACCAGGATCAAAGGTTGTGCAACTGTCATTGTTATTTGTGGAACTTTTTTTCTTCAGCACCTTGAAGCTCTGTACCACTTAACAATAACTCCCTGGAGCCGGGCGGTGGTGGCGCATGCCTGTAATCCCAGCACTCTGGGAGGCAGAGGCAGGTGGATTTCTGAGTTCGAGGCCAGCCTGGTCTACAGAGTGAGTTCTAGGACAGCCAGGGCTATACAGAGAAACCCTGTCTCGAAAAAACCAAATCAAAAAAAAAACAAAAAACAAAACAAAACAATAACTCCCTGGTGGCTTGAATGAATGGCCCCACAGACCCACTGGGGGTGGCAGTATTGGAGGTGTGACCTTGTTGGAGTAGGTGTGGCCTTTTGGAGGAAGTGTGTCACAGTGGGTAGCCTCTGGGGTTTCAGAAGCTCAAGCCAGGCCCAATGTCTCTCTTCCTGTGCCTTTGGATGCAGATGTAGCACTCCCAGCTACCTTTCCAGCGCCATGTCTGCCTGCATACCACCATACTTCTTGCCATGATGATAATGGACTAAACCTCTCAACTGTAAGCCGCACCAATGCAATGTTTGCCTCTATAAGAGTTTCCATGGTCATGGTGTCTCTTCACAGCAATAAAATCCTAACTAAAACATTCCCAATTCTTAAAACAAAACAAAAACAGGGTCTCATAGCTCTGGCTGGCCTCCAACTTGATACATAGGCAAAAGATGGCCTTTACCTTCCCCGGTCCTCTTGCCTGACATCCTTTGTGCTAGGATTACAGGCATGTAGAGCACACCCAGTACAGTTGCAGTTGCTACAGACCAGGTCTTTCTGTGTTACCCAAGCTGGCCTTGAACTCCTGGGCTCCTGGGAGGCTCCAGCCTCAGCCTCTGGGGTGCCACCACCACAGGCTCCTTCCTGTGTTTAGTTTTCCAAAGGACTAGAACGATTTATTTTAAAGGTGGTTGATGGGCACAGACACTCTTTCCTTTAGATTCCAGGTGTCTCTGTACGAGGGAAACATTCTTTAAACGTAAGAAGTGATGCGAGCTCTGACTGAAAGTCCTTGCTTGCATTGTTAATACTTCTGAATTGCATCATTAATCCGAAGCCATTTGCCTTAGGTTTCAAAATTATTCGTTTGGTTTTCTTCCTGGCCCTGCCCCTGCCCCTCCCCAACCCAGGAGAATCAAACCCAAAGCTTCACACATTCTAGGCAAACGCCCTGCCTATGAGCCACACCCTCAGGCCCATGTGCCTGCCATTCCAACCCACCTATGATACTGCAATGTTCAATCCCATGGTGAAGATTCCTTAAACCAAAGCCCTGAACCCTAGAACCCTAGAACCCTAGAACCTGGAAGTGATGACTCATGGATGCTATCCCAACGTAAGGCTCAGGCCACACCTTCCCAACCCCCATGGGTCATATCTGCGGGTTCCCAAGGACATAACACTATGTCTTGTGGGCTGTCTGATCTCCCACAAAGATGGTCTGACTTCAAGCTGTCTTTTTTGGCAGGTGAACCTGCCTCTGTCCAGCCTGGCCACCTATGGTCTGGCCAGAGCAGAGGGACAGTGTCTAGTTCCTGGCCAGTGTAGAAGGCCAGAGCCCAGTTCTGATGAATATAGAGGGACAGGGTCTGGTCCTCCACTTCCAATGCGTGGGGCCCAAATATCAAGAAACTTGCATCTTGAGTCCCAGGTTGGCCTCGTTGAACATGGAGCCAGGCCTCCATCTCTCCAGGCCTCAAGTTCTAGAGAATGGGGGGGGATGGGGGGAGGGTGAAGGGCTCCAAGACCCACACTCTACAGGTGTTGTAGGAGAGGAGGGAGACAAAACCCCTCTCTGGGCTATTTAGCTCATTACCAAAGCTCCTGAGCATTTGACATCTGCAAAACCTCATTAGGTAAATGTTAACTTGTCCCTTCTGCTAGGCCTAGCCCTCGTAAATGTACTGTGACGAGGTTGTGCGTTTATGAGAATACAATGTACGTGATAAATTATCCGGCATTTTAATATCGCTTAGCACATCGTTTGCCCTGCAGCAGACACCGTCCATATTGCAAACACTGACGCTGACTGACTTGGTCGGCACTCGGGTCAGTGTAGGCAAAGGTATAAAGAAGAGAGCGGTGTCCCCAAAGTGCCTGACTCCCATCCCTCCTGATTTTCCCTCCATGGTCCAGAATCTAAAGAGAAACGGGGCTTCATTTCCTAGGCGGCCCCCTGCAGACTGCAGTGCTGAGCTATTGCAGAGGACTCACTGGGTAAACATTTGTTGAAATGTGGAGTCATGAATAAATGAACGGACAAGAGCCCTGGAAGGCGCCTCTCCACCAGCCAGCAACAGTGTTTGGAGTTGCTCAACCGAACTCTCTTTTGGGTTAAAATTTCCCATCAATACAAAGAAAGTTCTATCGGTACAGCCTTGCAAGATTTCCTTCAATAATCAGAGTAAGAAGAACAGGCTGTGGATGTGGGGAGTGGGCAGGAACCAGCAACAGCCTTTCCTTCCCCACATCCACGAATCCTAGCTAGGGACACCAATCAAAGATAGCCAGCCAACTGCTGAGTAGAGGCCATTTCCTCATGCACGTCATCCTGTAATCCCAGCACTAGAGAGGGAGGAGGAGAAGAGAGACAGAGACAGACAGAGAGAGACAGAAAGGAAAGGAAGGAAGGAAGGAAGGAAGGAAGGAAGGAAGGAAGGAAGGAAGGAAGACATATTGTCTACTAAAAGGAAAGGCAGTCTTTTTGGACCAAAAAGAAGGCCAAATCAGACTCCCAACTCTTGACTTTGCCGAATATTTCTAGCAATGCCCCCACAATTCCTGTTAGGCACTTACTTCCTCAGGTGAGAGTTGCTAATCACTGAGAGGTGCTGTCATGGTATGTGTGACAGGTGTGAACCATGATGGGGGGGGGGGCACCTGCAGTTTGAGCGTCGTGATATCAGGCCATTAGCACCTCTTAACCCAGCAATTCCCAGCCTTGGCTGTGTGAGGTGTTCGTTTAGACACATCTGCAAGTGCACTCACCTATTCTGAGTCAGAGCGTGTGAGGTGGGGCCCTGGAATCTGCATTGTTCATAAACATCCCTCAAGGTGGGCCAGACAGCCCAGCCATCCTCTGATCCTTTGTAAAGTCTATTTTATTTGTAGAGGGCCTTTAAGAAAGTGTGCAGGGAAGAGCAGACTGTACACACTGAACCTTGGGGGGGGGTGGGCAGTCCTGCTGAGGAGCTGCCCACCCCAGCAGCATGATTGATTAAACTCAGACATATCCAGCTGCATGGAGAGCCTCCACCCCCGCCAGCTGGAGCTCAGCATCGGCCAGAACATTCATTTCTCAGTAGGTTTCTTGTCTGCGTCCTCACCTGGTCCTGAACTGCAGCCACCCAATAGAGAAACTGAGGCAGGCACGTAGCATAGGATGGTGTATGCACAGGGGAGACAGGGCAAGCATGACTGCCTGTCAGGTAGTGCACTAGGCATCTTCTCTCCACATTCCTTTGAAACCTCAGGCGGAAGCTGATCATAGAGTCAGGCGCAGCCAAGGGCAGGAAGACTGGAACTCTCGACCCCAGGTCTGTCTCAGACCTAACCCCTGGTCTTTTCAGAGAATGGACTTTTCTCTGGGTGACAGTACTTCCACGCCCCCCTCTTTGTGAAGTCCCATCCCATGTCAGCAGAGCTCACGAGACTCAGAATGGGCCTTCATTCTGCCGATTACCAGAGCCTGGCCCACACACCATTTCTCCAGTGGGTGTCTTAGGGTTCCCTAGCCCAGTGCTTTATAAGCCAGGACATTTTGCCCACTTTTTCTAGATTTTTCCTAACAGCCACCTCCTACAGGGCCAAGAACTATGAGCTGCTCTTCCAGAAAGCCACTTCTGGTCAGCCTCTCCTCCACCCTACTCTCCCCATGAGCCCATGAGTCAGACTTTGACTTAAAAAGAACACAGGGTCAGGAGTTGGTAGAACCAGGCTCCTGGATCAAGTCCCAGTTGCCAGACACTTGAAGCCTCGGTTTCCCTATTTGCAAGATGGTACCACCTCTTCTTGTTCCCCCACCCACCCAAGGACATGTGGAGACCGTCTGCTGTTCCCATGTCACAGCACAATCATTTTATGATACAGACACTTCTGGCATAGGAAAAATCACAGTATGTGTGTGTGTGTGGTGTGTCAGTGTGTCTGTGTGTGTGTGTGTGTGTGTGGTGTATGTGTGTGTGTGTGGTGTGTAAAGTCTAAGCCCCTTCAGTCCTCCTACAATGACAGTCTGCACCTCTATCTCTCCTTAGACTCCGACTCTCAAGAAGGCTGAGTGGGCTCCCCCAGCACCCAGACTGCCAGGCCAGCTCACTCCCCTGTAGTCCCTGAAGCTTGGCCCCTCAGCCCCCACTCCCACCATCTGGCTGTCCCCATCCAAGAAGCTTCATGGGATCCCAGAGAAGAAGGCTTTACCTGGGCAGTCAGCTGCGCTCTGAGTCACTTCAGCTCTGCAGGGGTGAGGCGGGAAAGGCAAGGGAAGGGAGAATGGAAACATGGGTTGGGAGAGTTATTGTTTGAGAAGGGGGTTTTGGTGTATAGCCCTGGTTAGTCTAGAACTCATTGTGTAGACCAGGCTACCCTCAGACAGGCTACCTTCTGCCTTTGTTTCCTGAGTGCTGGAATTTGCCATCATACCCAGTTCTCTGTTAGGTCTTAATTGCAGTTCTCAGCAACCAACGGTCACCCTGATTTGTTATCTGTGCCTGGGCCTCAATTTCCTGAACTGTGAAATGGGAACAAGAATCTCTGGCTCTATGATGGGCAGTAAAAGAATTGGGGAAATGAAGCTGAACAGTGGTGGTGCATGCCTGTAATCTCAGCACTCTGGGAGGCAGAGGCAGGCGGGTTTCTGAGTTTGAGGCCAGCCTGGTCCACAGAGTGAATTCCAGGACAGCCAGGGCTATACAGAGAAACCCTGTCTCAAAAAAAACCAAATCCAAAAAACAAAAACAAACAAACAAACAAACAAAAAGAATTGGTGAAATGATGGCTGTGGTGTGATTGGCAGAGGAGGACATGGTTTCCAAAGATGGGCATGGTCACTCAAGCATGAAAGCCAGGCCATAATTCAATCCTCAAGAGGTCAAAGCAGGGGGGTCAGAGGTTGAAGGTCAGCCCGAGTTAGGGTGAGCCCAAGGCCAGCATGAGCAAATTAGTGAGACCTTGTCTCAAAATTAGAAATATAAAGAGGACTAGACACAAATTCAAGATTAACCTCAGAATGAGCCCAAGGCCTCCTGGGCAACTCAGCAAAATCCTTTCTCAGAATAAAAACTACAGAGGGCTGGGGTGTAGAGCTCAGTGGTTAGCGTGTGCCTAATGTGTGTGTGAGAGTCCAGGTTCAATTCACAGTTCCACAGAGAAAACAGGAAAACCGAAAAGAAGGAAAAGAAACCACAGAATTCTCCATTTCTTATCAGTGAGTCTAGTCTCTTACAGGAAGGAAGAAAGCAAATCCAGCCTTGTGAAGTCCCTCATGTCTGCCATCTTTTAATCTTCAAGGCTAATGTAGGGCCTCACCACACTGCTGGGAAGTCAGAATTAGTCCCATTTCACAGATGAGGAAACTGAGACTCAGGGCCTCAAATGACTCCACCTGAATGATGCAACTAAAAGCAATAGGGGAGGGTCTCTCCTCTCTTAGTTCCGGTCTTCACCTTGCATATAGCTAGTGATTGGCACTCTTATATTAGACTCAATATTCAGTGTTTCTCAACCTTCCTAATGCCGCCTACAACACTTCAGTACAGTTCCTCATGTTGTGGTGAGCCCCGACCGTAAAATTACTTTCATTGCTACCTCATAAATATAAGTTTCCTACTGTTATAAATTGCCATGTAAACCTCTGTGTTTTTCCCATGGTTGAAATCGACCCCTGTGAAAGCATCTGTCAAGGGGTCACAACCCACGGGTTGAAAACCTTGACAAAAGAGGGACACAGCCAAAACTGATAAGCTTCTCTCACGTCAGTGAAAACCAGAGTACACAGGATTCCATCCACACCAGGCTAGGGTTTAGTAGAGATGCACCTGTACAAGCAGCAGCCTTTTCCCAGCACAGGGGTTCCCAGCAAGGCAGCAGGGATTTGTTTAGTTGCCTGGCCACCACAGGAGGCGCAAGTGTGGGCCAGGCGGCATCTTGCCTTTACACCCCAGGAGATCTCTGCCCTGGCCCACTTCCCTCTGTCCATCCTGACCATGCATGCCCTGGTCCAAGTCCTCACCCAGCCTGTCCTTCTGGGTCTTTCAAGCCACTCAAGGACTGAGAGAGGAGCCTGGCCCAGGTCATAGACACTCCTGTTTGCATGTGACCTCAGAGGAAGTGATCAGACTGTCCCAGCAGGGCCCTGGGACAGCCCAGGGTACACATGTCCTGCTAGGATGGAAACAGCCTGTTCCCTGGGAGGGCAATCCTGTGGCCTGCCCACCTGCCTCTACAAAGGAGAGGATTTTTGAGGAGTTCATATCCACATCCTCAAATGGCTTCTATGACAATGGGTTCTGTTAGTTGAGCCCAGAATGGAAGACTGTGCCCTGGGCATCCTTGAGAACATGTGTTTCTTGTGTGTATGTGCATGCTGGGGAGACGCACCGTGCCACAGCATCCACCACTGCATGTGTCTGGAGCCTGCAGCCCGGAATGGGTGATCTTTTCCACTGAGTGTCTCTGCACACATTTGTGTGTGTGTGTGTGTGTGTGTGTGTGTGTGTGTGTGTTCGCAATGCCCCACACACCTGTGCCTGTCCCGCGAGAGTGGATGCAGCCCCTCATGGGCTGGCACGCGACGGAATGAGTAGGCACGCGGGGCCCAGTCTGGGAGCCTAAGTAAAGGAAGGCTCCGAGTGGCCCTGCGCGTCTCCCGCGTGTGTGAGCGCGCCGTGTGAGCGCGAGGAAGTGGTTGCTCTCCTGGCTCGCTCGCTCCCTCGCTCTCTCCGTGCCCGCCAGCCCGCCCGCCCGCGCGCGCAGCCCGCACACTCACCGCTTGGTTGCTGCCGGGTGACGCGGGCTGGGCCCGCCCCCTGCTGCCGGCCCCGCACTCACTTGCACCGGCCGCCGCCGAGCAGGCAGCAGCCGCGTCAGGGCCGTCCGGGGGCCACGCCGACGATGCCCGCAGCCCCCGCAGCGCCCCGCGGGACCCGCTGACTTGCCCCCGGGCCGGGGTCACACCGGGCCGGGCCGGGCCGCGCGCCGCGGCGCTGCCTGCATGACCCTCCGGCGGCGCGGGGAGAAGGCGACCATCAGCATCCAGGAGCATATGGCCATCGACGTGTGTCCCGGGCCCATCCGGCCTATCAAGCAGATCTCCGATTACTTCCCCCGCTTCCCGCGGGGCCTCCCCCCCACCGCCGCGCCCCGCGGCCCCGCGCCCCCGGACGCCCCCGCGCGCTCGCCCGCAGCCAGCGCCGGCCCCCGCAGCCCCTCCGACGGCGCCCGCGACGACGACGAAGATGTGGACCAGCTCTTCGGAGCCTACGGTGCCAGCCCAGGCCCCAGCCCGAGTCCCAGCCCCGCGAGGCCGCCCGCCAAGCCCCCCGAGGACGAGCCGGACGCCGACGGCTACGAGTCAGACGACTGCAGTAAGTTTCCCAGTCGCCGGCCGCGCGCCCCCTCCCCGCACCCGGGTCCCCGCAGGGCAAACGCCGCCGCCGCCCGGAACACCGGCACGCGAGAGCTGGGAAGTTTGGGGGTGTCCTCTGGGGGCGCCCCGTTTCCAGGCCTCCGCTCCCCGGGGCGCGCCCCGCACCCCTCCTCGGCCCGCGCGCCGGGAGCTCTAGCGCGGGCGGTGGCTTTTGTTCCCGGGAAGGGCGGAGCTGCGCCCCGGAGAGACACCAGTTGCTGCGGGCCGCGCGGTTGCGCCAGGCCCCAGAGCCCTGTGCGGGCGGTCCCGGGGTGGCCACCCGGTGAGCTGGGGACCCTGCGATAGCTGGGGCGGGCTCGGCGGCCCGCAACGCGCCGCGGCTCTGCTAGTGCGCGGGCCAAGGACCAAGACCGCGGGGCCGCTTGTCCTTTGGAAAAACCTTGGCGGTTCCTCCTCCCGCATCCGCGGACCCCGCTGGCTCTGGCCACGGACCTTCGCCCACCTGTTACGCCGGCTTCCCCTGGTCAGGAGGGTCCCCAGCCGCGCCCCCTCCTCTTGTACTCAGCCCCAGGGAGACAACAGACACCAGGGTCTCACAAGTCAGGCCAGAACCTCTCCTGGTGTCTTGTACAGTCCCTGAGGGTTGCTGACCCGGCCTACCAGGGACCATCTAGGAAGTCAAGGAGGGAAGAAGTCACATCGGAGGCCTGTCCCATGAATTTGCTGGGGCTGGGGCTTCTGCTGGGGTGACTACATCGAAGCACCCCAGCCCAGCTGTCGTCACCCTGGTTCACTTAGAAAAAGACAGAGCCAGCCTTTAGAACCTAGTCATGGGTGCCACGGGACCCTGGGGTTGGGGGAACCCATTCGAGCTTCCCCAAGGCACAAGCAGCTTCTTCTTAGTGCAGCATTGGTAGTTATGCCTTCTTCGGGTGTTCCCCAGGGCCTCTGGGCTAGGGGCTGGCTGTTCCCCAGCATAACATGTGCCTCTGAACGCTGAGGATGGGAGTTCACAGTATCACCCTGGGAACAGACTCCTTATTTCACTTAGGGAGCCCATCAACAGAGGTGGATCAAGCCTGAACCAGGAACACTGCCTTTTGTGTGAGTTCTAGGCCCGGACCCTCTAACTCAGGTCATATTGAGGCCCTACCCCCAAGCATAAAGGCTGGGAAGCAAGCCTTGCTCCCTGCTGTCCTGCAGGCTGAGGGAAACTAGGTGGGCTGAATTTATTATTAAAGTCTGCAGAGCTGGGCCCTGGATTTACTTTCTGTCCCATTCCTGGCACTCTGTGCAAGGATCCTGGACCACAGTTTGCCCCTTTGGGAGATCCAGAGCCATCCTGGGAAGAAAGGATAGGAAGTGGCTCCCATTTCCAGCATTCTGTCTGCAGCTGAGGGAGTGAGCAGGCAGACAAAGATTGTGCCTGAGCCACAGGCCACCCTCCAGGTGCCATAACAGCTCAAGGGATGACATAAGGCCAAGAGGGAAGGAACCTGGTCATTTTGGCTATCCTAAACCCACCAGAAAGAACGGGGCAGGCTGGAAGCCCCACCTCCTGTCTGTCAACTGTGGTGTTTTCAGAATACTCTTTCTGAAAACACCTGAGAGTGGGGCAAATGGAACCATGCTGAGTCCCTGGGCTCTGGCCACAGGTGTCCTCGCTGGAGACAGGCTCACATGAGTTGGGTCCTAGATACAGCTCTCTCAACTAAAACTGGGGGCTGGCCACACCCAGATGGCTGTGATGCACTAACAAGTGAGGAGCAGAGGTCTGGAGCTTGCAGAGCGGAGGAAGTGGGGTGAAGTTGACCATCTCACTGGGGCTAAGAGCACAAGGACTGTGGCTCCCACAGGTGAGGGGACCCTGAGCAGGACCTCCCTGTACCTGACAGGCAAGGCTGGGCACCCTCTGGGATCTGACAACCAGATCTCTTAGAATAAGCTTAAGTGATTCAAGCCAGATGGTTCATTATGGCTTTAGCCAGGGTTATGCTATTTGCTGCTCTAATTATTGGATTATCTGTTCGGACAAAAAGAAATGAGGGCGGTTGCTCTGTTGTCAAAGCAGAGGCGCAAAAACAGCCTGTTTGCTTAGCCATGTTCTCCTCTGTAAAGCCCCACCCTTACCTGTCAACTCAAAGTATGCAAGTGTGAGCACATGAACACACACACACATACACACACACACACACACACACACACCTCATCCCTCCTGAGCTTAGGAGGCCAGAGAAGAACACCCAGCATCACTCTAGGCCCAGGCTCCCAGGGATCCCAAGCTACCTGCTCCCCGTGTGCAGAGAAAACGCAGACCCCAACACTGCAATGACTAAGAGGCTTTGGACTGCAAATACCATGAAATCAATTCAAAGTAGCTCACACCAGCAGAGCAGCAAAGGCCCTGCTGCAGACACCTTGGTAAACTGGAGCAGCCCTCCAGCATCCCTGGTGATGAAGCTTCTGTCAGTCCTTCCTCTCAGCCAGCTCCTTCCCTCTTGGGCCGGAAACCAGGGCAGGTTCTCTGTTCCCAAGGGCATATGGATGAGGACCCTCAGATGCAAAACATAGTCACAGCGATGGCCCAGACTCCATCAGCCAAGCAGGACCCTCATGATCCAAGGTGGCTGCTGTGGGTCCGGGCATCACACATACATAAGGTCTTAGATTTGAGTTAAAAAAAAAAAAAAATTCTATTCTCATGTCTAGAATCCAGAAAATCTCTCTTAGAAGTTCCCAGGAGGCTTGTCCTTTTGTCTCATTGGCTAGACGTGCATCACGTGTCCCTGTTCCCAAATGACTCACTCAGCTAGGTCAGGATGGGAGCCCACGGAGGTCTGGAGCAAGGGTGAAGTGGGGAACTGTTGTCGGGTCTTCCTAGAAGGTTCTCCCAGGCACGGCAGATCCTAGTTACTGATGCACGTGCCTCTTCCTTCACCCAGAATGCCTTTGGGCCTCCATCATATCCTATCACATTCAACAGTATAATGCCAACTGTGTGTCAGGACACCGTACGGGGTCACAGAGGTCAAGCATGGGCAGGACCACAGTCTCCGGTCTTAGGACCCTCACAGAAACTCAGCTAGAGGACCAGCATCAGGGATGGGGCGGCAGACATGCACAGAGGCCTCAGCTCTGAGATGGGGGGGGGGGGGAGCGAAAGAAGGCTAGCAGAGTGGAGGGGAGCTGGGATGGGGGGAAGCTGGGATGGGGGTAGGGGGAAGGGGGGGCAGCAATGGGATGGAAATGTCAGAAGCACAGACCAGTGGGAGCACCAGAGAAGCAAGTGTCTGAGGCAGGGGGGTGGCTGATGAGGTCAACGTGATCACATGGAAAGGTGTGAATGCCAAACCAAGGATGTCTCAATGCGATGGACTTTGGAATCATCATTCATTCCTTTGCATCCTCCCCCACAGTGCCTACCTAGTTCAGGGTCTCAGTCTCCCCACTTATGAAGTGCTCTCAAGTCAGGCACGATCATTTTCTATACATTCTTGCCAATTAAAAAATTATTCTAATTTTTATTGTGTATGTGTGAAGGGGCACATGTGTGCCACAGCGCACACATGGAGGTCAGGAGACAACTCTGTGGAAGGAGTCGGTTCTCTCCAGCCACATTGACCTGGATCCCAGGGATGGAGCTCAGGTCGCCAGGCTGGCAAAGCAAGGACCTTTACCTACCAATCCATCTCCTCAGCCCCAGTGAAACTATTTTAGAGGCTGACACTTTTCTTCCAAATACAAAACAAAGGGGGCGGATTTCTGATTCCCAGGGCGGACAGGTCAGGCGAGTTCAAGTACAGACCAAGGTCACCGCCAGCTGCCTGTCTGCACTGACCCTGTTGGGGAATGCTCAGCCTTGGAGGAAGCAACAGGGGCTTGTGCTTGATTCTCTCTGAATTAGCCCCATTAAAGTGCTATAATTATCAGCAAGTCGGTGACAACTCTCAGAGGCCCATTAGTGACCAACCTTCATTATTTTTCCAAAGATGTAAACTTTCATCAGGGCCCGAGATCTGAGTGGCTCTAAGGGCAGGGCCCTCGAGATCCTGGGGCTTGCAGAAAGGCATGCTCTCTTGTCCTTTGAGCCCTGCCGTTGCTACCACCACTGCCACCGCCACTCTACTCGGGCCCTCAGATTAGTGGTGAGTCCCCATCCCTGCCCCGCCCCAGTACTGAGGCTCAAACCCAGAGGCCTGGTCAGATGAGGTAAGGACTCTACTGTCGAGCAACGCCCCCAGCCCTTCTCCTCTTCTTCCTCCTCTCTCTCTCTCTCTCTCTCTCTCTCTCTCTCTCTCTCTCTCTCTCTCCATCTTCAGGACTTGATTTATACCAAATGGGGAAGAAAAACTTTCAGGGAGCCACTAGGCTTTAAGACAGAAACTCCAGCTCTGTGAGGTCACCCTCACTGCCTACCTCCCCTCTCTGAGCCTCACCTTTACAAATGGAAAGGGCAGGCTTTGGGTCATGTGTTCCTTAAGACAGCCCCTCTATACACGCAGTCTCTCTAGAGGGTAACCAAGCTTTTAGTGACAAGATGGAATTTCTTGTAGAACTTGGGTGGTACTAGACATTCGTCAGTCCTTTCTGGCCACACGCTGGGAACACTCTTCCTTCCCAGGTGGTGATAACAGATGTTAGTGTTTCAAGAGGGCAGCCCTCGTGTTTCCTGTCTCATCCTCTGGGGCTGGGGCACAAGCAGACATCATGGACTGTGTGCTGTTCCATGTAGAATCACACCAAATCCCTCCTCCTGGGAAGTGACTGGACTGCAAAGCCATCCGAATGGCTCCACCATGAACACTGACCATCTGCTGCTTGCTGGTCCCCTGGTACGCGAGGCAGCATCCTGCCCTCACAGGACGAGGTCTTCAGGGAGCTGGTAGCCAGGTCTGGACATCATGCAAACTGATTATAATGCAAAGCCATCACCTCTGCAGAATGATGTTGCAGAAGCCCAGCTGGGTGGCTGATATTAAGGTGATAGTGCTTTGCAGTATCCTCATGTTCAGTATCCTCTCCTACAGCATCCTCACCCTCAGCATCCTCGCCTGCAGCCCCCTCAGCATCTTCATCCTCAGCACCCTCCCCCACAGCATCCTCATCTGTAGCATTCTCACTCACAGCAGCCTCACCTGCAGTGCCCTCAGTATCTTCTCCCACAGCATCTTCTCCTATAGCAACTTCACTCTATCCATACCCGCAGCAGCCTCGCTCTCAGCATCCTCTCGCAGAGCATCCTTGTCTGTAGCCCTCTCACCCACAGTATCCTCGCCTGCACACCTGTTGGAGGGGGAAAGGATGCTGCAGTAAAGAACCCAGTGTGGTCATCCCCAATGCAAGCATTTTTCACTAGGGGAAGATCCTTGCAGCTCACTACAGTCTGAGTGAGACTATCAACTCACTAAGTTGATTAACACTATCAACTTAGTCTGAACACAGATCTAACAAGTATTACCTGGTTTATGCGAGAAATAGCTGCTTGTGCTTCCAGAGGAAGCCCCAGTGGAGCAATCACCTCACACCTCTTCTGTCTGAATGGGACTGTGACCCACAGTAGAATCGTTATAGTCACAGCTATGACTCTGCTTAAATATCAAGTTTACCAAGGCAGGGAGAGGGTGAGCTTAAGGGAGTTCCTTCCAGGAAGTCCTTAGAAGGGCAAACTCAGTGCTCTAGAACCATCATCAAAGTGTGTCTGCGGTTCCTACAGTTCCCTGAGGAGCCCCGTGTGCTGGGAGGTATAGTTATCTCCAGGCTGCAGATGGGGAAACTGAGGTGAAGTCGTGCAACAAGAACGTGCTGAGCTGGGATTTGAACCTGTGGCGTGCAACAGCAGATGTCATTCTCCACACTCACAACTGCCCTACAGAAAGTGACAAAAACACCCCCGTTGGGATGGGGAAACCCAACACATTTCCACACGTCTCTCAGAACCGAGAGCACAGTCCTTGGTGTGCCCACTCCCTGCAGACACAGAAGGCTGTTATGATGCGGCCCTGCCTTTGTTAATAAAGGCAGACACGGCTTGGAGTCCAGCGCAGAGCCCTGAGGAGGACAGAGGCCCAGCCCAGCCCGGCACTCATCCCAGGACCCCCAGCCACCATCCATCCCCCACCAGACGCCTGTGGTTATGATGTCCCCTCTGAGTCCCTCATACCATTGGCCAACTACTATCTGTTGATTCCTCCTGTCTCGAGTGAGGTGTCGCTTCCTCCAAGATGCCTCCCCTGATAGCCCAGAGACCTCTTGAAGCTCTTGGCTTCCCAGACAATGTGGGACCTGACCAGCAGTTGGGAGCAGATCAGGGATTTTAAGATATTAAAGAATGTGTTCCTTGCTGTCTGGGGACTTCAGAGGTTTCCCTGGCTCACACCCTGGCTCTCTTCCTAGGGACATGGCAGGCCACAGCTGTAGCAAGGGACTGTTCCTAAGGTGGCAGCTGAACCCAATTATTGCTGCGTCCTCTGCCTGGCCCTTGGGACTTATTGATGCCTTTGAAGACTTAGCAGCAGCATGAGGACCCAGCTGGCATGTCACTGCCCACTTATGATCTCCAAGGGCCCTGGAAACTAGGGAGCTATGGTGTCACTTGTCACCTGGGGCTCAAGCAACAGTCAGCCACTCAGGCTGGTCAGGTCCTGCAGCCTCTCAGAGCCTGGCCTCTGCTTTCTCATACCATTGCCGGGGGTGGGGGTGGGGGGGTGGGGGGGGGTGGCAGGGGCACTGAGGCAAGGGTACCCAAACTGTCTGGTACACAATAGCACCACCATGGGACAGGACAGACAGTGAGAAGGTTTGAAAGCCCCTTTCTGGGCTACCTACCTGGTTATGATCAGGTTACCACATATGGGACTTAAGTAATCCACCCAGAACCTGTGAGCCTCCTCATCTGGTCGTGACAGTACTGTTCCTCCCAGGGTTGAGTGTTTCAGTGGGAGAGATAGATAAAGAGGCTGCCACATTGTAGCTGTTCAACTGTCACAGTACCAGGCACTGAGCTGGAGACAGTAACATTCTTTATTGGTAACCTCTTTCTGGGAATTAAACCCGGGGCCTCTACTACTAAGCTAGATCCCTAGTCCAAAAATCAGTGAATGAATGAGTGGCACACCCAAGGCCTGTGATGGCGTGGTTTGCCCTCTGGTTCTTCTTACACCTTAAACCTTCACCTGTTACCTGGGAAGATGGGTTACGCTGTTTACACACATAGACTTTTACTGTGTCTTTAGTAGAACTAGAGGTGTTTGTTTTATTTCACAATGCTGTGGGTGTAACCAAAGGCCCAGCACAGGCTAGGCCATTGATCTGCTCCTGAACCACATGCCTGTCAACTTCTTTGCTTTATTTTCGAGCTCTGTAGATTGGCCTGATGATGGTGACCTCGAACTTGTGCCTCGACCCTAAGTCAACCGCCATCGGGCCTCAGCCCCGTGGCACTATCTGCTTCCTTAGTCTCCATATGAAAGTCATCTGTGTAATTTAAAATGGCTTTAGGACCATCCCCATGTGGCCTCGTTGTGACTGTATTTTGGTTGCTCTAGCTGATTCCAGCCATTTAGAAGCAAAAGTGATTTTACATTTCAGTTTGTGCAGCAGCCTGAAGACAGAAGCTGGGGACAGCTAGTGTCCATGGAGGCAGAGACTGTCACTGTGCCCCATGGTGACGTGCCAGGAAGCCAGCTCATCTGCAGATGTGTGCTCACATACTCTCCTTTTAAATTATTCATTTACTTATTTATTTCGTGTGTATGGGTGCTTTGTCTGCATGTGGTGCAGGTACCCATAGAAGACCAAAGAGACCGTCAGATTCCCCAGAATTGGAGTTACGGATAATTGTGAGCCACCATGTGGCTGCTCAGAATAGAATCTGGAACCTCTGGAAGAGCAGCCAGTGCTCGTAACCACTGAGCCATCTCTCCAGCCCCCATGTTCACATATTCTGAAGACTATGATGGACATATTTGCTCCATGGGTCTTCCAAAAAAATCTTATTTATTCATCTATTTGTGGTGTATTTATTCTTGAGACAGGATCTCACTTTGTAGCTCTGGCTAACCTGGAGCTCAGTTTGTAGACCAAGCTGGCTTCAGACTCACAAGGCTCCCCCTGACTCTGCCTCTCCTGTGCTGGAATTAAAGGCAGGCACCACCAAATAAATCTTGAAAACAATGTGATGCACCGGGAGGCAGTGGTGGCACATGCCTTTAACGCCAGTACTCAGGAAGCTGATCTCTATGAGTTTGAGGCCAGCCTGGTCTACAGAGCAAGTTCCAGGAAAGCTGTGGGGGTTGGGGGGGGGAGGGAGAAAACAGTGCGACTGTTGAGCCAGTGGGGGGGCCCAGCAGCCGAGCCTGAAGACCCAAGTCAAAGCTCCCTGACCCACACGGTGGACAGGCTGACTCCTGCAAATTGTCCTCTGGCCTCCAAACACACACCCTGGCACGTGTCTGTGCATACGTCTGCACAAACACATGTGAAGTAATAATAACGTGGCCCCTGAAGCCTCACAGGGGAGTGCTTCGCTTCTCTCACAAGTGAGTGTGACCCTCCCCCCCTTCTCCCGCAGCCGCCCTGGGTACGCTGGACTTCAGTCTGCTCTACGACCAGGAGAACAACGCACTGCACTGCACCATCAGCAAGGCCAAGGTAGGCCCTGTGCCAGCCGCAGCTCGGGCAGGAAGCAGGCAGGGTCCTGCCCATCCTCTCTGAGCAGGCTTCCCTGGTGTTTGGAGTGCAGTTGCCCACCTCCCAAATCGGCCAGGATGGCATAGGTTGGGATCACAGAAAGCCAGGCGGCTTTTAGAGCCTGGGAGGGGTCACAGAGGAAGGGGGGAGAGAGGGGGGATGTCTTGCAGTGGGGGGAGCGAAGGAGGTTGGATTCCACTGTCCCTGGGTCTCCCCACTCCAGAGTTCCAGGCCCTAGGCTCCCTAGAGTCCCTAAGAAGTTCCTATGCTGGAAGTCACAGGTACCGCTGAAGGAGCTAGTTCTCTAGGCAGGGTGGTAGCCATTGGGTCTGAGCCCCAGAGCCCCGTGAGCCTTTCCGTGGAGAGTCATGGACATCTGTAGACCCAGAGAGGCTGGTCAGACCCTATTCCCTGTGTTCCTCTGTGGCTCTGCATTGAACCTGTGTCTGTTCCGTGGTCTCAACCATACTGTTCCCTTCATACTGCTCCCTCTGGGAGAAAGGTGCCAAAGCTGATATTTTCCAGAAAGGTAAGGGCCCGTGTGGCCATCAGAGAGCCTTGTAGGACTGCAGCAGGGCCCAGGCCAGCCCGGCACACCTGAAATAGCTTCTGAGCACTGCCTGGCCTAGACCTCACTTAGCACCCCAACCTGTAGTATCTTTCTGCCCTTCTCTCTGACCTGCCTTGCCACTGAGGGGCTGCCCTTGGCTCTGTGCCTAGAGGGACACCCCATGCCGTATCTCTATCCAGCCTGGGTCACTCGTGTGAACTGCCAGGGGCACTTATGGGGACCATCAACTTTGGGCTCTGGGCCCAGGTTGGGTACTTGAAGGCCCAGCCACTCCATCCTGCATCCCTGCTCACTCCTCTGATACCTTTTTAGGCTGTGATAGCCCAGGGAACAGAGATGAGCACCTGGTGACCCCAGTCTGGCAAGGGAGAGGCGGGCCGCAGGGCCAGGCAAAGCCCATCCCACCCTTCCTCCTGCCTTAGCAGAGCTTGTCCGTGCTTGGGGACCAGCTGTCAGGTCACTCTGGTAGAGCCCAGCTTCCCCTGCCCCACCTCAGAGCCTAGAGTTCCTGCCGTCTTCCCCCTGCTCCAGGTGTGTGTGTGTGTGTGTGTGTGTGTGTGTGTGTGTGTGGTGCATCCATGCCTATGTGCACACATTTTCATGGATGCCGGTATACACAGAGGTGAGCACCAGAGGCCTGTGAACCTCAGTGACCCTGTTCTTCTCTGTAAGTGTCTACAAAAAGGAGGACAAAGCCTGGGAAATACTGAGGCCCCAGAGGGGAGCCTCAGAGTGTAAGCTGAAGCAGGGCAGGGTTCACGCGCAGAGCCTCATGGGAATCCATGGTATATGGATTTCCCAGGATGCACTCTGATTTGGTGTCTCAGTTAATTTTCTGTTGCTATGATAGAGCACTGACCAAAAGCAACTTGGGAAGGAAAGGGCTTGTTTTTATCTCCCAGCGCGTAGTTCATCCTCCAGGGAAGTCGGGGCCGGTACCTGGAGAGAGGAGCTGAGGTAGAGGCCTGTGAGGAGTGCTGCTCACTGCCTTGTCCCTCCTGGCCCACTTTCTTCTCATACACGCCCAGGACCATCCACCCGGCAGTAGCATGGGCCATAGTGACCCGGTCTTCCCACAGCAAACATCAAGAAAATGCATCATGGTCTTGTCCATAGACCAATCTAGGGGGACATTTTCCCTTCTCAGATGACCCCACCTTGTATCAGGTTGACATAAAACTAACCAAGTCACATGGTCTCCCTTATCTCCCAGGAGAGGATGCATCTAAATTTGTTATCTGGAATAGGGCTCACCTCACATCCCGTGTGGCTGATGAACCAGGCAGGAATAAAATACCTGGTACCCAGCACTTTGTCTTAACAGGGTACTGCCAGGGGACACGTCTACCCACAGGTAAACTTAGGGCCCGCCTTTCCAAACAGTGCACAGAAAACCCCAAACAGAGCCACAGCACTGTGAGACCAGTGTTACTTCTGAACTGTAATAAAATATCACACACATGAAGCTTAGCAGCGGAGTGCTGGGCCCAGTGACTGTGTTACATCACCACTGTCCATCCCAGAGCCTTTGAGCCTGTCAAACGGAAGCATCTTGTCCTCAGAACAGCTGCCTAATTCCCCTTGACTCTCCTCACTGGCCCAAGCTGCCCCTCCCCATTGTCTCCAGGGACTTTGTAGGAACAAAGTCATACAGTTTCTGTCCCTGGGCACCAGGCCATCTCACCACATGGTGTCTCTCTAGGCTGAGCACTAAGAGGCCCAGCTTTGACTATCCAAAAGGTTCCAGTCCCTAATACCTAGCAAACAGTAGCCTCAGGGCAGAGCAGGGACAACGAGAGCTTGACTTGGGGACAGTCCATCCTGTATAGGCCAGGTCCTTCCTGTCCCCTCAATGCTAGTAGTATGGCCCCATATAGCACCTCCTTGTCCATCTCTAAGATAGTGGCACCTGCTTTTATCCCTGGAGACACTGTAAGCTGAAGGGATCTGCCTAAGACAATCCTACCTGTGGCTGAAGATGGCCTCCTGGCCCGCTCCTGGATTCAGTCAGCTCCTGGGGTGGGGTGGGGGGCAGCTACATAGGCTCCTGCAGAACAGACCACAGACTCAGGGACAGGGAGGCTGCCTGAGCTAGAGTCGCCGCCGTATGAACTCACCTCCGGATGAGCCCATCATCCCTTGCTTCTGCCCCATGTGTGGTGCTCTGGGGTGCCCAGGGACCTGCTAGATAGACAGGTAACATCAGGGACTCCATCACAGACGAGGGAGGCAACAGGCAGGACATGCCTCACCGCCATCTTAGCATGACAGCTACCTGTCCCAGCCAGCCCTATGGATACGCTGGGCCTCAGAAGTTGGACTTCTATGGACTTGCACTGACTGTGGTCAATCTCCTGCCTCAAAGATTTACAAAGGCAAAAAGAAAGCAGTGAAGAGATTGTAAACATGATGAGCAAAGGTGCAGGAAGTAGAAGTAAAACAGGAACCCTCAGTTGTCCCCTACTCAGGCTGGGCCCCTATATCCCCGGATGCCCCAGGGCAGCGGCCCTTACTCCCTAGGGGTGAGGAGCTGGCAGGGGGCCATTACCAAGGCACACACATTGCCCCCAGGTCAAGCCCCAGTAGCTCTGAGTCTAGCTTCAATCCCCACCCTTACCCCAGCTACTTCTCTGATCTCCTCTGAGGGGAGGGGGGCGGGGAGCCCCACCCATTCGCCTGCGCCTGCATTCCTCCTTGCTTTGTCCCATGTGGACCTTGGGAATGATTAACTCTTTACCTGTGAAAAAGCTGAGACTGCTAAGTGTCTGCCCCACTCACTAGGGAGTTCACAGGCCTGGGGCCACACAGAAGAGAAATGATGGGTGTGCGGGTGGGTGGGTGGGTGGGTGCCCCACCTAAAACCTCTTCCAAGCCACAGAGCTGGACCTGGAAGAAAGATCCAGGCACAGTCTGAGGGCTTTACTGTTGCAGACAGGTACCATGACCAAGGCAACTCTTATAAGGGTAACATTTCATTGGAGCTGGCTTACAGGTTCTGAGGTTCAGTCCATTATCATCAAGGTGGGAGCGTGGCAGCGCCCAGGCAGATGTGGGGCTGGAGGAGCTGAGAGTTCCACCTCTTGTTCTGAAGGCAGCTAGGGGAAGACTGATCTTAAAGCCCACACCCGCAGTGACACACTTTCTCCAACAAGGCCACACCCACTCTAACAAGGCCACATCTCCATATAGTGCCACTCACTGGACCAAGCTTATTCAAACTACCACAGGCACCTGGCCAGGAATGGAGGAGCCATTCCAGATGTGTGCATCTGGAATGTAGGCCATGAGTACCTCTGCCGCCTCCCTAGCCCCCACTCCCGTAGGCCTTCAGCACCAGAAAGGAGTAAACATAATTCCCAGGTTAGCTGAGCCCTTGTGAGTCCTGGCCCTGAGCTGTATGTTCCGGAGCTGGCAAAAGAAACCAAGGTCAGAGTTAGCAAGGGGCGCCATCTTGAGGAAGGACACGCCATGGCAGGCAGCCTGCACCGTCTAGAGACACAAACCAGCACAGCAAAGCAGAAGGAAATGGTAGTGGCAGCTGACCTCCAGGACTTGGAACAAAGTGCTTTCCCAGCATCCACAGGCATCTAGGGATGAGTACACATCCCCTCATGGAGACTCGGGGTCCAAAAGGAGTGGAATGTGGAAAGTGGGGAGAGAGACAGGTCTCCCCAAGTTTAGAGCGAGGTGTGTCTTCTGGGTTGGGTTTGTCAGGAAAGTAGGAAGCGAAAGGCCCCGGGGTGGAGTGTGGGGGAGGGAAACCTACCCCAGCACTGTTAGGTTCTATCCAGGGAGCTTGGAAAGGTCAGAGAGGAGGTCCCCACTCAGCAGGCCTCGTGTTTCCTCCCTCTCAACTCACACCGTCTCTGGTCTCTGCTCAGGGCCTGAAGCCAATGGACCACAATGGACTGGCTGACCCCTACGTCAAACTGCACCTGCTGCCCGGAGCCAGCAAGGTGAGGGAGGGTTCCTGGCCTGCTCGGTGCTCGCTCGTGGCCTCTCTAGAACCTCCCAAGTCCATTACCTGTCTGCTAAGTGGGCCCCAGAGAATGTCCAGGTTACATTACATACTGAGCCATTCCCTACAGGACCGCCCCATAGCCACCACCTCTGTCCTGCTGCTGTTGCCAGAGTCTGGGGACAGGGTGCTTCTCACATTAGTTTTCTGTGATTCCCACCACTTGGCCCATCGCCTGCCTGGTCTGCTGGTCGCCAGCCAGGCAGGCTGCACTGACTGGACCCAGAAGTCAAGATGCCAGCAGGGCTGTGTCCATTCTGGGGACAGTCATTCCCTCTCCTTTCCAAGTAGGGGCTGCACACTCCCTAGCTGCGCTCCCGCAGAGCCATGCTGTCTCTCCTGGCTTCTCTTCTGACCTCTGTGACCACAGAGCTCTTCGAATGCCTCTGATAAGCGTGCTGTTCTTAAGTCAGCTAATTAACAGTGCCAGTTTCGATCCGGGCGGTGGTGGCGCACACCTGTAATCCCAGTACTCTGGGAGGCAGAGGCAGGTGCATTTCTGAGTTCGAGGCCAGCCTGGTCTACAGAGTGAGTTCCAGGACAGCCAGGGCTATACAGAGAAACCCTGTCTTGAAAAAAACAAATCCAAAAACAGTGCCAGTTTCACCTCCCACCTCAGGTCCACTCCGCTGTGTCAGAGAGCGCCTCTGTGAACGGAAGGACCAGGCCTGCCAGCCTTGAGGCCACACTCATTCAGGACCAAAATATGATCGCTCTGTCTTTTTCCAGGCAAATAAGCTCAGAACAAAAACTCTACGGAACACTCTGAACCCCTCATGGAACGAGACCCTCACTTATTACGGGATCACGGATGAGGACATGATCCGAAAGACCCTGAGGTGGGTGAGGGCCCCTGCGCCTACACCCCACCCGGGGACACCCTACCACTTGTGAATTCCCACTGACTGTGGAAGCCAATCGCCCCCAGGATCTCCGTGTGTGATGAGGACAAATTCCGCCACAATGAGTTCATCGGAGAGACTCGAGTGCCCCTGAAGAAGCTGAAACCCAACCACACCAAGACGTTCAGCATCTGCCTGGAGAAGCAGCTGCCGGTGAGTGAAGGAAGGCTCCGGTGCCCCAGCCGTGCGGGAGTTTACTGAGCAGCTACTACATGCCAATGCTATGTTCCAGGCACAGTTGTGGGGAGATGGAAGGAACTTGCTTCCTGTTGCTGGCACAGGGGTGGGGCTAATTCATGGAGCAGAGAGCATAGTGGAGGGGGAAAGTTTAGGAGGGGACATCACAGGAGTGGCAGGGGCTCATGGCACCCTTCACAAGTGGCAAGGTAACAGTTCTCACGGAGCTGAGCACTAAATCTAAGACCTGAGTGAAAAAGAAGCACTCTTCCACTGAGCTACATCCCTGCCCTTTTAAAATTTTACAAAATTTTTAAATGTTCATGTGTATGTAATGTAGTGTGTATGAGTGTGTACATGTGTATACATGTGTGCATGTGTGTAGTCTATGAGTGTGTGTACAGTGGGCAGATGTACGAATATGTAGACTTGTATATAACATAATGTGTATGAGTGTGTGCATGTGTATGTATGTAGTGTCTATGAGTGTGTGCCTGTATATAATGTAGTGTGTATGAGTGTGTACATGTGTATGTATATGCAGTCTGTAAGTGTGTGTGCAGTGGGTAAATGTGTGAATGTATAGACTTGTATGTAACTTAGTGTGTATAAGTATGTGACCATGTATGTGTGTGTAATGTATCTGAGTGTGTGCCTGTATGTAACATAGTGTGTGTGTTCATGTGTGTGCTTATGTGTGTGTACATGTGTATATGTATAGTGTGTAGTCTGTGAGTGTGTGTGCAGTAGGTAGGTGTGTGAATGTGTAGACTTGTATGTAACTTAGTGTGTATGAGTGTGTACATGTGTGTGCACATGTGTGTATATAATCTATGCAAGTGTGTGTGCAGTGGGTAGATGTGTGAATGTTTAGGCTTGTATGTAACTTAATGTGTATGAGCATGCATATATGTGTGCACATGTGTGTGTAGTCTATGTGAGTTTACAAGCAGCAGACAGATGTGTGAATGTGTAGGCTTGTCGTCAACATAGAATGTCTTCTTTAATTTCTCTTCTCCTCAGCTTTTGAGACACAGTTTCCCACTGAACCCAGCACTCACTAGCTACTCTCACTGGCTGATCTGGGACTCTCCTTTGTCCGCCTCCCCCAGTGGTAGAATTACAGACTTGAGCCACCAAGCCCAGATTTCCAAGCCAACGGCGCTGGGGAGGGATCCAGCCTTACACAGCAGGCACTTGGCCGACTGAGCCATCCCACCTACCCACCCCAAACAGAATCTTGCTAAATTCCCCAGACTGGCTTGAACTTCCTCTATAGCTCAGATTGGCAGTAAATTCTTTTTTGTTCTGCTGGTTGTTTGGTTGTGTGTGTGTGTGTGTGTGTGTGTGTGTGTGTGTGTGTGTGTGTGTATGTGTGTGTGTGAAGTCATGGTTTTACTGTGTAGCCCTGGCTGTCGTGGAACTCCCTCTGTACACCAGGCTGGCCTTGAACTCAGAGATCTGTCTGCTTCTGGGATAAAGAGGATGGCTTCCACCACCACCTGGCTGGCAGTGAATTCTTGGTCCTCCTGTCTCAGCTTCCTCAGTGACTATGAGTACAGCCCTGGGACACAAGGCAGGGCATGGTATTATTTTAACAGGCTCCCTGCCTGCTGGGCTCAGAATGGCCAGAAGCAGAGGAGGCGAGGGTTGGAGGCACGAACCAGATAGAACGGGCTGGATGGTGACAAAGGCCTGCCGCCGCCGGGGCAGTTCCTGGTCTGGGGAGCCGTCACTAAGGACAGCTCAATTGGAGCGTGTTAGGCCAGGGGAGTCGTGAGATGCCCAGAGGAGACAGCACATAATTCTCTCCGAGACACTGTATTGTTCGGCATGATGTCAGGACAAATTTGGCTCCCAGTTGTCTTCAGCAGCTGAGCCCTCCCAGAACCTGTTCCCTTCCAGTCACTCTCCTGCCTGCCTTCTCGCCTCGTCTCTGTCCTCTGGTTTATAGGGCGCAGGGTCTAGGGAGCCCCGATACTCAAGGCTAAAGATGGGTTAAGCCCTTTATTTCCTAATGTTCAGGATAGGGCTGTTTCCCCAAAGCCTAAGCCAAACAGAGAAAGACCCAGGGAAAATGGCTACTGCAAAAGGTGGAGCCAAGTCCAGCACTTAGAATCCACCCAGCAGCTGAGACGTACCTTTGTGTGTGGCTTTGTCAGGTTGCATTCTCATGTCATATTCTCTCCATTCAGGTGCATGCATGGTGGGTAGAACCTTCAATGTTGTGGTATTAGTCACCTGACATAGCTGACCCAGATTTCCCAAATGGCCTATACCTCACAGGAGGGCACTACCAGCTCCCATACCCAAGTTCTGACCTCAGATGAAACAAAAGTCTGTGCATATGGGTGCATGAATGTTTGTGGAGTGTATGTGCAATGTGTATATGTGTGTGTATATGTATGTGAATGAACACGCATGCGTATGTGTTGAGTATTCCAGAGACATCTTTGGCCATTGCTGAGCCTCCCTGGAATTTGCTACTTGCTCATCGGCCAGTTTGTGGATACACGGGGACCATAGACGTGGCATTTTGGATTGCAACTCTGTTTGTAAGGACATATTTTTGTGTTTTAAATTTTATACTCAATAGTTAGTTGTTCTAAGTAAATAGCTGGTTCAATGGCTGTCATGTAAAACAGCCCAAAGATGGTAGTGTCATCTGCCTTTGAAAACTCTCTACTTGCAGAGCCTAGACTGCCACACCTGCACCATGGTCATGACTGCTTGAGTATCAGGTTTAGAAGGGTGCCGAGGTTGTGTTTGAACTCAGGGTGAATGCTGGGATCGATTACCCATTGTCTGCTCTGGGCATGCAATTTGGAGAAAGCCCTGTGGGTCACAGGCCTCCCTTCCTCACCTCACAGGACTGTCACCTCCAAGAAGGTTTGGACATGGCCACATGGGGACTCAGGTCAGTCCCACACAGAGCACAGCTGCGAGCAAAGGCTGAGGCTGTCAAAGAGGGGCTAGCAGGGCCTTGAGGAGGGACCCTCAGGGGACGTGAGCTTCCACCTGGGCATGTCTGGGCGGCTTTACTGGAGTATGGGAAATGGAGGAGATTTTAGCTGTCAGGACATGGAGGGATGGAATGTGGAGGCCCACGGAGGGGGCTGGGCATCTTCCCACCAGGCTCCAGCTGCCTTGAGGCTTGAAAGGTAGCAAAGCTCTGTCTTTTAGGCTCTTGTGGGGAGGACCCTCCGCCCCCACAGACTTGCTGGGAGTGGATGGAGCTAAGCAAAGGCATGGACGAGGCGCAGGCTTGGAGCTAAAGTCCACAGAGAAGGCAGATTTGAGTGTGAAGAGGGGCACAGCAGGCTGGGTGACTTCCCACCCGGGTGACAAATGTCTGCTCTACAGACCAGGCCATAGACTATAGCAGCTGCAGGAGAAAGGGAAATGGGGGCAGGGAGGAGGCTGTGTTCCAGAAAAATTATACTCAAGGACACAGAAGTTACCTGTCTACCTTCCCTTACTCCTTCCCCACCTGCCTGCCTTCCTTTTTCCCTTCCTCCTTCCTTCCTTCCTTCCTTCCTTCCTTCCTTCCTTCCTTCCTTTCCAAGCTAGAGATGGACCCAAGGACCTCACCTGGCAAGCGCTAACCACTGAGCAGCACCCCCAGCCCTCCAGGATTCATGGATCTTTTATATCCAAGCCTAGCTACTTATATCAACAGGTGGACACGAGGGGAGGAGATTAGGGAAGGCCTCACTTTCTGCTTAGCCAAGAAGGTGGAGACAGACAAGCACAGCAGAGTGACCGCCCTCTCCTACAGGTGGACAAGGCGGAGGACAAGTCCCTGGAGGAGCGAGGCCGCATCCTCATCTCCCTCAAGTACAGCTCCCAGAAGCAGGGCCTGCTGGTGGGCATCGTGCGTTGCGCACACCTGGCTGCCATGGATGCTAACGGCTACTCGGACCCCTATGTGAAAACGTGAGTGTGCGGCCAGGCCTGTGATTGGCTTCCCTGCTCGCCTGGGAGAGCCAGGGTCCTGTATGGCTGGAGCCAGCGCCCAGCATGGCAGGCGCTAAGGAGTATCCAGCATTGTCCACCAGGGCGTTTTCTTCTGGGTTCTTTTTGTGATTCTGGATTATAAACACAGCCATCATTTCATAGATGGGGAAACTAAGGCCTGCAGAAGGGTCACCCACTGGGAGAGAGAATAGTTATCTCCCTTTGGACTTAGGGAACATGGTCGCATGTAATCCAGACTGCCCTTGAATTTTCTGTGTAGCCAAATTCAGGTTACATGATCTTCAGATTCTATATCCTCTACCTCAAATACGACCGCGGCAACTGGTGGTGTGAACTGCCACACATGCGCATCTGCTACTGGAGATCAAACCTGGGTCCAGCGAGACAAGGTCACTAGCAGCTCACAAGCAAGTTCTAGCAGGAGGCAGACCCAGTGCCTGGAGCCAGGAGGCTTGGAGAGCTGGCAGGAGACCTTCGCCAAGTCTTCCTGTGTGCCCGCCTCCCTACACTGATAGTAAAGCTATAATAGACACCACTAGCGGTTGTGCCAGTGGCCTGGACTCCGCAAGAGTAGAACTGGAGGGGGTTAGGCTGCTCTTAGAGATCCTGGGGGGGGGCGCGGGGGGCTTCTGGAGAAAAGGGGCAAGTGCCACGGAGCCCACCCTTAGTGCTCGGCACTCTTCACAACAGCGTAAACCTCATCTGCAGGGACACTCACAACTACCTGTAACTTCACGTTCCAGGGGCTCTGGTGCCACCTCCTGGTCCCAGAGGGGACCAAGTGTACACAGAGTGCACATAGACACGTGCAGGTGCTCACACATGCACATGAAATAAAAAATTAAAAATCAGCTGGGCGGTGGTGGTGCACGCCTGTAATCCCAGCACTCTGGGAGGCAGAGGCAGGCAGATTTCTGAGTTCAAGGCCAGCCTGGTCTACAGAGTAAGTTCCAGGACAGCCAGGGCTATACAGAGAAACCCTGTCTCCAAAAAAAACAAATCCAAAAAAAAAAAAAAAATTAAGATTCTAAAAGAAAACAAGCTTTCTTCTGAGCATGTGCAGACTTTTCTAAGTTACAGAGAGACGGTCATGTGTGCAGCATTTGCAGTGGCTGGGGTATCGTACAGAATCTAGGGGCGACTTAGAAGTCTATAGCAGGTCGTGGGGGGTCTGTGCAGATGCCAGCTCATTTTATGTAGGGATTTGGGCATCTATAGCATCTATAGATGTGCCAACATCCACAAGTGCCAAGGGTCATGAAAACCACTCCCGAGTAGAGACAGGGAGGGACAGAGCAGTGACATTGGAGGGTCACCAGGTGTGTCACCTCAACCTGTCACACTGCATTTCTCTTCAGACAGAAATGAGGTGTGGAGTAAGCATAGCATTAACATCTGAAATCAGATGGGATTCAGTGACAGTCTGCTGGGTCGTGAACTCCAACCCCAGGCCATGTGGGAGGTGACCCAGAACCCAGGGTCTCCTCCCTTGGTACTGACTTGCACAAGCAAAGTAGATGGAGCCCTGGAAGGATGTTTTTGAGGCTTGGGGCTCCTCCCTGCCACTAGAACTTTCTCAGCATGCCATCTGTCCTCTGAGTCAAGATGGAGAAAGACTGCGGAGGTTCAGTACAAGTGAAGTTTCCTCCCTCTTTGCAGGAGCAGGGGCTGAGACAGGATCTCACTGTGTACCCCAGGCAAGCCAGAAACTTGTGATCCTCCTGCCTCAGCATTCCAAGAACTGGAATTGCAGGCATGCACCACCAAATCCAGCCCTCACCTGGTTGAATCCAAAGGACCACTGCATACAAAAAGCCAGCTGTTTTGCTCTTACCCAGAACCCCCTTAGCTCCAGGCATCCTCTGACCTGTTGTCTATCCCAGCAGCATCACCTTTTCCAGATTTCACATCAAGCATCATACGGATACTGCTTGGTTGTGCTTCTCTCCTGCAGTGAATGATTTGACTAAGGTTCACCCACACAGTATATACACTGGGGATGCCATCTCTGATATGGCTACATAGCTTTTGGTATATACAGAAGACATGAATTAATTGTTGATCAGTTTACCAGTTGAAGAGCACACAGGCTGTTTCAATTTTGGATGACTGTGTGAACTGGCCATTAACTGGTATCGTGTAAGCCAGGCCCAGCAGTGCGCACATGACATCTTAGCACTTGGGAAGTGGAGGTAGAAGGATGGACGGTTCAAGGCCAGTCTGGACCATACACTGAGAACCATGGAAGCCAAGACTTATAGCAAGACTAACTGTGTCACAAATACAAAACAACCCACAGTGTCACATACATCTTCACTCCGCTCCCTTTGTCATTACCATTTGTTAACACATACTTCGTAATGTTTGCTCTAACAAACCAGTATCACTCATATAACAGACCATCAACTTGAAGCTGGGTATGATGGTCATGTCTGTAATCCTAGCACTTAGAAAGAAGAGGCAGGAGGATCAGGAGTCAGGGTCCTCCTAACCATCCTAGGAGACTGAAAAGGGTGTGTGCTTGTGGAGGTCAGAGGTCCTTTCTCTCCCTCCACCATGTGAGCTCCAAGGGCATCAAACTCATGAACTCACATGGGCAGGCCTGGGCAGCGAGTGTGAAGCCCACAGCAACCTGCTGGGCCTGCAGAAAGGACTTTAGAACAATAGCACTCCGCTTTTCCAAGGGCAGCATTTGGCAAAAACCAGACAAGAAGCTTGGCTCTGGGCAGTATGCCATTGGGCATGTTAACCCTCTATATAGACTGTGTTGAGGTTCCCAGTGCCACCCACTAAACAGAAACAAGGCACTTGTCGCACAGTTGTCTGGGCAGGGACAGGGTGGGAGGTTCTGCAAAAGAAAATTCAGCCTGTGAATGACTTACTTCCTGTCGTGGAGAAAGGAGATTGAGCCTGGCTTCCAAGCACCACCTCTTTTGTTTGTTTGTTGAGACAGGGCTTCTCTGAGTAGCCCTGGCTGTCCTGAATCTCACTTGGTAGACCAGGCTGGCCTCGAACTCAGAGATCTGCCTGCCTCTGCCTCCTGAGTGCTAGGATTAAAGGCTGTGCCACCACCGCCCAAGCACTACTCTTGCCAGCCATAACACCTGCTCACTCCACTTCTCTGGGTCCAGGAGATTAAAATTCAGGGAGGGAAAGGCAGGGGCTTTGTCTCTAGAGGAATCAGCCCTGATAACTGCCAAAAGACCCTTCCTCAAGGCTCTAACAATCGAGTGAAGCTAGCCCAGCTCGAGGGATACACTGAAAAGCTGAATTTTACACTTGAGAAAAACGGATTTTATGGTGCGTGCGTGCGTGCGTGCGTGCGTGTGTGTGTGTGTGTGTGTGTGTGTGTAAGCTCTTAGCTCTTGGGACTGGGGCTAAAAATCAGTTTATAGAGCATTTGCCTTGCATGTGTGAGATCTTGCATTCAGTGTCTAGCACTACAATAATCCCAGGGCCTCCTCCCACCCAGAAAAACCCGACAATTCCTGAGCAAGGGACAAACTCTGGTTTATAAAATTGGCTTTCCTATGGGGGGGGGGGGCTCCAGCTTTGTAAAGATCACATTTCCAGAGAATAGAAACATCCTCTTCTGGGGACACAGATGTGCCTGAGTAACCCTGCAGGTGCCTCAGTGTCCCCCACAGGTGGACAGGCCAGGGTCTCCAGGTTAGGACAAAGGTCACCAGGGATGCATCTGCAGGGTTGAGCTGGGCCCATAGCATTCTGCAAGCACCATCTGCAGCTCACAGCTCACCAGCCCAGCCTCTGATTGTCCCCAATTATCATTCCAGATACCTGAAGCCAGATGTAGACAAGAAATCCAAGCATAAGACCGCAGTGAAGAAGAAAACATTAAACCCAGAATTCAATGAGGTATGGCCAGGGGCCGCTGGGCTTCATGAGAGCTGGGGGCTAGCCTGGGCTGCGTGGGGGTCTGGAGGAGCCTGGTCTTCAAAGGGGTGCTGTGGGAACTGAGAAGCGGTAGGAGAAGGTGGCAGCAGCTGCCAGAAGAGCCCTCAGCCATGGTGGGTAAGGCTCTACCATACCGAGGGCTCTGCAGTGGGGAAGCTCATGGGACTAGGGAACCTTCTAGAAGGTCGATGTTGATGGAGGTAGGGGTGAAAAGAGAGAATGTTAAGCAGGTCCTGAGTGACCTTCAAATGACAGAGGAAGGAAGATGTGAAGAGAATGAGGAGACACTCTGTGAGGACTCTAGACAGCCCAGCAGGTGTGTCAAGATGGCTCTGAACGCAATGAGCCCAATACCATAAGCTTACTGCAGGATGTTTTTGCAATTTCTGTTTGTAACTCAATTGCACAGATTTCAAGCATGAACTTTATGTAGATGAGAAGGCCACCGCACAACACCTAAAGTGAAGACACACCTTCTAGGGCCACTGGTAGAACAGGACAGTAGGTTCCCAGGTCCTCAGAGCAGAGGGTGGGACCCGGACCCCAGACCTGGGCATCTTCCACTGAGTAAGTCAGAAAGATGCAGGCACAGATTTACAGGCAGAGGTAACGGCAGGTGCTCGGGAAGCAAGGCCGGCCCCAGAGGATGACAAAGATTCTTTGCAGCCAGGGTCTCAGCAGCATCCAGGAGGGCGCAGCTGGAGGGAAGGGAGGCACGTGGGTAGAGGGAGGGGCCTGCTGAGCCTCCCTGCAGGAAGAAGTGAGCAGTTTAGCTAGTGGCCCCCACATGACCACCTCGATGCTTCAGCACAACACAGACATCTCAGCCAAGGGGCCTTGGCTCTAACACGCTCTTCTGGCCAGCAGGAGTTCTGTTACGAGATCAAGCATGGAGACCTGGCCAAAAAGACCCTGGAGGTCACTGTCTGGGATTATGACATTGGAAAATCCAATGATTTCATCGGTAAGGAATATGAGGGGAAGGCCACTTAGCTGTGTGCCTGTCCGAGAACCACTTACCCCTAGTGAATGGGATCTCAGACACGCTCCAACCTATACTCACGTGACAGAAGACAGGCCCAGGGAGGGGAGGAAGCCTGGGAAGGCCTCACACATCTGTGGTGACAGAGAATGATGATGGTCAGCTCCTGAGTGGGTCAGCACTGATAGCCTCTGCTGGCCATGGCACTGATACACAGTGGGCCACTGTGGCCTTCCTCCCTTTTCACTCCCTACTCTGTGCCATGGAACTCGGCCCCACACGGTTCCGGTCTCTGGCAGAGGAAAAACCTGACGTCAAACCCCGGGTCAAGTGGGCAGGGTGTGGCTGAAAGCTAGGGGCTGCCCACACACAAATGAGCAGGAGGGAAGGCCTGGAAACTGGGGTCACTGAGTCCCCAGCTGCCCCTCTGGTCTCTTCTGCAGGTGGAGTGGTTCTGGGCATCAATGCCAAGGGCGAGCGCCTGAAGCATTGGTTTGACTGCCTGAAGAACAAGGACAAGAGGATTGAGCGTTGGCACACACTCACCAATGAGCTCCCAGGGGCTGTACTCAGCGACTGACTGTCCCATCTGCTGCCACCCACCCTTGCCACCCGGCCCACACAGGTCCAACCCTGGGCTTTCTCAGCTGCCACCAAGGGCTGTGGCCCTCACAATGGGCAAGATCCAGGTTGTCTGCTCGGACATAGCCACTGCGGCCCCAGCTAGGAGGCTAGGAGGCCAAGAGCACCCAGCCTCCCTCAGAGGGACAGGAAAACACAACACAAAACCTGTTTCAGCTCCCCTGGCACCCAAGAGGACCAGAGCTGGGAGGAGTCCTCAGCCTCAGCTCTGTCCAGAGGAAGGGCTATCTACAGCGGGGACCTATTGGCGGTGAGGGTGGAGCCCTGCTGAAAGAACAGAAGTGGGGGAGCTCTGGCTGCCTGGAGACCAGAGAGGACCACGGGCGGCGGAGCCCAGGACTCCAGGACAACGTAGCCAGCCAGAGCTTCCAGCTCGCTTATGCCTAGCATTGATGGACAGAGAGAGTCTGTGAGCCTCTGGGGTGGGGGTTCCCAGGTTAGCAGGGCATCTGGCTGCACATATTGCTTCAAATGGGTGAGGTGTACCGGGAGCAGCCAGTTGTCTGCAGAGGCTGTGGGTACTGCCGACCAACCGATGAAGGGTGGAGGGCAGGGAAGGCATCCTGGAGGAGTCAGGGCTCAGCACAGTCTTGAAAAACCAGCTGTGGCTTGAAAGCTAGGAGAAAACCAAATGCAAACAAGAGGAGGCCTGAAAGAGGGTACCTCCCAGTGGGCAGGGAGCATGGGGGCGCAGGGCTGCACTGGGGAAGCACTGGGTTGTCAGGCAGGAGCTGGCTTGGAGACGTGTACAAGCACTCGGGGAGCTGAACGTTCAAACCAAGCTCTCCCGTTTGATCTTGCTCCCAAGGGGCCTCAATGCACTCTGCTCCTGTTCTCAACATAAATATCCAGCCAGCTTCAGGGGAAAGAGAAGGGGATCCTACTAAGACGGAAAGGGGCAAGCATCCCTCCACCCAGCTGACCCTCCCTTCACCCCTTGGCCCAGGCTGGTGTTAAGCCCCTCACAGCTACCCGTGGCATCCTGGCCCTATCAAGATTGTTGGTTCCCTTCAGGACTAGCCGTGGAAAATAGTCTTGTTTGGGGGGATAGGGGTTCTGCCCTCAGGAGCTGAGAGCTCTGGCCTCACTTTCTAGGAAAGGGTAGGACACCAGTCAGTCTTGAAGCTCCTGACTGCCTCCTGCCAACTGGGATTCAGGAACAGGGGGAACAGGGAACCACAGAGTTCCACCATCATCTCAGAGCTCCATTTTCCTCAACCCATCACCAGGTGATAAGACAGTGGGGCCCCGCCCTAAGCCAGGAACCCCCCTACAGCTGAAATGAGGACTCAGGGCCTCAGGGCAGGACTCCAATCCAAGTGCTCACCAGCCTTCCCTAGTTGGCAGGGAAAATAGACCTCTAGCTCTCCACAGCACCAAGCCACCTGTTGCTTGTAGAGACTGGGTTTCCCTCTTGAAAAGGCATCACCTATGTTACTGAATTGGCAGGCACCTTCTTATTGAATCTTCGCCATCCTGTGTGGTAGGAGGCATGTCAACCCATTTTATAAATGAAATGGTCCCATAGTGGTTGGTAACCCAAGTGGCAGGGTCACCAAGAGCTGAAGCAGAAACTCCAAGCCCTTTGACCGTCTGAGGACAAGGACTCCAGGTCCTTTCCTCCTGAGTTATTGGAGCTTGGTGAGGTCTGTCATAGAGAAGATTTGTTATTTTCTGCCACCTTACTCTCTAGCTGGCTTTGAAATCATCTGTGCCATTTAGGATTTGCCAAAAGGCCACAGCCAAGCCCTGGAACTCAGCTGTCCCACCCCCAGCCTGAGTCAAGGGACTTAGAGGACAGGCCTAATGTTTTTCCCATACAGCTAGAAACAGGAGCTGGTATTTTAGTGCACCTGGTTGAGTTCTGAGTAACTTAGATTTTGCCTTTTGGGGTGCTTTGTTCAGAGAGGAGCCTGGAAACCTCCTGAAGATACAAACATTTATTAGACATGAGGTGACTGAGGATCAGCAAAAGACAGGACTCAGGTGAACAAGAAACCCGGATCCCTCGGTTGCCCAGGCAGTAAGTGGGCTTGGACCTCAATGATGATCCTTGCCAATCCCAGGACAGGCAGGGTGGGAAGCAGGGTTTCTAGCCACCTCGCGTGTAAGATGAGCCCACTAAAAAGTGATGGAACTTTCCCGGGATCCTGGAATGTTTCTAAATCCCTAGTACATTACATCTCTACTAAAGGGGAAAAGCCCTTTGAGAAGTTGCAGAATCAGTTCAGTCTTTCACTCTAGTATCTTCCTTCTGGCCCATCAGCGTTGCAAAGAGGGAATTTGATACCAAAAACAAAGGTCATTCCAAAGTACTGTCAGTAATCAGGGCATCTCTTGATGCCCATCATCCACTTCGAGTCCTTGTCTCCGCACCGCCCACCGCCACCGTTAGCCAATCCCTGAACGGGCCGGTCTTCCAACCCAGAGGCGGTGACCTCCTGACCTCTAGTGGCAAAAACGAGGCGCTGCACCTCTGGCCCACCCGCCCGCCGAGCTCGGGCCAAGCATGTCCTACCCTTCGTCCTCCAGCCAAATGAACCTCCTGATGCATGGACTCTGGCTGTCGTCGACACAGACTCGTGCACTGCTTACAGTTTTGCTGCCACGTGACGGCTGCAGAATACATCCTCATACTGCAGCGCCACGACACAATTTTTGTAATCTTGTCTGACCTTCCCGAAGGTGTCCTTTTTAAGTCTTGTTAATATTTATAACGATATATAATTCAAAGTAAATGAGAAAGTCGTACTGAGGTCACATTAGCTCGGGAAAACTCCTTAGAAGATCTGGAGGGAACAAGCGAAAGGCAGCTGGGGCTTACATGTGGCGTTTACTTTTGTTTTTGAAATGCACTTGTAAACCAGTCTAGCATCCAACTTGTGGTGATCCTGCCTCTCATTTACTCCTCACCACTTGAAACAGGTTCCCAGGTTACATACTGGGAAACCGGCTCAGAAGTTTGATTATTTAAGGCTGATCAGATACACCTGCCACACAAACCTCGGGATCTGAGTGTGATCCAAATAAAAAAGCAAGACTTTATGGTGTGGCCCACACCTTTACAATCCCAGCACTTGGGAGGCAGAGGCAGATGGATCTGTGAGCTGGAGGCCAGCCTGGTCTACATATCCAGTTCCAGGACAGCTAGAGCTACAAACAAACAAATCAGTATGTGCTGGCGGTGGTGGCCAGGGCCATGAGCAAAGTACTCAGGAGGCAGAGGCAGCAAGATCTCTGAGTTTGAGGGCAGCCTGGTCTACAGAGTAAAGTTGTACAACAGCCAAGGTTATGCAAGTCATTTCAAAACCCCAAGATGTGATGTGACAACAATCCTAGCAATTCCAGGGGCCATGTGGGAAGTGGGGATTGGGGAATTGCCTGGAGCCTTCCTGCCAACTAACCCAGAACACCGGAGAAACATTCCTGTTATCCTGACCTCCACACAACTGAGACAGTTTGCTCACTCAATCTCAACCTATATTTTCCTTCCCTCTCCCTCACTTATACGCACAATAGAATTTTAAAATAATGAGTTAAAAATACTTGTACACATCACACAGGGCTCAAATCAGGATCTCCATGGTCAGGGTGGTCCACGAGGCTAGGATTAGTGTTGATGCTAGGTACCAAGGGCCCACCCTGTGATCGCCACAGGTCGACGAGTTAGAGGCCAGAGAGGGCACTGGGGATGGAATACTTGCGGGGCATATTCCGGGTGGAGGGCACAGATGTGGCCTCTTGGAACTGGGGCAGGCTTCGTATGGCTAGGAAACCCCAAGGAGCCCAGTGTGGCCAAGTACTGACAGAACACCAGTGCACATAAACTATTTCAAATGTAATATTTCTTACCGAACCCAAATGTTCGGGGGATGCTACTAAATCAGGGGCTCACACTTTAGGGGACACTTTGTAGCCCAGGCAATGGTATAACTATCCTTGTAGGGCTAATCACCTTCAGTCTTTCCTGCTTTTAGTAGCTCTAAAAATCTGAAAAGCCCCCACTAGACTTTAGCAGATTTCTCCATGACCTCACACAGTAAAGGCTGGCCTTCAACTCCTGATCCTTACTTCCTGAAGTTCTAGGCAGGTTGTTTTTTTCAGTATCAAATTTGTTTGGACATGAAGGGCTGTGTGGAGATGATGTAGTCTAGAAAACGTGTTGCTCTTACACAAGACCTGACTTGTTTACATGACAGCTCACAACTGTCTGCAACTTAAATTCGAAGGCATCAGATTCTTCAGTGAGCTACAAACCTGTTGCACACACATAACATGAAGGAAAAACATAAAACTTTTTGTTTTGTTTTTTGGATTTGGTTTTTTCGAGACAGGGTTTCCCTGTATAGCCCTGGCTGTCCTGGAACTCACTCTGTAGACCAGGCTGGCCTCGAACTAAATCTGCCTGCTTCTGCCTCCCAGAGTGCTGGGATTACAGGCGTGTGCCACCACCACACAACATAAAACTGTTTTAATCTCCAGCACTTGGAAGGCAGAGGCAAGCAGAGCTCCCGAGTTTGGGGCCAGCCAGCTGGCCTCACTCAGATGGAATTCCTCCAAGGCAGCCAGGGGCTGTGAAGAGAAACAGAATTATTTAGAACTCAGGCTTGCTGAGTCCACACTTCTATCCAGAAGTCCAAACTCTGGACAAGCCAACCTGACAGTGCATCTGTATGGCCAGGCTTGGGTGAGGCCTGGCTGGTGCAGGGCTGCCCAGTAAGCCAGCTGCGGGTGTGTGGAGTATGCCACACTGGTGTACACTGGTGTACACAGAGGTGTACAGCACATCCCAGGTGCTGTCCTCCCAGCACCTGGGAGACGAGGCAGGAAGCCGAAAACCATCCTGGGCTGCATTCCCAGGCAGCCTGAAAAACAGAGACCTAATCTCACAACAAAACAGAACTAGGTATTACTTCACACTAAGGATGAACTCAGCCTGGGGCTCTCAGGGCTGGGTATCTGAAGGGGTTTTGTTTCTAATTCATTGTTTTTGCTTTTTTGAGACAAGGTTTCTGTGTAGCCCTGTCTGTCCTGGAACTCATTCGGTTGACCTGACTGACCTAGAACTCAGAGATCCACCTGCCACTGCCAGAATTTTTTGTTTGGGGGTTTTCTTTTTTTAAAGCTTCATTATTAAAAAATTTTTTTTCCCTGTATACTCATGTTTGCTGGTACTTGTGGAGGTCAGGTGACCATTGTGCTAGAAATGGAGTTACAGGCAATGGTGAAAGACCCAACTGGGTTCTGGGAACTGAACTCGAGTTCACTATGTGTTCTTACTCACTGAGCCATTTTTCCAGGCAGCCCTATCCACTACCCGAATCAAGTCTAGCAATCAGCAGACGTTAGTGTTTGGTGCAGTTAACACTGATACCTGCAGTCCCTGGCTTTGAAAATGGTGTTTTGGGGGCTGGAGAGATGGCTCAGCCGCTGAGAGCACTGACTGCTCTTCCAAAGGTCGAGTTCAAATTCCAGCAACCACATGGTGGCTCACAACCATTCATGAGATCTGACGCCCTCTTCTGTGGGTGTCTGAAGACAGCTACAGTGTACCTACATATATGAAATAAATAAATCTTTAAAAAAAAAAAAGAAAGAAAATGGTGTTTTATGACTTTGATCTTGGCCTTAAACAAGTATGTGGAAACTTTTATGCTAGATATAAAGCTATCAACCATCTGAAACCCCTTTATGACACTGAAGACAACTGTCTCCTACCAATTTGACAGAAAAGGAATTCACAAAAAGCATTATTTCATACGGCAGCGTGTGCTGCAGCGTGTGCAGCATCTGGCCATGTGCATGCCTGAGCTCCTAGCCATCAGGAAAGCTGCTTTGAGTTAGCTAGCCTGTGTGACTGGGCCTTGTATAAAAATCATGGTCCTACACCACATTACAGAAACAGTGTGGCACTTTTAGAAAGTCAACTGCTGTTTTCTAACTGAAGACATTTCCAACCCCAGCATTGCAAAAGGAATGTTTTCTTGACACAGGATATTTACAAATATCCCACACAAACACCTCAGTGCCCAACTGTATCTACTGCAGCACCTTCATTAACAGTTAAGACTGGATGCGATTTAGGAGTTGTTCTTACAGAGACAGAGGTAAACACTACCGCATGATCTGCCTCAGAACTATGCACATGGTGCAGCTGTTTCTGTTAACAGGGGATACTAACAGGGATTCATTCAACTACTGGTCTTGCCGCTGACTTTTACACTAAGAAGTGTAATTCTACTTTAGACCAAGGATTATTTTGACACGATGAGTCTTATCTGGTTGCAGAAGTCAAAATTACACATTAGAAAATGATCCATAGTTACACCTGTGTTAAATGATTGTTGTACTTTAATGATAAATTTAAACATAAATATTGTGTTGCTAACTGGTCTCAAAGACAGGACAATCTACTGACTTAGTTGTTCAACACCAGATTACAAGCAATTCCCCCACCAAATACACATCACTGGGAAACAAATGATTTATGGGATAAAAATGAGGGATATTTTCACATTCAGACAAACAATACTGTCAAATATGTTTGGACTAGAGATTTTATTTTAGAAGTATAAAGGATGGAGGCATAATATATTTGGCATTTTTAATTTAGGTTTGTTTTATTTAAGTTTAATGTTAATTCCATGCTGTGTTTCAGTAAGAACAATACAGATCTGTATCTGTGGCTCCAGTCAGATATCCAGTAGTACAAATTAGCTTCAAGTTACACATACTGAACAAAAGAGGTTGAGCGAGCGAAGGAGGAGGGGAGAAGGGAGGCCGAGGAGGAGGAGGGAGGAGGGACAGAGTTGAACACGCATGCAGGCTTCCATACCACCTTCAATGCTAACCTGCTTCAGAGGGGGAGGAGTCGGCAAGAATGAGCAGCCACGGATTGTTGAACTGTTACCAGCACCATGCTTTTCAGCAACACTTCAGCAGAGTTCCAAACACATTTTACAGCAAAACCATTACAACAAACTCCCCCAAAACACCTCAAGCTAACACCCAATTTAAGTTTAAACATTGGTATAAAATTCAATTTAACAATTAAAAAAAGGAAAAATGACAGCGCATATGCCTCTATTGTGTGATTAATCTTTCTTAGATGCATCACCTAGAAGTCTGATGGCTTTCAAATGTCATTTCCATTTCTAATGATGATCTTGCCACATGTGGCCGGAGACAGTACAGTAATGCTGAAAAAGCCTCTATGCAGTCCTGTTAGTGTCGTAAAGAACCTAAAGCTGGAACCAGTAAAATCCACAGAAATTCACTCTTGCCTTAAGAACTTCTGAAAACTGTTTGTTTGTTTTAAAAAAGGGGGAGGGGAGAAAAAAAAAAGAAAAAAAGAAAAACAACAGGGCAGGAACCTAAATTCTGAGACCAAATGTGAAAGTCAAATTTGGTGGTTCTCAGTGACAATGGGGAACTTCCAAGGGGAGGTGGGGGTGGGGTAGTCAGAGATGGTTTCTCTTGTTGGCTTTTATTACATCTCACTGATTCTCATCTTCCACATCCTGCAGCGCTTCTTTATTCTGCTCTTCACCTGTAAGGAACAAGGCACAGTTACAAAGATAACATTCCAAGCTAAGGAACCCTAGTTTCACTCCAACTGTTAGCAAACACCAGCAGGCAAAGGTGTGCTTCACAGCCGAGGTGCTTAAACCAAGGGCTACCAACCACAGGCCTGAAATAATCAAGTGTTATAGGATGATAAAATTGAAAATTTTAAAGGCTCAGAAATCAAATGTCTGTTAAACAAGCTGTTCAAGAATACACACAAATACTACTTTTAAAATGACCTTCAAGCCTTCCTGCGTTTCTTGAGTCAAATACTCTTTCTTAATAACCTCACCTCTTCAAGAACCAACAGTATTTTGCTTTTGACCTTAGGGTGGGAGCTGTTTGCCCACAAACTCAACATCAGCTATCCTTCCAGGGAATAGAAGTTCCACAGAGGTCTATGGTGTTTGGGGAAGGTGTGCTACTGTATATGAATTTTTTTTTTTTTTTACGGTGGCCAGATAAGCCAAACAGTAGATTCTTTTCTTCAGAGTGAAACACATGGTCACTGAGGTTATTACAGAAGGGCATTTGGGCCAACTTGCATGCTGTTTCTCTTTACTCCTTGAACATGACAATTAGCCTGCTGAGTTTCAACTGTACTGCTAACATGCAAAATAAAGCCAAGTTTATTCACCGGAGGGTCCTCTACCTACTTATAAGCATGAATCGAGTCAGCCAGAGTTAAGAGAAAACATGCGAAGCTTTTACTTAAAAAAATATCAAGTAGGTAAAAATTGTATCCTTTTTGTACATTATGATTTTGGAGAATTATTACTTTGAATTGAAACCTTCAATTAACCAGAGGGCTGGGGTGGGGGTGGCAATACAGCATGTATTTAGCATGCATAAGGCTCTATGTTCAATTCCTAACAATACATAAAAATAAGAACACACATAAACACACACTCAGTTAGTGCTACTGAACCCATTTTTAAAATGCCACCAAACCATTTAACCAACAAAAAGCAGTCTAACAAGAACAGCCTAGACGGCAGGCTTCCCGTCCGTTTATAACACAGACACGTGTAGCATTTATACCGAGGCTGAAGCATCACAACAGCAGGAAGCATCAAGTAAAGTACTCTAGTTTCTTGTAGTGAGAAAGTTTGACATTGATGTGTGATTAATAAGTTACATAAGGCCAAGCCTTTATCACAGCACAAGGGTTCAAGGCCAATATGAACTACAGATTAAGATGCTGACTCAAAAATCAAAGTTGCTTAGAGCACATGGGAGGTTTAACTTATAAGATGGAAAAGACATGCAGAGACAAATGTAATAACCATCTCCTAGAAAAATAGACCATCTCCTAGAAAACCTCTTCAGAGCAATGCACCCACTCAGGAGCTTCTCTCATTTGTAAAAGGAACACACTGGCAAATGTGCAAAGAGACCAAAGGAGCACACAAGCAACTGGCAAACACGGCAGGAGTCCCAGGCACTTAGACACAAGACACCAAAGTCATACATCATATAAGCCACACCCAACTAGCCAAGGCAGATAGCAGGCCATGACTGTCTCCAGACTTAGCACCTGAGAGGGTAGCCAACCAGGTGAGTCTGCAGGACAGGTGCTCACAGGCAAGCTTTATTAGTGAGAACCAAACAGCAGAGCTCCTGCAACACAACATTGACTTACAACGTAGTTTTAAGGGAAGGAAGAGTTGGGTTTTCCTTTAGGAATCTACAGTCAAGGAGAGAGGGAGGGAGATCAGGTGAAAGCACATTACAGGAAAATAAACCACAAGACTAAGGGAACAGTAAACTCTGGTCTTTCTATCTGAATAAACCTCAAGAAATAACCTGCCCAACTTTTTCCTTTACTCCGAAGAATCTCTTTGGCGGTTCACAAATGGGGAGGGGTCCGCCGACACATGTACTCTGCCCACTTCAGGAGGAGGAGAAAGCAGAGCATACACATTTCCTCTCTATGAAACCAGTCCTTTTAAGACTGGTTTCAAGAAACGGACTGAAGACCATGGGAAACAGCAGCTGGATGGTGGTGGTAGTGGTGGCCTTTTATCCCAACAGAGACAAAGACAGACAAATCTCTATGAATTCAAGGCTAGCCTAATCTGCAGAGTTAAGTCCCAGGACAGTCAGGGCTACACAGAGAAAGCCTGTCTTGAAAAACCAAAACCAAGGGGGGAAAAACATAACCATGGGAATCAGCATGATCTGAGGATCAGAGAATGTCTTCCACAGACACACAACATCTTCTGAGATAGTGATGTGGCTCTCGTCTGTTAAGAATACTGGCTGTTACTGATGACATGGGCTGTTTCCAGCACCCACATGATGGCTCACAGCCATCTATAAACACAAATCCCAAATGATCTGATAGCCTCTTCTGGCCTTTGCAGGCACTAAGGAGGCATGGAGTGCTCGTGAGCGCACAAAACACACACAAAATAAAAATGAAACAAAATCATGTTCCAGTGGAGATCAGTTATTAACAGATCTACAGCAAAAATATACATGTAGGTAAGCAAAACACATACGAGACACACCAGAAATTCCCAATTCAAACATTTATAACACATTTTCATGTAAAAGTCTCTTAAGCTAAATGCTGAAAAGTTGCCAATACCATGACAGTAGTATTTCCAAATGGGGTAAGGGCAAGGTGGGTGGCACCTAAGGAAAAACAGCCCCCAGGCTGGCTGCCCTCTGGCTTCTGTAAGTACCACAAACTGTCACCAACACCCCCCACCGCAGAATTTTTAAAACCTAGAAAGAAACAGACTTCACAAAGTTGTCTTCAGACTTCCATGTGTATGCACTCATGCATGGGTATGCACGCATACTCACACACGAACACACACAACTGAAATGTAATTAAGATTAAATATGTATAAATTATATTTTATTCTTTCAATGGGGGGGGGCTTGAGATAAAGAGTTTCAGACACAGGTACACATCTACTACATCCATGCATAACTAGTTTAAAAAAATGTCCTGTTGTTTTTCAGACAGGATTTCTCTGTGTAGCCCTGGCTGCCCTTAGACCTGCTCTGAAGACCAGGCTAGCCTCAAACTCACAGGTGGTACCTCTGCCTCCTGAGTGGTGGGATTAAAGGTGTGTGTCACCAAGCACAGCCTAAAATGGCGTTATAATCCGGTAACACTTTTAATGTCCCAGAGACTTGAAAGGTACAGTGATCAATACTGCTCACCAGGCTCCCAAGTCTCCCTTTAGTCCTTCTTAGAGCTACCAGCCCTCTGTAAGCTGGGGAGCACTCTGCAAAATGCAGCTGAGTATAGTCACTGTGTGGAAAAGTATGCTGGCCCTCTCAAGGCTGGCAAAGAAAGAAGTTCATATCATGTATCTCATTACAACACTTGTCATATAATATATAAATACTTGGTGACCTAGTGAGCTTTTAGAAGCTGAACCAAACAAGTTCTCACATAGGTAGCAAAAATAAAGTAAAAAATCAAACTCAATTTTGCTAGAAAAGGAAGTATATACCATTCATAATCCATGCATATTTCCAAGAACAATCTAACCAGAAACTGTAGTTAGAAGTAATTAAATACAGGCTTCTGCTTGAGTAACACACCTAACATGATTGCAATCAGAACAAACCCCAGGGGCTGGGCAGTGGTAGGCGCATCATCCCAGCACTCCCCAGGTAGACAGATCTCTGTGAATTTGAGTCCACCATGTTTTACACAGCAAATTACGGGATAGCCAGGACTACATAGAGAAACCCTGTCTCAAAAAATAGATAATAAAACCCACAAACTTGGTCTAGAGAAATGGCTCAGCAGGTAAGAGCCATTGAGTTCAATTCCCACAACCACATGGTGGCTCAGAACCATCTGCAATGGGATCATCTGGTGTGTTTGAAGACAGTGATAGTGTACTCATACAGAAAATAAATAAATCTAAAAGAAAAACCCCACAAACTTTGGAGTTTGAGATGTTTCAGCAGTTAGGGAGTGCTTACTGCTCTTCAGAAGACATTTGAGTTGTATTTCATATTCCTTTATCCATATGGTGGTGGCTCCATATGGAAATCACTTCCAGGGGATCTGATAGCCAATTCTTACTTTGCTGAACACTAAATGTGCATGAGATGTTTATGCATGCATGATAGCAAAACACAAAAGAAAGAAGAAAGAAAGAAAAAGAAAGCAAGCAAGCAAGCAAGCAAGAAAGAAAGAATGAAAGAAAGAAGATGGCTCAGAAGTTAAGAACAGTAGTTGTTCTTCCAGAGAGAGAGAGAGAGAGAGAGAGAGAGAGAAGGAAGGAAGGAAGGAAGGAAGGAAGGAAGGAAGGAAGGAAGGAAGGAAGGAAGGAAGGAAGGAAGGAAGGAAGGAAGGAAGGAAGGAAGGAAGGAAGATGGCTCAGAAGTTAAGAACAGTAGTTGTTCTTCCAGAGGACCTGGGTTCAATTCCTAGCACCCACATGGTAGCACACACCTGTACAGTTCTAGGGAGTCTCACCTCTTCTGTCCTCTGAAGGTACCAGGTACACATGTGGTGCACAAACATACATGCAGGTGAGACACCCATACACATACATAAAATAACAACTGTTCAAAAAATAAACCTTATTTTAAAGTTTGTTTCCAATCCCCCTCCCCAAACCAACTGTATAAAACTACCTCATAATAGATCAACCCCAGATAAAACTGATCTTTATAGAGAGGGAAGCACAGCTAAGTATTAGAACATGTGCTTAACATGCACAAGGGTCTAAATTCTACCCCCTCCCCATACACCCCTCCACCTTAAAAAAATCCCAAACACCCACATGGAGGCTCTGTAATTTCAGTTCTAGGAGATCCATTGCTGCTTCTGGCCTCAGAGGCCATTCATGCAGTATACATACATACATACATACATACATACATACATACATACACACACACACACACACAGCCAAAACAAATAAGATTAAAAAAATTAGAAGTTTGTAAAATGAAAAAAGGAAATGATAGTTTCCTGTCATTTTGCCCCTATAGTGACTCAAACAGTATATGTACTAACAAAATGTCATTAAAGGCAAAACTTTTACATATTTGATTATTAGCATAAGATTTATCATGTATGGCAGGGTGGTGGTGGCGCACGCCTTTAATCCTGGCACTTGGGAGGCAGAGGCAGGCAGATTTCTGAGTTCAAGGCCAGCCTGGTCTACAAAGTGAGTTCCAGGACAGCCAGGGCTACCTGTCTGGAAAAAAACAAACAAACAAACAAACAAACAAAAAAAAACCCACACCAAAAAAATAAATAAATAAAAGATTTATCATGTATGAAATTGTCAAATAAACCTTTTACTTTCACTATCAAAGGCCAAAATGGCCCTCAGACACCATTTCCTATAGAAGGAATAAACTTTAATTACCGCAGACAGGCTATGAGTCTGAATTATAGACCAAGATTAAGAAACAGCAGAAGATTTTAGAAGAGACAACCAAAGAGAAGACATCTGGGCTTGCTCACCATCGCCCTGCATGTCTGAGGTCCACAGCGTCAGGTTGTCCCGCAGCAGCTGCATGATGAGTGTAGAGTCCTTATAGCTTTCTTCACTCAGCGTGTCCAGTTCTGCAATTGCGTCATCAAAAGCTGCTTTTGCCAACCTGAAATGAATGTACTATCATTAACCAATTACCAACAAAGATAACAACAATGGTTATTCTACAAGTTATTCTACCATTCTCACTGATATAAAGGTAACAGACAACTGCTAAAAGGTAACTTTGAACAGAAATATGTACGTGCCAATATTTTGTCTAGCTTGCTTTTAGTAATAAAAAAAACTTTTAAAACATTTACACAATCCTGTATAGCTGCACCTCTCTATCTCCATCACATTGATCCCAAGAACCAAACTTTGGCTATGAGGCACCCCTACCTATTCAGTCATTTGAAGAATTGCTAGAGTTGCTTTTTTCAACACCTTCCTATATATAAACCAAGGCTGGCCTTGGAATCCAAACCCTAGCCAAGAGTGTTAGCAAGAGTGTTAGCATGTAACTAACTTCTGCACTCAGGAAGGGAGCAAGATCTAGTTCCATGCCAGCTGGGGTGACACAGTGAGAGCACATCTCAAAAGTAATTATGTAAACTGCCTCAGCCTCGCACATGAGATTATTACAGTCCTGTACAACCTTCACCCAGCTAAGACACTATTTTTTTTAAATCATTTTTTTGATATATATGTGCGTTAATGTATACAAGAGTGCAGATAGGTGTCTGATGAGGCCTGAGGCAACAGATCCCCTGAAGCCAGAATCATGAGCTACTTAATGTAGGTGCTGGGACTAAAACTCCAGCCCTCAGGAAACACAGCTCTTAACACTAAGCCATCTCCCTAGTACCAAGGCACTAATTATTAATGAGTTATACAAACTATTACAAATACCCTAGACTGTAAAGAAAATTTACTCCACCCAAAACCACCATAAAAATACACGTGAGATAAAGATATTTTCCTGAGTTCAATAAGATTTAATGAAAGAGACAATCTTGGACACACAATAGTATAAATCAATACATTTTAATAGAGATTAGGCTATGTGAACTAATTTACTAAGGAGTTACAGCCTCAGTCCCATTTGCCATATCTTAAAAAAAAAAAAAAAATGGAGCAGGGCAGTGGCGGCACACACCTTTAGTCCCAGCACTTGGGAGACAGAGGCAGGCGGAGTTCTGAGTTTGAGGCCAGCCTGCTCTACAAAGTAAGTTCCAGGAAGGCCAGGGCTACACAAAGAAACCATGTCTCGAAAAAAAAAACAAAAAACAAAAAACAAAAAAACAAAAGGAATCTACACTTAGCAAAGAGGAATCAAGCTAGAGCTATGAATGGGAAACAATACTGAAAATTCAGTCAACACTAACAGATTAACAACTACAGCTTCTCCAGTAAAAATTTATGGAAACCCTGTCATTCATATTAACAGATACAAAAAACTACCTCAACATTGTCCTCAGGCACATATGCGCGCGCACAGACGCACAAGACAGACACACATATAGACACAGACTGTCTCTCTCTCTCTCTCTCTCTCTCACACACACACACACACACACACACACACACACACTTTTTATTCTGCCTTGTGGGTGGGCATGTGGGTCCTGGAGGTGACTCAGGCTGGCAAGCCTCATATCAAGCATTTTTACCTGCTAAGCTACCTCCCTGGCTCATCCATTTAAAAAAGAAAAAAGAAGAAAGAAAAAAGAAAAAGAGAAGAGAAGAGAAATTTAAAGAGGTGCAAAGTAAGAAAAGCAGTGTCCATTTTTCCACCTCAACCTCCCACCTCAACCAAGCTTATACCTAAATATACAGACAGAAACACAAACATATATCAACAAAAAAATGTAAAACACAAAGACCTTGGATTCAATTTTCTGCAATCAAAACGGGGGAAACAGTTCATATAACAATGCACTTTACGAAAGGTAAAAGCAGGGATGGAGAGATGGCTTCTAAAGGTCTTGAGTTCAATTCCCAGCAACTACATGGTGGCTCATAACCCATCTATAATGGGATCTAATGCCCTCTGAAGATAGCTACAGCATTACAGCATACTCCTATAAATAAAATAAATAAACTGTAAATTTTAAAAAAAGGGTCAAAGGAAGCAGGTGATTTCATACTGTAACCAAAGGAAGCACACTCATCCTCTTGCCTCAGTCTCCCGAGGACTGTGATTACAGGCATAAGCCACCACCCCAATAGGATAGAAGACCTACAGATAATGTTACCAAGAAATTAAAATAATTTTACTTATGTAAGATGCCAAGAACAAACAAATTCAGAGGCGGCTGTTTCTCAGTTAGGAAAGACTAGGTAGTAAGAGTCACGGCTCAAACTTAGGCTCAGTAGAGTAATGAAAATGTCTGAAGTAGCTAACGCTGATGGTTCTAAAACATTATTTACAAACCACAAACAACCTGAAATAAAAATGGGAGAAAAGAAGGTTGGAGAGATGAGATGACTCAGTGGTTAGATCCACTAGCTGTCCTTCCAGAGGACCTATGTTCAGTTCCCAGCACCCAAGAGGGCTTACAACTAACTAGTAATGCCATGACTTGATTCCTATGGCAACCATAGAAAGAGAATCAATTCCCTCAAGTTGCCCTCTGACCTTCATCTGCCATGACATGGGCACGTATACACATGTACACACACACAAAAATGTGCAAAAAACTTAGAGTGACAATTTCACATCATCAATAAGACTGAAAATAAAATTGTTCATATTAAACAGAAAATATGTTTTAAAAGAAAGTTGTTCACTAAAAATATTAAAAGCATTCCCAGGAAGTTGAGGTGGTAAACATCTATAATCAAGGCTAGGCTAAGCTAGGCTAGATATCTAGTACCAAGACCTTGCCTCAAACAAAGCAAGCAACTCCAAAATTTACGTCAAGAGAATCCTGTGACAACCTACAAGAAAACCGAAGGTAGCTCCTCTGGAGCCTTTGCACTCCACACTGAGAGCTTCCGTCCATTCTTACCTGCAGGCACGGTCCGGGGAATTAAGAATTTCATAGTAGAACACGGAAAAGTTGAGAGCGAGACCTAAACGAATGGGGTGCGTGGGAGGAAGTTCTGTCATCGCAATGTCACTAGCAGCTTTGTAAGCCACGAGGCTGTTCTCTGCCGCCTCCTTCCTGTCGTTTCCTGTGGCAAACTCAGCCAGATACCTGTGGTAGTCCCCTTTCCTACAATACAACAGTAAACAAAAACCACAATTAGAAAATAGTCTTTACACCATGGTTATTTTTTCTACCATGTAGTACATAACAAAATACAGTTAACACTTAAGATATATTTTAGAAACTTTACAAATGACATATATTTTTCAAAAACATCACAAAATTCAGCACCTATGAGGTTGGAAATCCTTCTTAAGGATTTCCTGTTTTAAATTATTGGTAAACTACCTCAAAAAATAACAGAAGGGAAAAAAAGAAAAAAGAAAAAGAATAGTATACAAATGTCTTCGGAAGAAAGGCACACACTCACCCATTACAAAACACATTTTCTACCATCACTTCAGGGCTAGGAGCCCAGGAGCCCAGAGCACACTGAGCCCTCACTACTCCTGAGTTATTCTCAGACTTATTTCTCTACAGAAAATTAAGAGTATACTGTGAGCTGGGCGGTGGTGGTGCATGCCTGTAATACCAGCACTTGGGAGGCAGAGGCAGGCAGATCTCTGAGTTCGAGACCAGCCTGGTCTACAGAGTGAGTTCCAGGACAGCCAGGGCTACACAGAAAAACCCTGTCTCAAAAAACCAAAAATAATCAATAAATAAAAAATAAAAAAAAGAGTATACTGTGAAATGGGAAACTTTAGCTAAGAAGGAAGCCACAAAAATCAAAAACCCAGGCAAGGTTTGGTAATATATAATACTAGCACTTTGGAAGTTGACAGGTTCACTCCAAATCTGAGATGATCCCAATCTACAGAGTTCCAGGCCAATCAGGAATACACAGACCTCTTCTCAAAATAAACTCTGCAGAGTGGATCATACCTTAATCTCTCTCAGGAAACAGGCAGGCAGATCTCTAAATTCTAGGCTAGTATGGTCTGCCATTACTGAGTTCCAGGACAGCCAAGGGAGAACAATGGGTGGGGGGAGAGAGGGTGAGCTCAACAATGAACAGTGAGGTATTTTGTACAGGTTTGCAAAGTCAATCTCAGATACAACATTACTTCATTAGCATTGTGTTTTCAACTAATTAAAACTCTGTAAGTTCTGATAACTAACCCTCCAAGTTCTCTGCTATTTTAAAATAAAAGTTGAAAATCTACATTTAAAAAGTTATGGTTCTAAAGCCAACTTTAAATCTTACATTTCCCTTCTAGTATAGAACCTACATTTTATAATAGAAAACCTTGGACTCGCCAGTGTTAGCTGCTGGAATGAGGTGTTTGTCCAGTACATCCAGAATGTCACAACAGATTAACTTGAGCTCAGTTTCAACCTAGGGAGGGAAAGCAACATCAAATTAACGTTGGCAACTCAAAAGTCTTTATTATATTCTACTTGGGTCTAATCTGAAGCACCTAGTCTTAAATAAAGCATGTATGTCTGGTCTCCAAATTCTTAGACCTAAACCTTAAGTTGACAGAATCTGTTAAGAGTATAGAAAGCCTCTTCTTCTTTAAAGCATGCACAACCCCCCACACTTCACCTCAAGAATCACCATGGATAATACACAAACTTGGACACTTACTAGGCACTTACATGAATTAATCCCATTATAAAGTACCAACTGTGATGGCTATTCTTGGTTTTCTGCTTGACTATACTTGGAAGTAACTAAATCCCGAGCAGCCAACCTGAGGTGGGAAACCCATCCCAATCACATGAGGTTAGTAGATTCACCTAAACCTGGGCCACACCTTCTAGTGGCAGCTCATTTGAGACAAGGATAAAGAAGGATGGAGCTTTCTCTGCCCCCACTCTCACTGGCATCATCTGTCCTGAACCACTCCTTCCTGGTGTTAGAACCTACACTCTGATGCTCCCATGTGGACTGAAAACTGGCAGCTAGCTTTCTACACCCCCAGAGACTCTAGCACTAGACTGGGACTGCTGAAAAACATCTAGTCTCAAAACAACTACTAGATCCTAGGCCATTCTGTGAGAAAACAGCTATCATTTGCCCAACATTTGCCCAAAGGCTATTAACTTGCAAGAACTTAAAACAAACAAAAAACAAACAAACAAACCAGGACAATGAATGAATCAATTCCCAGCACCACAAATATGTAAGGAGGTGGTGACAGGAGGTGGTGACAGAAGGTGACAAGATTTGAACCAAAGCAGTTCCAAGACAGACAGACAAGAAAAAAGAAAAGAAAAGAAAAGAAAAGAAAAGAAAAGAAAAGAAAAGAAAAGAAAAGAAAAGAAAAGAAAAGAAAAATTCAAAACACAAATCCACTTTGACTTCAGTACCAATATGTTCCAACAATCACTCCATCGACACGTGTCTCCCTGTTGGGTTGAATTGTCTAAAGCACATGGCATCCCTGAATACATGTTGGGGTTTGACTTAAGGTTATGTGAGTATATAATGAATCTATGACATGGCCATGGGGATATCCAATATTGCTATTTCTCAAGAAGGGAATTCAGAATGCCAACAAATTTGAGAAGGAACACAGGGAACACCTATGACCTTCCCCAATTTCTACAGAAGAATTAGGGTAAATGATGTTCCCATACCTCAGACTTTTTCTGAAGATAATATTGTTGTGTCTTATATAAAACCTTTATATAACATGCTGGCCTGTGCAGTTGAACCATAAACTTCTACCTGTTATAATAATATGTAATAAATAAAATAAATAAATAAAATAAATAAAATAAAAATTCTCCCATTTTTCTTCTATAATCTTATCTTTAATTCAGCAAGACTGCCTGAACCTCTCATGGCTTTTCAACAAAGTCACTGCTATATTCTCTTAGATCCTCACTAGCTACAATCACTCCAGAGCTCTCCTTGAAACCTCATATTCAACTTTGACATCACTGCATACCTCCCTCGTTCACAAAATATTTTGTTCATCTCTCCAGGTACCTGATACATCACCATGGTGTAAAGAAACCACTCATCTAATCTTCCTCCTCTGCCATGTTTCAATAGCCCTAACTTTTAGCCTATCTAGGCCCTTCCTCCCTTTTCCCTCCTCCCCCTCTCCTCCTGAGTTTCTTATTCCGGGGAAGTTTATCAAGACTTCAGACTTCATTTCCCAATTGGCCAGTTACTTCCCATCTTCTCATTGACATCCCACAGTCTTAACCATAATTTTTCTTAATTTCCTCATGCCCGAGGAACACCAAATTGTCTGTCAGTCTATATTCTTTGTTCTAAAGTATCTGAAGGTAATGACAATCCCAACTTAACTCCATAAGACCTCTGGCATGTTCCTTAAGCCAGCTGTATCTTCATTTTCATCATCTATAAATTGGGATAATATAATAGCTACCTTCCCAGGATTATTTAATTAACTTCTAATGTTGCTAAGGTTAAGTCCAAAGCCTTATTCATGATAGGTAAAAGTTCTACCCTGCACTAGTAGGCCACCTTTTTTTTAATATACCTACACTTACAGCCCATCTGAAATAATTTCTAAAATTCTTTCTTTTAAGAATGTTGAAAGTCCCAATAATCATTATTAAAAAAACAAAAAACGGGGGGGGGGGGGGGGGGGGCGGCGCGGCGCTGGAGAGATGACTCAGCAGTTAAGAGCACTGACTCCTCTTCCAGAGGTCCTGAGTTCAAATCCCAGCAACCACATGATGGTTCACAAACATCCTTAATGGGATTTGACACCCTCTCCTGGAGTGTCTGAAGACAGCTACAGTGTACTTACCTATAATAATAAATCTTTAAAAAAAAAATGGAATGAGTCTCCATAAAGACAGTAATTCAGTTTTATTAGTATTTATACCCAATTATTTAGTACACAGAGGCACACAAACTGCTAAATCGGTAAGAAGGCTCAGTGGATAGGTGTTTAAGGCCAAGGCGGATAGCCTCAGTTCAAGCTCTCTGAGACCCACATAGTAAGAAAAGACCAACTTCCACAGTTGTCCTCATCTCCACAGGTGCACCATGGCAACCACTCCCATGCACATACACAAATAAATGTAAAAACTGAAGCCGTCCTATGTGTTCACTTCTAGTAGTCAATGAAGTGCTTTATAATAGCCAAAGAAAAAGCAACAGCTCCATTTGTTCTTTAAGTGTGTTTTGTTCAAAACTTAATACCTATGCTAAATACAGCCCAGTGGCATAGTGTGCACCCCAGGCCTAATCCTGAGTACTGCACCTCCCTGTGGGATACTATATCACCCTGTGCAACTTCCAAAACAAGCAGTTCTTTGCTTTTATCCCAAAATACTCTCCAGACCGTAATTTCTAATCAAGATTAAATAAAAAGCTAAAAAATACAAAACACATTTACATATATACTTATGTAGTTTGTATTAAGTGGTGACCTAATTTTTTTTTTTGAATTCAAGAAGTTAGACCCCAGAAAACCAAATAACCCTATTAAAAAATGGGGTACAGAGTTTAACAAAGAATTTTCACCTGAAGAACTTCGGATGGCAGAGAAGCATCTTAAAAAATGCTCAACTTCATTAGTCATTAGGGAAATGCAAATCAAAACAGCCCTGAGATTTCACCATACACCAGTCAGAATGGCTAAGATTAAAAATTCAGGAGACAGCAGGTATTGGTGAGGACGTGGAGAAAGAGGAACACTCCTCCACTACTGGTGGGGTTGCAAATTGGTACAACCACTCTGGAAATCAGTCTGGCGATTCCTCAGAAAACTGGGCAAGTCACTTCCAGAGGATCCTGCTATACCACTCCTGGGCATATACCCAGAGGATTCCCCAGCATGTAATAAGGACACATGACCTAAAATTTCTTAAAGCTATAGGCCTGAGATTTAGCCAGAACTCAAAAGAAACGAGTCTCCTTTCTCTACATGGTATTAAATATAAACATAAAAGGCAACAATTTATGACATTCAGATAAAAACCACCCTGTTACTTCTGCCACAACTCTTACTATTTCCCGACACTACTTTGGCTTGGATAAATGTCTTCTATGCTTCCTAGTTCAAGATAAAGCAGTTTTGCTGTCAGACATGTACCCCGTTACTGCCATCCAAAATGCCCAGAGATTCAAGATCCACTTCAATCCAGGACAGAAACCTCTATGACTGTGAGCAAAATAAATCTGTTCTCTATGCAAGTTAATCAGTTTTAACAGATTCAGAAATTAATGGTACTAAAACTGCAAATGAACTCAATGCCACCTATATTTGAGAATCAACCATTCTTTCCTTTAAAAAGCATGCTATCAAGCTAAGTGTGGTGGCACAATGCCTTTAATCCCAGCACTAGAGTCTGAAAGCATCCTAGCCATGATGAACTCCAGGTCTGCCAGGGCTACAAAAAGAGACCTTGGTGGAGCACTGGCTGCTCTTCCAGGACTTAGGTTCAACTGTCAGCACCCACGTGGCAGACTATAACCAACCACCTCTAACTCCAGTAGAGATCTGACATCTTCTGGCTTTCAAGGGTATCACGTGGGCACACATGTGAGAGAAGAGATAGGTAAGACAAAAAGTCCATACATATTCAAAACTTAACAAAAACATAGTATCCTATCAAAACGGTTAACAATCTTACCATTTGCCGGTATTCCCGAATCATCTTTAATTTGTCCTCTCCTCCCTTGTTTTCTTCCTTCTGTTCAATGCTGCTGATTATTCTCCAGGATGCTCTTCTGGCTCCAATCACATTTTTATATGCAACAGATAAAAGGTTTCGTTCTTCAACTGTCAGCTCCACGTCCATCCCTGCTACTTTCTTCATTGATTCCACCATTTCTATGCAGGACATGGTAAAAAGGAGATGACAGATTTAACAAGTGTTGTTGACCCATCCCTTTCATGGTTATCTTTTCCCCCTGCAAAGCTAATAAAAAACAAGAGATAATTAGGGGAGCTGGAAATCCAGAGGTTGGAGGCTGATGCAGGAAGATTACCTTAAGTTCAAAATCCGCTATAAGCTACAAAGTATGGGACCAACCAAAGCTACATAGGAAGATTCTGAGTGGCCCGGCTAGAACAAAAAAGACCTGGTTTAATCTGGAACACATCCTTTCCAATCAAAAGTAACTTTATAATCATCAAATGAATCAAGTCAAGCAACAGGAACGGGAGAGCACGCATGCATGCCTGCAATCTCAGAAGGTTAAGCCATCAATGAGTTAGATGCCAGGGAACCTAGTCTAAATTAAAAAATAAACTATGTAACAGAGGCTCTTGCCTGTAATCCTAGCTCCAAGCACTGAAACAGAGGATTTCTGTAACTTTGAGGACAGCCTGTATTGGGGGGGAGGCAGAGGGGAGACGAGCCCCTCTGAATTCCTCTGCCGATATAAATTTTGCTAGCTATTAATTGTTACCACTAGATGGCAAGCAAAGAAAAGGAGCCCGATAATCTGAGATATTCCAAGTATAGCAAAAGAATAAATACTATGAGTTTTTTTCTTTAAAGATGTATTTACTTATTATATGTAAGTACACTGTAGCTGTCTTCAGACACTCCAGAAGAGGGTGTCAGATCTTGTTATGGATGGTTGTGAGCCACCATGTGGTTGCTGGGATTTGAACTCAGGACCTTCCGGAAGAGCAGTCAGTGCTCTTACCCACTGAGCCATCTCTCCAGCCCCAATACTATGAGTTTTATGTTACAAAATCTACCTCTTTACAGAAGCCAAGCCAGCTAAGCTAGATAAGCACTCAACCATTAAGTTATGCCCTAAGCTCCCCACTGTGTTTTTGGTCTGCATTTCCATAAGGGCTAATGTTAAACTTCTGTTCCATCTTCTTTCTAGTTGCTTCTTAGTTGTTCTGAATGCCCTCCTTGGAGGGATAAACTGTATTCAGATACTTGGTGGGGCCACCTAATTTTTAATAAATTCCTAAATGAAGCCGGGTGTTGGTGGTGCATGCCTGTAATCCCAGCACTTTGGGAGGCAGAGACAGGCAGATTTCTGAGTTCGAGGCCAGCCTGGTCTACAGAGTGAGTTCCAGGACAGCTAGGGCTATACAGAGAAACCCTGTCTCGGAAAAAATAAATAAATAAATTACTAAATGACCAGTATGAGTCATTTATTTTTAAAATCCCAACAAATTCAGGCCCTTCATCTTTAAAATTTTCTATTCCTTTACACAACAGACTCAGGGACAGCAAGCATCAACATGAATCTAAGGACTGATCTCCTCTGAATGTCTACAAGTTCTTTATGAAGCCCTCCATATAAGTCATCATTATTCTCTTAATATCATCAATGGAAGCCGAAGTCTAACCATTGTTCTTCAAAGCTATGCATAAAAGCTGCCTGATACAATTCTGGACCAACACAGTCATTCAAAGACTCCCACTAACCTATTAACATAAAATTCTTCACTCAACATGTCTAACATTTCATAAAATCTCTGTAGCAGACGTGATCACTACTTGGGGTAACAGGCTTGTGAGTCTCTTCTCCCTCCACCATGTTGGGTTCAGGGAACCAAAAACAAAAAAGCCTCGTCAGGCTTCATGACCTTTACCAGGTGAGCCATTTTGTACAGCCTGAACACATTTTCTAAAACTACTTTTTTTTTTTTTTTAAAGAGGCTGGGGAGTAAAACAGGGTTCTTGTTATATATCCAGGCTGGCACCAAACTTCCACATATCCTTCTGTATCTGCCTGCTGAGATGAAAGGATATCCCACTCTCCCCACTTGACCCTGAGAGTCAGCCAGCCAGCTAGCTTTGTTTGTTTGTTTGTTTCTTTCTTTCTTTCTTTCTTTGGTGTAAGTGTTTTGGCTGCATATATGTCTATGCATTAGATGCATACTTAGCGCTGGAGGCTAGATAGAAGGCCTCCTGATCCCCTGAACTAGCCTTACAGACAGACAGCTGTGAGTTGCCGTGTGGTTGCTGGAAAATAAACACAGCTCCTCTGGAAGAGCAGCCAGTGCTCCTAACCACTGAGCTTTCTGTCCAGTCCCCTCTGAGACTTTTGATAGACGACAATGAGTGGCTTGCTGAAAATCACTATTACATAAAAATTCTAAAACAAAGTATGTAGACATCATATATTAAATCAAATACACTAGAGCTGTTGTCTTCTGGGTCATTTTCATTCACTGTGGTAATAGTCTAGATAAGTGAATTCCAGGTCAGCCAGCCTTACACAGACCATTTTTATTGTTTTATTTTTAGGTTTTTGTTGTTGTTTTTGAGACATGGTTTCTCTGTAGAGACCTAGCTGTCCTTGAACTCAGAGAACCCTCTTTGCCTCCCTAAAGTGTCCACCACTCAGCTGAGACCATTTCTATTAATCAATTCAAGATGTGAATCTTGGCATAGTGGCACATGACTTTACTAACACCAGCATTTAAAGAGGCAGAGATATGAGAAATCAAGAGTTCAAGCTCATCCTCCTCTAAAGATATCCTGGGCAAATGAGAGCCTGTCTTTACAACAAAAAGTAACAGAAAATTATAAAGATGTTAAGGAACTAGAGTTGAAATTGGTATAGCACATACTTTGGGTTGAGAAGCAAGAGAGATGGCTAAGCAGTTAAGAGTGCATACTGTCAGCCGGGCAGTGGTGGCGCACGCGCACGCCTTTAATCCCAGCACTTAGGAGGCAGAGGCAGAGGCAGAGGCAGGCAGATTTCTGAGTTTCTAGCCAGCCTGGTCTACAGAGTGAGTTCCAGGACAACCAGGGCTACACAGAGAAACCCTGTCTCAAAAACAAAAAACAGAGAGAGAGAGAGAGAGAGCATACTGCCCTTGCAGAAAACAACCATTTCCAGCATGTATGCCAGACAAATTATAACCACCTCAGCTCTAACTCCAGCTTGGAGGAGATCCAGCGCCTCATCCTTCCCCCTGATGCCTTCACTCAGGAACACATATCTACACATTACATACTTTAATAAGATATATTTTTCCAAAGACCCTGATCTGAGATCCCAAGCTTAAGAAAGAAACTTAAGGGCTAAAAAGAAAGAACTCAGCATTAAAAACACTTACTGCTCTTGTAGAGAGGACCCAAGTTCAATTCCTAGCACAGACATTAAGGATTACAACTACTCTTAACTACAGTCCCAGGAGATCTGGCAACCTGTTCTGGCTTCCAAGGGCACCAAGCACTCAAACACTGATATAAAACACACATACTTTTGAGACAGGGTATGGGTATACCCAGCCCTGGCTGTTCTGGAACTCACAGGAATATACCCTTCTGCCCCTGATGGGGTTAAAGTAATGTAACCACTATGACTAGGTTAAAAACTTTTGTAGAGATCTTAAATACTCCATCTCATGGCCCCTGGTGTATTTCCTTAACATCCTAGTGAACTTAATTCTATCAACTAGACCTAATTAGATTAACCTTACATAAGAAATATAAAATACCTAAATGATACAAGTATCTATTATGAAACTGACAAGTTACCCCAGGATATAATTCAAAATTTCCTAATAGAACTGAAGGTCATAGCCAGCCGGGCGGTGGTGGCGCACACCTGTAATCTCAGCACTCTGGGAGGCAGAGGCAGGCGGATTTCTGAGTTCAAGGCCAGCCTGGTCTACAAAGTGAGTTCCAGGACAGCCAGGGCTAAACCCTGTCTCGGGGGAAAAAAAAAAAAAAAAAAAAAAGGGAACTGAAGGTCATACTGGCTTGTCATCAATATTCCTAAGGCCAGAGCACTCCAGATGACAAGAAACTGAAGCCAACAGTAATCTGGCTAAAGTCAGAATAATAAAACCAAAACACAAACCCTGGGTGCAAGCCAGCCAAGGTTACCAGAGATTGTGTGTATTGATAGAGACAGAGATGCAGAGACAGAGAATAAAAATCACCATCACAGACAACAGTTTTTTTGCTAGAAATCATCAAGAAAATGCAAACAACATAGCCCACAGCATTTACTCTAAATGGTTCAGCGGGTTAATATGCTTGCTGCCAAGCCTAACCTTTTGTACTCTGCACACCACTGAATATGCACACATGCATACATCCACACTAAAATACGTCCTTAAGAGCCAATTAAGCCAGGTGGTGGTGGCGCACGCCTGTAATCCCAGCACTCTGGGAAGCAGAGGCAGGAGGATTTCTGAGTTTGAGGCCAGCCTGGTCTACAGAGTGAGCTCCAAGGACAGCCAGGGCTATTCAGAGAAATCCTGTCTCAAAAAAAAAAAAAAAAAAAGTACACTACATGTCCCTTTTCCCAATATGAATTTGAAAAAAAAAATCTCATTTTGCCTGGCATACTGGAGATGGATGACCAAACTAGCCTCTGTGGGTCAGAGCTTGATTTCTGCCCCCCCCCACACACACACTCAAAAAGTTACACATAAGTCCAACTGTTTTGATTTTATGAATGAGGAGGCATGTAAATGTTATTGCAAAATAAGGTATTCACACAATGTGAACCTTTAAGAGGAATAATTAGAAGAAAATGTTTTCTGAGAATTCCGTATGAGCAGCAGCCTTCATGGATTCTGTAAGAACTTACTAAGTGCCCAGGTGTTGAGTTGCTTTCAAATGATTCCATGAAATTTACACAAACTGAAAGAAACCAATACAATGATCAGGTAGGCAAAATTAGAACTATTACTAAGTACAGTAAACTTATCAATAATTTAATAACTAACTTTAGCCGGGCGGTGGTGGCACACACCTGTAATCCCAGCACTCTAGGAGGCAAAGGCTGGTGGATTTCTGAGTTCGAGGCCAGCCTGGTGAGTTCCAGGATAGCCAGCGCTACAGAGAAACCGTGTCTCAAAAACAAACAAACAAACAAACAAAAATAAATAAATAAATAAACAAAAAACAAGACACCCCCCCCAACTTTATGAAGTTTTATGCTGTTGTTTGCAGTGAGGTCTTATGTTCCCCTAGGCAGGCGTCCAACTCCTCACCCTTCCTCTCTCCACCTCCCAAATGCTGGAAATAGGTATGCACCACAGGCAGCCTGAATGCAAGTCTTCTAAGTGAAGAGGTCAGGCTGCTGTTGATACCTAGGAACAAAGATAAGGCAACATTTTCTTCACCTGAAGCCATCTTATCCTGTACCTCCCACATCACACTGACAAATACTCTACTGAGGCAACAAATACCTTGATTATCTACAGAAAAGAGCTTCTGAGTTAACTAACATCCTCATTCCCTTCCTTTCAGCTCCTGTGGTTTCTTTTGTTGAGACAAGGTTTCCTACTGCCCAGACTAGCCTCACAGTCAGTCTGTACTATGATGGATGACCACTGATCCTCCTGAGTGCACACAGCTCTCTGCCAGGCTTATGCAGTCCTGGAGACCAGTCTCATGCATGCCAGACCAGTCTCATGCATGCCAGGCAAGAACTCTACCACTGCAGGTACAACTCTAGCCCCATCATTCTTCTTTTCAGCTACATATTCCTTCCTAACTACACTACTCAATAGCTGACATGGGGCTGTACCTGTAAGTCCAATACTTGAGATTGTAGGTGCAGGTGGACAGCTCAATGTCACCTCCAGCTACAGAGGGCGCTTGATGCTGAGCTTCAGCTACAGGAAATCCTATCTTAAAAAAAAAAAAAAAAAAAAAAAAAAAAGCTGGAAGAAAGCTCAAAGGTTAAGAGCACAGATATTCTTACAGAGGTCCATTCTCAACACTAACATTGGGCAGCTCACAACTACCTGTATCTACAGCTCCAGGAAATCCAATACCCATCTGAGCTCCTTGGTCACATGCACATACACATAAATAATATTAAAAAAAAAAAAAAAAAAAAAAAAAAACGCTTTGGCAAGGTACCTATGATAGTGAACTGACTCCCATGGGGTGTTCCCTGATCTCTACATGACATTATGGCACAACAGAAGCTACACACACACGTGCACACAAAAATCATCTTAATAAACAGAAACTACTGCCGGGTGGTGGTAGCGCACGCCTGTAATCCCAGCACTCTGGGAGGCAGAGGCAGGTGGATTTCTGAGTTCGAGGCCAGCCTGGTCTACAGAGTACGTTCCAAGACAGCCAGGGCTACACAGAGAAACCCTGCCTTGAAAAAACCAAATCCAAAAAACCAAAAAAGAAAAAATAAACAGAAACTAGGTCTGGAGAGATGGCTCAGAGGTTAAGAGCACTGGTTGCTCTTCCAGAGGTCTTGAGTTCAATTCCCAGCAACCACATGGTGGCTCACCATCAGTAATGAGATCTAATGCCCTCTTCTGGTGTGTTTGAAGACAGCTACACTGTACTCATATACATAAAATAATCTTAAATAAATAGAAACTATATTATAAATCCCTATGCTGTATTAGATGAAATTATTATTTGTAAGAAAAAGTTAATACCCACTGGCCAAATCATACCTATAACTCCAACATTATGAGACTAAGGCAGAAAGATTGACATGAGTTCAAAGCCAATCTAGGCTACTCCATAAATTCCAGAACTAAAAAATGACACCATCTCAAAAACAGTAGAAGAATGGGTTTTTAAAAAACTGAAAAACATTCAATGCCAGCCTGGTCTACAGATGAATTCCAGGACAGCCAGGACTGTTACACAGTCCGTGTCTGGAAAAACAAAAACAATTGAAAAACAGCTGGGCAGTGGTGGCAAACACCTTTAAGACCAGCCCTAGGGAAGCAGAGGCAGGGTGATCTCTTGAGTTTGAGGACCACCTGGTTCCAAGTGAGACAAGATTACAAAGAAATCTTGTCTCAAAAAATAAAAATAAAAACTTAAAATCAAAAACAAAACTGGGGGCTGGGCATGGTAGCACATACCTTTAATCCCAGCACAAGGTAGAGAGGAGCAGGTGGATCTCAGCCAAGACTATATAACAAGACCCTGTCTCAAACAAACTAAAAGCTATGTTTAAAAGGGTAAGAAGAAATTTAGTAACTAACAGAAATGTAGAGGTAGACACCGAAAGAATGATGGGCATCAACCAGCTACAGTGAAAATTACTATAAAGTCTGCAAGAGACACAAAATAAAAACAAATAGCTGGTTCTGAAGAAAAGTTCCAGAGGCTAAAGCAGCTTGGGTGTAGAAGTCCACAGCTGAAACCCCTCCAATATTAGCAAAGGCAGTAAAAGGACTTGAGGCCAGCCTGTACTCCAGGACACATGTCAAAAGGAAGTTCACCAGCCTACAGTCACCAAAAGGGTAAAAAGTCACCTGGTAAAATCAACTGCATATCCAAAAATAAAATGATAAATTTAGATGCAGACCAAATCCCAGAGTTTAATAAGTAATGCTAATTTAATCAAGTATCTGAGGAAAAAAAATGGGTCTTGATCCCAGGAAGGTTTTCTTTAGGGTAAAACAACAAAGTATTCATAAATACTATTCTTATTCTTAGAAAGACCAGAGAGACAAGCCTGTGGTTGAGAGTCACTCCCTGTTCTTCCAGAGCTCTGTTCCCAACACCCACATCAAGCAGTTTATAAGTGCCAGTAATTTCAACTTCAGGAGATCAATACCACCCTCTTCTTGCCTTATGGACACACACAGTGCATACACGTATGTAAAGTTTAAGTTCTCTTGATAATCTAGTCAAAATTTTGAAATTTTTTAATGTGTACAGTACACAGAAAAATACTGAATTGCTGAATGCTGTTATAAAAACATTGCGGGGCTGGAGAGATGGCTCAGCGGTTAAGAGCACCGACTGCTCTTCCAGAGATCCTGAGTTCAATTCCCAGCAACTGCATGGTGGCTCACAACCATCTGTAATGAGGTCTGATGCTCTCTTCTGGTGTGTTTGAAGACAGCTACAGCATACTTACAGAAAACAAATAAATCTTTAAAAAAAAAAAAATTTAGTTCCAGGATAGCCAAGGCTACACAGAGAAACCCCGTCTTAAAAAACCAAAAAGAAAAAAAATAAGGAAAACATTGTATGCACACAGCATCATAACATCTATTTTAGTAAACTGTTTCATTTGCTGATCTTGACTTGCTGGCAGCTACTCGCAAATAGCTGCCAAATATTCCCTGTCTGTATACTAAAACATACAAAAGTAAAATAAATAGCGAAACACTAATGACCAACATTTAATTCTTCTAGGTCTTAAGATGAAGGAAAGAAAATAGTATTTATGTAATTTATGATATGAAAAGAGAAAATTAAAACAAAACAGGCTAAAAAAAACTATTGGCGGCATTCTAAAATGAAGGTAAGTCAGGGTCATTAAGAACCAACAGAATGGCAGTGGTGGCAAGTACCTTGAATTTCAAGGGGGAAGGGGAGGCAGAAGCCGAGGCAGAGACAAGAGACATGGGTTTCTGAATTAGAGGCCAGCCTGTTCTAAAGTAAGTTCCAAGACAGACAGACAGACAGACAGCTACACAGAGAAACCCTGCCTGGGGGGAAGGGGGCACAATGAGAGAGGGCACCAAGAAAGGAGGAAGATTCTATAACCTCTGTTCATCTGTTCACATCTCAAAACTACAAGCCAAAGTTATCTATTGCACAAAAGGGCTGGAGAGGTGATACGGAAATTAAAAAGTTCTTGCAAAGGTCTCAGGTTCAGTTCCCAGCACCCACATGGCAGCTCAGACTCCCTAACTTCAAGGGGTCCAAACAATCTTCTGACCTCAAAAGATATAAGGCACAAGTGGTACAAAGACATACATGGGAACACACCACACACACACACACACACACACACACCATAATATAGCTAAGTTCCTGGAGCTTTCCATCCAGAAGGCACAGGCTCCCCTGGAACTGAAGTTAGAGATGGTTATAAGCCTCCACAGGAGTGCTGGATATCAATCCTGGATCTTCCACAAAAGCATTAAGCGCTCTCTCTTAACTGCAGAGCCACCTCTCCAGCCCAATTATTTTTTGAGTCAGGTGCTGGGTAGCCTAGAATCTTCTAGGCAGTCAAGGATGACACTGATTCCTGACCCTTTGCCTCCACTTGTTGAGTCAGCTTTTATAAAGCTTCAGTTCAGTCAACTCCTGTACATGCTCATAATCAGCACAAGTGAGGCCAGACGTATCAGGATTGACAGGTCAAAAAAAAAAAAAAAATCAACCTGAGCTACACAGCAAGAACTGTGTCCCCAACCCTGTAGCTAAAACATTGATTTAAGTAAATATACAAAGCAAAACTTCATCAGGTACAGTGTAGCACACATCTGCACCCTAAAGTTCTAGCTGCTATAGGCTGAGGGAGACAACTTGAGTGCCCCCCCCTCAAGCCCAAGTAACATGTGGTAACATCTCATTTCACAACAAACAGGCTCAATGTGGCTCGATGACTTTAGTTCAATTCCCACGACCCACATGGAAGAAGGAAAGAACTTCCACAAGCTGTCCTCTGACTTCCCTATGAGCACCATCATTATTGTGAGAGCATTCATCATACACATATTCACAAAAAAGTAAGGAAAATGTTTTCTAATTGCTTTTAATTTTTTTGTTTTTGTTTTTCTGTGTAGCCCTGGCTATCTGGTAACTTACTCTGTAGACGAGGTTAGCCTTGAATTCAGAGATCTGCCTGCCTCTGCCTCCCAAAGGCATGCACTACCATCCAGCCCCACCTTGGTTTTTTAAAACAACTCTAAGTCATAAGGTTCAACAATGGTTAGGGAGCCCCAGGGATTCGGCAGTCCCTGCCTCCAGAGAGGACTACAAACAAGTTGCAATGACAAGCAACAACTGAGTTTGTAACTGAATGCTGGGCTTTTAAACTCAGTGTCTGTGATCACATGACAAGCACTTGACAGACTGAGCTATCTCCCCAGGCCCCCAAAGCAATTTCCACATTATAAAATTAAAAACTAAGAATAGAGCTTCAGAGAGAGAACCGGCTAGATTAAGAAGCAAGTTCAGGGCAGCCTGAGCATCAGACCTTGTCTTGAACAGAGAGAAGGGGGAGGGAAGGACTGATGTTTACAATGCTGCACAAACATCAAGTGTGAAGTGGAGGTAAACGCCTGCCTAAATATAGTAACTTGTCCTCACTTAAATCTTTTTTTTTAGATTTTAATTGTATTTTTTTAAATATTTATTTACTGTATGTGTTCCTGAGTGTATGTATGTCCACCCAATGCATGCAGGTAGGTGTCTGTGGAGACCAATAGAGATGTCAGACTCCCTACAAATGGAGTACCAGGCAGCTGTGAGCTGCTTCATAGATGCAGGGAACCAAGCCTGGACCCTTTGCAAGAGCCACAAACATTCTCAGCTGCTGAGCCATGTCTCCAACCCAGTCTCATGCAATATTTATCTGGAAAATGAGTGGTGCCTGCTTAGGAGGGGCATTTCTTTTTTTCTTGAGGTCAGGTCTCACTATGCAGCCCCAGCAGGCCTAGAACTTGCAGTTTATTAAACCAGTTTGCCCTCCAACCTAGAGATTCCCTCCATCTCTAAATCCAAAGGTTTTTTCAAGATTTATTATATGTAATTACACTGTAGCTGTTTTTTTCAGACATACCAGAAGAGGGAATCCTATCTCATTGTTGTGAGCCACACCATGTGGTTGCTGGGATTTGAACTCTGGACCTTCGGGAAAGCAGTCAGTGCTCTTAACCACTGAGCCATTTCTCCAGCCCGCCAAAGTGTTTTGATTAAAGGCATGTGCCATCTGCAGAACAGCATTAAGAATGGTACTTAGATCTTGCCGGGCATGGTGGCGCACACCTGTAATCCCAGCACTTGGGAGGCAGAGGCAGGCAGATTTCTGAGTTCAGTTCGAAGCCAGCCTGATCTACACAGTGAGTTCCAGAACAGCCAGGGCTACACAGAGAAACCCTGTCTCGGGGGAAAAAAATAAATAAATAAATAAATAAAAATTTTAAAAAAAAAAAAAAGGATGGTACTGAGGAAATAGAGAATTAAGTTATTTTAAAGATGTATTTTGGTAGTCAGCAGTTGTCTTTTAAGACAGGGTTTATGACAGGATTATGTAGCCCAGACTGATCTTCAATTCAGAATCCTCCAGCCTAAACATCACAAATGCTAGTACAGGCATAGTGCAACATGACTGGTTAAAAAAATGACTGTCTTTTTGTTTTGGAGTTCTTTCTGGTCTTTGTTGTGGTTGTGGTGGTAGTGGCAGCGGCAGCAGTGACAGTGGCAGCAATGGGTTGGTTTGTTTGCGTGTTTGTTTTTGAGGCAGACTCATATAGCCTAGGCTGGCCTGCCTTTAACTCACTATGTAGTAGTGATTATCCTCCTGCCTCTGAGTGCTGGTATGTGCTACCATGCCATACCATTTTATGTGGTACAGAGGATCAACTGGGCAAACACTACCAAGGTTTTGTTAGTAGAGTGGCATCGTATATCACTGCCAACTAGAAGAACCATCAGGGAACACGCTACCCTGCCATTCTATTACTCTGCACAGAGCAGAGACCACTGTCAATAAATTAGGGACAAGGTCTCTGTGTAATTCTGGCTGTCCTCCTCCTATTCACTATATAAACCAAGGTGACATCAAACCCACAAGTCTTCCCGAGTCCTGGGTATTAGGCTGTAAAGAACGTACCGCCACACTCAGCTTCAGACTGACTTTTTACACATACTAACAGTAATAATTCCAGACAGGCATGGTGATGGGAGGATATCTTAGTTCAATGTCATCCTGGGCTACAGAAAAAAATACCAACATGGCAAAAGAGAACCAAGAGAAGCTCCTGGACCACCACATGCAAATGCACATGCCCATCTCCACAAAAATTAATGTAATTTTAAAAGATTAAATTTCAAGATTATAAAAACCAGCAAACATGTTGGTTAGTTGTCAGCCTAGCCTTTAATGGCTGAGAAAGAGTAGGTCCTGGGTTCAATCCTCAATACAGAAGGGAGAGAGGGAGATGGGGAGGAAGAAAAGGAAAAAAGATAAGGAGCATCATGGTAATTATGTTTCCTGATTTGTTTCTTTATATTCCATGTTCACTGTATTTTGTATTTTGCCTACATGTATGTTTGTGTGAGGGTGTCAGAGCCTTGGAACTGGAGTTACAGATATGAGCTGCCATGTAGTGGCTGAGAAATGAGCCCCAGTCTTCTAGAAGAGCAGCCAGTGTTCTTAACTGCGAAACCAGGCCCAAAATCTGGTGGTTTGACAGCATATAAAGTATAAGAAAGTCCACAAATGTTTATGGGCAAAGTTCTGAACTTAGGGTACTGTTGCCAACTCTAAGTCTCTTAAGTATTATTTAGAACCAGCTCAAAGCAGACAAAATAAAACAGCATATTTGGCTCTAGCGCCATAACTGAACTAGGCATGCTGGCTGGCTGGCACACTAGCTCTGTTATCAGCAGCTATTAGACCCTTGACTTTTCCCATTCCCACTTAGAGAGCGAGACAGCTTCCAGAGCTTCAATTTTCCTTTGGTCTATCTTATTTTCTACCAAATGCAAAATTTGAAGAGAAAGTTCTCAGGGCATGATCTACAATAGCTGTGGTGGGAGAACAAAGCTTAGGAAATTTCCTTTTTAAGTGAGAAAACGAACCTGGGTATGGTAGCATATGCCTGGAAACAAGACCCATGTCTCAAAATAAAAATCAGGCCATGCATAGTGGCGCAGGGCAGAGACAGCTGGATCTGTGAACTGAAGGCCAGCCAGGGGTACACAGCAAGACCCTGTCTTAAAAAGAACCAGATGGGTATGGTGGAATACGTGTCATTTTCCACTGCTTGAGCATGAGTGACAGAATAACTCATAAGTTTGAAGACACCCAGGACCACAAAGCAAGCTGCAGGCCAGCCAAGGACACAGAGAGACCCTGTCATCACCAAAAATAAAAGACATAAAAATAGGGACAGGGAAGTCAGCTTAGTCCATCAAGTACCTGCAGTACAAATGTGAGGACTTGAGTTCTATCTCCAAAACTTAAAACACACATACTAGTAATATTGAATGGCAAGTTCATGACAACTTCTGGATTTCATGATAAATTTAAAACCCCTTTGTCATAACTTGCTTCTATTTAGTGAGCTTAAACAAGCCCCTGGAACTGTTCCAACAAGTCTTAAGTGTTTAGTTACAGTATGAGCTCAATCTATGAAGGTTATGTGGGCAACTCCACCCACCTATTTGGACATAACAGTACTTAACTGTAGCAAGCTAGCCACATTGTGGTGCTGCTACTCACTACCTGCTGATAAGATTTTGGGCTGTCTGAAATGCTAATTACATGCCCACCAGTGTCCCTCCAAAAAGGTTCCACATGTTATTTAAGAACATTTCTATAAACGAAAGGGGAGAGAGTATTTTAGAAATACACTGTATTAATGTGTGACATTAGCCACAGCCAAGAGACACTGATATTATCAAGGGTAGTTTTTTTGTTTAGTTTTTAGGATTTTTAAATGATGAATTGGATGTGCCCTGTGGGTACACCAAGGAGTCCAGAGGCCTATGTTTAAGCCCTGGTTGGCCTGGAACTCACTGGATCAGGCTGGCCTCAAATAATAGAGTTCCCCCTGCCTCTGCTTCAAAAGTGCAGGGATTAAAGGCATGTACTACCATGCTCGGCCTCAACTAGGGCTTTTAAGAAAGACAAGAACTTTGCTCGGTACCGCCTTCTAGTGCCCCAGTGCCCAGGGTGCTGAGGTAAAGCCAACCTTGAGCCTAGGCTGAGCAGCAGTGAACCTCCTTTACAAGGGAGAGGGGAGATATGCCTTCACTGGTCCACAGTACCAAAAGAGGAAAGGGGGTAAGAGAGATATCACGGACCCCAAATGTGAGCAGGTCACATAAACCCCTCATTCATTATGCCTTGAGATGGAACTTTGAAATAAAGACCAGGTTTCTATAGAAAAAATGCTAAGATACTTTATCTTCAGATAAATCATAAGCATCAATCTGCTCTAGAGATCTAGAGTTATCTCAAGCATCAAGATACTGCTACTAGCCTGGTGTGGTGCTGCTGCCTTCACTCAAGAGAAGAATCACCAATTCTAGCCTGGGGACCCATTCTTTAAAAAAAAAAAAATCTATGAAGCTGGAGATGGCTCAGAGATTAAGAGCATGTGTTGTTCTTGCAGAAGCCCAGATTTGAGCTCCCAGCTCCCACAGCAAATAACCACATGTAACTCCAGTTTCAGGGGGTGGGACACCCTCTTTTGGCCTTCAAGGGCACCAGGTATGCATGTGGTACACTTTAACAGGAAATAAACCTTTAAAATAAATGTTCCAAAACTATTAAAGAAACAAGCATACTACAAACACACACTTTGTACCTCCTTAGTCAGTTACATGTGTCTTTTGTGAGGGCTGAGGACACACTTGTCTAAAGGACTCCCAAATGCTGAATGCTGGGTCTATAGGTATATACCAGTACCCTATCAATGTACTACCTCAAAATCACTTTTCTGTGGTTTTTTTTTTGTTTTGTTTTTTGGTTTTTTGGAATTGTTTTTTTCAAGACAGGTTTTCTCTGTATAGCCCTGGCTGTCCTGAACTCAGAAATCTGCCTGCCTCTGCCCCCAGAGTGCTGAGATTACAGATATGCGCCACCACCACCCAGCTCTTTTTCTGAGTATTAAAAGGGAGATGGCACTCTATTTGTCAATACTGTTCTAGGCTAGGCTCATTGTGCTTTTATTCCTGCAGGCAGTGAACAGCCAGTGCCTCCCTGGGCTTAGCAGGCACTTAGTTAACATACTCAAGCCTGTTTCTACTTTAAGACAAAGTCTGGCTTCATTGCAAAATTCACATCCTCCTGCCTCAAACTCCTACTGGAATTAGTCATGAGCCCTAGTACCCTGCTTCAGAACATTTTTTAATGAAAGGTGAAGAGGTTGGCTCAGTGGTTAAGAGCATTTTTCTAGCAGAAGATCCAGGTTTGACTCCCAGTACACAAATGGCCATGGCTAGCTGGGCGGTGGTGGCGCACGCCTATAATCCCAGCACTCTGGGAGGCAGAGGCAGGCGGATTTCTGAGTTCAAGGCCAGCCTGGTCTACAGAGTGAGTTCCAGGACAGCCAGGGCTACACAGAGAAACCCTGTCTCGAAAAAAACAAAAAACAAAAAAAAAAAGTTACAAATGGCCATGGCTCACAACTACTTGTAAGTCCAGTTCCAGGGGATCCAGCATCCTCTTCTGACTTCTGCAGGCATCAGGCCTTCATTCCTGTGGTACAAAGACATACTGGAAGGCAAAACCCTCACCCAGAAAATAAAAGCAGCTCTTAATTAAGAAAGTGAAAAGAGCACCTGTTAGACAGCTCAAGTGACGACACCTGTGCCAAGACTGACCAGCGGTCACTCTCCAGGACCTACACGGTGGAAAGGTTTCCATTGGTTGTCTTTGATCTCCACACACAACACACATATGCACAGCCAGGCATAGTGAGGCACACCTTTGATCCCAGCACTCAGGATACAGAGGCAGGTAGATCTCTTTGAGTTGAGCTTGAGGACAGCCTGGTCTACAGACTGAGTTCCAGGACAGTCAGAGCTACATAGTGAGACCCTGTTCCAAAACAAACAAACAAACAAAAAAACAGAACAAACAAAAAACACACATATATCATACAAATGAAATTTAAAATGAGCATCCTTAAGAGAACATCAACAGTGGTAAAAATCACTTCAAATAACAGTGATTTATCAACTCATAGTATCCCCAAACTGTAACACAAAAGAACATGCACAATGCTGTACAAAAATCCAAGGTAAGCTGGTCAATGGTGGTGCACACCTTTAATCCCAGCACTTGGGACCAGAGGCAGGCGGATTTCTGAGTTTGAGGCCAGCCTGGTCTACAGAGTGAGTTCCAGGACAGCCAGGGCTACACAGAGAAACCCTGTCTCAAAAAAACAAAAAACAAAAACAAAACAAAAAAATCCAATGCACAATATCCCTTTATTTTGGAGGGGAAAAGGTAAGACAGTGTCATATAACCTCAAATTCTCTACATGCAGACGCAGTTAGCCTTAAATCCTAGATTCCTGTCTTAGTCCTTTTGAGCACTGGAGTTAAGTATGTACCACCCGCCTTGTGAAGAGCATCCCTTGCAAACAAAGGCAGGACTTTGAGCACATTTAATCCCAGCACTTGGAAGGCACTGAAAAAGAGAGCCTCCTGAGTTCCAGTCTCTGAATGAATGAATGAATGAATGAATGAATGAATGAGTTCCCCATCCTTCCCTAACTAACACAGTATGTTTTAGTAATGAGACTTTGGTGTTTTAAAACAGCTCTCAAGTCAATGACTCAAAACAAATGCATTTCTGGTATTTCAGTATTCAGAGTGACAACCCAAGTGATGGGGAGGAGGGACCTCAACAACAAGCCACATCCCATAAAGCCAAGTCTTTCCTTCTTTTAAACTCTGACTAGCCTAGAACTCAGATGTCTGCCTGCATCTGCTTCCTGAGTGCTGAGAATGAAGCTATGTGCCATCCCACCTGGCTAATTTGTCTTTTTCTGACAGAGTTTCATTAATTCAGGCTAGCCTAGAACTTGAGGTCCTCCTGCCTTGTCTTCTAAGTGTAGTTTAAAGGAATGTGTGACCATTCTAGGCCCCACTGAGCCAATCCAAGCAGGATGAACAAGTTTAGGAAAGACAATAGCAGAACCACCCATCACACACAGTATTACATATGTTGAGCACTCCTATCCCAGAAAATAGGGGGAAAAAACCACTCTTTTTGGACAGGCCAAACCCAGCTGATTGGAAGACTGAAGCAAGGTAAGTTCAAGGCCAGTTCAAGGCCACCCTAGGCAAATTAATGAGACAGGCTGGATCCAGTTCCATGACAGATCACTTGCCTAGGATGCACAGGGCCCTCAGTTCAATTCCTAGCTATCCACCTCCTTGCTTATAATTTGCTTGACTATGATAACTTGATTAGTATGTCTACAAATATACAAAAACCCTATTTCTTAGACTACTGACTTGTTAAAAGATTACTAAACTAGGCTGAGCATATTGCTGTACTCCCCCAGCACTCCCAAGGCCGAAGAAGGAGGGTCTCTGCTGAGTTCCAGGCCAGCCTGGTCTATAGTGAGTTCTGGGACAGCCAGGGGTTCTTTAGAGACAACCTGTCCAAATAAATAAATAAGTAAATAAATAAATAAATAAATAAATGGGAGAGAGAATACTAATAACTAAAATGAATAGTCCTAGCCTCAAGCTTTCCTATATAACCCCCTAAGTTCTCTTCTTGAAACAGCTTCTTACCTCCTTTTCTAAAACCATTAAATAAATTGTTTTCTATTACTTATGGGGAAAGTAAATAATACTTCAGGCACCAGGTCCTACCCAGCATGCAAAATACAAGAGAAACCTAAGAGGCAGGCAGTTAAAGGCCAGCATTCACAGTGTACCTAAACTCCGGGTTCCAAGGCGAATTTCACCACCCTGGGCATTTTTATTAACTTCATGATTACTACTATAATCAGTGACTATAACCAATTTTTGTTACACTACTAAGACTGAATTACCAGTCAGTAGAGGAGGGATCACTTCCTTTGACTGCCTTCTCCTCTCCCTTTCTACTGATTCCCTCTTTGCCAAATCACAGGAGTGCTTCCGTCCTATTTCCTTCCCTCAGTAACTGTCTAAAAGGGGACATACAGTCACCACGTGGCTTTTCTAGAACCCTGTACTCAATAGCCAACAAGGCCAAGCTTTGGTCAAAAATCCTCATCAAACCCCAAGTATGATTTAAAATTTGTCATTTATTAGATCCCTTTTCAAAATGACTTTTAGAAACAAACCAAAAAGCTTCCCCTTCCTCATACCTCCTTAGGGGGAGGGTTATTATATTTACATAAAGCCTAAATCACCAGTCTTCAAATCTAATTTCTTGTTTCCTCCTAAGGACACAAGATTAAGGGAGAAGGGGACCTCTTCTGGGAGGAGAGAGGGGAACCTCCAGTTCCAACTCTCCCGGTTCAAACCCCGCTACAGACAAGGCTCTCCTGGAGCTGCATTCCCCATCCCACCTCCTCCAGCTCCCAAGGAGCCCAATTCAGTACAATCTGCAAGACAAAATTTAGTTCAGCATCTTTCCTAAATTGGAGGTTTTGAGGCCTGCTGTTCTACTTTCCAAACGCTGGAACTGTGACTTTGACAAAGAGTTTATGAGTGGTTCCAAAGCTGCCACAGGAGAAACTGGTGTTCAAGGAAAAGGGTCTGGCCTAACACTTAAAAAGCAAATGTTTCAATTAACTCGGAAAAAAACATGAGGAACACTTACCTGTCTCATTTGACCCTACCACTCCCAAAACATTAAATTCATTCACAGGACCCAGCCTTCTTAGTATTCATGCCTTTACTCTCAGCAGAGGGAGAGGCGGAGACAGGTGGATCTCTGTGAATTCAAGACCAGTCTGGTCTATAGTGTGTCTCTGAACAGCTAGAGCTACACAGCAATTCATTAAATCACAGGAACCATGTGTGGGACTTTTCATTTTTAAATACTAGTATGATGGCCTACTGCCTAACTCCAAGAATCTAGTTACAAAATTAGGAGAACTTAATACCTAGACTACACAAACACAGTAGATATGTCAATGAAATTCTCAAAAAAATACTTAAATTCAGATCAGCAGGAGCTAAGGATGCTGGCTGAGCTGAGAGAGCATTCATCCAGCACATCCTCGGCCTATGACCCCTGAGGAGGGGTGTCAAGTAAACAAAGAGTAACTATTAAAATCTGTGTATATAGAACCATTCTCTTAAAATGGATAAAGCAAAGCTGTTGTAGACACAGTATTTGAGCACTTGTCTTGTCTGAATGCAACCCTGGGTTCGCGCCCCAATCATGTAACAATGAAATCATAAAACAGAAAGAAAAACTACACAATCTTCTACATTCCTAATTCAAAACCCCAAGCCTCCACTGAATGCTCTAAATAGGTAAAGATCCCCAGGCCAAACAAGAACGTGCATTCCATCCAAACTTGGGCTGTCAACCAAGTGTTACTAACCATTATTTGAATTAATATTTCTCAACGGTCTTTCCATGCTTCATAATGCGGAGTGTGAATAGTAAAGTCATCAATTTTACAAACGGGTAAACTGAGGCACTGGCATTAAAAAGGGCAATCTGTACTAAGGAGTCCTAGTAAGTCTGGTCTCCAATATTCTATCCATCAGAACTCCGTGCTTGTGAAGGTTGGGGGGGTGGGGGAGAAAAAAAAAGAACAACGCAGGAACTTTAGGATATCCTGGGTAGGAACAAACGGAGCATGAGTGAGGTTCTGCACCTCCCCGGAAGAAGGCGAGGCTGAAAAGCCCCCAAACCCCTCAACTCCAAAGTGTGTCGGCCTAAGGGAAGAAATCCAATCGCAGCATCTCAGCTTGCCTCCACCCAAGGATGATCTGCAGTGATTTCCAAGCACTCCACCCTCACCAAGGACTACTCCCCGCCGCCGGCCCAAAGAAGCCGACCGCTCCAGAGGCTTCTCCTTTGTGAGGCTCCACAGCCGCCGCCCCACACTGGGCCTCCGGGGAAAAGCCACCGCCCCCACCCGCCATATTTCCCTGAAAGGCGCCCGCGCTACAGCTCCTAGATTCCGCCCTCTCCCGAGCGACCGGTGCTGTTTCTCACATCACCCCACCCAATTGTCCTCCACACCCCGCCGCGATCCCGAAAGCTCCCGTGGGGATTGCACGCCGGGAGACGGCACCCGCCATCTCCTCCCCCCCTCCCCCGCCCGGGGACTCGCCCTCCCCCCTCCAGCCGCCATTTTACAACCAACTCCTCCACCCTACACCCCGGCCTGCTGGCTGGCGAGAGTCTGCAAGCTAAGGACACCGGAGGGGTCAAATTCCTAGGCCCGGAGACTCCCACCGCTCCGTGAGCCCGCAGGCCATTTCCTGCTTCCCGACCCACGTCCTAAGCCAGGTTCGGAGACGATGCCGCCATTTTGTCTCCGGTTCCCGGCCTCTGTGGGCGGCGGCGGAGGGTCCGAGACTTCCAGCCCCCCGACACCCCCCCAACTCACCGTCGTATCGCTCGGCCTGCTCTGCCAGCTTCGCCTGGTACACCAGATCCTCCCGATCATCCATAGCGGCAGCGGCTCCGGCAGGGTCTGCGCGACGGATGGAAGCGGATAGCGTCTCCGACTCTCTCAGCTTCTCGCTCCGCGTCCGAGCAGTAAAAATGGCGGCGCCTCAATCCGGGACTTCCGCCTGCGCACGCGGACAACTGCTCAGCTCTATGGCAACCGCTCCCTGGCAACTGGCGCGGGGGGTGGGGGGGCGGGTCCGTGAGTTAGGCGCCAGAAAAGGCTGGAACCAGCACGATGGACGCCCCTCCTCCGTCGGCTCAGCGGGCGGCCCTGTGGCGAGGCGGGAACTGCGACTGCCACGAGAGCGGCCCCTGGAGCGGCTGGAGACGAGGTCAGCCAAGACTGCAGGAGAGGAGTGAGCCCGTGCCGGCTGGCCTGTGGGCGACAAAACGAAAGGCTTGTTGGATTCTTGTTATGGCATCCTCATTGAGATCAACCTGCCCTATGCATTCTAGTACATTTTTCTCATCCGCACGCCCTTTTCAGGTCCTTTTAACCTCTAAGTGAAGAATTGACAAGTGAAGAAGGGAGAGCTTGAGTTTTCACGCATCATCTCCCTTGCTTTCACACTATAAGCATTTTCTTCTCCTCTCCAGCCGAGTTTTATTTCTTTGGCCTATCGTAGATAGGACTTTTGTTAAAAGTCTTCTGTTTTTGCCTCACACGTAGGTGCGTGTATTTAATCCCAGCACTAAGGAGGTAGAGACAAGAGGATATCAAGTTTGGATCCAGTCTCATCTGCAAAGCAAATTCCAGGTCAGCCAGGGCTACATTGTGGAAGCCCCCATGTTAAAAAAAAAAAAAAAAAAAAAAAAAAAAAAAAAAGGTAGTCAAGGAGAAAGTGGCTTGCCTCATTCGGAGTGCAAGGTGCACCTGAGGTGGTGTAAGGGCAAACTGACATTGATGAATTAGAAATTAATAATCCTCAATGGGAATTGCATCACTTGCAATGGACATGCCTATTCTGCTTCCTAATGGATTTTCAACATCTTATACTCAATATCTGCTTGCTGCTTAGCATGCAGGAAAGGGGCCTCAAAGTGAGTGTGAAATAAAAAGGTTGGGATCAAATTATGATAGGCCTGAGGTCACAAGCCAAGAGACTTGCATCTTAGTCTATGAGAGAACAGGAATTGTTTTGTTCAAGTGCTGGAGACTGACCCACCCCCAGAGCCTCTAGCACGTGCTTTACCACTGAGTTATAATCCTATCTGGATAAGCTATGGTTGATGATTCTGCATGGAAGGTGATGTCATCATACTTAAGAAAAGTATTACATATTTGCTGAAGTGGTGATTCATGCTTATAATTCCAGCACTATGGAAGCAGAGACAGAGGGATTGCCACAAGTTCCAGGCCATCCTGGACTAAAAAATACCTGCCTCAAAACACAAACAGCAAAAGAAAGGAGCTTGTAGTGAAAGTTTTGGTTTCTTTAAAACCCCAGATATGTTATGTGAATGTGCTGTGTTTTAATCCCAGGTGTGGGGAAGAGGCTGCTTCACAGCAGGTGAAGCAACTAAAGTCCTACAAACTCTGACACTGCTTTGAGGCAGCTCTTACTGTATGCTACGTACTTCTGACCATGAGATCTTTGGAGACTTGACAAGCTATTGAAAATCCTTTAGGGTAATCACTACATTAGTTTACATTTTTAAGTACTTAACCCAGATTTACTTAATAGACACAGAAGCTATGGCTGTAGCTCACTTGGTAGAGTTCTTGCCAAATATGCTGGATAGTTTTATGTCAACTTGACAGAAGCTAAAGTCATCTGAAAGGAAGGAACCTCAATTAAGAAAATGTGTCCAAAAGAACACACTGAAAGCTAACCTGTATGTAGGGCATTTCCTTAAAATTAGTGATTGATGAGGGTAGGCCCAGCCTATTATGGGTGGTGCCATTCCTAGGCTGATGGTTCTGGGTTCTATAAGAAAGCAGAAGACAAGCCAGTAAGCAGCACTCCTCCAAGGCCTCTGCATCAGCTCCTGTCTCCCAGGTTCCTGTCCTACTTGAATCCCTGTCCTGACTTCCTTTGATGAACCGTGATGTGGAAACATAAACTGGATAAACCCTTTCCTCCCTGAGTTTCTTTAGTCAGTGTCTCATCACTAATAGTAACCCTAACTAAGACACCTCGGATGCACAAAGCCCTGGGCTCCCATGCAGCCATGTGGAAGATGACCACAGTTAATCCTAGTTTGTGGGAGGCAAAAGCAAGGAGATCCTCAAGGAGTTTGAGGCTAGCCTGGTGTACATGGATAGTTCCATCCCAGTCAGGGCTACAGAGTTAGACCCTAACACAAAACAAATCACCGTGGTAGTATAGGCTTATGATCCCACATTCTGGAAGTGGAAGTAGGAAGGTAAGAAATTCAAGATCACCTTAGAATATATATTAAATTTGAGTTCAGCCCAGGCAACAATAAGACACTGTCTAAAAAAAAAAAAAAAAATTGGTGACTGGTGAAATCACTCAGCAGATAGACTGCTGGCCTCACACACACTTTATTGCCAGCATTGTGTGTGTGTGTGTGTGTGTGTTTCCAAACTTGCTGTATAGCAAAGGATGGCAAACTCCTGATCCTCCAGACTATAGGTGTGTGTCAACCACATGCCCAGTTGTGTGCCATGCAGGGGACCGAACCAAGGACATCGTGCACGTTAGACAAGCATCCGATCAGCCGAGCTGTGTCAGTTTTACGTCGTCTTAACTTCTAAAATTCAGCTGTTTGAGGTACACAATCTGTGCCCTCCTCTGAGTTATCCCTCAGCCCCTAAGGCAGTGGCTTCATGCTGTGTTTTGCCCTGAGTGACTCCATCTTATAAAGCAGTACTTAGCACCGAGATGAGAGCAAGTGCAGAGGCAGTGTAACTAACCTGCCCGCCTGGTGCCTAAGATGCCCAGGACCCTAAACATAAAAAGGTGGGGCAACCTTTAACCCCAGCACTTGGGAGGAAGAGGCAGGTAGATCTTCATAAGTTCAAAGACAGGCTAGTCTACAGAATTCCAGGACAGCCAAGGTTACACAAAGATACCCTGTCTCAAAAAACAATAAAAAATATTGTTTTCCCCCTTACTTATAAATCTATCAAAGTTGTAAACATAAGAGTACCGGGCACATTAAAGCCACAATGGAGGATGAGAACATAGCTCACAGTAGAGCATTTTCCAAGCATACATAAGAAGACCTAGGTTCCATCCACAGCAGCACAAAAATAAATAGGCGCTGGAGAGATAGCTCAGCAGTTAGGAGCACTGGCTGCTCTTCCAGAGGTCCTGAGTTCAATGCCCAGCAACCATACGGTGGCTCACAATCATCTGTAATAGGATCCAGTGCCTTCTTCTGGTGTGTCTGAAGATAGTGACAGTGTAGTCACATATGTAAAATAAATACTTAAAAACAAATAAATGAAATAAAAATAAGCTCTTATTCTCTCACTCCCTTAACTCCCCGCCCCTCTCCTCTCTTCATGTGGCCATGGCCAGCCTCTACTTCTCTAATCTCTCTACCTCTACTACTCTCTTTTTTTTTCTTTCTTTTTTTCTTTCTTTTTTTTTTTTTTTTTTTTTTTTTTTTTTTTTGGTTTTTTTGGATTTGTTTTTTTTCTGGAGACAGGGTTTCTCTGTGTAGCCCTGGCTGTCCTGGAACTCACTCTATAAACCAGGCTGGCCTCGAACTCAGAGATCCGCCTGCCTCTGCCTCCCAGAGTGCTGGGATTACAGGCGCCACCACCGCCCGACCCTCTACTACTCTCTTAACCCCCCTCCTCATGCCTTGAATAAACTCTATTCTATACTAAAAAAATAAAAATAAAAACCAAGTCAGAAAAATAGGCCTTAACGAATACATCAGACCAAGTTAGGGTGCAACACCCTCATCTGGACCCCATAAAAGGGGATACCTAAAATTATGATGTCTGTGGTCCTACAGCCTTGTCACCTGACTACTCTGTGCCCCAAGAGACTGACAAGTGGGAAATTCAAGTCTGTCCTTGAAGCTTCAGCTCAGCCTGCTCTCCTCTGCCCACAGCTTACACCAACTTCAGTCCCTTTCCAGTCATCGAGCTCCAGGCCTCTATGGCCTTCACAGTTCAACTTTCTCTGTAGCTCAGCTCCAATCTAAGTCCTGGGGCTTGGCCCCATGTGCCCTACCCCCAGCAGCTCTCCAAGCCCCTTACTACCTTTTCTTTTAAAGATATCTCTCTCTCTCTTTAGCTCTCTCTCTCTTTTTCTCTCTCTCTCCCTCTCCCCTCTCCCTCCTTCCTCCTGCCTCTCCCCTCACTCCCTCCTGCCCCTCTCTCCCCCACTCTCCTCTGTGTGTGCCTGTGTGCAAGTTTAGATAGCAGAATCTATCATATCTATCATTAGGATTCTGGGGTTTGAACTCAGGCCATTATGCTTGACAGCCAGTGTCCTTAGCCACTGAGTTATCTCCCTCCCCAACTGTTTGTTCTCTTTCTTTGTGTAACACAGAACCATAAACTCTGGTCCCATCTAGTCTGGCACTCAGAGAGATCAGCCTGCACCTGCCTTCCTAGTGCCATGAATAATGGTGTTCGCCACCACCCACTTTGTTCTTTGAGATCAACTCTCTTTCTGGGACTTGGAACTGTCAATCACCTCGATGGCTGCGCACTAAACCCCAGAGTTCTGCTTGTCTCCACTCTGCTGCACGCAGAGTTCACGTGTGAGTTCTTCAGACTGAGCGTACACTCTCTACTCAGCCTCTTTAATAAACATTTCGTTGACACACATTATTCAGAATGGCATTTTGACATTTTCATGCACACAGCCAAAGTGTCGTGGTCCTCGGGCCCGTTGCCTTCTCATCCCCTCACACTCGCCGATCTCTTCTCTTCCTTCACAGCCAGGCTGTCTTACTTTCCTGTCTCTGTGTAGTGAGAATGTTGATTTCTTCAAAAAGCCAGTTGTTGGCCTAGAGAGATGGCTTAGCAGTTAAGAGCACCGCCTGCTCTTCTGAAGGTCCTGAGTTCAAATCCCAGCAACCACATGGTAGCTCACAACCATCTGTAACAGGATCTGACACCCTTTCTGGAGTGTCTGAAGACAACTACCGTGTACTTATATATAATAAATAAATCTAAAAAACAAAAAGCCAGTTATGTAGATATGTTTTTGTTTTAATCCTAGGTGTGGGATAATAGGCTATATCACAGCAGGTGACTATGATTTGCCCACAATTGCTCTAACAGGGTCATGGTTTTGCCAGCTGCAGATAGTTTCTTCAAATGTGTGACATCTGGAATTTTGGGAACTTTTCAGAGGGTACAAATGCCAGCGTCCCAAGAAGGTCCTGTTCCTCCTTATGCTGCAGTTTGTCAAGTGGTCCTAAGCAAAGAGTCTAGAAAAATAAATTGGATATCTTGTCCCAAGGAACTCAATACCCAAAATGAGTAGGAAGTAGTCCAAAGAGGTCTACACCCTCTTTCCCTCTAACCTTTCTCTCTTACCTAGTGTTGGGGAGTTAGAAAGGATTAAGGTGGAAAGGGTCAGAAGGGTATAGTTATAAGAACCCAATAAAGAGGGGCTGGAGAGATGGCTCAGTGGTAAAGAGCACTGTCTGCTCTTTCAGAGGACCTGAGTTCAATTCCCAGGAACCACCTGGTGACCCACAATCATCTGTAATAGAATCTGATGTCCTCTTCTGATCTGGTGTATCTGAAGACAGTGACAGTGTACTCACATAAAATCAATCTTTCAAAAAAAAAAAAAAAAGAATCCAATAAAGAAACCCAAAAGAGTAGGGTTACATCCTTGTGTGTGTGTGTGTGTGTGTGTGTGAGAGAGAGAGAGAGAGAGAGAGAGAGAGAGAGAGAGAGAGAGAGAGATTCAGTTTAGTTAGCACTGCTTTTTTAATTTCTGTATATGAGTTCACTGTCTTCAGACACACCAGAGCATCAAATCCCATTACAGATGGTTGTAAGCCACCATGTGGTTACTAGGAATTAAACTCAGGACCTCTGGAAGAGTAGACAGTGCTCTTAACTGCTGAGCCATCTCTCCAGCCCTAATTGGCACTGCTTACAGGAGCTTACAAGTAGCTGCACCACTGAAGAACGTGTCACTAGTTACCTGTGTAGTAGTATGGTCTTATGTCATGTGACACAAGCTAAAACCTACTAGAGGAGGGGACAGTTCCAGGACAGCCAGGGCTACACAGAGAAACCCTGTATCAAAAACACAAACAGCAACAACAAAATTCCTCTAGCTGGGTATTTAATCTGCACTTTAATCACGCCTTTAATCTGCACTTGGGAGGCAGAGGCAAGCAAATCTCTGAGTTCAAGGCCAGCCTGGTCTAAAGAGTGAGTTCCTGGACAGCCAAGGTTACACAGAAGCCCAGTCTTGAAAAACAAGCCAAAGCCAAAACAGGAAACTCCCCGATAAAAATCAGTTTGTAGGCAAGCCTGCAGGACATTTTCTAAATTAGTAATGGATCCGGGAGGGCCCAGCCCATTGTGGGTGGTGCCATCTCTAAGCTAGTGGGTCCTGGAGTCCCCAGCACTTGGGAGGCAGAGGCAGATTTCTGAGTTCGAGGCCAGCCTGGTCTACAGAGTGAGTTCCAGGACAGCCTGAACTACACAGAGAAACCCTGTATCAAAAAACCAAAAAAGAAAAAAGAAAAAAAAAAAAAAAAAGAAAAAGAAAAAGAAAAAGAAAAAAAAGAAAGCAGGCTGAGCAGAGCACGAGGAGCAAGCCCTAAGCAGCGCCTCTTCAAGGCCTCTGCGTCAGCTCCTGCCTTCAGGTTCCTGAGCTGATTCAGTTCCTGTCCTGACTTCCTTTGATGATGAACAGTGATATGGAAGTGTAAGCCAAATAGACCCTTTCCTCCCCAACTTGCTTTCTGATGTTTCAACCCAGCATATACAACCTATACATCCTAGGGAGGGGTGCAGCTGGTTACTACAGTGACTTTGAGTGAGTGCATGTGTTTGTATATGTTTGTGAAAACCAGAGATCAACATCACATCCCATTCCTCAGGAGCTATCCGCCTTGTTTGTTTTGAGTTTTTGAGACAAGGTCTTTCTGTGTTTCCCTGGCTGCCCTGGAATTCACAGTGTAGCCCAGGTTGGCCTCAAACTCATGGAGATCCATCACCACTCTGGGCCTGCTTACTTTTTAAAGATTTATTTGCTTTATGTATATATGTGTGTGCATGAGAGGTGGTATTTGCATGCATGTGTGTTCAGGAGGCCAAGAAGGCAAGAAGAAAACCGGTCCTCTTGAAGTTTCGGATGATTGTGAGGTACCTGATGTGGGGGCCGAGAACTGAAACTTAATCTAGGTCCTCTCCAAGGGCAGCAAGTGCTCTTAACTGCAGAGCCACCTCTCTAGCCTCCCTGGTCTTTTAAAGACAGGATCTTTCATTGGCCTTGGGTCCCCTAATTAGGCTAGACTTGTTGACCAGTGAGCTAGAGGGATCTACCTGTCTGTACCTCCGCAGGGCCAGGATTGCAGCACATGCCACCAAATCTAACCTTTTTATATGGGTTCTAGGCTTGCCCAGTGGGAGCTTTACCAACTGCAGTGACTCTGCATCTATACAGGCTTCTGCCTCTAGTAAAGATGTCTTGGGCTCTGCTGCTGCCTCTTAACCTTTTGTAGCTATCTCACAGCCTACATGTACACACCTATGTAGATATGATTACAGGGTGTTGTGTAATATATTATCTGAATTAATTTTAGTAATCACAATTGGAATAAAAGAACCTGTATTTGCCAACAGCCAGCTATCAAGAGAAATCAGGGCCAGCTGGCCAACTGCAATAATGAAGCGTTTTGAGTATTGATTTTGAATTGATTAAATAATTTCTGACATCGTGGAAATACATGGAAGTGTCAACTCGTTTCTACATGCTCACAGAAGCCTCAGTATGTGCTCAGAAACAGCCTCGAACTGGTGACATCATCCAGGTTGGCTTTGAACTCACAGTAATCCTACTGCCTCTGCCTCTTGAGTACTGGAGTGCATATTTAATTTTTATTTATTTATTTTTTTAGAGGCAGTCTCACCATGGCCTCTACCTCATTAATCCAGCTTCAGCCCCCGGCATATTCACACACACACTGGAATTACAAGTGCGCAGCACTCTGACTTGTTTAACGTCTAAGTACATATGCTGGCTTTAATTTTTTTTCTTTCTAGATTAATTTTCTCTTATGTGTATAGGCATTTTGTCTTTGTACCTGTATGTGCACCAAATGCATGCCTGGTGCCTGCAGAGGTCAGAAGAGAACACCAGAGCCTCTGGAGCGGGAAGTACAGAGAGTTGTCAGCCACCATGTGGGTGCTGGGAACTGAACCCAGGTCCTCCGCAAGAGCAAGTGTGCTCAACCACCGAGCTCCACCTGTTTTTATTATTTTCTTGTTGCTGTTTTTGGTTCTTTTAGACAGTCTCACTATGTAGCCCTACCTCTTGGGAGCTTGCTGTGTAGATGCTGACCTGAAACAGGTCTGTCCACCTGCCTCAGCTTCCTAAGATGAAATGCATGTGCCAGAGATATGAGAGACCAGACCAGAAGAGGGCATTGCATCACCTAGAACCAGGATTAACAATAGTTGTGCTAGCCGGGCGGTGGTGTCGCACACCTGTGATCCCAGCACTCTGGGAGGCAGAGGCAGGCGAATTTCTGAGTTCAAGGCCAGCCTGGTCTACAGAGTGAGTTCCAGGACAGCCAGGACTATACAGAGAAACCCTGTCTCGAAAAAACCAAATCCAACCCCCCCCCCAAAAAAAAACCAAAATAAAAACAATGGTTGTGCTGCCATGCCAAGAAATATACTGCTTTTTTCAGTTTAAAGTAATTTATGGAAATATTTAGACATGTGAAAATAATTTTTCAGTAATGCTTTTCTTTAGTGGCTGGAGAGACTGCTCAGTGGCTGACGGCACTAGCCATGCTAGGCAAGGGCTCTACCACTGTCTCAGTGAGGGTTTCATTGCTGTGAAGAGGTACCATGCCCATGTCACCTCTTATAAGGGAAAACATTTCATTGGGGCTGGCTTACAGTTCAGAGATTCAGTCTATTATCATCAAGGTGGGAAGCCTGGCATCGGCATCGTGCAGGCAGACATGGCGCTGGAGGAGCCAAGAGTCCTGTATCTGGATCTGAAGACAGCCAGGAGGAACTCACAGAGATCCTCCTGCCTCTGCCTTCTGAGTGCTGGGATTAAAGGCATGCTCAAATACTGCCTGACTCATTTTATATTTTTTTTTGTTTCATTTTATACTTTTATGTGCAGGCCTGGTGCCCATAGAGGTCAAAAGAGGATACCAGATCCCCTGGAACTGGAGTTAGACTGTTGGGAGGACCAAACCCAGGCCCACCGGCCTGTAACAGGTATGCTTAACCACTGCACCATCTCTTCAGTCCAACCTTTTACACGATATTTATTTGTTTATTTATTTATTTATTATATGTAAGTTCACTGTAGCTGTCTTCAGATACACCAGAAGGGGGCGTCAGATCTCATTACAGATGGTTGTGAGCCACCATGTGGTTGCTGGGATTTGAACTCAGGACACACACACACAAACACACACACACACACACACACCAGAAAAGCAGTCAGTACTTTTAACCACTGAGCCATCTCTCCAGGCCCCTACACAATCTTAAAGGAATCTGAATAGTTAACATTTATTGTGGGTTCACAGTAGTCTAATTCTAGTTAATATTTTAGCCAAGTGGTATTTGTGTTTTTGGGAGGCTGAGATCAAACCGCAGCCTCAGGGTTCCTCTGAACTACACAGCCCAACCCAGGCTTCGCCTTTTTGAACTACATTTTCTTTTTCAAATTATGTGTTTTATCTTCATACATGTATGTGTGCCATGTGTTTACCTGGTGTCCTCATCAGATCCCCTGGAACTGGAGTAGCTGGAGTAGCAGATACAGATGTTGTGAGCCCTCATGATGGTGCTGGAAAGCAAGTTCTCTGCAAAATAAAGTCCTCTTAACCACAGAACCATTTCTCCAGCCCTTTGGCTCTCTCTTCCTCCTCCCCTCCACCCTCTTCGTGTGTGTGTGTGTGTGTGTGTGTGTGTGTGTGTGTGTGTGTGAATGCACAAACGGGTGTGTGCACATACATATATGTGGCAGTCAAAGGGCAACCTCAGACGCTCCTTAGAAGCCATCAGTTTTGAATGTGACTGGAACTCCCTGATTAGGATAGGCTGGCTGGCCAGCAAACCCCAGGAAATCACCTGTCTCTAGCTCCAGCTCATAACTGTACACCATCATGCTCAGCTTTTTAGGTGATGCTGGGATTGAACTCAGGTCTTCATGATTGTGTGGCAATTACTTTACTGCCTGGGCTATCATCCCAGTCCCATCATTGTTATACTTGTATTGAGTATATGATGTGCACACATGTGTGCATGTATATGTATACATGAGGGTGATGTGTGGGTCTCACATACCTGTAGAGACTTGAGATGAATGCTAGGTATTGTCTTACGGTTTTATTTCTGTGAAGAGACACCATGACCAAGGCAGCATTATAAGGACAATATTTAATTGGGGCTGGCTCACAGGCTCAGAGGTTCAGCCCATTACCATCCAGGTGAGAATATGGCAGCGTCCAGGCAGTCATGGTGCAAGCAGAGCGGAGAGTTCTACATCTTCATCTGAAGGCTGCTAGTGACTTCCAGGCAGCTAGGGTATTAAAGCCCACTCCCACAGTGACACACCTCTCCAACAAGGCCACACCTCCAAATGGTGCCACTCCCTGGGCCAAGCATATACAAACCATCACACTGGTAGAAGGATATTTTATCAAAGTACTCACCTTTAATCCCAGCACTCTGGAGGCAGAGGCAGGTGGATCTCTTGAGTTCAAAACCACCTGGTCTACAATGTGAATCCCAGGACAGCCAGAGATACACAAAGAAGCCCTGTCTCAAAAAAAAAGACCAAAAGAAGGATTAAAAATTCAAGACCATCCTTGGCTATATAGTAACTTTGAAGCCAGCCAGGCTACCATGAAACCATTTCCCAAAAAAAAGCAAGGGCTTATGGGATAGGTCAGCAGGTAAAGGTCCTTGCCGCCAATAAGTCTGCTCATCTAAGTTGGATCCCTGAGTCTCTGTGCACAGGTTAATGTAATGACATGGGGGCACATGCCTTTAATCTAAGAACTCAGGAGATAGAAACAGGTGGAGCTTTGTGCACTTGAGGCCGACCAGAGCTATATAGTGAGTTCTAGAGTAACAGGGTTACTTAGTGAGACCATGCCTCAAAAACAAAATTTGTTTAAAAAATCTTGAGGAATCTCAAGAGATAACTCAGTAGTTAAAAGCACCCACTACTTTTCCAAAGGAATGGAGCTCGGTGTCCAGCACCACACTATAGCTCACAACCATCCACAACTCCCAGTCCAGGGGACTGAGGAAGTCCTCCTCTAGTCTGCTAGGGCGCCAGACACACAGGTATAGTTTAATAAAAGAATGCTTATCCAGCATGTACAAGGTCCTGGGTTCAATCCTCAGGAAAGCAAAGAGTTTTTTTGTTTTTGTTTTGTTTTTTTTTTTTTTATTAAGATGCATTTTCAGGACCAGCAGTGGTGGCACATGCCTTTAATCCCAGTGCTGAGGAGGCAGGAAGATTTCTGTGAGTTCAAGGCCAACTTGGTTTACATAGTGAATTTCAGGACAGCTATGGATATATAGAGAAATTCTATCTCAAAAAAATTAGCTAAACAAGTATCACTAATCCCAGCACTGGAGAAGCAGAGGCAGGGGACTGCTCCAAATATAAGACTAGTCTGGTTTACACAGCAAGCCCAGGACAGCACCACAGAACCAGGTTGTGTCTAAAGGTAAAAAGAGAAAAAAAAGGCTTAGGTATAGTCCCATAATCATGTAGGTTACATTTTAAACTTCCTAAATTATTTTTGAAGGAGCCAGTAGCACAGCAGAGGGTAAACAGCCTCCAGAAAATGAGGTACAGAGAGGTAGCGAGGGCAGTGACTCAGTAATCGCACCCCTGGGAATCTGGACTAAAAATAACTCATCCCATCCCATCAGACTCACAGACAAACTTGTAAGATTTTCCTCCTGCTATCACTAATTCCCACCAGCACTGAGATGCAAAACAGCCACGTTTAACACCTTTAAGTTCTGGGAGAGGACTACTAAAGTCACGCAGCAGAGGTGCTCTTCACTCTGGACTGGGGTGGGGGGGAGTGGGAGTGGGAGTGGGGCGTCTCCTCCCTTCCCTCTTTAAAGTTGGCCTTTGTTTCTGTGCTTCCTCAATCTTCAAAGCATCTTATGACACACCTAGTACCGTTAGCTTCGCTGTTTCTGATACAGGGTCTCACTTTGTAGCCCTGGCTGTCTTGGAAGTCATTCTGTAGACCTGGATGGCCTTGAACTCACAGAGATTTGCTTGCCTTTGCCTCCCGGTTGCTGGGATTAAAGGTATGCCCGGCTTTTAACTTTAATTTTTTTCAAATCTTACTTTTATTTTTTTGGTTTTTTGTTTGTTTGTTTGTTTTTTGTTTTTTTCAAGACAGGGTTTCTCTGTGTAGTCCTGGCTGTCCTGGAACTCACTCTGTAGACCAGGCTGGCCTCGAACTCAGAAATCCACCTGCCTCTGCCTCCCAAGTGCTGGGATTAAAGGCAGTGTGTCACCACTGTCCTGCCAAACCTTACTTTAAAAAAAATTTTTTTTTAAGATTTATTTTATTCATATGAGTATGCTGTTGCTGTCTTCATCAACAGAACCTTTAGAAGAGCAGTCAGAGCTCTTAACCACTGAACCATCTCTCCAGCCCCAAACCTTACTTTTTCAAAAATTATTTTATTTATGTACTCTGTAGCTGTTTTCAGACACACCAGAAGAGGGCATCAGATCCCATTACAGATGGTCGTGAGCCACCATGTGGTTGCTGGGAATTGAACTCAGGACCTGTGGAAGAGCAGTCAGTACTCTTAAACGCTGAGCCATCTCTCCAGCACCAAACCTTATTTTTTAAATGCTTTAACCTCTCCTTGTAGCCCACCACCTACCAGAGGTAGTGGAAAAGAAAGGATTTGGGGGTAAGGGGAGTGGACCTGTTTTAAAAGGTTCTTTGGAGCAACTCCCATTTGTGTTGTTTGGAAATGAGCAGTTCAGTTCACAGGTTAGCAGGCAGTGGCAGCTTGATCCACTCGCAAACACTTCACGGATACACCAGCAGGCCAGTTCGATAGAGTGGGACTGGCGACAGGAGTGACAGGTCAGCAGGAGGGACTCCAGGAGAAGTTCCTGGCTGTGCCTCTCTCAGGGAAGCAAAGATCAGTGAAGAAGTGAGACCCACAAGCACACAGCTGGCTGCACCAGCAAGCCAAGCTCCGTCTCACTCAGGAGTCCTATACATACCCTCCTGGCGTCACAAGTATCCTCCGCGCTGTGCCTCAGTCAGCCAGGGTCAGGCTGTAGCACACACCAGACATCTTCTGGTGCATTTCTCCCTATGGAGTCGTAACAAATGCAGCTCAACTACACAATGTAAGGCGAACCAATCCATGTGTGTTGTTAGCAAAGACTGCTTCTTCACGTGTCCTCCACCTGCTTGCTCTGCTTCTGCTTGTACTCCACGCATCTGCCTTACCCTTCACACCTGTGTCCACTTTAACGAAATGGTCCTTCCTGTGTTTCCACACCATCCGATCGACCGACCGACTTTCCAAGGACCCCTTAAGTTTCTGTTTCATGGCTTCACTAGTTTTTATATATTTTATATATTTATACGTTCATTCATACATTCTTCTTTTTTTTTTTTTGACACAGGATTTCTCTGTGTAGCCCTGGCTGTCGTGAAACTCAATACTGGCTATCCTGAAACTCAAACCAGACTGGCCTTGAACTCAGAGATCTGCCAGCTTCTGCATTAAGGCATAAGCCTCCATGCTCGCCTTAGGATGCACATGTTGAGCACGGCGCGTGGAGGACACGTGATGTCAGGAGGGTATAACTAGGACTCCACGGAGTGACAGAGACAGAGCTTGGCTTGCTGGTGCAACACTTGTGGGTCTCACATCTTCACTGATCTTCACTTCCCTGAGAGCGGCACAGCCGAGAACTTCTCCTGATGTCCCTTCTGCTGACTGCAGCATGTCACCCCATTGCTAACCCTACTCTACCAAATTTTTTTGTTTTGTTTGTCTTGTTTTTTGAAGCAGGGTTTCTCTGGGTAGCCAAAAGCAGAGATTCACTTGCCTTTGCCTCCTGGGTGCTGGGAATAAAAGCATGAGCCATCACCGCCCACTAAAGGATTTATTTTTTAATCACATGTTCGTGTGGCAGGGGTGTGCACATGCAATTGCAGGTGCCCAAAGAAGTCAGTTGCCCTGGAGCTGTCATGAGCCACCTGATGTGGGTACCAGGAACTGAACTCAGGTCTCTCTACCACTGCGCCATGATGTCTCCAGACACTATTAAATGTTCACATTTTATTATTAGTGTGTGTGTATGGGGCTGGAGAGATGGCTCAGCAGTTAAGAGCACTGACTGCTCTTCCTGAGTTCAAATCCCAGCAACCACATGGTGGCTCACAACCATCTGTAACTCCAGTTCCAAGGGATCCAATTGTCCTCTGTTTCCAACAGCACTGCCTGCATATATGCATTGCACACACACACACACACACACACACAGGCTAAACATTCATACACATAAAATGAAAATATCTTTTCGTTTTTAAACCAAACAACTCTGGTCAGCGAGGACTTTTCCTTGCTGGGTCATAGGTCCCTACTCACCAGTGGAGCTGTAGCTCTCCCACGAGGGACTGTGTCTTCTGCAGCCACACAGTCGGACGGTAGCTTGTTACCCCCATAAGGATGATGCCACTGTTGCAGGGGCAAGAACGTACTGACCCGTTAGTGTGGCACATAAAGTCCATGGCTGAGTAACACTACTGCAGGTAGTGTTGTCTCCAGCAGAAGCAAGGGATATTCCACCCTGTAGAAGCCAACAGAAAAGCTTTCTTTCAACTCAGCTTCCTGTCACTGTGTCCCAAATTCAAAGCTTGGCCACACCTTCTTTTTTTTCTTTTTTTTTTTAGAATTATTTATGTAGCTGTCTTCAGACACATCAGAAGAGGGCACCAGATCCCTTTACAGATGGTTGTGAGCCACCATGTGGTTGCTGGGAATTGAACTCAGGACCTCTGAAGTACATTCAGTGCTCTTAAGCACTGAGCCACGTCTCCAGCCCATCAACACCTTTTCAAATTTAATGCATCCCCTCATTCTTTTCTATTGATGTGCATGAATGTGTGCCCCGGCATGCATGTGGACGCTAGAGGGAAACCCATGAGAGTTAGTTCTCTCCTTTGATATGTGAGTCGCAGGGGTGGAACTCAATTTGTCAGACATCGTTACCTGCTGAACCATCTTGCTGGACTTCTCAACATGTTCTTACAAAGGCTGTGTGATTGCACCGGGTAGCCCAGGATAGACCAGGATGACCTTCCTGGAACTAACATTCAGATCACAGCAGTCCCATCTCTTCCTTCAGTAACATCCTTACAAATCTCAGGGATTGGGAGAGCTGTAGGCATCTTTGAGGAACATTATTCTGTCTATCCCAGTGTCACTAATAGATTTTTAGTAAACTGACAATACCACCATCACACCCAACATGATTTTGTTTGCTGTTCTGGAACTCACTCTGTAGACCAGGCTGGCCTCGAACTCAGAAATCCACCTCCCTCTGCCTCCCAAGTTCTGAGATTAAAGGTGTGCACCACCACTGCCTGGCCAAATTGGTTTAACTAACACATAAATAACATATCCTATTTTATGATTTAATGTTTTTGTTTAGTTTTGTTTTTCTTTTTGTTTGTTTGTTTTTTGGATTTTTGGTTTTTTCGAGACAGGGTTTCTCTGTGTAGCCCTGGCTGTCCTGGAACTCACTCTGTAGACCAGGCTGGCCTCGAACTCAGAGATCTGCCTGCTGCCTCTGCCTCCCAAGTGCTGGGATTACAGGTGTGTGCCACCACCACCACCACCACCGCCTGGCCTACATGTATCTTTTTTACCCACCCCCCCCACACCCCCCACCCCCACCCCCACCCCCCGGCCTACATGTATCTTTTTTAAATCATTTCAAGCACAGGAGTACACTGCAGCTGTCTTCAGACACACCATAAGAGGGCATCAGATCTTATTAGAGAAGGTTGTAAGTCACCGTGTGGTTGCTGGGAATTGAACTCAGGACCTCTGGAAGAGCAGACAGTGATCTTGACCGCTGAGTTATGTATCTTTATCTTTAAAGATTTTTATTTTTAGATTTTAATTTTATGGATGTTTGTTTGCATGCATGTATGTGCACCATGTGTGTGTCTGGTGCCTGCAGAAGTCAGAAAAGAGAGAAAATTCCCTGGAACTAGAGTTAATGGATGGTTGTGTGTTGCCATGTGGGCACCGGGAGTCAAACCCAGGAGCCCACTACAGGAGCAGAAAGTGCTCTTAACCTCTGAGCCATCTCTTTAGCCTGAATTTTTGTTGTTTGCTTTATGAGAGAGAGTCTCATTGTGAAGCCATCTGGCCTAGAACACACTTTGTAGACCAGGCTTGTAGACCAGGCTGGCTTTGAACTCAGAGATTCCCTATGACCTCTGCCCCACCCCCCACCCCCCACCCCCTCTCCCGTGTTGGGATTAAAAGCACAAACCACCACACCTAGCTCAACATTAAACTTCTGATCCTCCTGTGTCCACCTCCCTAACGATAGAATTAGCAGAGCCTGCTAGTGAAAAGCTTTAATCCCAGCATTTCAGAGGCAGCTCTCTCACGAGTCTGAGGCAGCCTGATAATAGAGAGGGCTATGTAGTGAGACCCTGTCTTGAAACAATAAAAAACACACTGCCTCCTAAACCAACAATAAACAAATCAAACCAGCCTTCCTCCCCTCCAACAATCCTGGGATTACAGGATTACATAACCAGGCCCAGTTTCTGTAGGATGGGGGTCTCATCCAAGGTCTCTGGTATGCTGGGCAACACTCGACGTCTCAAGTGCATTCACTGCTCAACGAACACCATGTTCATGGTAAGGTCAGATTGGTTGATTTCTTTGTGCAGTACTGGGCACATGGTAGGCACGCTCAGCGTCACTGGACTGTGTCCCCTGCCCTCACTGAGGCACAGCTCGAATCACACCATTCATTTACAAAGTGTTTAGTACATAAACTGGCACACAGTTGTGAGCTAATTTTAGATTATTTCTAATACTCCAGAGGCCTTTGGTTTGGCTGGATTTTCTTAGTGTCCAAGAGGCTGAGGCAACAAGGTTGCCATGAGTTAACGGAAAACCCAGGCTACATATGTGAACATGTGAGAGTTTTATGTCCAAAAATACTACTAAAAATACAACTACTAGGTGTTTAGATGGCTAACTGGGTGCCTGCTGCCAAACAATATGAATTTGAGCCCCGGGGCACACAGCTGGAGAGCTGAGTTCAGAGTTGTCCTTTGATTCACGAGCACGCCATGGCACGCCTGTCACACACAGAGACACAAAATGAAACAGAGATTGAAAGAATACATCTAGTGGCACATGCCTTTAGTCCCAGAATATGGGAGGCAGACTCAGGCAGATCTCTGAGTTTGAGGACAGTAGGTCTACACAGAAAATCTAGGGTACTTAGGGCTATGCAGTTAAACCCTGGCCAGATAGACAGACAGACAGGCAAACACACACACACACACACATACACACACACACCACATACATGAATGGATGAATAGACAGACAAGACCCTGCTTTATCAGTCTTCGGCATTTGCCCTAAGGAATCTAAATGCTAACACGGATACTTGGACATAAATGTTCATTGCCACTCTACTCTTGAAGCAAGGAGGAATCAACCTAGGTGTCCATGAATAGACACATGGATGTGAAAATGTGCTACATACATACAATAAAGACAACCATAAAGAAAAATGAAATTTGGGCTGGAGCAGTGGCTCAATGGCTAAGAAAATGCAGCTCTTTCAGAGGACCCGAGCTCAGTTCCTAGCATCTCTGTCAAGCAGATCACAATTGCCTGTAACTTCAGCTCCAGGGAACCAAACGCCCTTGTCTGGACTCTGTAGGCATCTACACACACACACACACACACACACACACACACACAAATTTAAAAGGATGAAGTTTACGGGAATATGCATGAAACTGGAAATTACTGAGGTGACCCAAACTGAGAAAGACAAATATAGCAGGTTCTCTCTCATGTGGATCCGATCCCAGTTTTTTTTTTCCCCCAAGGCAGGGTTTCTCTCTGTAGTCCTGGCTGTCCTGGAACTCACTCTATAGACCAGGCTGGTCTCGAACTCAGAAATCACCTGCCTCTGCCTCCCAAGTGCTGGCATTAAAGGAGTGCGTCACCACTGCCTGGCCCGATCCCAGCTTTTAATTTTAAAGCATGTGTATTTATTTGGAGGCAAGTATTGCGAGAGATTATAAAACTGGAAGGGGGTCCATGGGAGGTGAGAGAGGTTTTGGGAAAGGAGGGCTCTAGTAGTTTGAATGAAGAAGGTTCCCCATAGTCTCTCTGTTTGGAGAGATTTAGCTGAGGAAACACATTGAACAGAAAAGAACAAGTAAAAGATAATAATCAGGCTCTCTAACAACTATGATTTCTTTTTTAAGTAGTAGATATTCTAGTTCTGCTCACTGCCACGTGGCTTATGAATACCACTCTTGGATTTTTTTTTAATTATTTATTTTATGTTTAAGAGTACACTGTACCTGTCTTCAGCCATATCGAATGCCATTACAGTTGGTTGTGAGCCATCACGTGGTTGCTAGGAATTAAACTCAAGAACAGTCAGTGCTTTTAACCACTGAGCCATCTCTCCAGCCCACATCATCCATTCTTTAAACCAGGATCTCACTATGTAGTCCCTGAACTCCAGCCCTGGCTAAAGCGAGACTGCATTGAAACAAACAAACAAACAAAAAAACAAAAAACAAAAAAAAACAAAACAAAAAAACAAAAAAAAAAAAACCCCAAAGAGCAAAACCTGTACTAGATGGTATGCTTTGATTCTAGTGGAAGATGCCCACGCGTAACTTAATTCATTCCTTTGTCGTGTTCTTTGTGTCATCAACACATGACTCTCGATTGCATTTGGGACCCTGGCTCAGGTCAGTTCTACCAATGCACCTTGGCATTAATATGGTCACGCCCTTAGCTCTCACATAGATGGGATTCGCTAGAAAGTTGGGATCACTAGAAGTAGAATGTCCTGTTACTGTGCCGCTCGCTGCCTACATGTCAAGGCATACCAAAAGACCTAAATCATAACAGAAGAGGTACTGCGTGTGCGTTTGCCTGTGAACCCTGTGTCTATTGCCTGGAGAGGCCGGAAGAGGGCGTTGAGTCCCTGTAATGGGAGCTCCAGAGTTCTGAGCTGCTATGTGGGTGCTGGGAACGGAATCTAGGTCCTCTGCAAGAACAGCGAGGTTAACCACTTGGCCTCCTCTTCAACCCAGAATCATATTTTGAATATATTAAGTAATTTCTGTTGGGAGAATCCTTTTGTAAGATGTTTCTATCCTTCCTGGCTTATCTAAGGCATTTTCTGATTGGGTTAATAGAAAGCAGAACAGCCAATAGGTAGGCAGGAGTGGGTAGAAGAGACTTCGAGGGAGGGAGGAACTCTGGGAAGGACTCAGATGTGTGGGGAATTCGCCTAGCCGACCCGGGAGAAGGAAGAGGTGTGGAGACTGTGAAGGAAAAGTAAAGAGCCGCTTTGGCGGAACGTAGATTACACTAAACCGGTTAACTGGCTCCTCAGAGAAAAACGTTATAAATGGCGTCCAACGTGAGGGCACGTATATCCAAGCTTAGAGCCCGAGAAAAGTTCCAGATGGAAGGCGATGGAAATCCAAACTTAGGCATTGGGGAAGCCAGGCATTAAAGCCGTGGAAGCGCCTGGGACGGTGGGGAACAGATGTGGCTTCCGAGCGACCCACTCTCGCAGGTGTACAGAGGAGCGACCCAGTCTCGCAGGTGTACAGAGGTGTGGCTCCTTTAAGATGCCCTGCTGTGCGGGCGGTGAGCAGCCAATGCAGGGTTAGGTGGCAAAAACTACATAGACAGGAAACACTCGAATAGCCACTGCAGCAGGGAACAAGTACTTCCCGGAAAAAGGGCAGAGTCAGTGTCCCTAGCGGGCAGGTTTGGGAGTGGACTGCCTCTTCCTGTCAAGTCAGTGGAGGCCGTGGGGCTGGCCCTTTAAGGCTTGGATCACATGGTCAGACAATGGCTGCAGGCATGCAGAAAGCCAGGTCCAGACCAAGAAAACCTTTGAACAGGTACAGTATACTTGAAAATATGTTTAGGTGCTGAAGAAAGAAACTGGGTATAAACAATCATACAAAGGAATAATTAGTTTTTAAATAAAAGTAAAGTCTCCAAAGAAAGGAGAAATCTTTTGAAAGGTGCATAGATGCTACAGAAACTGAATCATAGAATTGCTGAGTTTGAATATAAAAAGCAAAGTCTACGAAGGGACAGAGAGAAAGAGAAACAAGTAAAAATGTTCTATAAATGTGTATAAAGTCTTCAAAGACAGGAGAGCAAAAGGGAAATAAAGATATTTTGTAAATGTATATAAAAGCAAAGTCTCTGAAGGAAGGAGTTAGAGATTAAAAAGAATATTTTAAAAAGAGAGAAAGAGTATTTTCTGTGTTTAAAAAATGGAAAACACGGGCTGGAGAGAAGTCCTGAGTTCAATTCCTAGCACCCCTATGGTGGCTCCCAACCATCTATAATGGAATCCAATGCCCTCTTTGGATGTGTCTAAAGACAACAACAGTATACTTACATATATAAAAATTTTTTTTCAAGACAGGGTTTCTCTGTATAGCCCTGGCTGTCTTGGAACTCGCTTTGTAGACCAGGCTGGCCTCGAACTCAGAAATCTGCCTGCCTCTACCTCCCAAGTGCTGGGATTTTAAAGGCATGTGCCACCACTGCCCGGCATAAAGGAGTTTTTTTGGGTTTTTTGTTTTATAGTTTTTCTTTCTTTTCTTTTCTTTCTTTTTCTTTCTTTCTTTCTTTCTTTCTTTCTTTCTTTCTTTCTTTCTTTCTTTCTTTCTTTCTTTCTTTCTTTCTTTCTTTCTTTCTTTTTTTTGGTAGTGGTGGTGGTTTTTGAAGACAGGGTTTCTCTGTATAGCCCTGGCTGTCCTGGAACTCACTCTGTAGACCAGGCTGGCCTTGAACTCAGAAATCCACTTGTCTCTGCCTCCAAGGTGCTGGCATTAAAGGTGTGTGCCACCACTGCCCGGCATAAAAATGTAAAAACTGGAAAACACAATGACAGAAGGCATTTGGGTCCCGTATAATTTGTTTTGATTATAAGCATACAAATAATTGTATTCAGTAATGATCACAGTTCTTTATAACCTCTCTAAGAAAAATCAGAATAAGGCAGACTTAGATAAGGGAAGATCTAAGGAATAGATTACTAGATTAAAGTCCATAGAACAGAAATTATAGAATTCCTTAAATCAGAATAATGAAGCATCAGATAAATCCAATCTAAAGCCTATGGTGCCACCTTGTGACACCATTTCGTGTGCCATTTCGGAATGGCAACCTATAGAGATGCAATATTCTGAATAAAGACTATTGATTATGTTTAATGTTGCCATCTTAGAGCATTGCCATCTAATAGCTTATATGTTTCCTTTTGTACAGTGTGAAGTTTTAAAATATGTGTATGTCTTAATACATCATACAATTGATTCCTCTTCAGGATTTCAAGAGGCTTTTGACTTAAGCACTAAAAAGGATGACTCTGAGATTGTATATTTATTAGAGTTGGTGGCTATCTTGGAGATGCCTTTGCATTTTGAAGCTGATGATGTCCTGGCATATGTATCCATTAAATTTTTTTTAGACATTATGGCATAGAACATATTACAGATATATCTTATAACCCTACAGATGAAACAACTATAAAAAAGATCTAACTACAGCTTGAAGAAGATGCTCATAGAACAGGAGCAGGATACAAGATCTCCCAGAGATAGATTAAATAATACTTTATTGACTTCAAAATTTTTAACTGTCAATGAGACAGGTAGCACAGTTGTTGGAAAGCACTGGATTTTAGAAAGGACTGCTGAGCTGAATCGGCCTTTCTATGTGGTACGCTCAGATGGGAAGTCAGGAAGCGTGCTGCATTGAGGGACAGCTTATACCTTGGTTTCATCAGAAAGTGAAAAGCTGTGGCTTCCTCCAAAATGAATAAAGATCAGATCAGACTGGGGTGGGGGAGACCTCCTGAAGCCATGACTGCAAACAGCAAGAAACCCAAAAGAACGAAACAAGGGACATGGCTGCTGACCCCTCTGCATGGGGACAGCCCTGGGACTGCCAAGACATGCAGCAGTGTGGCTAGACAGACAGACTCACAAAGTGTGATGTCTTTCACTTGCTCAAAGAGCAGAGAGCTACCTTCAGCTGACTTGTGCACACAGAACATTCCACACACGTGTTAATGCAGAAATATGTATTATCTTTAAAAGTTTGTGCTTTCAGCGCAAAAGGGCCAGACACCAATGAAGACAAGTAGCCCAGGTGATCCAGCCTCACACACTGCCTCAATAGCTGTTTCCTCAAAAATCTACATCCAGGAAAACTTCAAAATGGCTAAGATGGTCCAGCCCCACACATTGTCCCAGCCAGGACTTCAGTTAAGCCCTGCACGTCTCCACCAGACAGAGACTGGACAGCAAAAATGATACAGCTAGCTTTCCCAGGAACTGGGCATTATCCCAATTTTCATAGGATTCCTCAAAGGATGCCATTGCCCTCCAGACAGCAGTAAGCAGGCTTAAAAGAATGATGTCCCCATTTCCAAGAGGTGGGGTGGGTGGTTTTGGGTCGTTGATTGGGTGGCAGATGTCACCATTTAGGGAGATTGGCCATAAGTTGTTAATGGTCTTGGTTCAGGAAGAAACAAATAAAGGAGATCTCTTTCAGGGCTCTCTCTCTCTCTCTCTCTCTCTCTCTCTCTCTCTCTCTCTCTCTCTCTCTCTGTCTCTCTCTCTCTTCTGTCATTTTTCTCCTATCCAGTGTTTGGGGGAAGAGGGGATGAAAAGGAAAATGGGGGGAATGATGCAATGAAAGGGTAGATTATTCAATCTGCTTTTTAAAAACAGATTTTCTTTATATGAGTACACTGTAGCCGTATTCAGACATCCCAGAAGAGGGTATCTGATTTCATTACAGATGGTTATTAGCCACCATATGGTTTCTGGGAATTGAATTCAGAACCGCCGAGTCATCTCTCCAGTCCTATTCAATCTACTTTTAGACTAAAAATCAACTACTAGACTCAAGCAGTTTACATTGGTATGATTTTTTTTTTTTTTTTTGATTTGGTTTTTCGAGACAGGGTTTTTCTGTGTAGCCCTGGCTGTCCTGGAACTCTATAGACCAGGCTCGCCTCTAACTCAGAAACCCGCCTGCCTCTGCCTCCCAGAGTGCTGGGATTACAGGTGTGCACCACCACCTCCCTGCCTGTAGATGTCTTCAAAGTAAAATAGTAAATAGCTAGAAACAAGCAACGTTTGCCTGTTCAGATATACTTTAGATAGATGGTCTTCAAACATGACAAAGTTAGTCACCAAACAATAAACTGCCCTTGCCTCACCAGCTGACAGCATGCTGTCCAAAGTTTGGATAATCAGAATATGGAGGAAGTCGACTGCCAAACTCTGCCAAGACAAGGTAAGCTAGTCCTTCAGTACTCATGCTTCACAGATAAATCTGTCAGATACTCTGGGCTTGTAGGCCAAAGATAGATGCTCCAGCATTACAGAAGAACCTTGGGTGACTGTCCTGACAGCCAGCAGTCTGTCATTCCTAGTTTTGGAAGCAGCTCACTCTGTACTTCCTGTTTACTCAGGTAATGTTTTTCCTTCTCAGGTCTCTGATGGGACTGAAGCCTGGATAGTCTCACATTAAGCTTAAGTTGTTTAGGATTTAAGAAAATGTTTCAAGGTCTAAAAAGATGTTTTTAGGTTGATAAATACGAGTCATGATAGAAAGTGATTTAGATACAGAACTTTGGACTCACCAAGATATGGTAATGTAGTGTTTTCTTCAAGTTGCCAAGTATACAGGGACTGGATATTGCAAATGTAAATTCTTACCTGATATTTTCTGTAATTTTTCTTATTGTATGTAGTTTATTGGTGTTAGAAAAAGACCCTTTTATTGGACTAAAAGGGGGAGATATTGGGAGAATCTTTTTGTAAGATGTTTCTGTCCTTTCTTACCTAAGGCCTTTTTTTGACTGGTTTAATAAAGAGCTGAACAGCTAATAGCTAGGCAGGAAGGGATATGCAGGACTTCCAGGGAGAGAGAGGAACTCTGGGAAGGAGTCAGATGCAGGGTGATTAGACAGCCAGACACAGAGGAAGGAATGGGTGCTGGCACTGAAGAAGAGGTAACAAGCCACGTGGCAGAAGGTAGATGAGTATAAACAGGTTCATTAGGTTGTACAAGCTGGTAGGGAACAAGGCAGCTAAGGCCAGCCTTTTACAATTTATAACAGGTCTGTGTCATTCTTCAGGAGCTGGCATCCCTGGGAGTCATGCTATCTATTTCCTTATAGTGTTATAGAACAGAGTATGCTGGACATGACCCTGATGCTTTGTGGAATGGGACTTGGACTTTTTGAATGTGGCTAAAGCTGAAAACTCAAAAATGATACAAGCCAGTAAAGACTCACTATATGTATAATAAAGGATCACGTAAGTAGATGTGGCTGAACTTCCAGAGTACCAAGGATGCCAGGGAAGCAGCTGAGGCGCCTTCTGTCTCCAGCACACCTGTGGTGGTTCGAATAGGAATGGCTCCATAGACTCATGTGTTTAAAAGCTTGGCCCATAGAGAGTGACACTATTAGGAGGTGTGGCCTTGTTGTAGGAAGTGTGCCATCGTGGAGGCTGGGTTTAAGGTCTCAGATTCTCAAAGCAGTTAAGTAGGTAGTCTGTCTCTTGTGGCCTGCAGATCAAGATGTAGAACTCTCAGCTCCTTCTCCAGCACCATGTCTGCTTGCTTGCAATCATGCTAATAGCCCCAAATAAATGTTTTCTAAGAGTTGCTGTGGTCGTGTTGTCTCTTCACAGCAATAGAAACCCTAAGACAACTCCATATGAGGGAAACATTCAACACTTCTATGGTTTTGTAGTGCTGGGAGCTGAACCCATGACCATTGGTGTTGGGCACCTACTCTTCCTTTGAGGCCCAATGTCAGCCCTCAGCAACTAATTCCTGGGAGGTGATGAAAATGTAAGAAACTGAAATTGTACTTGTGTTGTTGGAGTTGTTATAATTGAGCTAAGCAATCACAAAGATGGTACGTAAGCAGCATAGGATGCTGGTGGTACACTCCTTTAATCCCAGTGCTTGAGAGGAAGACACAGGTGGGTATCTGTGAGCTCGAGGCCAGCCTGGTCTACCAAAAGAGTTCCAAGACAGTCAGAGCTACACAGAGGAACCCTGTCTTGTGGGGCTGGGGCGCGGGTACCATTTGAAAGGAGCATTGCGAAGGTAAATGGGATTTGAGAACATCTCTTAGGGCAAGAGTCCATGCTAAGGTTGTGTGAATGTGTGGACGGGAGCTGACCATGGGCAAAGCTGAAGGAGACTGGCTGTGGGGAATGAGCAATCGATCCTAGCTCACTTTACAGCATGTGTGGAGGAGGCAGAGCTCCTGCAGTTCCCACCCCAATATCTGAGCCTCTTCCCACCTTTTCTCCTACACAGGTACCCCTCCACATGAAGTTTCCTGAGCTAGACATGGGCTGTGTAAACACTGAGGCTATGTAAAGGAACCCAACATTCCACATAGTAAAGCGCTGGGCAGTTTATTTTGTCAAAAGCTGAAATACACTTTCCACTTTGCATACGCCAAAGCTGGACTCCCCCTAGAGGAGTCAGCTTCCCTGAGCACTACACCAATACACGTCTCCGTCTGTGGCAGCCACCAGGAGGCTGAGTTTGAGTCTAAGGCAGATATCATATAGGCAATAATAGATAAAATTTGTCTGTTATGTATTTAGTAGACAGGGGTCTTGCTAAGTTGCCCAAGCTGACCTTGAACTCCTGGGTTCAAGAAATCCCACAGCTTCAGAAGTACTGGAATAACCAGTACAGGCCACAGACCTTGAAACTTCAACTACAGCTCCCAATACTAGAGTGAATAGAGTTAATTTGGAGTACACGCACACTCTCTGGGGACGGCTGGCATGAACACACGGAAATGTATGATCTCTGCTGTTATTCTTACCCCTATGACCTTCCCTGAGCATTTGCTATTTATATTAAAAAGGAAAAATGAATGGAGTCTCCACACCAGCATTCTAGCAGGAGGCTGTCTAAAGCTCACAGAGTTCCCTATCACACTGCCATTTCCAGGCGAGCCTGGTGCTCTCTGTTCACAACGTGCTTCCTTTATATCCCACATGATTTTCTTTGTGTTCCCTCTCAGTAGTGTCACATTTCCTAGAGATCCCACAGCACACCCACCATGTATGTCACAGTTTACTTTGACCACTAATGGACGTCACACGCCTTCTATATCTTAAAAACACAAAACTCACTTTTGTGAAAAATATTTCAAGATGACTTTCTCCAAAAGATCACTAAGCCAAACATTTGGCCATACTTTTATTTACTACATATACTATAAACATATACAATACATGCTACAAAAAAAAAAAACATTTTTTAAAAATTAACTGTCAAGAAAGTGTATAGTGTTATAATACAATGGCACATGTTCATATTTTATTTCAAATTGGTTTGCTTATCACCCATTTCAAACCATTAATAGTGAAATGTTACTTGTGGAAAATTAAAATTATCTATTTGCAATATTAATAAACAATTTCAACAAATTAATAAGAATTAACCATGTCAAACATTAGTATCCAAAACCGGGTCCTTGCAGAAGTGATTATATAAAACATAGCAGCCAATTTCATTTACTTTGCTCTGTGACAATGTACATATGCGTCTGACTAGGATTATAGCACTGGCTATTTTTGGAAGATATTTTTAAGAAGTCCTTTGATCTCTTGAGGTCCAGTAACTGCTACACCCAGCCAAATCCAACCAAACAGGTTATGTAATGGCTCTGAACAACTCATTGCTGAGGCGTTCTTATGACTCATGTAGAACTGCATACCCCATTACCACCACATAATGGAGAGACAAGCCAGTGTCAGAGGCAAAGGCAAAAGAAAACATCAACATTCAAATCAGTCGTGACATGATTCTCTAAAAATGTTTTAGATGCCATAATTTCAGGAACCAGGAACAGATTTTTTTTTTTGGAAACAAGGTCTCACTTTGTAACTGTCCTGGAAGTAGCTCTGTAGAACAGGTTGGTCTTGAACTCAGAGATCTCCTTGCCTTTGTCTCCCAAGGGCTGGGACTAAAGACATTCGCCAACACACATGGCTTAGGTAAACAGGATTTAATGTGCATTTGGATTTACAGAATCTATGCTAACTGAAAACTGAAACAAGCAGTCAGGTGGAATATGTCCGGTGCTACAACCTGTCCATTCAGTATCAGGGAGCACCTATTATGAGCTCAGCACTGGGCCAACATCTCTAAAATGGAGAATTACTGTTTTTGTCAAGCTAGAGTGAGGTAAAAAGTATATTAAATTAGCATCAACTCATTAAGTCTGCCTGTGGTAATGGATGCAATCCTATGCCAACTGGCTTCCCCGGGCCATATAGCAAGCTTCTGCACTCTGCTCATTCTTACATACAAAATCTCTACACATGTGCTCAGTCACTGCAATGACAGGATTTGGTATATGTTCAATGAATGCAAATTCATCATATTAATCTATACAGAACAACTAAGAAGGTACATTATTTTTCTAAAATGAGGTTCAAAGCAAGTATAAGGTGTTTCTATTGGTCACCTACACCAGAGACCAGCAAGTGCCTTTGTCACCTGAAAGTCTCCTGTTACAGTCTAAAGAAACCCCAGAGGCCTCGTCTCTGGAGCATCTGACCCCATGTAAGTCATTCCACACCTTAAAGGGCTTGTGAACTAAATCTGGACAAAGGCGAGCCTAAATGAAGGTGATTTATAATGCCATATACTTCAAGGACTATTTTGGCCATGTAAAATGATACATAATTATGAGAAACAGTTTTCAAAGTACCAATCCTACCCCAAATGCATAGAATTCCAACCTGCCTTTTATACAACTTGCACATGATGCAGAGGGCAAAGTTTGGCCCTTGATACCTTCTATAGGATACAATAAGTGATTGGTCCTTCCACTCCAAGTTACAATCTGAGAACTCTAAGCATCCCGTTAAAAAACTAGCAATAAGGAAACATGGCCCTGCCAGATCTGTCCCATCAGTAATGTGTCTTTAGCTGTTGTAGCAGTGTGAACCTACGATGCCCCCTTGGGGGAAGGCAGAGCTGGGAGTTTATCCACTGAGTGAATCCAATACTGGCTTAAAGCTATGCACTGAATAAAGTGCTCTGTACATCCTGCTTCTCATCTGGAATGAAGATATACACTATCCTAAGAACCAAGTCACTTATAGGGACAGGGGAGGAGAGCAACAGGGAAAGAATCCAAGAAAAAAAATCCAAGGAAGACAAATGCCTCTAGTAGTGTTCTCAGAATCCTCAGGATTTGAAATGTCAGAATGAGTCATACAATGGTCATGGTCCATAAACACAAATGCAACCCCACTGGGTAATATTCACACAGTGCAGGATTACTTCATGGGAGTGGGGGAAACAGTCTGCTGCCGTTTGACAGTTTGGATTCAGAAGGAAAACAGAACCTCTGAAGAAATCAGGGTCAGCAGTGGGTTAACATTCTTTTCCTGCCCATCAGCTTTCCACGGGTTGATCTGCTTTGCCCAAGAGAAAAGAGGCAATGTATTTACGTCTTCTCATATAGGCACGGCCGCTACCACCTAAAACTGCCAACTCAGAAGTTAACCACACAAGCCCTCCGGTTTCGTACCCTGAATATGGTAAATATGAGTGAGAATGGGGTAATTCAGTCTTAAAAAGATCACAGGTAACAGAATGCTTATAGAAACTAGACTGCTCTTGACACCTGTAAGAAAATTGTATAGATGGCAATTGGGGGGAAAAAAGAGATTGTTCCCATCTGTCAGCAAACTGTCCTCAGCTGAAGTCCTCATCGGGATTCTGTTGATCCAGCAGACGGACATGTGTGAATGGGAAGTGACCACGTTTGCCATTACACTCCCCTTCCCACTGACCACTCACATTAATCTTCGTAACCTTTACCAGCTCACCGACCTGCAGGACGAGAATAAGGAGAGCACTTTATTTCCAGTTAAGAATGCAAGGTGAAAATCTCCATCTATGCTAGGCATACCCTGCCCACGTGATTGCTCTAGGGCTGATGTTATAGAAATAGCTACTCGCTACCTCCCCAGCCCCAGCCCCAGCCCCAGCCCCCAGTCTGGTTAACTTGTGGTTAATGCAGGCAAAAAGAAGGAGTGGAGTTAGCAATGAAAAAAGACACTGAGAATACAGAAGGTAACAAGGACCCTCTCTGCAAACCTCAGCATGTCTAGATGAGCTAACAGTCTTCTCTGTTCTACTATCCTTAGCAACCCCCACCCCTCCCACAACATCTGGCTTAGGGGATATAAAGCCTGGCCCTCCTGGGCATATGTGGCAGCATGCCTGGCCCTATCCTAGGACAACTCTCTCATGCGCACTGTGGCTGTCACTGCTAGCACAGCAGAAGCCAGCCACAGCAAGCATACTGCATTCGAACCCTACTGTCTCTCAGCCAAGGCCAAGCATCTAACAGAAGGAACAGGCCAGAGCTCCAAATCCTCTCAGCTCCCCGCAAATGTTACCTCTCTCACATCTAGTAGTTGACTTGCTGTTCCTTAAACTGGCACATATTTATTACCCAATTGGGGACTAAAAAAAAAAAAAATCCACTAACTACTACAGCTATTGCCAGCTAACTATCACCGCTTCCACTTATAAAATGTCCCTTGCGGGGCTGGAGAGATGGCTCAGTGGTTAAGAGCATTGACTGCTCTTTTGAGTTAAATCCCCAGCAACCACATGGTGGCTCACAACCATCTGTAATGAGATATGATGCCCTCTTCTGGGGTGTCTGAAGACAGCTACAGTGTATTCATATAATAAAATAAATTAATCTTAAAAAAAAAGTCCCTTGTGAAATCAAATATAAAGTTTTAACAGGATATACCTCTGTCCTACCACAAACCTAAGACACGGTTGGTATGACAAATGAATTCATTGAGGCAAAAGACTGAACAATAATTCAAACACAACAAAAAGACCCTGAATAAAAAGCAAGATGACCAGGACTGGAGAGACAGCTGAGTGGTAAAGAGCACTGACTACTCTTCCAGGGGTCCTGAGTTCAATTCCCAGCAACCACATGGTGGCTCACAACCATCCGTAATGGAATCCAATGCCATCTTCTGGTGTGTTTGAAGACCACTACAGTGTACCCATACAAATTAAAACAAAACAAGATGACCACTCCTTGTTACTCGAGTTTTACACAGAGCACTTCATGTGTATTGAGTGCATTTGAGTATTCTACAGATCTTCATTTCTTTTTTCTTTTTTGGTTTTTCAAGACAGGGTTTTTCTGTGTAGCCCCCGGCTGTCCTGGAACTCACTCTGTAGACCAGGCTGGCCTCAAACTCAGAAATCCACCTGCCTCTGCCTCCCAGGTGCCAGGATTACAGGTGTGCGCCACCACTACCTGGCTTAGATCTTAATTTCCAATTCTCACAATAAATCTCCAAGATAACATTTTGATTTTATAGAAAAGGTGGAGGATTAGGACAATTATGACCTTTACACAGCTAATGACTTAAAATCAGAATTATCTGATACCAACACTCGTGGTGCTATTAGATGGGGAACTTGGAAGCTCAGCTGTAGCAGGCTTCAGGAATGCTCAAGCATCTCTCTCGTAGTCACTGGTCAATGCCAACTCATATGAAGGCCAGGGATCACCTATAGAACTAGTCTCATCTCACTAACGGGGAAAATTCTTGCTTACTGCTCTGTCTGTAATTTCTACAAGGAAAAATATGAAAACCACAAAGGACTGATGTGGTTGTTTAGATAACAGAAAAACAAAGCAGACCAGCGGGGAGTAATGGAAATGAAGGGTAAGATACAGAGGATAAAAAAGTTAGCAGCTCCAACTGCCAGAGCCATGAGGGCCAGGGCCACACAAGGCGGGTGAGGCCTGCAGATACCACGGTCCCCAGGCCTGTACCCTTTGGCAATCACTCAGCTCATCCTAATACCCAAGGGTGCTGACTCTGGCCACCACAGATTGTTAAGTCAAGGACCCAGGACATCCACGTGAATTTTTCCTTGCTAGTGAGAGTGATCTAAGGCTGGTGCAGCTCCACAGCATGGCATGGCGTGCACATGGCCCTCAACGAAGGACACGAGCATGCTGGAGTTGTTTTATACGTTAACAAGCGACTACACATCAGTAAGAAGGGGGAGGGCTATCAGTCAACAATCAGCCCATCTATCCTCAGGCCTTTTCTCCTTTAAAGAAAATGGGGCCAGAGGCTACTAGAATTGTGTACACCACACAGCAAACCTTTGGACAAACCAGACACCTTTTTCTCCCTTTCCTTTATTCTTGTTATGTGTGTGTGGTTTTGTTTAACTTTATTCTGAGGCAGGTTCTCCTTACTTATATAGGCTAGCCCCAATTTCACAGAGCTGTCTGTGTCTACCACCCAAATTCTGGGATGAAAGGTGTTTGCTACTAAGCCTGGTCTTAGAGCCATCTTTATGATATAAATTCTCAAGGTGGTGGCATATACCTTTAATCCCAGTTAGTTAGTGACAGGTAGATATGAGTTTGAAGCCAGGCATGTCTACAGAACAAGTTCTAGAAAAGCCAAGGCAGGCTGGAAAGATGACTTAGCGGTTAAGAGCACTGACTGCTCTTCCAGAGGTCCTGAGTTCAAATCCCAGCAACTACATGGTGGCTCACAACCATCCATAAAAGTGACTTGATGCCCTCCTCTGGTGTGTCTGAAGACAGCTACAGCGTACTTAGATATAATAATATGAGCAGGGCCGACCAGAGAGAGCAGAGGTCCTGAATTCAAATTCCCAGCAACCACATGATGGCTCACAACTATCAGTACAGCTACAGTGTACTCATATACATAAAATAAATAAATTTTAAAAAGAAAAAAAAAGAAAGAAAGAAAGAAAGAAAAAAGGAAGGAAGGAAGGAAGGAAGGAAAGAAAGAGAGGGAGAGAGAGAGAGAGAAAGAAAGAAAGAAAGAAAGAAAGAAAGAAAGAAAGAAAGAAAGAAAGAAAGAAAGAAAGAAAGAAAGAAAGAAAGAAAAGCCAGGGCTACTACAGAAACCCTCTCAGAAAGAAAAAGATAAAGATTCTCCTGGATCTATGATGTAAAGAAGACTCGTATCTTAATCTTAAATATAAAATTTGCTTTTTAAACACCTAAGTTCTTAGTAGAGAGATCAAACCATCAGGAGCTAAAAGAAAAAGATGAAATACTATAATTTTTAAATGGACCTATAAGGGCATGTAAGCAGTTAGCTGGGCTAATAAAACTCCCTAAGGCGGCTGTCAACTACAAATTCTTAAAAAGACATTACTAAAATAAATAACCCTTTGTGCTTCTAGGATGTCCTCTTGAAATGTTCACAGTACCTGGAGGCCCTTGAGGGCAAGGACAAAAGCAAGAGAGAATGTGACTAACCTTAGAAGGGCAGGGCTGTCGCTGAAGCCCATGAGACAGGTCTCCCTGCAGTTTTGGGGGAGAAGGGCAACTGTTGATTCTGGGGCATCGCTGTCTGAGAAAGCCAGGGCTATGTATATCCTTCTCCTGTTGGACATCAGCTCACTAAAGCATGGTTTTAAAGGGAGGTCAAGCCTTTAATCCCAGCACTTGGGAGGCAGAGGCAGGCGGATTTCTGAGTTCCGAGTTCCAGGACAGCCACGGTTACACAGAGAAACCCTGTCTTGAAAAACCAAAAAAAAAAAAAAAAAGCCGGGGGCAGTGGTGGCGCACGCCTGTAATCCCAGCACTTGGGAGGCAGAGGCAGGCGGATTTCTGAGTTCGAGGGCCAGCCTGGTCTACAGAGTGAGTTCCAGGACAGCCAGAGCCATACAGAGAAACCCTGTCTCGATAAAACCAAAAATCAAAAAGAAAAAAAGAAAGAAAAGGAGGTCAAATGCTACACACTTTCCTTAGTCTAGCTTTCCCACGATGACAAGGCTGATCATGCACTCATACAGCCTCTCAATTCTGGGATTACACCTGTGCACCATATCCACTTTATACTGTTCTATTTTTTGTCTGTTTAAAATAGGGTGTTACTATGTAGCCCTGGCTGACTGGCCTGGAATTCACTACGTAAGGCTGTCTTCCAACTCAAGAGATCCTCCTGCCTTTGTTTGCCATAAGTGCAAAAGTATCTGTCCAAGAAGTGCTACAAATTTTTTGTTTTTCTTTCTTGAACTTGGTCTCACTATTGATTCTCTGAGGGCCTGGTGCTTGCTTTGCTGACCAGGCTAAATCTGCAAATTACCCTCCTTTATCTGCAGGTTGTGCTGATGTTATGGATATAGGACATAACAGAGTAAAAAAGACCAGACTTGTTTCTCTGTGTAGTCCTGGGTATCCTGGAACTTGCTCTTTAGATCAGACTGGTCTTAAACTCAAGAGGTCCTCCTGCCTTTACCTCCCTACTCTTAGAGTGAAGGGAATAAAGGCATGGACAATGCTTAAATGCTACAATATTAAAATACCTTTGTATCTTCCTTTGAATATAAAGATTACAACAGTTATAACACTACTCATTTCCAATATTTTTTATTACTTAATTTATTCATTTATTCTGGAATTTTGAGACAGGGTTTCTCTGTGTAGTCTGGCTGTCCTGGAACTCTGTAGTCCACACTAGCCTTGAATTCATGTACATCAGCCTACCTCTGTCACCTGAGAGCTGGGACTAAAGGCATGTACTACCATGCCCTACTTAATCTTTTTTTTTCCCTACTTATTTTCATGTGTATTGATGTTTTGCCTGCATGTATGTCTGTGTGAGGGTGTTGGATGCCCTAGAACTAGAGTTACAGACAATTATAAACTGCCATGTAGGTGCTGGAAATTGAATCAGGTCCTCTGGAAGGGCAGCAAATTCTCTTAACTGCTGAGCCATCTTTCTGCCTGTCATTTCAAACTTTAAATGAGTATAAGTAGACAAAGAGAATCAGTTGGGATACATGGTACATCTTAAGATTTTAGGTTTTCCAGACAGGGTTTCTCTGTATAGCCCTGGCTGTCCTGGAACTCATTCTGTAGACCAGGCTGGCCTCAAACTCAGAAATCCACCTGCCTCTGTCTCCCAAGTGCTGGGATTTAAAGGTGTGTGCCACCACTGCCTGGCTTGATGTATCTTTTAAAATGAACTCTTCAGATATACTACTTGTACGTATATGGATGTACACCACAGCACACACATGTAGAGCTGGTTTCTCTTCCTACCATGGGGATGGATCTCAGATCTCCAGGCTTTGATGGCAAGCATCTTTACCTGCAGTCATTTCACCAGCCCAGCAATATTTTTGAGACAGCATTTCTCACTGAACCCAGAGGTACCACTTTTGAATGGACTAGCTGTCCAGTGAACTCCAGGGATTCTGTGCCTGCCTCATCCGGTGCTGGAGTTAAAGGCCCATGCTGTTGTTGCTCACTTTCTATGTGGTGCCAGGGATCCAAACTCAGATAAAGTCTTTGTGTGGCAAGGACAACAGCCATCTCCCCAGGCCTATCCAAATATTTTTTAATATAACAAAGGCAAAAAAATATTTCAAGATTTCTCTGGGGGGGGGGGGTTAAGGAAACTATAGCATTCTACAGCAGCAATTAGCAAATTACTGCTTCTGAATCAATCTAGTTTGCTGTTTTGTAAAGAGTCTGCTTGTCAGTGTGTGTCTATGCGCCTGCTGCAGAGGTTAGAAGACCACTTTGTGGAGTCAGCCTATTCCAGCCTGTTCTGCAGGGTTTTGAGGCTACATGGTCTCTACTTATAAGCATTCTACTCAGCTGCAGTAACCAAAGGAAGTTAAACAAGACAACACATGGACCATAGCACATTCCAATAAAGCTAGCAAGAATTTGTTTTAAAACCTCTAAGACTTGAGTTCAATTCCCAAAAGCCAAGTAAAGGTCAAAGGAGAGGCTAGTTTGGTGGTATATACACCTTTAATCCTGGGAGGCTGAGGCAGAAAGATTGCCTTTAGTTTGAGGCAAGTCTGGGCTACAATAGTAAGGAACTGCTTCAAAAAGAAAAGGCTAGGGCCTATAGAGATGGCTCAGCGGTTAAGAGCACTGGCTGTTCTTCCAGAGGTCCTGAGTTCAATTCCCAGCAACCACATGGTGGCTCACAACCATCTGTAATGGGATCTGATGCCCTCTTCTGGTGTGTCTGAAGACAGCTACAGTGCACTCATATACATTACAAATAAACAGAAAAAAACTAAAACAATAATTAAAAAAACCACAGCTGGGAGCAGGCATGGTGGCATGGTGGCACATACCTTTAATCCCAGAACGTGGGCAGCAGAGACAGGCCAAGCTTTCGGAATTTAAAACCAGGTTGGTTTACATAGTAAGTTCTAGCCTAAGGCTATTATACAGTGAGACCCTGCCTGGAAAACAAACAAATCCCCACTCCTTCAAAGAAAAGCTCAACAAATGGAATTTGGGGGGGGGGGGGGGGAGGAGAGCAGTGCAATGGCAGAGCACTTGCTTAGGATCTAGGAGAGGCCTAGATTTTAATCCTTATACTGAAATTTTTTTCTAAAAATTAATATTATAAGACCTAAAGTCTTCAAAGTGTGTCAGAGGTATGGTACAATTCACACAGAAATGCCAGGAAGTATTTTATGTTGAGAAACACAGGGATACTTGGTCTGTATTGAGTTAGTAGGCTTGAGGAAGATCAGTTTTGACAACAGATACTTGAAAGATGTCATGTAGCCAGGCAGCGGTGGCGCACACCTTTAATCCCAGTACCTGGGAGGCAGAGGCAGGCTGATTTCTGAGTTCGAGGTCAGCCTGGTCTACAGAGTGAGTTCCAGGACAGCCAGGGCTATACAAAGAAACCCTGTCTCGAAAAAACAAAAACAAAACAAAAGAAACAAACAAAAAGATGTCATGTTTATAAAGGTGGGTTGTGGAAGTTTGTAATGATAAAATAAATCACTTGGGAGACAGAGGCAAAAGGATCAGCATTAAGACCATCTTCACTACACAAGGAAACGGAGAACAGAATGACTGTAAGATCCAGTCTTAAAAATAACCAAGGTCTGGACAGACAGCTCAGTGGGAAAAGGCGCTTGTCTCCGAATCAATGGGTTTAGTCCCTGATTCCCACATTGTAGAAGAGAACTGACTTCTCAACTGTCCTCTAGACCTCCACATATAAAGTCATTGCATGTATATGTTCCCAGAAATAAACACATCAATGTAATCTTTTAAATATACAACAACAAAGAAAGAAAACAGAAGCAAGAGTGGACATAGGCTGTGACTATGAGCACAGTACAAAAATGTCGTATGGACTCCTGTTATTTTGCATGATGAGTGTATGACTCACACATATAAATGCTAAGTAAGAAATGAGAGTGCAATTGACCCCAAGGTCTGAAAAGTAGGAGATGTCTAACCTATGAACACATCTCATTAGACAAGTCATTTAATGCTAAACTAAAAATATTTACTTTTAATTACATTTATTGTTTATAAAAACAGCCATTAAGTTGTTAGGGTACAAATACTTAAGATTGAATCAGAGCACACTGACAAGAGGTTTGTAACCTCAGTCTTTGAGGGCTAAATATACACCTCAGAGGTACTTCCCCTGCTTAGACCCTAATTTAACAAGAAAAAAGAACCTGTAATAATAATAATAATAATAATAATAAAAAAAAAACCCAAGAAAAAAATCAAAAAAGTATTTGAGGGCTAAGGAGGAAGATATTGTTCAAAGCGAGCTGATGTCACGATCAGGCTATGATTTATTAAAATCTCATCTCAAAAATATTTGCTATTTCCAAAATTGTGTGTGTGTGTGTGTGTGTGTGTGTCTGGGTGCTTGTGCATCCATGCTAGGATTAAAACTAGAGCCTGGTGCATCCTATACTGGTCCTACCATTAAACCCTAGACTCCACTCCTACCCAGGACTGTTCTTCCCAGGGCTCCAATAACAATGTCCAGAGTCCAGAGGAGGAGGGTAAGAAGAAAATGAAACACCTGTCTCCATGATCAATTTGGGCAGATGCAGAGTTAGGCCAAGTCAATCAGCAGCATACTTTTTTTGTTTTGTTTTGTTTTTTTACGAGATAGGGTTTCTCTGTATAGCCCTGGCTGTCCTGGAACTCACTCTGTAGACCAGGCTGGCCTCGAACTCAGAGATCTGCCTGCCTCTGCCTCCCAAGTGCTGGGATTAAAGGCGTGCGCCACCACCTCCGGCTCAGCAGCACACTCTTGTCTTTCTCATCTATATCATGAAAAGCAGGGTCACAGCGCCCTAAGGAGGCAATGGTAGTGAGATAATTTCTGCAAGTCAAAGGCAGCCAGAGGTACAGAGTAAGACCTTCCCTTCTAAAAAGAAGGGATTCTGTGCCTGCCTCATCCGGTGCTGGAGTTAAAGGCCCATGCTGTTGTTGCTCACTTTCTATGTGGTGCCAGGGATCCAAACTCAGATAAAGTCTTTGTGTGGCAAGGACAACAGCCATCTCCCCAGGCCTATCCAAATATTTTTTAATATAACAAAGGCAAAAAAATATTTCAAGATTTCTCTGGGGGGGGGGGGTTAAGGAAACTATAGCATTCTACAGCAGCAATTAGCAAATTACTGCTTCTGAATCAATCTAGTTTGCTGTTTTGTAAAGAGTCTGCTTGTCAGTGTGTGTCTATGCGCCTGCTGCAGAGGTTAGAAGACCACTTTGTGGAGTCAGCCTATTCCAGCCTGTTCTGCAGGGTTTTGAGGCTACATGGTCTCTACTTATAAGCATTCTACTCAGCTGCAGTAACCAAAGGAAGTTAAACAAGACAACACATGGACCATAGCACATTCCAATAAAGCTAGCAAGAATTTGTTTTAAAACCTCTAAGACTTGAGTTCAATTCCCAAAAGCCAAGTAAAGGTCAAAGGAGAGGCTAGTTTGGTGGTATATACACCTTTAATCCTGGGAGGCTGAGGCAGAAAGATTGCCTTTAGTTTGAGGCAAGTCTGGGCTACAATAGTAAGGAACTGCTTCAAAAAGAAAAGGCTAGGGCCTATAGAGATGGCTCAGCGGTTAAGAGCACTGGCTGTTCTTCCAGAGGTCCTGAGTTCAATTCCCAGCAACCACATGGTGGCTCACAACCATCTGTAATGGGATCTGATGCCCTCTTCTGGTGTGTCTGAAGACAGCTACAGTGCACTCATATACATTACAAATAAACAGAAAAAAACTAAAACAATAATTAAAAAAACCACAGCTGGGAGCAGGCATGGTGGCATGGTGGCACATACCTTTAATCCCAGAACGTGGGCAGCAGAGACAGGCCAAGCTTTCGGAATTTAAAACCAGGTTGGTTTACATAGTAAGTTCTAGCCTAAGGCTATTATACAGTGAGACCCTGCCTGGAAAACAAACAAATCCCCACTCCTTCAAAGAAAAGCTCAACAAATGGAATTTGGGGGGGGGGGGGGGAGGAGAGCAGTGCAATGGCAGAGCACTTGCTTAGGATCTAGGAGAGGCCTAGATTTTAATCCTTATACTGAAATTTTTTTCTAAAAATTAATATTATAAGACCTAAAGTCTTCAAAGTGTGTCAGAGGTATGGTACAATTCACACAGAAATGCCAGGAAGTATTTTATGTTGAGAAACACAGGGATACTTGGTCTGTATTGAGTTAGTAGGCTTGAGGAAGATCAGTTTTGACAACAGATACTTGAAAGATGTCATGTAGCCAGGCAGCGGTGGCGCACACCTTTAATCCCAGTACCTGGGAGGCAGAGGCAGGCTGATTTCTGAGTTCGAGGTCAGCCTGGTCTACAGAGTGAGTTCCAGGACAGCCAGGGCTATACAAAGAAACCCTGTCTCGAAAAAACAAAAACAAAACAAAAGAAACAAACAAAAAGATGTCATGTTTATAAAGGTGGGTTGTGGAAGTTTGTAATGATAAAATAAATCACTTGGGAGACAGAGGCAAAAGGATCAGCATTAAGACCATCTTCACTACACAAGGAAACGGAGAACAGAATGACTGTAAGATCCAGTCTTAAAAATAACCAAGGTCTGGACAGACAGCTCAGTGGGAAAAGGCGCTTGTCTCCGAATCAATGGGTTTAGTCCCTGATTCCCACATTGTAGAAGAGAACTGACTTCTCAACTGTCCTCTAGACCTCCACATATAAAGTCATTGCATGTATATGTTCCCAGAAATAAACACATCAATGTAATCTTTTAAATATACAACAACAAAGAAAGAAAACAGAAGCAAGAGTGGACATAGGCTGTGACTATGAGCACAGTACAAAAATGTCGTATGGACTCCTGTTATTTTGCATGATGAGTGTATGACTCACACATATAAATGCTAAGTAAGAAATGAGAGTGCAATTGACCCCAAGGTCTGAAAAGTAGGAGATGTCTAACCTATGAACACATCTCATTAGACAAGTCATTTAATGCTAAACTAAAAATATTTACTTTTAATTACATTTATTGTTTATAAAAACAGCCATTAAGTTGTTAGGGTACAAATACTTAAGATTGAATCAGAGCACACTGACAAGAGGTTTGTAACCTCAGTCTTTGAGGGCTAAATATACACCTCAGAGGTACTTCCCCTGCTTAGACCCTAATTTAACAAGAAAAAAGAACCTGTAATAATAATAATAATAATAATAATAAAAAAAAAACCCAAGAAAAAAATCAAAAAAGTATTTGAGGGCTAAGGAGGAAGATATTGTTCAAAGCGAGCTGATGTCACGATCAGGCTATGATTTATTAAAATCTCATCTCAAAAATATTTGCTATTTCCAAAATTGTGTGTGTGTGTGTGTGTGTGTGTGTCTGGGTGCTTGTGCATCCATGCTAGGATTAAAACTAGAGCCTGGTGCATCCTATACTGGTCCTACCATTAAACCCTAGACTCCACTCCTACCCAGGACTGTTCTTCCCAGGGCTCCAATAACAATGTCCAGAGTCCAGAGGAGGAGGGTAAGAAGAAAATGAAACACCTGTCTCCATGATCAATTTGGGCAGATGCAGAGTTAGGCCAAGTCAATCAGCAGCATACTTTTTTTGTTTTGTTTTGTTTTTTTACGAGATAGGGTTTCTCTGTATAGCCCTGGCTGTCCTGGAACTCACTCTGTAGACCAGGCTGGCCTCGAACTCAGAGATCTGCCTGCCTCTGCCTCCCAAGTGCTGGGATTAAAGGCGTGCGCCACCACCTCCGGCTCAGCAGCACACTCTTGTCTTTCTCATCTATATCATGAAAAGCAGGGTCACAGCGCCCTAAGGAGGCAATGGTAGTGAGATAATTTCTGCAAGTCAAAGGCAGCCAGAGGTACAGAGTAAGACCTTCCCTTCTAAAAAGATCTCCAAGTACAAAAGTATCGCAGTCATCTATCTCAAGGTTTATCTATCAGGCTAAGTCAGAAAATGGAGACTACATTTAAAGAAAACACCATTGTTCTATAAAGTCTACAGAAGCATAAAATAAACTTTGGTATCTACACTTGGAAGTTGAGATTTATCAAACAATGTGGTAATGTATGTCTCTACTCCTAGCACTAGTATGAGGCCAGCCTGGGCTACATACCAAGATTCTGTCTTTAAAAGGCTAGGTATGGTAGTGCACACATTTAATCCCCAAATTTGGGAGGTAAGATTTGTACAGTATTTCAAAATAGAGAGAGCAATCCAGCCATTTTAAAGCATTGATGCCTCTAATTACTAGAGACATCCTTAAAATTCATCTCTCTTTGGGCTGGCAAGATGGCTCAGCAGCTACGAGTATGTGCGGCTCCTGCAGAAAGGACCCAGATTCAGTTCCAGGGCCCACAGCCAGCCATAACTCCAGTTCTGACCTGATATATATAAACAGGTAAAACATTCATACAGGTCAAATAAAATAAAACTTAAAAAAAAAAAAAACCTAAAACCCTGGCCAAGCAGTACAGAAGTTAAAGTGGAACTGACGCGCTCCCTTTCCTCAGCTGCCAGGAGCTGCGACACCCACTCCGTTAACACATCTGCTGTTACGTCAATAGTCACCCACAATGCACACAGCAGTCAGGGAAGAGCGTCATCCCCTCACCCCACATCAATCTGAAAACTTGCTTTCTTCATCTGCCAAGCAGTGTGACCTAGATAACACACAGTCCATGTCTCAAAGCCAAGACATGGTATTCAGGTGGATTTCTGAGTTCGAGGCCAGTCTGGTCTATAGAGTGAGTTCCAGGACAGCCAGGGCTACACAGAGAAACCCTGTCTTGGGGGGAAAAACACTTAATCTCAAAAAATAGGAAGCTTCAGCAGGGGTATGAAGCCTGTAATTCTAACACTTGAGGGCTTCTGCAGGACTATCCAGAATTTGAAGACGGGGCTAGAGAGATGGCTCAGAGGTAAAGAGCATTGACTGCTCTTCTGAAGGTCCTGAGTTCAAATCCTAGCAACTACATGGTGGCTCACAACCGTCCGTAATGAGATCTGACAGCCTTCTCTGGAGTGTCTGAAGACAGCTACAGTGTACTTACATATAATAAATAAATCTTTAAAAAATTTTTTTTGAAGACAGCCTGGGCTACACAGTGAGCTTCAGGCCATACTGGACTAGAATGAGTCCCCATACAACAAACAAAGCAAAACACTTTGAAATTAAAGTTTCTTTAAGCTGGGTGTGGTGGCACATGTCTTTACACCGAGCACCCTCTCTGTGAGCTCGTCGACTTAGTGAGCTCAGGACAGCCAAAGCTACATACTTAGACCCTACCTCAAAAAAATTTAAACTACATATAAATAATAATGTAGTTTTCAGTCAAACCTATGAAACTCAATTAACTCAATTAGACTCCAAACGAAACGAAAATTTCCAGGACTAGAGGGATTGCTCAGCGGTTATGAACACTGCCTGCTCTTCCAGAGTACCAGCATTTGAGTGCCAGCACCCACAAGGCAGTCCGTAACTCTAGTTGTAGGGCATCCAAATGCCTTATTCTGGTCATTGTGGACATGCAGCACATAGACATATGCAGGAAAAACACTCATCACATAAAATAAGATTACATTTTAAAAAATTCCAATGCACTGGCATTCGAATCTGACTTGCTATCTGGACCGCCATTCTCCCTCATGGCAGCTCCTACCCCCACTGTAGGAGCACAAGCCAAAGGGAAAAGAAGAGCAAGTGACAAGGGCACCCACCTTCCCCTCTCGGCCACTGTGTGCACATAACCTCGGGCCATGGTTTTGAGAACTGGCTCCCTAGCTGTAAGCAAGCCAGTCGGTTGGTAGGTCTGAACTACCGCGAGCAGGCCGAAGTCAGCTTTGGTCCTGACCTACTTACTATTCATAATAGAGAGGGAAGAAAGAAACAGGTAAGAAGGTGAGCTTTGAGTGCTGAAGAGGAACAAAGGGACACCTATATTGAGTGCCGGTCATAACAAAGTGGCTTCCACAAATGCCCAAAGTCAAAATGTAATCTGTGTAAAGAACTGGTCTCTCTTTTATCAAACACACTAAAAAGAGAAGCAAATCTATTTTTTATAACTCACCCTCTTAGTTATGGTTCCATTCACATCTGTACACTGTGTGTGTGTGTGTGTGTGTGTGTGTGTGTGTGTGTCCCCTGCACCAGGGACCAAGGCCTGGTGAAGGCTAGCGTTCAGCTTTTCCTGATTCATCCCAAACATAAATCTACTAAGATAAACGTTTCTGACTGAGCATGGTAGCACACACCTCTCATCCCAGCACTCAGGAAGCAGAGGCAAGCAGATCTCTGTGAATCTGAGGCTACAAAGTGAATTCCAGGGCAGCCAGAGGTACATAGAAAGAAAAAATAAAAAACTATGGAAAAATCTCACTTTCTCACGTTTGTGTATTGCTACATACCACTCATTACATTCTAATCTGTGTGGACCCATTCTGTTTTAGACAGTGACAAACAACAAGAAAGAAGTTAGGAATATAGATGAGAAAAATTACTTCAAGTTAATTCCTATTCAGGTGGTTATTAGTCAAAGGTTTAGTAGATCAATCAGAACATTCAATTACACAGTTTTAAATTTACTCATTGCAAGATAGGTTTTCTCTAAGAAGAGAAAACCCACATAAAACGCCCAAGTCAGTACTTAATGGCTTGACATGGCCATATCACAAAGCTGGCGCTGCAGCAGCGTCCTACAAAGCCGGAAGAGGTCTGAAAGGGAGACCCTGTAGCAGATCTCGTCTTTCTACATTTTGCACATTATGTACCTCCAAAGCCAAGGCTGTCTTGTCGTAGGCATTAGGGACTCGCTTCTGGATAACCCTGGCATAAATGGGCCCATTCTGGAGGTTAGGGAGCGGAGTGTTGACGCTGGGTTGGGCATAGGGCCCAGGCTCCGGCCCACCCAGTGGCTGTGGGTGGGAACCCTCCTGGTTACCTCCAATCAGAGCCGATACTGAGGCGGAGGCAGGTCTAAACTTCTCCACGTAAGGGACAGGAATCATCCCCCTCTTCCCTTCGATGTCCTCTGCATTCCACCACTGCTCTTCAGGCTTATCCCGGATTCTCAGGATGTCTCCTTTCTTAAAGGGAAGATCTTCTTCATCATTCCCATTAAAGTCAAAGAGGGCCCGCACATACTCTGCCTCCTCCTGCCTGAGAATCACTCCACTACCCTGCCTTGATCTGGAAACTGGTTCTATCAATGTTGTAGTGTCCAAATAGTGTATTTTGTAGAATTCCAGTAAAGCAGGCAATGAATCAAATTCTTGATCTCCTATTCGGAGTCTGGAGGGACTCACTCCTGGAAGAAACAGAGCAGAGTGTCATTTGAAGATATGTTATACTGAAGGTAAAAGACTTTATGCATCTCTCATACATATTGTCATTATCTGACCACAAAAAAAAAAAAAAAAAAAAAAAAAAAAAGCAAAACTTTCTTCACAGTCCAAATGGGCATCACCCTTTAAAATTGAGCATCCTCTTACAGAGGACCCATGTTCAATTCTTAGCACTCAACTGGCTCACAGCCACTCTAACTCCAGTCCAAGGAAAAGATCCAATGCCTGTTCCTCACCCCTTTGACCCACATGAAGCACAGGCATCCATGCAGACAGAACACCCATACACATAAAATAAACTAACTGAGCATCCTCTGGAAAGTCCCCATGGGGAGGAGAGACAACGGGCCATGACAGACCAGGCCACTTGGCTTTAAAGAGTGCAACACAGGCACTTCCTGAGTCTCCCAGGCTATGCTCTGCTGCTACCCCAGAAATAAAGTAACCAAATACAACCCTGCAGCCTCAGGAAACACAGCAAGCGCCCCACTCCCACCCCCTGGTTATTTTGAAACAGGGTCTGTGTAACCTTGGCTGGCCTGGAACTCACTTTGTAGACCAGGCTCACATAGATCAGAGATCACCTGTTGCTGCCTCTCAAGTACTGGGATTAAAGGGATGTGGGCCTGGCCTCAAGCTCTCCTCCTTACTAGGTCCCTCAAAATACTGCTGCAAGAGATAAGCTTGAAAATACTCTAAGCACACAGATTATCATCACTAAAACATACAACCTGGAAGATGAAATCAGATTCACTGAGATTTGAATTAGAGATTGCTTTGCGTGCTGCCATGTGGGTACAAGGAACTGAATACGGGTCCTGCGCGAGAACAGCACGTGCTCCTGCGCACAGGCATCTCCACAGACCCAAAGATGTAATTAGTGTTATGTGTGTCTAACTGGAGGTATGTGCAAGTACATGCAGGTGCCTACAGAGTTCAGAGTTGCAGGATTACAAACCCAGTCACCACTGCTGGCTACATTTTTAAAAATTTGTGTGTATACGATGTATGCATGTAATCAGGGGACAACTTTACAGAGTCAGTTCTTACGCGAGCACCAGAAGTCAAACTCAGGTTGCCTGGCTTGTGCGGCAAGCACTTTGCCCACTGAACCAACCCACCAAATGGTTGTTTTCATTTTTTAAAAATTTTCACCGCTGTATGTCTGCTTGAGGATGTCGCATCCCCTAGGGCTGGAATTACAGTTGTGAACTGTCTTGTGAGTGCTGGGAATTGGACCTGGGTCCTTTGGAAGAACACCCAGAGCTCTTAACCATGGAGCCACTTCTCCAGCCCTGCAATGGCTGTTTTTTGAAGTGGTTTGTGATGTAGCTAAAGCAGGCTTCAGTCTATGATGTTCCTGCCCTGGCATCCCACTACTGGGATTTTAAGTGCACATAATGTATTTGGGATGAGGAGACTTCTGACTAACCCCACTGCTACCTAATATAGCTTTTCACAAAGAACTGTTCCTATTCCAGTCTGTCCCCACTAATCTAATTCACAATGTTCCAGATGAAGACAGCGACTGTGAAAGTTAGTGTGAGCTAAGTAATCTGGTTAGCACTGCCTGCTCCAGAGAGCTTCAAGCACAATGTACAGAGGCGCTAACACAGCCAGGTATCTGCAGCTACGAAGATGGCCCTACATCACGGAGGGCCTTGCTAATGTTTAGCCATCCATAGACTAAAGCACACCTGCCAAAATGGCAAAAAGATGTGTTCATCAAGTGTCACTTTTTGTTGGGGAGCATACATTCCTGTTTTGTTCTGTTGAGTCTTACTATGTAGTCCAAAAAGGCCTTAAATTCACATGGAATCTTCTGCCTCCATTTTCTGAGTACTGGATTAGAAACATGAGCTGTCTTTAGATTTATTTATTTTTGGTTTTTTTTGAGACAGGGTTTCTCTGTGCAGTCCTGGCTCTACTCACTCTGTAGACCAGGCTGGGCTTCAAACTCAGAAATCCACCTGCCTCTGCCTCCCAAGTGCTGGCATTAAAGGTATGCACCACCACTGCCTGGCTGTAGATTTACAAATACTTTTTGAGACAGGGTCTATGAAGCCCTGGGGGCCTGAAACTTACTGTGACGAGGCTAACTTCAATGTCATAGAGATCCAATTGTTTCAGGTACTAGGACTGGAGGCATGTGCCAAGCCTAGCCTACTATATTTGTTATTATCTGTTTATGTTGTTTATGTCCGTGGAGGTCAGAGGACAACTCATAGAAGATCTTTTCTTCTCCCTCACTGAGGCAAGTCTCTTATTTTGCTGTGCCCCATACTCCAGGCTCTCTGGCTCCTGAAATTCCAGGAGCTTCTCCGAGCTCTGCCTCCAGGTCACTTAGGAGCACTAGGATTTTGGGCATGAGCTGTCAACATCCAGCTTTTGTTGTTTTTTTTTTGTTGTTGTTTTTTGTTTTCCCAAGACAGGATTTCTCTGTATAGCCCTGGATGTCCTGAAACTCAACTCTGTAGACCAGGCTGGCCTCTGCCTCCCAAGTGCTGGAATTAAAGGCGTGCGCCACCACCACCCGGCTCACATCCAGCTTTTTAACACGGGTTTCAGTGACCTAACTCAGTCACCAGGCCTGCCTGGCAAGCACCTTCACCCACTGTGCCATCTCACTGAGCCCACATGTTATTCTTAAATATTTTCTGAAATTAAATGTATGTGGGTCTGTGCTTCTGTTTGTATTAGTAAGAGGACGATTTTAAGAAGTGGATTCTCTTCTTCCTCCATGTAGGTCCCAGGATTGAAAGGAGGCTGTCAGGCTTGGTGACAAAAGCTTTTTTTTCTCCTGCTGAGATATCTCATCAGCCACATATAGTATTTCTTATTAAGACTATTTGTTTACTTGTGTGTGTGTGTGTGTGTGTGTGTGTGTGTGTGAGAGAGAGAGAGAGAGAGAGAGAGAGAGAGAGAGAGAGAGAGAAAGAAAGAGGGGAAATTTATGCTATGCCACCTATATATAAGTGCTCCCAGAGGTCCAAAGTGGTCAGACAACCTACAGCTGGAATTACAGGTAAGTCCCCTGCTGTGGCTGCTGGAACAGAACTCAGGTCCTCTAGAAGAGCAAGAAACAATCTTAACTACAGAGCTGAGTCTCCGACCTCTAAGTTGATTATTCTTAATTAACATAAATGTTCAACTTTGAAATTAGAGGAAGTAGTAAAATGAAATTCTACACCCAGATTTTGGCAACATACAAAGGTGTAGACACTGTGGTGAGCAAGAAACAAAGCAACATGTCTTAGACATCTTTCCACGTGGCTTTTATTGCAATGGGAGATGTGTTCCTATAAAAACCAGTAGCAGCAACGAAACAAAACCAGTAACAGCAAACTGCTGAGATATAGCAAACCACAAGGACAGTTTGGCCAGGCACTAGCATTTCCAAAGCACCTGTGCTATAAGAAGGAAGGCAACACCCCCTCCTTTACACTCCCCACCTTCACCCACTGCTGGGATGTGCTTATATGGGGCTGGGAGGAGGGCAGGGCCTGGAAAACCCAAAAATATCACTAAGGCAAACACCTTTGAAAGGTGAGTGCCACCAAAATTTTATTTTTATTTATTTATTAGTTTTTTGAGACCAGGTTTCTCTATGTAGCTGGAACACTCTGCAGACCAGGCTAGCCTCAAATTCAGAGATCAATCTGCTTCCCTAGTACTGGGATTAAAAGTGTGTGCCACCACTGCCCAGCATTAACAAAAATTTTAAGACAGTTTCAGAAGCTCCTCTAGCACACAAGTAAGACATGGACTGGAGACACAGTTAAGCATGCGTGCTGCTCTTGCAACTGTAATTCTGGTTCAGGAGACCCAACACCCTCCTTTGGCTTTCAAGAACACCAGGCACAAAAGTAGTGCATGCACATACATCTATAGGCAAAGCACATAAATCTTTTGTTTATTTGTTTTCAAGACCGGGTTTCTCTGTGTAGCTCTTGTTCACTCTGTAGACCAGGCTGGCCTCAAACTCAGACATCCGCCTGTCCCTTTGTCCCCAATGCTAGAATTAAAGTCATGGGTCACCACGACTGGCACAAAGCATTTAAAAAAAAAAGCCAAAGATAAGTTGTTTCTTGTTCCAGTGCTGCTAATTTTGCATAGTATAAACCAGGCTCACTGGCCTGTGTTTTTGCCTTGGCAATCCCAACTATCAAGACTCAAGCAAAGCAGCACATAAAACCTTTGACACACTTTCTCTGTAAATCATTCTTTTTTTTTTTTTTTGGTTGGTTTTTTGGATTTGGTTGTCTGCTTTGTTTTTGTTTTTGTTTTTGTTTTTTTTTCTGAGACAGGGTTTCTCTGTGTAGCCCTGGCTGTCCTGGAACTCACTCTGTAGACCAGGCTGGCCTCGAACTCGGAAATCCACCTGCCTCTGCCTCCCAGAGTGCTGGGATTACAGGCGTGCGCCACCACTGCCCGGCTTGTAAAATCATTTTTAGTTGGTGCTAACATTACAATAAAGGAGGGGGTGCTTGGTTTGACGACCTCAGGCAGTCAGACAGATGGGGCAGGACCCTCACTGATTCACTCTCCAGAGGGAAGAAGGCACACCCGTCACAGATGAGCCCAGCCGAGCCCAGCTCAGCTCAGCCCAGCCGGGAGGCATTACAGCTCCGCATCTGGGTTCCTTTCCCAACTCTAACCACAAACAGCCGAAGGCAGGAAGGGAAAGGAAGGAGATGCTTGGTCAGTCTAGAGGACAGAACTAACTACAGAATTCACAGCTGTCTGGAACTGGTCCCTTCCTCTACATCAAATCTGGGCAAGACTCTGAACCCAGTCTGTACAAATGCCAGGCACGGTTCATTTTGAGACAGGTTCTTATTAAATTGCCCAGACCAGCCTTGAACTCATTCTGTAGCCTAGAGTGATCCTCAACATGTGATCTCCTGCCTCAGCCTATCAAGGAGCTTGAATTATATATAGGTTTACATCACTAGGCCCGGCTTGAGTATGCAGTTATGAATTAACATATCAAAAAATAAGTATTAGGGGCTGGAGAGATGGCTCAGCGGTTAAGGGCACTGACTGTACTTCCAGAGGTCCTGAGTTTAATTCCCAGCACCACACGGCGGCTCACAACCATCTGTAATGGGATCCGATGCCCTCTTCTGGTGTCTGAAGACAGCAACAGGGTACTCAAATAAATCTTTTAAAATAAATAAAAATTAGCCAAGTGTGGTGGTAAATGCCTAGAACAACAGAACTTAGGAGGCAGAGACAGAACAAATGTCCTTATTTCCTGGTCACCCTGGTCTACAAATTGAGTTCCAGGCCAGCCAAAGCTATATAGTGACACAAGAAACTAAATAATTAAGTAAAAACATAAATAAATAAGCTGACAGCCAGGTGGTGGTGGTGCACGCCTGTAATCCCAGCACTATGGGAGGCAGAGGCAGGTGGATTTCTGAGTTCGAGGCCAGCCTGATCTACAGAGTGAGTTCCAGGACAGCCAGGGCTACACAGAGAAACCCTGTCTCAGGAAAAAAAAAAAAAAAAATCCAAAAAACAAAAACAAAAACAAAAAAAGCAGACAACTGGGACTACTTTAAGTAGGCACTTACTTACTATTTGCAAAACCAGTTACTTTTAAGATATCCAGGCCTCAGGCAACATCAGTTTTTATAGTATCATTCCCCAAAGAATTCATAACACCTGAGGCTCTGTGCTAAAACAGGCCTGGTGACTTCTGGCAAGATCAACAACAGCTGCCTCACTATCAACCTTTCCAAAATCTCACAGCACTTCCTCTGCCCTCTTTACCAATCCTCTCTTCTTCCTCCACGACCTATGGCATTTACAGAAGTTGCATAAATAAATACCCACTACTAGTCTAATACGAAGGAGTAAAGGCTGCTGCCCTTCCAACTAAGAAGGGGTTCTGCAGACTAAGGAGGCATGGCTGGTAATGTGCGCCTATAAACCCCGATATTTGGGAGGCAGAAGCAGGAATATCCAGAGGTCAAGATCATCCGTGGCTACACAGGGGAGTTCCAAGCCAGCCTGGGATACATGAGAACATTTCAAAAAAATGTTAACAAACATTAACAATAAAAAAATGAATAAAGACTATGCAAACAAAAAATCTTGGCATGGCACTTTGTAGACCAAAGACCAGAATCAGATTCTCATTTACTGACTGTATAAGCTGGTATCTAATTTCTCTGTGCCTCAGTTTCTCTGTCAGGTCATATACCCATCTAACAGTTTCTGAAGTGGCTTAACAAGAGAACAGTCTAATCTAAAAAGAGAAGCCTAAAGTGACACCCATCTCCAAAGACCTACAACAACAAAATCTCAGCTTAAAAAAAAAAAAAACAAAAACAAAAAGCAGTGGCAAGGAGGCCAGTGAGCTGGTTCAGCAGGTCAGGGGCTTGCTGTACAGGCCTGGTGATCTGAGTTCGATCCTTGAAACCTACATGACAATAGCAGTGGAAGGACAGAACCCAGCTCCAACACATCTCCACACCTCAGCACATGCACCCCCAGAATAACCGTGAAAGATTACAGTAATTATATTAAAAGGTGCTGGTGGTAAGATGCCCAATAAATAAAAGCATTTGCACCAAGCCTGACAGCCGTAGTCTGATCCCCAGAACTAACATGGTAGAACAGATTCCAAGTTTTTCTCTGATCCCCATATGTGTCCCAAAGCACTTAATGCACCCCACGTACACACAAAATAAATGTACAAAAAGTGACTGGTATATCATACTCAACGAGGCTAAAATTTGGCTTCATCCTTCCCTGAATCTCTCACAATTCCTTAAGAAATGTTTAATTTCAGGTTGGGTGATGATGGCTCAGTGACTGGATCTTGATGCCCAGGCACAAGGTTCTGAATTTAGATTTCTAGCATCCACAATGAAAAGCCAAGTTCTGTGACATGCTCCTGTAAACTCAACACTGGGAGGCTAACACTGAAGGATCCCAGGGGTAATAACTAGCCAGTCTAGTCATTTCATGAGACCCAAGTATAGTAACAAGATTACGCTCAAAAAAATAAATGGCGCCAGGCAGTGGTGGCACACGCCTGTAATCCCAGCACTCTGGGAGGCAGAGGCAGGAGGATTTCTGAGTTCAAGGCCAGCCTGGTCTATACAGAGTGAGTTACAGTACAGCTAGAGCTACACAGAAAAACTTTGTCTTGAAGAAAAAAGAAAGCAAGAAAGCAAGCAAGCAGGATGGTTTGACAAACTCAGAATTCTCTCCAGGAAGTCTGCAATTCACAGAAGCTGAGTAGAGCTGCAGCAAGTCCCACAGTTAATAAGTTTATCTTATCTTCCCATGGGACTTTTTTTTTTTTTCATAAAGCTTGTCAGTAACTACTAAAGACTTCTCCGGAGAGCAGCTGAGAGAAGGCTCAGCAGTTAAGAACACATGCTGCTTTTGCAGAGAACTTGGGTTCAGTTCTCAGCACTCACAAATAGTAGTACACAACCAATCCACTTCCAGATAGTCTAATGCCCTCTTCTGTCTCAGCAGGCACTGCAGGTACATTATATATTTATACACTTGTAGGCAAAATAACCATATACATAAAATTAAAGAATATTATTTTAAAAAGAAAATCAAGGAAGAACTTCCCTGGAACCACGACATTAGAAAGACACCCTGACCATCTCCAAATTGAGGTAAGATGATCATAGCCAGGACCTTGTGCATGTTAAGCAAACACTGTATGTGGAAAACTTGGGTTGCCCAGTCACAGTAATGGAGTCGCTGTATTCCCAAGGCTCTCAGCCTCAAGCCCTCTACCCCATCTACCCAGCATTCCTCTCAAAGAGGTTGCATGTTCACCAACCAATGTTCTGTGCATGCCAGAGAAACTTGAACAGCTGAGATGTTTTCCATTTCACTTGAATTATCTTCTAATGTCACTATATTCTTAAGATTAAATTTATAACCCGGGCCTTTATGCAATATGCCGCTACATCCAAGTGTCTTACATACTGCACGTGAATCCATTCACTCATTACAACAGCCCACCCTATTCTTCACCCTATGAAGTATTGCTATTTTCTGACTTTCACAAATGAAGAAACTGTAGCAAAAAGAAGTTTAAAAAACAAAAATTGAGCCGGGCAGTGGTGGTACATGCCTGTAATCCCAGTACTCTGGGAGGCAGAGTCAGGGGGATTTCTGAGTTCAAGGCCAGCCTGGTCTACAAAGTGAGTTCCAGGACAGCCAGGGCTATACAGAGAAGCCCTGTCTGGGGAGGGGGGGGGGGAGAATCCAAAAAACCAAAACAAAACAGAGATGGCAGTCAGGAGCAGTGGCTGTAACTCCACTAATTCCAACACCCTGACACAAACACGGAGGCAAAACCCCAAATGCACACAAAACAAAAATAATTCCCCACACCATTAATCCTAAATCCTAGCACTCTGGAGGCAGAGACAGGTGGCTCTACATTTGAGGCTAGCTAGAACTATAGCGAGACCCTGTCTTTAAATTTAAATTAAATTCATTCTCTCTCTCTCTCCTCTCTCTCTCTCTCTCTCTCTCTCTCTCTCTCTCTCTCTCCTCCCTCCCTCCCTCCCTCCCTCCCTCCCTCCCTCCCTCCCTCCCTCCTCCCTCCCCATTCAAATTTGAATTTTAGCCTCTAATTCACTGCCCAGCCAGGGATAATCTTGCTTTTTCTCCACCTCCTAAGTGTTGACATTACAGGCCTGTGTCACTAAGCATGATCTCTGTGACCCTGAGGATTGAAACCAGGGCCTTCATTCTTGCTAGAATGAAAATTCTATCAATTGAAAGAAGCTGGGCACACCTCCACCTTCTTATTCAGTTTAGAGGACTCTATCAATCAAAGTCTAGTCCTCTATTATTTCAACTGGAAGAAACTAGTGGTTCAATTGTTCCAAGTCTTCCCAAAAGGCTCACTTTGAAGCCCAACCTTACAGAACATAACCAGTAAACTTCATCCTATAGCTCTGGGGCACAGTAAAAATGCTCTCAGGCTATAGCAGCATAGGAGATCATCTTGGGAAGCTAAACATCTATGTTAAGTTCAAATAAGGTCGTTGAGCTGGGCGTAATGGCTCATGCCTGTAATCTCAACAGGGAGGCAAAGGCAGGAGTTATTTCCCAAGTTAGAAATTAGTCTGGTCACCAGGCAGTGGTGGCGCACGCCTTTAATCCCAGCACTTGGGAGGCAGAGGCAGGTGGATTCCTGAATTTGAGGCAAGACTGGTCTATAGAGTGAGTTCCAGAGCAGTCAGAGCTACAAAGAGACTCCCTACCCCCCAAAAAAAGAAATTAGCCTGGTCTACACAGTGAGTCCCATGTCAGGGCTACAAAAAGATCCCATCTCAGATACAAAAGGTTACTGGGACAAGGTGACAATCCATGCCTATCTTCCCCACATGCCTCTTACAGTGTATGCACACTGTAATGAGCTCTAGCCGGCCAGAACTACAGATGTGCATGAATGATGTGGGCATGTGGAGGTCAGGACAACCTTCAGGTGCCTTCAAGTGTGCTTTTACCTATTGAGCCATGCTGCTGGCTCTTACAGCACTTGGGAGGTAGAAGGAAAAAGAATTTTTTTAAATTCAAAGCCAACCTGGTTTATATAGAGAATTGCAGGCCAGCTAGGGCTGCAGAGTGAGACAAACTCTAAACAAAAGAATGGCGTTTCCTATGTGCACTGCAGAGATCCCAAAGCAATAAACAAAGATCAAAACTATACAATAAATGGTCAGTTCTCAGGTCACCAAGTCTAGTTCAAATTCTGGTTTACATACTAAATGTTACAAGTTACTGGATTTCTAGTTCCTCTCCTTCCCCCAAAATGAAAATATTAATAAATGGAGATTGCAGTACTTCACTCATTGTTTTACTGACAATGAATTATATAAGGTACACAACGTATTTAGCAAAGCACCTAGCATACAACAATCAGTCAATAAGTGTTAACTATTAGAATTATGCATGCCTCTTTAAAACTCAAGTAATTCCTGCGTGGCTTCAAAAGAAAACCTTAAACCTCTCTCTTAATGGAGAGATCAGCAAGTGACCTGACTGCCCTCAGAGAAATTGGGGAGTGTGACACAACAAACTGCCACAGAGCCAATGAGCTTTCCACGCCTAACCCTCAAACTGGCAATTTTCTCTCCGTGGCCAACCTCCTATTTTGAAAAGGTGGAGCTACTATATAAAAGCACAATGCCTTAGTATAGAGAAACATGAAACTAACAAGCCTGCCTGATGCTATTCCCTCATTTTCTAATAAAACACACAGAGAAAGCTGAGGAGCGAATCCACCAACTATTGGGAATAAAACCTAGTCTGCCCAATGCCAGGCAAATAAACTACCACTGAACTATATCCCCAGTCACACCCCCAACACAACTTTTTATTTTGAGGCAGTCTTGCTAAGTTTCCCAGGATGGCCTGGAACTTGTAAAATCTTCTTGCCGCAGCCTCCTAGGTGCTGGGATTAGAAACATGAACTATGAAATCTGGCTGAGAATTGAATCTCAATGATAACATTTCATTTTACTACTGCACTTAACACAAAACAACAGATTATTTTACAGATAGCACAAAAATAGAATTTACTTTGTTTAGGGCAATTGTGTTGCATTAATATTCCTATCTGATTTTATATTATTAAACCATCAAGACATAGAAAGATCTAAATTTGTTAACTAAAAAGACCTCAATACTCAACATTTCCCCTTAACTTGTGTGCTAACACACAGGACCATCTATCCCACCTCCTCATTTGTGGCCAAAGGGGGTAAGTCATAATCAGGTCTATCCTAAAAGGGCAAGTCTGCTACAAGGCTAACCAGGGAGTCTCCATTCATGAGACTAGCTCAGCTCTAGGAAGAAAAAGCTTGCACTTTAAACATTCAGAAAGCAAGGAGCTTGGTGTTGTTACACACAGAGACAACAGTAATATCAGAATCACCGTGCATCGCACAAACTTCAGGGGTTAAGTGCATGAATTTCCTTAACACTGCCAAGACTACTGCAATAATATAGCTAAGCCAGTTACAACTCAGTGGTCCTTGCCGAGGAAAACACAGTGGTATAATTATTCTTGGTGTTTATCTGCCAGCCAGGTCTGTTCTCATAGCCTGGAAGATTTTGACCACAGCACCAACTTTAGAGAGCAAGAAAAGACCCAGAAGTACGCGTCTGACACTGTTTTAAGTCCAGGGAGAATGAAACACCATTCACTTCCAAGGTTGTTCTCACTGGCTTATACCTGGTTTGTTTTATAAAGGAAAAAAATTTTTTTCTCCACTAATCACTTTGAAACTAGAAACTCTAGTTGCAGCGGGCAGTTTTTTGGACACTGAAGACCTCTTAGACACAATTTGCTAACTAAGCTTCAATTACGCAGGGCTGGTCACGGAAAGCTTTTTTCTACTACCAAGTCACTTAGTTCACCACCTTCCACAAGGGAAGAGCACGGTAAAAAGATTTTGGAAAAATGCCCAAGAAAGGAAAAAGCTGACCGGCTTCCTGAGGGTGTCTCCATCCCTCCCAGCCAGCCAGTACGTGGTGACTTCCTACCGAAGGCCACCAGGGGAGTATAGTCAAACCCGGCTCTAACAGTGCAGGAAACGTTTCAAGCCTAAAAGACACTTGTAGGATTAGCAGATCCATTCTGGGTACCCCTACCAAAGGATGATGCCCCTTAACATCCCCATTAACTCATTGTCCCCAAGTTGCCTGGCCCTGCCCTGCCCTTGGGCCTGACCCTGGCGCCCAGCCCCACCCCGGGGCCGCAGCAGTTCCCCTTCCCAGGCTCCCAAGGCACACCCAGAGGCCTCGGTGAGCAGCTCCTCCTCCCCCACAATCCGGCTCGTCGGTGGGAACCAGCTTGTTCAGAAGGCAGCTCCCCCGCCAGGTTCACGCCAGCCCTCTCTGCCCACGTCCCTCCTGCAGCAGACCAGGGTTCTACAGCCCTCACCCCCGCCCGGGCCTCCCACCCGCCTGTCCCTCACCCGGCGGAGGCTGAGCGGGCGACGGAGGCACTGGAGGGCGCGGGCCGCTGCTGTTGATGATGTAGTGGGAGACGCGCGAGTTTTCGGACACGCTAAGCACATAGTCCCCGGGGCTGGTGCTCGAGTCCCGCACCAGGAACACCCCGTGCCGCTGGCCCTGCAATAGCGCCACCGCCTCCTGCCGGCTCAAGCGGCCCCAGTACCAGCTACTCCGCTCCTCCGAGTCGAAGTTGCCCGCCATGGCCGCCTCCGCGCTTTCACGCTGGGCCGCCGCCGGCACGCGCGCCCCTCCAGCCCTGGCGCCCGCCGCCCAGCGGACCGGCTCCGGTGTCAGCCTCCCAGCAGCGCCCGAAATGGCGGCGGCGGCCGCGGGCCTTCCCCACCGGAAATGACGCGCTCTCTACCCGAGGGAGGCTGCCGGGAAGGGGACCGCAGCCCGCCATTGGGAGAAGGGAAACGGAGTCCTTGGGGCCCGCAGTGCGCATGCGGCCTCATGGGCGTCGCCGCCGGGTCCACACCCCAACAGCGGAGGATGGGGAGGCGGAGTCTAAGTCTAAGGGGCGGAGCCTCAATCTGCAGAATGACTGATGGGTGTTTGACAGATTGATAGGGGCGGTCTTTCTCTCAGGACCTACAAGTAGCAACCTCAATAAAAGGACTGAAGTAAAAAAGATAATGTGGTCCCAGAATGAAAGTCGCCCTGAAAGCTCCCTGACAAGCAGGTCTTTTCCGGTGTTTCCTTCGTTTTCCTCCGAGATCCACTGAAGTTCTTGTTATCTAGGAGCTGCCACAGATATCGTATTTGCCTTGCAGGTGCAGTGCTGACCCAGACTAGCCTTAAGTCACTGAATTCACAGTGGGAGGGACCAGGAAACAATTAATGTCTGCTGTGATGGGGAACGGGACACAAGGAAATCAACTAAGTAGTCCTAGAGAGACCCAAGGACTGGGTAAAGTGACTCATGACAGTAATCCCAACCTTTAGGAAGTTGAGACAGGAGGATCACTGTTATAAAACCAAACCAAATAAGAGAAAGGAGTCCACAGATGAGATGGTGGAGGTTGAATGGTTGGATGTTGAGCTGGGCAGTGGTGGCACACGCCTGTAATCCCAGTACTTGGGGGCCAGAAGCAGGCAGATTTCTGAGTTTGAGGACAGCCTGGTCTACAGAATGAGTTCCAGGACAGCCAGGACTACACAGAGAAACCCTGTCTCGAACCCCCCCCCTAAAAAAAAAACCCAAAAGAATGGCTGGATGGTGAACGGAAGTGGGGAAGGGTACTTAAGGCAAAGAAAACAAAATGCCCGGTCAGGGGGAAAAAAAATGTAGTTCTCCCTATTGAGGCTCCCATGACCACCAGCCAGATTTTTTAAAACTCTCAGTTGTAGCCAGGCGTATTTACTACACTCACTTCCTTCATGATCTTCATCATCTATCTCAAAAAAGAACTTTATTGAAAGAAATTGGGTGGGGGAGGGTTTCTCTGTATAGCTCTTGCTGTCCTGGAACTCACTTTATAGACCAGGCTGACCTCGAACCCAAAGATTCACCTGCCTCTACCTCCCCAGTGCTGGTACTAAAGGCGTACGCCACCACTGCATCGCTACTACTACTGTGTTTTATATATAATGAGACCCAGTCTCAAAACAAAACCAAAGTTATCCTTAGCCTAGTGAGTAGCTCAGGCCTTCTAGAGCTTCCACCCATAGCCTGGGCCAGCCCTAGGAGAGACAGCAGGGGAAAGGGCACCTTCCCTGTTATCAGTGACTCATTGATCCAGCTTACTCACCAGGAACCAGTGGCAGAGGTCATTCGGTGCAAATTCTGGCCCTTTGGAAAAAATGACTATCCTTTCTCCCTTTCCAGGACAGCTGAGCTCCAAGGAAGACCTTACACAGAGACACTGGAAAACTCCAAACACAATTCCCAGGATACGTGAAAAGGAAAGAGAGATCTGTTTTGCTTGTTTGTTTAGACAAGGTCCCACTCTGCAGTTCTGGATGGCCTAGAGCTTGCTGGGTACATCAGCCTGGCCTCACACCCACCCCACCGGCAGAGACCAGTCTGCCTTTGCCTCCCCAAGAAGGGATGTTTATTCACTTGCTGTTGCATACTCATGTGTCTCAGGCTGGCCTCCAATTCACTACACAGCGGTGGCTGGCTGGCCTTGAGCTTCTGACCCTCCTGCTCCCACTCCCAGAGTGCGGGTGTGTGTGTGTGTGTGTGTGGTGTGTGCAGGTGTGCACCCCTATGCCAAGGTCTTCTTAGTTTTCCATGTTCTTTTTTATTTTTTACATTTCTTTACTTATGGATTTGCTTCTTAGAGTGAAGCCGGGTGTGAAGGTCAGAGGACAAGTTGGGGAAATTGGTTCTTTCCTTCTGCCATGTAGGCACTGGGTTCAAAACTCTGGACCTGAGGCTTGGCAGCAAGTCTCTTTACCTGCTGGGCCATCTCACCAGCCCTCCCCCTCCTCATTTATTTTTTATTTTTGGTTTTTAATTTTTAGATAGAGGCTCACCTGTTTTGGCCTGGAATTCACTATGTAGACCACACTGGCTAGCCTCAGAGTGATGGACATCCACCTGTATCTACCTCTCAAGTAGAATTAAGGTGTGTGCCACCACACCTGGCCCTCATTCTTCTTTTAAAACACTCTATTCAGAGGCTGGAAAGATGGTTCAGCAGTTAAGAACATTTGCTGCTCTTGTAGAGGAACCAGATTTGAATCCAAGCACCCATATGACAACCCATAACCATCTGTAACTCCATTTCCAGGGTGTTCAGCACCCTTTTTTAGACTCTCACAGGTACAAACACATTCATGCAGGCAAAACACTAATATATATTGCATAAAATTAAAAAAATTTTCTCTTCTTTTTTTTGGTTTTTTGTTCTTTTTGGATTTTTTTTTTTTTTTTTTTTTTTTTTTTAGAGACAGGGTTTCTCTGTATAGCCCTGGCTGTCCCAGAACTTACTCTGTAAACCAGGCTGGGCTCGAACTCAGAAATCTACCAGCCTCTGCCTCCCAAGTGCTGGGATTACAGGCACGCGCCACTGCCCAGCAAAAAATTTTTTTCTAGACAGGGTTTCTCTGTGCAGTCCTAGCTGTCCTGGAATTCACTCTGTAAACCAAGCTGGCCTCAAAATCAGAGATCTGCCTGTCTCTGTCTCCCCAGTGCTAGACTGAAGCATATACTACCAGCACCCTGTAAAATTATTATTTTTTGAGACAGGGTTTCTCTATGTAGCCCTGGCCATCCTGGAACTCACTTTGTAGACCAGGCTGGCCTTGAACTCAGAAATCTGCCTGCCTCTGCCTCCCAAGTGTGGGGATTAAAGGCATGTGCCACTACTGCCCGGCACAAAGTTAATTTTTTTTAATTGACAAAAACTTTCTCCTAAAACAAGTGTGTCTGCACATCTCTGCATCTTTGGGACTCATGAACAGAAGCAGGAGAACCATTGCAAGTTTGAGGCCAATGTGGTCAACATAGTGAGCTCCAAGCTAGCCAGGCCTCTCTAGTAAGAGTCTATCTGTAAAACAAACAACATAAAAAAATTATAGTCGGGCATTGGTGGTACACACCTTTAATTCCAGCACTTGGGAGGCAGAAGCAGGTGGATTTCTGAGTTTGAGGCCAGCCTGGTCTACGGAGTGAGTTCAGGACAGCCAGGGCTACACAGAGAGACCCTGTCTCAAAAAAACAAAAACAAAAAACAAAAAACAAAAAAACAACAAAAAAAAATATAACTGGGCTGGAGAGGTGGCTCAGCACTTAAGAGCAGTTGTCCTTGCAGAAAATCTGAGTTTTCCATTCCCAACACCCATATAGCAGCTCACAATCATCCAACCATCAGGAACCGCAGTCCCTGGGGATCCAATGTCCTTTTCTGACCTCTGCAGGCATCAAGCTTACATGTGGTGCACAGACATACTCCATGGCAAAACACTCAAACACACATAATAACTGAGCTGCAAAATAAGCAGGGAAACTCCATGAGTAGAGGAGACCTGGCTGCTCACGTGTGACCTTCCATGACACAAAGAATCTGCAGCTCCAAAGTCCCAGGATCGCCCAGCAAGGAGAATTTGCACTCTCACTTGACCCCTAACCCACAGTCTTTCCTCCTCGGCTTTTGTACCTAAGGAGCCGAAGGATCAGGATCGCAAGCACAAGGGTAGGTTTTGCTCCTTGGTAAGCCTGAGGCATTCCCCACAAAGGAAACAACCTCCTTAGGAAGGAATCCTGGTGTGAGTTGGGGCTGGCAAGGAAGAGAGAACACAATCTCACTGAGAGGCACTGGTGCAAGGAGGAGAGAAATGGGATCCAAGAGCAAAGTGCATCAAGGCCTTGGAGTCTCTGCTAAAAGAAAGCCAGTCCTTATTCTAGTAGCAGAGAAGCCAGAGACAGACAGGACCGTCTGCTTCCCTGTGTGGTCTGTGTCTACTAAAGTCACTGGGGCTGCATCATAAGCTGTGTAATGCACAACCTAGGATGCTCTGTTAATTGTAGTGCTAATTAAAGTGGTTTTGGTAATAGATAACAAGTGGAACAAAGTTAGGACAACAGATAGTTAAGGCTAAAAATGAAGCATTAACTCTCAAGGTCAAGAGAAAATGTGTATACTTTCAAATTAAAGTTCTTACTGGGCATGGTGGCACTCAACTTTGGGAGGCAGAGCCAGGTGAATCTCTGAGTTTGAGGCAAGCCTGTCTACAGGGTGAGTTCTGGAACAGCCAGGGCTACATAGAGAAACCCTGCCTCAAAAAAACAAAAACAAACAAATAAAAAAAATAAAGTTCTTGGGCTGGAGAGATGGCTCAGTACTTAAGAGTACTGGCTGCTGCTCTTCTAGAGGTCCTGAGTTCAATTCCCAGCAACCACATGGTGGCTCACAACTGTCTACAATGAGATCTAATGCCCTCTTCTGGTGTGTCAGCAACAGCATACTCATATACATAAAATACATAAATACATCTTAAAAAAAAAATAAAGCATTGTAAAGTAAGCCCTGCATAGTGGCTTTAACCCCAGTACTCAGGAGACAGAAGCAAGTGGATCTTTGTGAGTTTGAGGCCAGTCTGGACATATATTGAGTTTCAGAAAGCCAAGGCTATATAGAACTTGGTGAATGAAGGGAAATTGATGTCCCACCCACCAAGTTGGTCTTCATGTTTTATAATGAATCTTCTTTAACTTCTTTCTGCTTTCTGTTTTTGTCCCCAGGTCTGGGGATCAAACCCTGGGCTTTGTGCACGCTGGTTTTAGCTTTTTACATCCAACTTATATCTCAAGACCATCCTTCTCCTTGTCAGACAAGGTCTCACTCTGTAGCCTGGGTTTTGCCTTAAATTGGAGATTCACTGCCTCAGCTTCCCGGGTGCTGGGATTGCAAGTATGAGCCACCATGCTCCACACTCCCCTCAGGAGTGAAAGTAGAGAGATGGCTCAGTGGTTAAGAGTACTTGTTGCTCAGACAAAGGACCAAGGTTCAATTCCTAACACCCATGGTTCACAACCATCCATAAGGATTAAAGGCATGTGCCACCACTGCCCGGCTAGGTTTAGAGTTTTATGAAGTGCGATTTTGCTGGATATAGGCAAAATCTTCCTGCCTTTGCTTCTCAAATTCAAGGATTACAATTCTGTGTTACCAGGCTGGATACAGAGTTTCATTCTATGTTGCCTTCTCAGCAAGGCCTTCTCTGACCAGTTCATTATAATAAAATCCCAAACTACACACCTGACAAATTCCCGCCCCCCAACCCCCGTCAGCTTCTCTGTTCTTTATAGATTTCCCTAAGACCGCTTCCTGATACACATAACTTTGAAAAGAAATGTTGACAGGGTCTCAATGGCTTGGAATTTGCTATGTAAACCAAGCTTGCTCTGCTTCCAGATTTCTGAGTGGGTTTACCACAGTGGCCCACCACACCTGACCATGTTTTGATTGTTTTTTTCTTTCTTCCTTCGTTTTTTCTTCCTTCCTTTCTTTCTATCTATGCTGTAAGTCCCATGAGAGCAAAGATTTGAATCTTTACTTTTTATATTTATTAATTTATCAATTTATGTATTTATTGCCTTTTTTTCAGATAGGGTTTCTGTGGGTAGCCCTGACTGTCTTCAAACTCACACTGTAGAGCAGGCTAGCCTCAAAGTCACAGAGATCCACTTGTCTTTACTGTCTTGCCACCTGGATGCTGGGATTAAAGGGCTGTACAACCACCATCTAGCTACTTATTTTATTTTTTAGGTTTATTTATATTATATTTTATGTGTATGAATATTTTGCCTGCATGTATGTAGGTTTACCACATGTGTGTCTGATGCCTGTACAAGTCTTAAGGATTCAGTTTCCCTAGATCTAGAATTACAGATTGTTTTTTTTTCTTTTTTGGTTGTTTTTGTTTGTTTCTTTCTTGGTTTTTCGAGACAGGGTTTCTTTGTGTAGCCCTGGCTGTCCCAGAACTCACTCTGTAGACCAGGTTGGCCTCGAACTCAGAAATCTGCCTGCCTCTGCCTCCCAAGTACTGGGATTAAAGATGTGTCCCACCACTGCCCTGCAAATTACAGATTGTTGTGAACCACTGTGTGGATGCTGAGAATCCAACCTGGTCATCTGCAAGAGTAACAAGTATTCATTCTTTTAGTGTGGGGAGGTTGGAGACAGGGTTTCTCTGTGTAGCCCTGGCTGTCCTGGAACTCACTCTGTAGACCAGGCTGGCCTCGAACTCATAGAGTACTGGGATTAAAGTCATATGCCGCTACAGCTGACTGTAACAAGTGCTCTTTTATTTTTGTTGTTGTTGTTGTTGTTTGTTGTTTTTTTCGAGACAAGGTTTCTCTGTGTAGCCCTGGCTGTCCTGGAACTCACTCTGTAGACCAGGCTGGCCTCAAACTCAGAAGTTTGCCTGCCTCTGCCTCCCAGAGCCACCGCTGCTGCCACCGCCGCCACCACCACCACCACCACCACCACCCGGTCTTAAGAAGTGTTCTTAAGCACGGAGCCAACCTGGAATCTTTCTCTTTTTCTTTCTTTTCCTTTTTTAGATTTTTGAGACAGAGTCTCTCCACATAGCCCTGTTTGTCCTGGAACTCACTATGTAGACCTGACTAACTTCAAACTCAGAGATCCTTCCACCCCTAGCTCCCAAGAGCTGGGATTTAAGGTGTGTGCCACCACACCCAGCTCCCCTGAGTCTTTTCTACTGTTGCTGTCTCCTTACTGCCCAGGGAGCACCCAGGAGTGAAGGGATGAATGGAGTGTGGTGCAAGTTTCTGTCCACAGTCAGAGTCAGCTTCTTAGGATCAGCAGAGAGTTGCTGCAACCACATCTCCTAGGAGAGTCAGTTCAAGGTCATCCTCTAGTACTTACAAAGTTTAAGGTCAGCTTGAACAGTGAGACCCTATCTGAAATGAAAGAAGTCAACCAAAATCAGTCATTTTCACTGACCAGTGTAGCATCCCTCACACACCTTCCAGTTTACTACATATATATAGTTATCAGTCTCTTGGAGCCACGGTTACTATTGATAGAACTGATAGAGGATTTTGGCACCTTCATTAGACTGAGCAGCAAATACCTCTGACTGGTGAACCATCTCATTGGCCCCCAGTATGGTATTTTTTCTGGAGGAAAAGTATTGGGGAAGGTATTGAATGTAGATCTGTTCCCCTCACAAGATGGCATCAAGGCCCAACAGTCATATCCTAGAGGTCCCACATTCTCAGAGGACTTCTGTCCTGTGTGCCTTTAGTGAACAGCCCTAAGCCTTTCCTTTTCTTGCCTCTTGGTCCTTCGTATACATTTCATCTGCCATGATGAACCTCCCCCCCTCTTGTCATGCTTCTAAGTGGCTGGCTGCCCAGCCGTGAGCAGATGCCAGCTTACACTATCCAACTTCTCATTCCTTTGTTCTTCTCAAAGAAACAGATTCTTTGAGGGGATCACCTCTTTCCCACTTGTGGTCCTTGCTCTTGGGTGTGGATCGCACTTTTCCTTCTGGCTAATGGGACCTAGGGCTAGCCAACTACCACCTTCTTCTAACTACAGTGATTAGGGAGCAGGGTGTCCCATTCACTCTAGTGAAATCATCTCCAAGACTTTCAAATTATTAGGTCAGAAACAGTTCCTTTCTGCCCCTGATAGAATGAAAGCCGGGAACTGCTGACAGTTGTTGCTCTCACATATGTGGTGTGTGTGTGTATGTGTGTATTCCTTCAGTGGTACCCAGAGATTAAGCCTAGAAGCGATCCAAGACATGTTCTTAACAATGTCTTTTGAGCACCTAGATGTAGAACTCCCCAGGACAATAAAATGGCCATTGTTGGCAAGCGGCCTTTTCCATTCAAGCCACTTTAGACTGGATTATCCCCAGAAATGGAAACAAGCCTCTGAGCTGCCTCAAACACCAGCTTCTTTATGACGAATGACGTGCTGTCCCCTTCCCACCTGAATGTGTCTTGCAGCAGCACGGGCCCTTGGGCTCACACTGCCCACGCTAGGTCAGGTCTCCTTGGTCCAGCAGCACTGCCAGACCAGATGTTTGCCCAGATCCAGAGACCTGTGGCAGGCTAAGAAGCCTTTGATGGACAGTACATAGTACGACCATTAGCCTTTTGTTGTTTTTTTGTTTTTTGGGTTTTTCAAGACAGGGTTTCTCTGTATAGCCCTGGCTGTCCTGGAACTCACTCTGTACACCAGGCTGGCCTCAAACTCAGAAATCCACCTGCCTCTGCCTCCCAAGTGCTGGGATTACGGGTGGGCCAGCAGGTGCCACCACTGCCCAGCTTTTTGTTTTGTTTTGTTTGAGACAGGGTTTCTCTCTATAGCCCTGGAACTTGATTTGTAGATCAGGTTGGCCCAGACTCAGAAATCCAACCCTCCTGCCCCTGCCTCCTGAGTACTAAGGCTCGCAATACCACAGCCAACTTGGTGTCTTATTGCTCCTAAGCAGGCTTGTCTCCTTTCTTCTGTAGTACCAAGTCCCAGGCTACCTTCTAGGGCCCTTTTCCCCAGCACTCACAGGGAGACTGTATTGGCAAATACATATTGCTTTATTTAGTGTTTCTCTGGATTGCAGAAGTGTCAGCAGTGGGCTGAGAGCCCCCAGAGGGCACAGAGGGAGCAGGGCAAACCCAAGGACCTCTGGGGCGGAGAGAAGCAGCAGAAAGAGGTGATGCTCCTGCAGCCCCTCCAAGGCTGGCCCTGTCCCTATGCTCCCAGGTCACAGAGGCGCCCAGGGTCAATAAAGGCCCCGCCATTCTTAAATTGGGTTGAAAGTAGGTGTATGTAAGGAGGTTGTCATCCTAAGGCAAAGACCCAGGCAGAAGATTCCCTCCCACCTGGTGGCTCCCAAGGGTGATTGCTGGTCAGAGAGCCAGGTGCATACATAAGACAGGACCCTTGCTTTATGGGCCTCCCTGTCCCTGGGGAAGGCAGTGAGATGTGCTGAGGGCGGGCCTCACATTAGGATTTGCTTCAATCTTCTACTAGGCAAGTCTTCCCTCTATGTGCCTCTGTCTCCAGCTCTGTGATTTCAGGAGCCTGGACCAGACAATTTCTCTGAAATCTTCCAAACTCATAAGACTTTTTCCCCATTTTAGGATGCCCTCAAACTGGGGTGTACATATTAAAAACTTATTTTTTTTTAATGCTGGGGATTGAGCCCAGGGTCTCACACATGCTTAGCACCAGTTCTACCACTGGGCTGCACCCCAGCCCCTAAAAGACATTCTTAAGGCAGGAATAGGGGGTAGGCAAAGGTGGCCTCAGCCTCTTGGTGGAGGTCATAGTAGGCTGCAAAAGGTGCAGGTGGATGGACAGACAGACAAGGTGCCAAGGGAATGAGGAGAAGCCTGGCCAGAGAGGAGGGCCTCACTCACAGCCCAGCCCAGTCAGCCTTTCAGCTGCATTCCTTGCCCCGTTTGAGTCAGGGAAAACACAACCAGTGTGTTTAGGGTAGGAAAATGGCTTTTTTAAAAAAATAGTTTCCTATAAAGCATCAAAAAATCTCAGAGAAAACCTCAGTTAAAATTCCCTTCTCTTAGATATTTGGCATCAGCAGAGGGCTGGCCTGGCCTGCTCAGGCCTCTGCTTCTCTATTGCTGTGGCCCGGCCTGGCCCACTCCCAGGGTAGCCCCCTGGCTCCTGATCACCTCAGGAGAGGGTGGGCAGGAGTTTGCAGGAGTTTGCAGGTGGGCTCTGAGGGTGTCCCTGGATCCCTGTCTGGAAGCTCGAGTCTTTGGTAACTGGGAGGAGAGGAGGGCTAAGCAAAGCATCAGGAGTCAGGAGGGGGCCACCGGCGCCTTCATCACCGAGAATTCAGCCGTGGGGCCACCTGTGGGAGAAGCCCAGGAGGCAGTGGAGGAGCTGCAGGGGCTTCTGGGCTCAGGTTAGATAGTCCGCTAGCAGTCCTATGGGAGTCTTGGTCCAGAAGACTTTTCTGTTTCCATGGTGATACCTCCCATACGCACACCCCCATTCCCTGCCATCTTCCACGTACTTTCCCATTGTCTTCCTTATTATCCCCCTCCAATGGCCACCATAGGGGCCCAAGCAACTCCCCTCTCTGGCCTTCCTGGGCATGCAACAGGAGAAAGGGGACACATAGTGCAAGGAGGGCTTGGTCGTCCATCAATGGCTCTACCTTAGACCCAGGACAGCAGGCCCCACTCACCACAGCCAGGTGGCCATTCTTGGCCTTGGTGATGAGAAGCTCTGAGCCAGATGTGAAGTCAATGATGCCATCCCTGCCTGGACCCCCTGCAAACGTGATGCTGGGGGAGGGAGGAAGCAAAGAAGATTTGCTCACAGAGATGGACTCCCGGGGTGGCCCTGGCCCCATGTCCCAGTCCCCCCCACGGGCTTCACCTGCCCTGGTTGATGTTGATATTGTTCACACGGTCAGCACTGAGGGCTGTCTTGGTTAGTGTCTCGATCACATGATCACTCTGCAGCACCACATCTCCCTGGGGAGCACAATGCACGGAGGAGTCAAGCCTTGTTTAGGGCTAGAGGACCCCCTCCGCCTCCCGAGCCCTACAGGGGTACCTTCTGCTTGTTGTCTTCACGCTGCACGTGAAGCACAAATAGGCTATCGCTCAGGCTACTGACAGAGATTCCTGAGAGGGGAGAACAGAGGTCAGGGAGCGGGGTCAGAGCAGGGTTCCCTCCCGCCCAGGCAGGCCTCTACTCCGGCTGACCGGTGAGGTTGGCATAATCAATTCTCTGCTTGACTTTGGCATCCTCCACGATGACCACAGCGTTGGGCGTGAGCAGCAGCTGCCGGGAGCGAGGCTTGTAGCCCTTACGGTCGTATTTTACCACAGGCACGGCATACTAGAGACACAGAACAGTGTGAGGGCCAGGGCAGGGTTAAGGGGTTGCAGGGACAACTTCCTTGCCCACTGATAAGGTCATGACCCACTTTTTCTAGCCCTGGGGCAGAGAACTGGGCGGGGTGCAGATAGAGCTGCAGCGGGTTCTTACCTGGATGGGTTCAGAGCCCAAGGCCTGCAGCACTCTGGGGCTGATCTCCTCTGTGCCTACAACAGAGATAGGGGAGAAGGAAGTCAGGTAAGGCCAGAAGGGAACAAGATGGTGCTGGAAGGCTCAAGGGCTGGAGAGCAGAGCTCACCGAGCCGTGTGCTGATGAAAAGTCTGGGGACGCTCTGGGGGTAGTTGTCCTTCTTGCCCTTGAAAATTTCACTAGCCACCGCCTTTTGCTGCAGCTGAAGAGATAAAAAGAACACAGTGTCAAAGGACTGGGGACAACTTGGAGGGCAGTTCCAGCAGCTCCCTCATCAGCTCTCTAATGCCCTGTCACCAAGACTCCCGCCAGCTTCTCCCTTCCTAGCCCATCGTCCTCACTAGAGAAGGCTGAGAGCTCTCCAGAGGAGTCACGACAGACCACCAAAGTCCAGGGCTGACTTTGGAAATGATTTCCACTAGCCCCTCGAGTCCCTCGATATCCAGCCGCAGTTTAGGATTGTGTAGGTGGCCAACTGCCTTGTCGGGTTAGCTAAAGTCCGCCTCACCCAACGCCATGTCGGTAAATAGAAGGCACATCAACGGTGACACTGATTACTAAGTACGAAGCTGAACCACCCCAGGCCTAAGCTTCTACCGACCAAAGCACGCTGGCCCACAGCTTGTCTTCTATTTGCTTCCTCAAACTTACAGCAGCCTCCACTTCCTACATGAAGTCCAATGAAGGCCTGGCCTTCTTGTGAGGCTACAGCATTGACCAGGCAAAATGCCTGCTGTCCCCAGGGCCCCTATGGCCAAATACTTGCGGCCGCATTCTCCACACCTGCTGCTTCCACTCAGGGCTGATACTCCGACAGTACTTCCACACCATGTTCTTCCTGCATAGCTCCCGTAGCAGCTCTGAGGCCTATGTGAAGGGCAGGGTCAGAACACTTTTCCAGCCTGCCCTTCCCACTGAAGAGCCTCAACAGGCCCCTCAAGCCAGGCAGCCCTGTGGAGGGTTTTCTCTCCAGCAAACTCATTTTCAGAGCCCATCTCTACGTTCTCTCCCTGCTGAGCCTTCTCTGGCCAGCTCTCCTGACTTAGCACATATTCCTATGCTAAGTGATTAGATGGATATCCCTAACGCAGCGGGGAGAGCCCACAGACCTCTCTCAGGGCAGGTGGGGGCGTGGGCCAGGAGGTGTCCAGAACATTCCGGGGTAGTTGCCGCCTCAGGTTAAGCAAAAATGATGTGCGCACGTGGTCCAGGAAGAAGGCATTCTCAGGGCACCGGGGTGCATGTCGTAAAATGAAGCCATGGATGAATCTAGGGGTGGAGGGCCAGACACGGCTGGGGTGAGAAACCGGACAGAAGATCCCCGCACGCACTCTGATCTCCCACACTGCCCCCCGGCACTCACCGACGGATGGTCTGGGCTGCCCATCTCCTTTTGGCTGCCTTCCTCCGGCCCAGTGTGCCACGCCACCATGACTGGATACAGATGGCTGTGGATACCACAGATAGCTGACCTCCTTCTCACCGTGGTGGCCCATCCCACCCCTAGACCCTGCTCCTCCAAAGAGACCCTGCTCCTCCAAAGGGCCCCTGCACCACCACACCTGATCGCTTCACCCGGAGAAACTTCTGCCTCCAATGAAAGCCCTTCCAGGCCGCCTGGATCTTGGTGGCTATGGTTGGGGGAGAAAATGAACTGTCAGAGCTCAGAGCCCTAGCTGAGGGCCTGGCATGGTCAGTGGTACGAGTAAGGAACATTCTAGTAAAGGGCTGTGTGAAGCGAGTCAATGAGAGACAGGGGAGTGTGGGGATGGGCTGGCATCTATGTCCAGAGGCAACTGGGGTGGCTGGTGACTTGCTGAGGGTGACAAAAGGGGGAGGACACCTGAGTGTAGCTGGGCAGGTTTCCTGGAGAGAAAGCCCAAAAAGCAGTTTCTATTCACCAGGACCCCTGTGGGACAGCAAAGGTGAGTCTTTCTCACCTAGACTCTGCCGTCGGACTTCCAGGGAGTCCTCTGTGGCAAACAAGGTCTTGGGGAAACGGATGAAGATCTTAGTCCTGGGAGGACAGCAGTGGTCAGCCTGTGGACGCCATCTCCTTCATCCTCCGGGCCCCAGAACAGGCTCCACTTACCTGCCCATTTTGTATTCCTCCGGCTTGTAGCCGAGGTGTCTGACCAACACAGCCACCCCATCCTGGGGCCGTCCTGCCCACACGGGCCATGTCTCTGGGCACAGTGACTTGTACCTAGGAATGGAGGGGACTTTGCTGGGAATCTACAGGCGCTCCCACTGGCGGGTACATGGTACACATGCCTGAGGGTCCCCATTTTAGAGATGGAGGACTGAAGTAACCCCATCTTCCTAAGGCAGAGATGGGATTCATATTTTGGCTGACTCAGGTCCTGTCCTCTGAATAGCCACACAGACAACAACCTCTCTGAGCTCTGGTCATCACCATCTCTGGTGGAGCCTCTTGCCAATGTACTCCTCCTGTACCTCTCACCAGGGGCTTCAGGGAGGGTGGGGCTGTGTACATGACTTATATTGTCTTTTCCAAGACTAACATTAGGCCTGTAGCATAAAAAGATTCCTGGCCTGGGTCTCACAACAGCTGAGGGTCTCTACACCCTCATATCTAAACTAGAGCTATAACCGTCCCTCCTCCCTCACCGGTTCCAGGAGGTGCTCACCCTCCCGGTTCATCCATTCACTGGTGGGCTGACCACACCCACCTCTGCAGGAAAGCCTCATATTTGCGACGATAGGCAAAGCCGGCTCTGCGCACGCGCAGATTCTCCATCAGTCCCAGGTACTTCACCTGGTGTCGGATAAGCACCTCATCAAATCGACCTGAGAGGAAAGGAAGTAACAAGGTGACCCAAGAGTAACAACGGGGGTCCTCAGGCTCTCCCTGTGAGGAAGTGTCCCCTTCCAGAGGCACAGCTCACAGCTCGTGGGGTCGAGGACCTACCAGGCTGCTTGGCGTCGTTTGGCTTGATGCACCGGATATAGGCAGGCTCCTTAGACCTCAGGATCTCCACTAGCTGCAGGAGGCTCATCTTGAACTGGGTGGCCACCTGATGAGCCAAAGGAGTACAGTGGTTGGCTGGGGCTGGGCTGAGGCCACTGAAGTCTGCATGTCCCCTCTGCCCGCTGCTTCCTCCCATCACCCCTGCCTCATACCAGAAGGGGCTGGAGTTCGCCCTGCTTCCTTTCAGCTAGTTAAGAGGCCTCAGCTTAGAAACCCAGCTCTCCTCCTCAGAGGTCCTGGTGACATCACATCCCATCTCCCCATACCCCCCCTTTTTCCTGGTGCTGAGGAAGAAAGTCAGGGCCTCGTGCCCATTAGGAGAGCATCCTATCTCAGAGATATCCACCCCCTCCTTATTTTTGAGACAACTGATCAGTCTAAGGAAAAGTGCACAGGGAAGATCTGGAAATGACCCTAAATCGAGATTGTGAGCATCAGTAGGACATAGCAGGAAAGAAAGACAATGCAGGCAGATGAATGGCTAAACAAAGGCTTGACACACGGGGAGCTACAACCTTGCAAAGATTTAAGGCAGGCAGGGGCAGTGTATGAGAGCAGAGTTATACTGGAAAGACTAGATTTTATCTTTAGGAGAACAGAGAGCCCACAAGGAGATTGGAGCAAGGGAGTGGCAGTGAGATCTGTATGTCAGATTATTTCAACAGCATTTGTGTGGAAGATGGATTGGGAGGGGCCAATGGGGAGCCAGGAATCCAGGGAAAGGCTGGCTGGCTCACAGGGGCAGTAGCAGGGACTGACGTGGAGCAGTGGTTTCAGGGACAAAGGAGAAGGAGTTAAGAAGTACTCAGGCACCAGGCAGTGGTGGCGCACGCCTTTAATCCCAGCACTTGGGAGGCAGAGGCAGGCAGGTTTCTGAGTTTGAGGCCAGCCTGGTCTACAGAGTGAGTTCCAGGACAGCTAGGGCTACACAGAGAAACCCTGTCTCGAAAAACAACACACACACACACACACACACACACACACACAAAGTACTCAGGCATAGAAATAGGCATCACCCCATGTTTGAATGAAAGGGGGATCCCTGGCCTGGGGGACTGGGTAGAGAGATCCCTGTCCTGAGTCAGGAAGAGAAGAACAAGGCTGGGTGGGGGACATCACTGGATACGGAAACCGAGGCACGCTATACAGAGTATGGGAGAGGAGGGTGTGGAGGTGTCCCGAGTGGGGAGATGCTGGGAAGAGGAAGAAGCTCAGGCAGGAGGTGGGGAAGGCAGGGCAGGACAGCAGGAGCAGAGTCCTGGGTGGGCATCACAAGGATCCATGTGGAAATACTCTGGTCCTCTCTCCCTCCCGACCTGGAGCAGTGGTAACCTCTTCTGGTTCAGCCCAATAGCTGCACCTCTGCCCTCAGCGGGCAGAAGCTCCCCTGCATCAGGCACCCCTGGCCACAGGTGCCTTCTCCAGCCTTTCCTCCACTGTATTGTTCTCTTTGACTGACTAGCTTGGCTTGGCCTCTGTGTGTATGTGCTGAGCTCCTGCTGCCTGCAGCACCCCCATACAGGTCCACTTAACAAGCCTTCCTCATCCCCTTACCTCAAATGCTGCTTCTGCCTTGGAGCCTTCCCAGACCCCTCCACCCCCAGACAGTCTGCTTCCTCTTAGCAGTTCCCAGGGCACCCATGCATACAGTCCCCAGGCCAGGGACTTTTCCAGTTTTCTCACTCAGCATCTGGCCCTGACCACAACTGGTTGTGAGGGCACCCATGTGTTTCTGATTTCTCAGAGCTGAGGGATGTCTGCTGACTAAGTGGACACACACAAGCACCCACACAGGGATGCCATGGGTACCATAAAGAAAGAGGCAGGGAGGCATACAAAGGTCTACATTTGGACAAAGGTGGTTCATGGGTAAAAACAGTTCCCAACAAACCTGTCAAGTCCAGTTTGATTCCCAAGACTTATGTGCTGGAAAGAGAGAACGGACTCCAAAAAGTTGTTCCCTGACCTCCGTTCACACCCTGGCACATGTGCACGTGCGTACACACACACACACACTCAAATAAATAAATGTAATGAATTAGAGAAAGGGGGCTGGGAAGATGGCTCAGTGGTTAAGAGCATTGACTGCTCTTCCAAAGGTCCTGAGTTCAATTCCCAGCACCCACATGGTAGCTCACAGCCTTCTGTCATGGGATCAGACATCCTCTCCAGTCTGAAGCTCTCTTCTGTCATGGAGGCATGCACACAAACAGAGCACTCATATAGAAAGGTAAATAAATAAATAAACTGGAAAAAAGAAATGGGCAACGATGGCCCTGAGAGCAGCCTCCCACAGAAACCACGGCAGTGCACGTGGGCATTAACAAACACGCTCCTGGTGCCAGGCAGGCTGTGGCCTGTTCTCAGTCACACACCCCTCCCGTGTCAGAGCCTCCGTACCGTCTCTGGCCGCTTCTTGTCACTGAGCTCACTCTTGTCAAAGCACTGGGCCATGATGGGGTTCATTGAGCTGCACATGGTCTGTGAGGCAGAAGACGGGTCAGGGTGGGGCCTACAGTCAGAGATGCACACAGAACTGCAGAGGATACCTCCCCACCACCCCAGTCCGCCTGCCTCCCTCACCTCCTTCAGGTTCCGGAACAGGAGGTCATTGTTTTTATCCAGAAACCCTGGAAGAGGAGAACAGATGGGAGGTGAGGGCGTGCCCCCTCCCTGTCCCACAGGAGCCGGCGTCAGGATCCTCACCGGTCACGCTGTAGGTCACCTCTCCAGCATAATGCAGAAGGCGGAACTCCCCTCGGTCTAGGGATTTCCTGGTCTTCTGGTCAGCGAGCTTGTGCCTGCGGGTGACAAGAACAGGAAACTAGAGATTTCTGTTGAAGAGCTTTAAGAGCCATCCAGGAAGGAGCCAGCAGGCCCTGGGCTGTCCCACAAATGGCACACAGTGGTAGACTGTGCTTGCCTGCTGCAGGGTTCACAGAGGCTCAGAACAGCAGACAAACTTGTCCATGAACACACAGCCCCAGGAGCTAGGAGGACAAAGGAATGTGGGCTCAGGCGGCCAAGCACTCCAGGCATAGGACCTGCCTTTCACAGGCTCTGGCCAGTGCTCAGCTGTTCAGAGGGTGGGAAAGCCGTCCTCTCCATTTACAGAACAGAATCTGTCCCAAGAGATTACTTATATTTTAAACATGCTTGTACCCTTTAGCCCACTCTTTTTTTTTTTTTTTTGAAGATTTATTTATTTCATTCACTGGGTACACTGTCATTGTCACCCAGAAGAGGGCATTGGATCCCATTACAGATGGTTGTGAGCCACCATGTGGTTGCTGGGAATTGAACTCAGGACCTCTGGAAGAACAGTCAGTGCTCTTAACCACTCCAGCCCTCACATCTTACTTTTTTTTTTTTTTTCGAGACAGGGTTTCTCTGTGTAGCCCTGGCTGTCCTGGAACTCACTCTGTAGACCAGGCTGGCCTTGAACTCAGAAATCCGCCTGCCTCTGCCTCCCGAGGTGTGCGCCACCACCGCCCGGCTCCTCACCGCTTACTTTTAAGAACTATTTTGAGCCTGTAACCAGGATAGAAGCAAAGCTCTAAGACACAAAGTGAGTGTGATAGCCTTGCTCTTACAGCTGCATCCTGGAGGGTCAGCTGCGAGGCAGCTCACTGGGAGGATGCCTGCCTAGCACATAAAGTCCTAGGTTCCATACTCAATATCGCAAAAGAAAAAAATCAAAACCCTGGAGAGGTCCCTTGGGAGCCTTCAAGGCAGTGTGAGAGCTGTGAGGTCCCCAAGGGTCGCAGTTTTTGAAAGAAATATTTTGAAGAAATTCTTCTGCTTGATGATACAGGGGGAAAAACTTAAAACATAAGATTATCTTAAGCTTTATACACAATAATTTCTTGACTTTGGGTAAAAAAATGTATAGGAAAAGACAGGAAGGAAATGCCTGGAATTGTTACCAGAATGACCGCTGGGTAACAGGGTCACAAGAGGCTCCGCACACATTCCAACTCTCTCTAATGAGCAGTATTGTTTTTATAATCAAAAGTGAATTTTATTGTTTGGTATGAAGGCACATGCCTGCAACCCTGGCACTCAGGCAGAGGAAGTTAGGATAAGTAGTTCAAGACCTCTCTTGTCTACATAGTGAGTTCAAGGCCCGACTGGGCAACATGAGACCCTGTCTCAAAAAACCCAAACCAGCCAGGTATAGTTTCAAACACCTTTAATCCCAGTACTTGGGAGGCAGAGGTATGTGGATCTCTGAGTTCAAGGCTACTTGGGCTACAGAGTGAGTTCCAGGACAGCTAGGGCTACACAGAGAAACTCTTTCTCAAAAACAAAAAACAAAAGACAAAAAAACAAAAACAAAAAAACAAAAACAAAAAATGGGGCTGGAGAGATGGCTCAGTGATTAAGAGCACTGACTGCTCTTCTAGAGGTCCTGAGTTCAATTCCCAGCAACCACATGGTGGCTCACAACAATCTGTAATAGGATCTGATGCCCTCTTCTGGTGTATCTAAAAACAGCTACACTGTACTCATATAAATATAATAAATAAATATTTAAAAAATAAAACAAAAACAAAAAAATAAGGGTGGGGTGGGGGGGAGAGGGACCAGGAGATGGGGAAGACAAGACACAAATATCTGATATGGTAATACAGGCTCTTAAGTCGAGCACTCCAAAGACAGAAGCAGGTGATCTCTAAGTTCCAGGTCACCCAGGGCTACAGTGATATCTTGTCTTAAAACAAACAGTATGTCTCTCCCTCAAAAAAAGTTTTTTCTCCAATGTTCTGTCTGCTTCCTTCTTTCTTTCCTTTTTTTTTTTTTTTTTTTTTTGGATGGGAGTTCACATGATGGTAGACCAAGTTAGCTTCAAACTTGCAGCAATCCCCCAGTCTCCACTTCTAGAGTGTATAAGCCATCTAGCATAACCGGAACTAGTTTTGCTTCTTGCTTGGCTTTCTGTATAAGTAAACAATGCTTGAGGCTTTTGAGACTAAAAGCCCTGGGGTGCTGTTCCAAGTTCTGTAATCTAAATAGATTATATTAGATTAGATTATTATTCCAAATGAGTGAATTTTTCTGAGTTTTGATTAGATAGAGCACAAGAAAGTATCCTTGTGCAGTAGGCTAGGAAATGGGTACGTGCTTCTAGTCCGTTCTAAGCTTCCCCATTTTGGGTTAATCCTTTTTTTTTGTTTTGTTTTGTTTCTGTAGACAGGATCTTCTCATAGCCTTGAATTTGCTCCATAGCTAAGATGGATGCGAACTACTGATCCTACCGCCTCCACCTCCTAAGAGTAGGAGATTCCTTGCATAAAAAGCAATTCACAAATAAGGAAGCTTGAAAAAAAAAAAACAACTTAGCAAGTTTCATTCTGAAAAAAGATTAAGGAGGGAGGGCCAATGGTGGCTTCCTATAACTGTCCCATCACTACTTTCTCTGGTGATTAACTTGTGGCTGGTGGTTTGCTGTGTCTTGGGTGCTGGGGATCTGAAGGGAGTTCTGTGCATGCTGGGCACACCCTGTACCACGACCACCCAGCAATGGCTTCAACCATGCTGTTGCTTCTGTGGCGGGACCCCAGCCTCCCACTCACGTCAGGAAGTGCGGGTGGTGCTTGACGGTGTCCTCCAGCTTCTCCAGGAAGGTCAGGTCTGTGGCCTCCCCAGGACGCAGGCACTCTTCATCCTGCGGGGCAGTATGCAAGGTGAGGGGTTTACTGGAAAGGGGGTGATAGGTATAGGGGATACCATGTAGGAAGCCACAGGCACAGGAAGAGGGGGCAGAGTTTAGGGAGCCCTGACAGGGAGCCTGCAGACCGGCCAGCACCTCGGCTTACCCTGCCCTACCCCCACTCTGACCCAGTGGGCACACTTGGAGAGAAAGGAAGGAGGCTTCCCGACTATCCCCCTGCATGAGGCTAGAAGAGCAGGGGCCACGCACCAAAATGGAGATGATGCCCTTGAACTTCTCCTCCACCAGGTCACAGATGATCTTGTTGTTGAAGTACTGGACAGGTTCCCACTGCACAGACCAAGGAGGGTATCGATTGCAAGGTTCCGGAGCCCCAGTGACTAGCTTCCTATGGGCGCAGGGCACCCTGGGCACACAGACACAATCACAGACACACAGACATAATCACAGACACACACACACACACACACACACACACACACACACGTACCGCAATGCCCTCAGCCTCGTACTCCTCCTGCTCGGACTTGAGGGTCAGCTCGATGAAGAGCTGCTGCAGCTTCTCGTTGCAGTAGTTGATGCAGAACTGCTCGAAGCTGAGGGGCAGTGAGGGGACCACAGTAGTGCCAGGGACACAAAGTGGGGACTGGGGAAGGGCCGGACCGGGCGCAAGCAGCAGGGCAAGAGATGCAGAGCATGGTCACAGCTGGGAGAGAGGGGCAGGAGATGCCAGCAGGCAGACTGGCAGGGGTAAAAGCACAGGACCAACCTGTTATGCTGAAACACCTCGAAGCCGTAAATGTCCAGGAGCCCGAGAACCGTGGTGCTTCGCCAGCTGGGGCTCTCAGCATCCTAGGGCCAGCCAGTCAGCCAAGAGCATGGGTCCCCAAGGTCTGCCCCAGTCCCCGCCACAGGCCTCCCTGGCCACCCTGTCTTCTCTGGAAGCAGCATGGACTGGCGCTCACCTTAGAGGCCAGTGACCTATTGATCTTTCTGACCAACCAGGTGAAAGCACGGCTGTACACAGCCTTGGCCAGAGCATCCCTTGCATATGCAGCCTGTTCAAGGTTCAGTGGGCTCAGGAGCTGCCACAGGGGAAAGACAGGAGATGAATGCCACAGCCACCCTCTGTCCCACCTCGCCTCAGACTCAGGCATCGGACGGGGACGTTCCCACCACCCTGCCCCCCCCCCCCCCCAGCTTCATTAAGCAGAGAGTCGTGGTGCTTTCTGGGACACCAGGGGGAGGCTGGTACAGCAGCCTCATTCCTGACGCCCTGGCCAGCTCACTACCTCTCTAAGCCTCAGGTCCCTCTAGCACTACTGAAGACCCGAGGAGAGAAGCAGAGGGGAGCAATAGGCCGGGGGCCCCCTACAACTGCACACACCCCCTGTTCCTGTGGCCAGTCTGCGTCTCACCTCTTCCCCCTTGGCGATGATCTTCCTGTGGGTCAGGGCTTCCCTAAGTGTTGTGCCTTCCACACCAAGGAGCTGCCAAGGATGGAGCAGACATAATAAGGGCTGGGTCCTCTCGTCTCAGCGCCCCTCCCGTGCCCTCGCCCGCCAAGCTCACCCTGGTCAGGTATTTGAGCTGGTTTTCAGTAGTAACTTGGGCATTGCTGTCCTCATCAGCAGCAAAGTGGATATTGCCCAGATGCAGGACGCTGGCCACGATGCTTAGCAAGTCCTGAGGTGGTAGCAGGGGGGGGGGGCACGTGGTGGTTATGCGGTGGGGTAGGTCAGAGCAACTAGGAGATGCTCAACCAGGGTGGGGATGGTTGGTAAGGCCCTCAGGAGCAGAAGGGGTCTCGAGTAGAAGAGGGGTCCAAAAGAAGTGGGTCCATTTGGGGTGTGAGGGGAGGGAGGGGGTTCACAGAGAGCTCTAACCTCCACTTCCTCCTCAGTGAAGTCAATGACTGACAGTGCCTTCCTCACCACCTTCCAGTCATTCTTGTCATTGATGGAGGAGACCTTGGCACACTGGCCCTGGAGAAAGAGCACAGCTGGGCTGCTGCCCCTGGCACTGTGCCCCTGGGTGGCACCAACCCTGCCTGCAAGCCACTCACCTTCACCAGGTACAAATAGCTCTGGGGGTTTCGTTCCAAGCCCAGACGACGAAGAGTCTCCTCCTCACCCCCCTCCAGTAGCTGGTAAAAGACGTGGAAGTTCCTTTCTCCGTGATTCTGGTGTACCACCCGTGACTTTTCCAGGAGGTAACTGAGAATGTGGCCTCCCACAGGGGCACCCTATGGGTAGAGTGGGGAACAGGGATGGTCAGCTGGATCAGGGGCCAGAAGCTGCCTTCCTCTTTCTCCCCTGTAGTAAACCTGGGCTCTGCTTCTCACTTTGCCAGTACAAGTGGGCTCAGACTCCCACTCGGTTCTCACCTTGCTCATCTGAGAAACAGAGATAGCTCAGTGGTTGAGAGAGCTGCTCTCATCTCAGTGGGGGCACGCGCACACGCATGTACACACACACACACACACACACACACACACACAGTCACTTCCGGAGTCCTACTTTTTGCCTGCCAGGCACTGCGCATTTAAGGAGCCTGCGGGTGCCCTCCAGCTTCTCCTCTCCCACACTAACTCCTGCTCATGGCCTCTCAGCTTGGTCAGTAGCAACTCTGTCCTGCAAGTTATTCAAGAGGGAAGTTTGTAGTCCGCCTTGGAAGCCTCCCCCCCCTCCCCACGCACTTCCGGTATCCAAACAGCCACTCCTGCTGCTTCAACCTTGAAAACACCCAGAACCAACCTCTGCTCATCACCTCTACGTCTACCACCCGGATCTGAGAGGCCGCCATCTGTCAGCTACATTACATCAGCCTCCTAACCGGTTCCCTGCTTGGCTGGGTTCCTCTGCCATCTACTCCCAACAAAGGCCAGAATGACCTTTTCAGTAGGAACGTTCGTTACATCACGACACGACTGTGCAAAACCTTCTTTTCACTTAGCTTTTTAAAAATTTCTTGCTGGGCTCCGAGGATAGCTCTCAGCATAGCTGGTGTTCTTAACCTGACTCGAGGTCCTTGGTTTAATTCCCACACCAAGGCAAAGAAGAAAAAGAAAAATCTCTGCAAAGATGTAAAAGGCCTCAGTGCGTCTGGCTTCCCACTCCTGGCTCCTTGCTTTCCCCTCCAGCTTCTGGCTTTGCTGGAGTCTTTATACACGCCGAGGGCTCTGCCTCTGCAAGGCCTTGGTCCTCATATCTACCTGGCCTCATTCCCCACAGGCATCTGCTACACCTGCTCCCCAGTCTACCAAGCCATTACTGAAATGCAGTCTCCGAGTGCAGCCTTCCCTAGCTGCTTCCCAGACCCAGCTGTGGTGATATATGCCTCTGTAATCCCAGCTACTTGGGAAGAGGCAGGACAACCAGGAATTTAAGGGCAATCTGGGCTACAAATTGAGACTATCTCATTAAAAAAGAAGTCGTTACCTTATTTTATTTTCTGCTAAGGTCTGAATTATTATGTTTCTGTAATAATTCACCTATTTGTTCCCGGAGGCAAGATCTGTTTGATTTCACTGCTCTAAGAGCAGCACCTGGAAGAGTGCCTGGAACGTAGTAGGCACTCAACAAATATTGAACCTACTGAATGGCTAACCTACCCCCTCCTTATCTTCAATATACCCACAGGTACCTTGAAGTCAAACTGCACATCCATGTACTTCCCAAACCGGCTGGAGTTATCATTGCGGAGAGTCTTGGCATTCCCAAAGGCCTGGGGGGGTGCAGGGGGGGGGGAACAGGAATGTGAGGGAAGCCTGGTGTTTTCTTGTCCAACCCTCCCTCTCCTCAGATGCTGCTGCCTCCTCACCTCCAGCACAGGGTTGCTCTGCAACAGCCGGTCTCGAACTGCCCCACCCCGTTCAGGGGCTGGGCAGGTCTCTGCATAGAACTGGAGCAGTTTCTTGGTGGCCTCTGTCTTGCCGGCCCCACTCTCTCCAGAAATCATCACTGCCTGGTCCCGACGCTCAGTACGAAGTGCCCGGTATACAGTATCAGCCACTGCAAACCTGGGGCAGAGCTTTGTCAGGGGGTTCCCAGGGTGGGGGAGTCCCACCACACCTGACTAGACCACCCTTGTAAACTGTGGGGGTTATAACCTGGAAGATGGAGAAGGGGGGTGGACAGGCGGGAAGCCCTCACAGGGTACACCCGCCCAGGTGAGGGTCGCTCCACACGGGGCGTCAGCCAGGTGGAGCCTGGGCACTTGTATGAGGCTGAGAGTCCTCACAGGTGGGCCATGTTAGGATAGTTAAAGGAATACTTCATGAGTGGGAACTGAGCTCAGGAGCTGAGGGTCCTGGCTGGTAGACAGAATTCAGACTCAACTAATGAGAACTGAGGTGACCGAGAAACAACCATGGGATTCCTCGCAGTAGTGACCAGTGAGTCACCCAGGGGTCAGGGAATCATTTCAGAGAGGGGTTTGGATGGGGTCATCTTGCATGAGGACAGGGTAAGGCACTACTGGAAAGGCAAGGGAATAACTTACAGATGAGGTGGCACTTCATAGAAACTGACACCGCGGTAGCGTTCCATATGCTGCCGGCTGTAGATCTGTAGGTCTCGGTAGGGATTGACAGAGACCAGGACAGGGCCGATGTAGGTCTGAGGGAGCAGAGGAGAAGGGTCAGAGGCTTTTCCTGAAGGTTCCTGGTGCCACCTTCCCCTAGGTCTGTGGGCCCAGCGCTGCTCATGGTTCTCACATAAATGAGGTTCTCCCGGAATCGCCGCCGGAGGTTCTCAATGAAGGCAGCCTCACTGGTGAAGTTCTCCAGCAGAACAAAGTCCTGCACCCCCACCCGGTCTCGGGCAGTCAAGGCGCTCTCCATGGTCACTCGTACCCCGTCACTGCCCAGGGCCTGTGGGGAACCAGCCACGAGACACTGTCAGAGTCTGCAGGTTAAAGCCTCGTCTCCTCCCTGGCCTGCAGGATGGAGAAGGCAGGGGCACTTGGACACAGGCTACAGAACATGTCTGGCTGGGTACTGAACATATGGCTGGGTCACAGGATTCTGGAATGCAGAAGAGATCACATGGGACACAGGGACCGTGCCCACAGCCCACAGGAGTACCAGGGGCCCCGAGGACACTGAACAAGTGCGTGGAATCCAGAGAGGTGTAGTTTTGAGTGGAGAAAGGTGGGTCCTGAGAAGGAGCTCCCAGGAACGGTGGAAAGAATGCTGGTGTTGACCTTGGACAAATCTCCTCCTTTCTCAGGACTGCTTCCTCTTCAGAGAGGAGTGAGTGAGTTCAGGTGACCTCAAATCCCTCAGCTATGCGTTACAGGTGCTTTGGAGGACAAACGGTTCAGAGTGAAGTCTGCAGACAGGGAGGGGCCATTTCTCCCAATATCATCCACCCCAAATTCCCAGAAGTAGACGTTGTTTAGGGATCAAGCAAGAGCTCAGGTCCCAGGAAGAGGGTTTTCCCATGGGCCACCACCTCAGCTGGACTTGACGCCCACCCTAGAAGAGGGTGGCCTGCCCTGCCTCAACTGGAGCCACTCCCTCCACTCCAGCTGCTAGACTCCCCCACATTTCCTCCGTGGTTGAGAAGCCTCAGGGGGTGGAGGGTTCTCCCAGGGGAAACCCAGCTGCCACCCGAGGGTGGGGCAGGTACAGGCTTAGCTGGACCCTTAGGCCATGTCCAAGGAAGAGCTTTCCTTTCAAAGGGGGCCTGCAGGATCTAGAAAATGCGAGGGGGGTCAAGGAAGACGAAAGTATCCGGTGCTGCTGTAAATTCCAGGGAGGTCACCAAGTTTCCCCGACTCCGGTTGCTGATCCTAGATGCCCAGGAGCTCCCTGCTTCTGTCACCCCTAAGAACCCGGGCCCTGTCTCCCTGAGACCTGCCCACCACTGACCTACCCAGCCTGAAGCTACCAAACACCACCGCAGCCACCGCCCCCGGGACCTCAGGTGGGAGGGGTCTTAGCCATCACCAGGGGCGACCGCATGGACCTGGGTTCGAGCGTTCTACAGCCCTGTCCACCTCGGCCTCCCTGTCCTCGCAACTTTCAGGGACATCTTCTACCGAAATTCCTGGGCCGCGCCCGCTTCAAGGCCGGCCCAGGAGCGCCGCGGGCCACCGAGAGATACCCAGGACCCCAAACCTGCCCGCGCCCATGCTCACCGACGCCCGATAGCGCATCCTGCCGGACCCGGCGCCCCGCTCCGCTGCCCGCGCTCTAGGTCGATGCTCGGTCGCGGCGTAACCGAGGGAGGGGCCAGCCCGCCCCCTGCACCGCCCCTTGCAGGCCCCTTGGCTCAGGGGGCTCAGAGTCTCGACCCCGGGTCCCTCTGCAGCCGGCCGGCCGGGCCGGGCAGGGTGGGAGGGGGCCTCGGAACCTAGGAGGGGGAGCGCGAGGGGCGGGGCCTCCTGCGTGCCGCGGGCTCCGCCTGAGTCAGGTTTTCCAGGAGGAACGTCGTTAGTTCCAGGGTGGGGCCCGGAACCCGCGCGGCCGCCGCGTCTACACAGCTCCGGAACTCACTTCCGGGCTCGTGTCTACAACACGGGGCCGGACACCCCGCGCGAGACCAGGGCTGAAGCCCGTGGGTCACCGGGGAAGCAGGATTTCCCTCCCCACCCCCAACCTCGAGTCCCGGGAAAGTTAAAAATAGAACGAAATGTCCAAATACGGCCGGCGCCCCGGGACAGGCGGAGCCTCTGTACGGGACACTGTCCACCCCCATACACACTCCAGAAGCACTGGCTCCATTCTTTAAATCCCTAGAAGAGAAATTGTTTGAGACAGGGTCTCATTACGGAGCCCAATCTGGCCTGCAACTCGAGATGCCTCCTGCCTCAGCCTCCTGAGTGCTGAGATTACAAAGAGTGCCCGAGGAGGAGGAAAATCTCTTGAAAGATCTCTTCCCTAGCAAAGAAACTAGTCTTAGGGTCAGAGTTGGCAGCAGGTTGCCCTTTTTTGCCCAGCATGACCCCCTAAAAAAGCCTGTTTCCCGAGTGGGCAGCACCCTTCTGACTTTCCTACGTGTGCAGTCAATAACCTTCTGTTCCAGCCAGAACATCCTCCGGACTCAGTGCCCTGCCCCATGAGCTCCTCTCCCCTCTCCCTTCCTTTCTGGTCCCTCTGGATCCCCCCTCCCTGGACCCAGGCCATCAAGCTGTCTGACGTCTATCCAGCACCCAGCAGCAGCGCCCTCTCTGGTTCTCTGACGACACCAGCCCTTTTTAGGCCCGGGAAGAGCGCGTGTGAGGAGCGGAGTGGACTCTGGCTTAGTTGCCACCGCTTGTGGCATGTGGGTGTCTACGACAAAACAAACAAAAAACAGCCTGGCCTTTTCTTACTAGCAGGATGACCATGAACAAGTGCAGTGAGAGACCGACTGGCTAATACTTGCCAGTCTTGTTGGGTGCCTGAAATGAAGCCCTGACCAAGCCCCCATCAAGCCCTCCTCTTTCATTCTACACACACACACACACACACACACACACACACACGCTTGGGGGACTTGGGGCGAGTCCACTCTTCTTGTCTAGTGGGGAAAGCGCCCGCCCCTATATCTACCACTTGCAAAGGGTTCTCAAGTGTCTTATCTAGCTATTCCTCGCCCTTCGTAAGGAACCTGAAGCTTATACCGAGGGTATAGACTCGGTCTAGGGAGGAAATGGGGAGTAAGGACCCAAAGCAGCAAAGCGCCCCACCCCTTGGACCCGGACTCCCTGGGGAGGAGGTGAGCCTGCGACAGGTGCTGCCTGCAGCCTCGAGGGGGAAGGATGGTTCATTACTTCGTGAACAACAGCTTGAGCCACAACCAGGGGGGTGGGGGAGGCAAGAGGCGCCAGCTGGGGAATGAAGCTCTTTGGAGCGGGCCAGGGGAATGGGTGCTGCAGGTGGAAGATGGGTGAAAGGCAGGGCAAGGGGAGCGCCCTCTACGGTGTCCCCATGTTTATAAGCATAAAGAGGATACGACCTTCAGCCCATCCCAGAGCATCAGAAGACCTGAGGCGGGAGAGCTTGGAGTCCCCAGCAGTAGCTGGGCTCGCTCCCCTCCCCCTGCCGCGGCCTCCCTCTCGGGCCGGTGGAGTCTGGGTGGGAGGAGCGCGCTGGAAGGGGAGGGGCTTCGAGGCCCGCAGTGCCCGCCCCGCCCCACCGCGTCAAGCGGCTGGAATGAGGGGAATCTGCGTGTGGAGGGGTCCGGCGGACTTCACCCATCCCGAGCGGCGCAGCCGCATTCCTAGGATGCCCGCTGGCGCCCCCGCAGCCACCGCCCCGCATCGGGAGGAGGGCGTGCCGCCGCCGCCCTGCGGGCCTGAGGCCAGCCACAGTCCGGGCAACTACATCTAGCCTGCTCCACCTCTCTGGACAGGAGCTTGAGTCCAGAGAGGGGAAGTGAAGTGAGGAACCAAGGGTGTGAGGGGCACCGCCATGCCAGGCGCTTCCTGCGTCTTAGCTTATGTCACTCCTGTCAGTGCCCGACGCACACCATGAGTTCTGTTGTTATTCTATTTTAGAAGGGGGAACCGAGAGTAAGTAGGTGAGACGCCTTGTTGAAGATTTCTAGACTTGTGTGAGGAATGGGCCTGGAAGCCAGGACCCCTACGGTAGTGCTGCTCTGATCCCTCCCAACAGTTAACAGGACCGCACTGACAGTTTTCCTCAGTGACCTAGGACAGAAGCCTGTGTAGTGTGACTACTGATGTTTAGGGATGGCAACTGGGGAACACTTGAGGGCCACAGGCCCCACAGCATGGCCCTGAGCTTAAGGTTGGCTTCAGGCTAGAGTACCCCTTAAGCCAGTGAGTGGCCCAAGACTTAAGTCCTTAAAGCACCTCTAGGGTTCCTCCTACCTGGGCAGATGTGTACTGGAACGATGGGGCATGGGGCTGACAGCAGAACTGGTTCACCCAGTGGCCCTTCCCCCGTGCTTTTGAGCCTGACCTCTGGTGGAGGGAAGGCTGGAGGAACTGCTCTCAAGACTTTCACTGAGGCAAACAGGGAAAGCACAACTGCAGGCTGCCTGGTCGGTCAGCGCTGGGCACAAATGTCTCACAGGAACTCAGGCTGACCTGGGGCTCAGCAGCCTCTTGCCTCAGCCTCCCCAGTGCTGAGATTACAAAAGTGTGTTATCATGCCTGGCTTAATTTAGATTATGAAATCCATTTTAGGTCTGGCCCCATCAGGGACTGTTAGAGGCTTCAGAGACTGTGTGTGTGTGTGTGTGCGTGCGTGCCTGCGTGCGTGTGTGTGTGTGTGTGTGTGTGTGTGTGTGTGTGTTGGGGGGGTGCTCATAGTGCCTAATTAAGGACTCTGGCTCCAGAATCATGATCTTTGGTCTGCCACAATTCTTTACCTGAGAGTCCAGAAAAAATCAACAGAGCACTTTGCCCCTAAATGAGTTTTCACAATCACTGTCCTTCCCCGGAGAGGGGGGCAACATCTCTAGCTGGTAATCATGTCCTGACTGGCATTCAAGGCTGGTCCTCTCCTTACACCAGTCAGATCAGTCACCACCTGCTAAAACCTCACTCCTGCTTCTCTGTCCTGCTCCTCTTCTGAACCAAAGTAACAACCTTCTTCTGTTCTCCGGTCTGGCATTTACAAGTGCGAATCCCACAGTTACCATCCCGAGTCCTGTGGAGAGGAGGCTCAGAAAGCACAGCTCCCCGTGCACGGCGTGCTCTTCACACTGCTTCTTGTCAAGCGCGTGAGAATGGGCTCACTTTACGGCACTGCTCCTAGATTAAACTGAACAGGCAGTGCTCTCCAGTCCCTTCTTTCTTCACTACCACACACAGCCAGGTGGTGCTAGCTGTATCCCTGCCCACAACCACCAACCACGCGAGACGGCATGTTCTGTGGCTTTGCACTGCAGCTTCCCTTAGCCCAGCTCTCTCGGCCTACCCACTTCACTTCGTCATCACCGAAGAATCAGCTCAGGGAACCTTCGCCATAGCTGCTTCTTAATTTCCTCTAAGACACAGCCTCCTCCTTACTAAATTAAGTACTAATCGTCTGCTTCCTTGTCAGACTGCTCCGGTCTTAGGCAAGCACTCAGCTAGGCACTCGCCGGAGATTCAATAATCCACTGGTGGGCGCTTGCATGAATGAATGAATCTCAGAGGCTGGGAGTGTGAGCGAGAGGCTGGCTCCTGCTGTAATTGAATAAAACTGTGGGCCAGCCATTCATTCTCCCATTCATCTCTGAGCCCTGCACCCGCCGCATTTTCACAAACGGCTCGCAGGGATCACCGGCGCGCCTGGGCTCCGGGGGCGAAGGACGGGAAGGGGCGGGGCTCTACCAGTTTCTCCGGAACCCAGAGCAGGGAGGGCCTGCGGGAGTGGCCCGGAGGGAGCACTGAGTGCCTGGATCCCGCGCCCGCCCCCGAGAGACTGAGCCCCGGTGCCTCCGGGTCCTGGGACCCTGCACTAGTCAGACTGAGCGAATCCTGTCTCAGCAATACCCAGCTACAGACAGCACGACCACAGCTCTGGCAGCTAGCTGAAGACGCTCAACCGCCTATTCCTCCAGCCATCTGGGACTCTGTGGCTACGTCCCCTCCCTCGTGTACCCACCGGCTTGGTTCTTCGGGTGATCGGGCGGGGGCTGGGTTGGACGGCGTGGCCTCCTCCGGAGTCCGCAGCCCCGGTACGCTCTCTCCGCCCAGGGCCCGCTAGGGGCCGGGCCGCCGCCTATCGTCATCCCCCGCAAGGCCCAGGCTCAGGCGCGCGCGCGCCCTTGGGCCCCGCCCCGTGCTGGTGGCCCTCCCTAGGGCCCGGGCCAGCGCCCTGCCAAGGCTTGGTGCTACACTTCTCTATTAACTCTCAGGACGAGACGCATCACAGTTATCCTCGGGCGCGCGCGCACACACACATCCCTCTAGTAGAAGACCCAACTCACACTGTAGTACTTGGTGGATGCGATTCTCCGTCTTTAAGCAAGCCAGACCCTCACTATACTGCCTTACGTGCTAGGCCAGTCCTTCCCCATTTCTAATTTTCTCTCTTCTTTCACCCACCTTTTAATTCCATGCTGCGAGAGTTGGGCAATCCCAGTTTTGCCCGGTGGGGAAAGAGAAGGAATTAATTGTACTGTACGTCCGAAACTTTTACATGCACTAGTCTTCTGGCGTCTGAGCACTGTCATCTTGCTACTATCTATGTCCAGCTTCCAGCTGAGCCCATTTAGGTTGAGGAAGCTGGCAAAAGAGTTAAAATCTCCGATTTGAAGAAATCCCTTCTAGTAGTCCACAACCCTTTACCCTTTTTTCCACGGACTCCTTCTCTTAATGGTTTCTGTCCCCATCAAAGATCAGACCAGTTCCTCAGTGTTCACGTCTTTTCAGTGGAACGTACAGAAGAGGTCGCCCAGCCCAGGAGAGACCCTACCGCCATTCTTCCCAGCCCACAGTATCATCATAGCTTACAAGTTTGCATGGCCTGTGGGGATGGACCACACGGATGATCTCTCCGGTTGGTATCAGTTCTACTTGTAGTGCCATTCTGCTGTGTGGAGAGCCAGCCTAAAGAACGCAAAAACTGCCCAGCGGCCCACTGGCTCTGGCGGCTCCACTGGCTCACGCTGGGAAGGCCAGTTGGTTCTGCTTCAACTCCAGCCCCTGGGGATGTGGCTGGTCCAGCTTCTCAGGACACAGCTGGAGCAGGCCAGGTCTGATTGGGAGGTCTCTTGGCCAGAGGGTTGGGGCAGGAAGAGGAGGGGCTGAAGGCTGGAGGAAATGCCTGTTGTCTCAGGTAACCAGAGAAGCTGATGCATCCACCCAAGAGGGACCCTGGGCTCCAGGTCAAAGGTTAGCAGACAACCCCCCCAGCCCCTTCCCAGCGGAGCCTTGGCAGGGCCTCTCAAGCTAAGCTGCCCTCTCTCATCTTTCCACAAGCCAAGAGGATCCCTTAGCAGCACTGACCCTCCTGACGTTCCTGAAACTTGGCTGCCTCTAAAGGTAGTGGACCTTACACCAAGTTTTTTGTTGTTGTTGTTTGTTTTTTAAAAGGTGTTTGACTGTGAATTTTGTCTGGTGCTGGTGGGATAGGCATGTATTTACCACTTGACTACATCTCATTTTTTGGAGGCCAAGGCTGGTCATGCTGGGCAGAAGGAACTGTTAGGAACAGCAAGAGGCCTCTACCCTACCCACTTCCAGAGCCTCCAGTTAAGTTCCTGGGTTCCTTGGGTCTGTACCCCCTCTGTTTATTTTCAACTGCACCACACCCCCACCCTCATCCCCACCCCCTCAGTGTTCCTGTTTTTCTGTCTTCATTGTTGCTAAATCACAGCTGACATTTTCCTGGCCTAGAACTGAGCTCTGGGTCTCCAGTCGTTCCTTATAGGAAATGAGAACGAACAGGGAAGTCAGGGGGAAACGGACTTTTCCAGAAGGAGAAGCTGGCACCGGAGGAGCAGAGACACGGTGGGCCTGCCTGACACTGATGGCTGGGCACCTTCCCTTCTCTCCCTCAGCTTCCTCCGCCCAGGAAAGGCCTCTAAAGCTTCCTTCCTTTGGGAAGCACATCTATCCAGAGCAGGCTCATCCTAGTGGCCACACAATGGCTCTTATCAGTCTCAGAGCCAGGCACCGAGACCCAGCACACACCAAGTCTCACATATTTCCTGTTTCCACCCAACGGGTCAGGGCCCAGAACAGCCATATCCTGACTGGGGCCTAAGAGGGAGAGCAATCCCCTTCCTTTTCCGCCTCTCAATCACAGCTAAACTCACCCTTCCCAGTTCAGGAGGGATCCTGCACCAGGACACCAGTGCAGTGGTATTTCTAAGTGTAGGAAGGGTAGAAGTGAGTTTGTGGAGAAGAACTAGGGGCCCTGGCCCCTCGAGCAAGCCCCAGGGCTTCATGAGTCAGAACAGCGATACTGGTAGTGTTTTGGAAGGGTTTTGGGTCTTAGCAATAGCTCTCTTAGTGACTTGTCAACAGGTATCATTTGCACTTTCTAGATAACTGAAGCCCCTGTGGAGTAAGGTAGGGTAGGATGGATCGTAGATTAAAGTCCAGTCTCCAAGCCCCATTCCTAAATTCTGGTCCTTTTGCCCATCAAAGGAGTCACACATGAGTGTAAAAGCAATATTTATAATTATCTTCCAATATAACAACACACAGAGAACAGACAGCCACGCTCACTAGAGGCCTGGGGGCATTCGTAACACCCGGTGACTCCCAGGAGAGAATACAGAACCTGGAGCAACTGGAGTGACTCTTAGGTCACTGGATGGATGTGGGAAAATCAGGGCAAGGCTCCCTGCGGTGTCTTCTCCTGGGAGAAGAGGCACTGAGTCACCGTTGGTAGAAGGCAGCTGGCAGGAATGGGGCAAGCTCGATCGACATGGCACCTGGAGAAGGCCGAGGCTGCTGCTTGCCGCTAAGTCTTTCAGAGTGCTTTGAACCTAGCTCCTCTGCTGCTTCCCATTTCTAGGGTCCAGCAGGGCCCAGAAGGAGGGCAGCACTTTGCCAATAAAGATGAGCTTGATCTGAAGACCACCCTAGAGGACAGTGGCCATGACTCCTTCACCACTTGCCAGCTCCGTAAAGGGCAGGTGGGGCCATGCGGTCGCATTCACCCGCAGAAGCTAACCTGAGGCCCTGGGGCTTCCTGGTCAGATCCCACTCTCCAGAGTAGAGTTGGGCATCACTACTTCCATCATAGTGCTTTAGCTGAAAGCAGGGATCTCAGAACCTCTGCTCATCCCCATGGGGACAAACCATGAGATGCCAAGACATTTGGAACCCAGTGCTGTTCGTGCCACCCAACTTACACTCCCCCCACCCCCAGGCAGCCCAAGACCCAGGATGGTGTGATAGGAATGCAGGCCTGTGCCAGATAGGGCATGTGCCTGGCACGACTGCTTGGATGTGAGAGGGAGTGTTTATGTGTGGATGAAAGGGAGAGAAAAGAAATGGCATGCAAGCTAGTGGAAGCAAGCAAATCTATATGCAGGACTGTCTCGAGTCTTCACCATTGACACACTACTCTGTTTCAGTCATATCTGTAACAAAAACCTGTATTAAAGGGCCAGTTCACCGGGCCTGGAGAGAGCAGAGGAGTCTGGCTGAGGGCCCCTGGGAGGCGGGGAGCTGGAGTATACTCAGAACCTCTTCAGGGGCTGGGCCAGAGCCAGCGGCTGGCAGTGCTGAGGCAGAGCTTCCAGCTCTAGCCTCCGCCCTGGATTCACTCACTCCCATCTGCGCTCAGATCTGTGGCTCAGGCTCACAAAGTGTGTCCTCTGTCAAAAAGGAGCGAAACGGGATCTGCAGGGGTAAAACGCATAGCAGAAGAGGTGAACAGAGTTCTTTGCCTTCCTAGTGCCCCACCCAGCGCTCAACAGATAGAGCTCTCTCTACAGGCACAGCGCACCTCCCAGACCCTTCAGAGTAACCTTCCCCTTCTCCCAACAGCAACCACTTACCTTGAAGGGTTGAGTTATCCCCACTACAGAGTGTAGGTTGTTGCTATGGTAACAGAGAAGAAACTGATCCTCAGTGTTAGGGAGAGCACTGATGTTGATATACACCTGGGGCAACAGGAATGGGGTCAGTTCTAGGGCCCTGGGCCCTTCCTGGTATAATAGTAAATTATCTAAACACTTTCTTCCTTCCAGAAGACAAGAATGCTTAGGCAATTCTGCTTGTTGGAGATGTACCTGGTTTGGGTTGTTACCACAGGAGACTTGGTTGTCACCGACCCAGACGTAGGTTACATAGTCATTAATGTGGCGCATTCCCACCTGTGAGTGGGGATCAGGCAAGGTGGTCAGTGGGTGGTATGAGAGCTACAGAAAAATCCTAAGGAGAAGCTGATCTTACTGCCAGGGCTGGTCTTAACACTAAGTCTTCTCTTGCCTGACAGGCCCTAAGTTGGACAGGGTCCTGGGGTGAACGTGGGTAAGCTCTTTGTTTGTCTCTCGCCAGCTCCTGAAGCCCCAGTGATGGACGAACCAGGGATAATGGACTCCCCGCTTTGCCTGCCATATCACCTTGTACAGTCCGATCCAGTCCCAGGGGCTGCTGAGGAACGCTGGGGCGGAGGTGTAGCTGACCAGCATGTCGTCCTCCATGGTCCACAGGTATTCAGGCATCATGGTGATGAGCGGGACAGACATCAGTGGGTTCAGCTGTACACAGGGTGGGCGGTAAGCTGAAATCCTCAAGGCAACTCTTCCTTACTGTGTTCTGCTAGCATGGTAGGGGCAATAGGGACACCCAGAGCAGTGGGCACAGAACTTTGCTAGGCTACTTTAGCCAACCCTAGCTGCACAGTGACAATGCTTGTCCTGCCAGGGGAATGTGTCTAGAACCAGGTAAATAGCACAGAGCCCAGAACTGAGGTTGTGCACGGATACGGGAAAGGGGGCCTGGCTTAAGAAAAGAGGTCTGGGGGCTGGAGAGGTGGTTAAGAGTACTAGCTTCTTCCAGAAGTCCTGAGTTCAATTCCCAGCAAACACATGGTGGCTCCCAACCATCTGTAATGGGATCTGATGTCCTCTTCTGGTGTGTCTGAAGACAGTGACAGTGTACTCACATATATAAAGTAAATAAATACTTTTTTAAAAAAGAAAAAGAAAGAAAGAAAAGAGGACTGACAGCCACCCTCTTCCGAGGGTTCTGCCTCAAAGGCCCCACCCCATTCGGTTTGGTGGGGCAAGGCTCTGTGAGAGCAGCTGGAGAGCTGTGGAGGGCCAGCATGGGAGCTGAGAGGAGGCAGCTTAGTGTGGCCAACAGTGCACTGTTGTTAGGTGGCAAGCTATAAAGGATGGGCTGAGCTCCCTATGCAACTCGATCTAGATACAATTAGGACAAATAAAAGGGAGTTCTACTTCACACAGTAGGTAATAAGCATGACGGGGCTCATTAACCTCCAGAGAGAAAACCAGGAGGAAACAGAAGCCTATTCACAAACGGCCTCACACGGGAAGAGCCATCAACAGCTCCTCAGAAGCACTAGGATACCCGACCTGGGAGGAAAAACAATCATGGTCTCCTACAGGTGTCCCCGGAGACTGCCTGACTTTACAACCCAGCCCGGAGGGCTTGGTAGTGAGGTCAGCATAGCATCCCTCTGCCAGGTTCTGGGAAGCCCAGAAGTTCACCTCCAAGTTGAAGGTGCCAGTGACAGGCTTGTGGTCACTGATGCTGTATGCCATGTGGCTGATGTAGTTCTTCAGCGTCAACAAGAAGCAGGAGGCTTGGAGACTGGAGGCCGAGGGGCTGGCCGGGGATGGCTGCCGCTTCAACCTCCACAGGATGCGGTCAGTCCACGCAGGCTTGCGTTTTTTCTCACTTAGGATAGGGAAAAGAGTGGGAAGAAAAGGAGTTGGCGTGGGAGCAGGAGTGGGTGTCTGCTTCAGGGTCTACCAGCACTCGAACACGCATGGTACACTGGCAGGTCAGAGTATCCAACAGAAGCAGCAGGAATCAACCACAGACCCTCTGCCAAGCCCACACGTTTATGAATTAAGCTGTGATTAAGGAACAATCTATTCAAGGCACTTCTTAGAGAAAAAAACAAAGCAAAACAGAAAAGAACCTAGGTTGGGTTTTGAAGACGTAGAGACAGACTTGAATTTGGGGAATGCTTGCCACAGGCCTGTGGCTAGTGGGTTACCACTCACCCTTTACAGGGGAAACTGAGCCTTAGCATGGGAGTAATTTCCCAAAGCCACAGAGTTACTAAGCGGTGCATCCAGGACTCAAGGCCAAGCAAGCAGCATGACCGCAGAGCACGTGCTCTTAACCACCACACCAACCCTCTGAGGCTCCAGCTTCCTCATCTCAAAATGGAGATGAGGACAGTTGTTACCTCCCAGGGCTGCTAAGACAACTAGGTGACGGAACTCCTCTAGATCTAGAGCAGGCCTCTGCCTGAAACAGGCTGTGTGTAGAACTCGGTCAATGTGGTAGACAGGGTTGCCTGCAGTCCAGGCTGGTCCCACACTCTCCATACACAGGAGGATGACTCTGAACTTCTTGTCCGCCTGCTTCCATCAGCGTACAGGTGTGTGCTACTATGCCCAGTTAGTGTAGTGCTGGCTATCCTCCTGCTTCTGTAAATTCCAGGCAAGCACTCTACCATTTGCGCCATATCCCAACTCTCACTGTGATTCTTTGGTCTCAAAAGTCATCAGCCAGAGGGTCTGAATGAAAATCTTTGCAAAATTCAAAACTAAGTAAGGACAGTGCTAAGGATGGCAGAGGCAGGCGGGCCCACGGAGGCCAGTGTAACTGAGCTGAGGAGCTCCAGTATAGACAGTGACCCTGCTTCAAAAAGTGAGATGGGAGCCGGAGGTGGAGTGCATGCCTTTAATCCTAGCACTGACAAGGTGGAGGCCAGTCTGGTCTACACAGTGAGTTCTAAGATAGCCAGGGCTATGGATAGAGACCTAGCTCTACCGGACCCCTCCAAACAACAATAACAACAACAACAACAAAAAACCCAACAGGCTGAAGAGATAGCTCAGCGGTTAAGCACACTGGCCGCTCTTCCAGAGGTTCTGAGTTCAATCCCCAGCAACCACATGCTGGCTTACAACCATCTATAATGGGATCTGATGTCCTCTTCTGGTGTGTCTGAAGACAGCTACAGTGTAATCATATAAATAAAATAAATAAATCTTTAAAAACAAAAGGTCGAGGTGTAAAAGTGTTTGCCACCAAGCTTGACAACCTGAGTTCAACACCCAGAAGGCGGAAGTGAGAACCAGTTCTTAGAAGCTGTTCTTTGAGTCAGGCAGTGGTGGCGCACGCCTGCAATCCCAGCACTTGGGAAGCAGAGGCAGGCAGATTTCTGAGTTCAAGGCCAGCCTGGTCTACAGAGTTCCAGGACAGCCAGGACTGTACAGATAAACCCTATCTAGAAAAAACCAAATCCAAACCCCCCCCCCCAAAAAAAAGAAGCTGTCCTTTGGTTCATGTACCTTTGCAAATGCATCCCCATACACCAAAAATGTAAACATGTTTAATTTTTTTAAAAGGAAAAACAACTGAAGACACCAGACACTAACATCTGGCCTATATACACATTAATATTCATATTTATATTCATATTCATTCATTCATTCATTCATTCATTCATTTATTTGTATTCTCTCCCCGCTCTAAAAGGAAAAAAAAAAAAGAGTCAGGCATGGTGGCTCATGCCTATGATCCCAGCACTTAGCTGGCTAAGGCAGGAGGATCACTTTGACTTTGAGGTCAACCTGGGCTATATAGAGTTCCATGCCAGTATTGACTACAGAGTGAGCTCCTGTCTCAAGGAGGGAAGGGGCACTGGAGAGATGGCTCAGCAATAAAGAGCACTGGCTGCTCTTTCAGAGGACCTGGGTTCAATTCCCAGCACCCACAGGTGCTAACAACCATCTGTAACTCCAATTCCAGGAGATCTGATTCTCCCTTTTGATGTCTGTGGACAGCAGGCATGCATGTGGCACACAGATACAGGCAGGCCAAATACATAAAATAAAAAATAAATTAATTAAAATTGTACAAAGCTGTGGAGTGATGAAGGATGGCATTGATGCTGGTCTCTGGTAATCACGGACACATGCACAGGAGATGGGCAAGTGCGCCTACACGCATGTACTCATACATATGCACACATGCACAAACTGTCCCAACAAAAAAGTAGGCAACAACAACAACAAATAAACCCAAACAAGAAAAAAAAATGTTTTCCAGTTAGGCATGGTGGTGCACACCTTTAATCTCAGCATTACAGAGGCAGAGGCAGGTGGATCTCTGTGAGTTCAAAGTCAGTCTGGTCTAGAGAGCAAGTTCTAAGACAGCCAGCGCTACACAGAGAAACGCTGTCTCAAACAACCCAACAACGAAGAAACAACCAGCAAAAACTGCGTCCAGTCACAATGTCCAGTCTTCTGTGTCCCAACCACTTTGATAGTTCCCATCTCCCGCTTTTGACAGTCCTATTTTTACTAAAGACTTCAAAGGCACTGTTGGCTTTTAGGCAGCAGCAAATGAGGGTGATACCACGGTAAACTCACTGGCATCAGAGGCCAGCTGGAGGAAGGTTCTGGTCTGGTAATGCCAGAGCTGTGCCCTCAGGCAAATGACTTCACTTCTCTACAGCTCAGGTTCTTGAACTTTCAGATGGGGTGATAACAGCACTTACTTCAAAGGAGCTGAGGTGTCGAGGAGTGGCCAAAAAGTGGAAACTCTGGCTAAACCGCCTTCTGCTTCTCAGCCCCTAATGGTTGTTTCCAGATACCCACTTTTCTGGGGGTTTTAGTGTTTGCTCAGAGACAGGGTCTGACTATGCCCCTTGCACAGTAGGGAACTCACTATGTAGACCAGGATGACCTGGAACTCACATAGATCCTCCTGCCTCTGCCTCCCCAGTGTGGGCGTTACTAGGAAACTGCCTCGATATCATGTCCTTGGTCATCGTGAGCAGGATGCCCAACAAGGCTTACAACTTGATGAGAGCCGTGCGGATGTCCTTCTTCAAAGCCCAGGCTCTCCCCAATTCTGAGATGGCCAAGAACTCAGACCTTCTGTCAGGTAAGTGTCTGTCTCCTTCCTCTTCAGTTCTTCTCGGCCAGTTCTTTTCTTTAGCATCTGTATTGCTTATCTTTCCCGGCAAAGCTTACCATATGTCAAGTAAAAAAGATTAACAAGCAGGGTCTGCAGGGCAGGTGTGGTAGTGCATCTTTAATCCTAGCAGAGGCAAGTGAACCTCTGTGAGTTCAAGGCCAGACTAGTCTACATAGCAAGTTACAAGCCAGCAGGAGCTGTATAGAGAGACTCTTACCTCAAAACAGAACAAAAACCAAAACCACGCAAATCAAAGAGAGTTGAGGAAATTCTTTTTGCAGCACTGGATGGAACCCAGGGTATGTGGTAGGTAACTATCACTGAGCTATACCTCCAGTTCCTTGACTTGGTTGTTTGGCAAATAAGACAGAAACAAAATACAAATTAAATATATTCAAATATTATTGTATCTAGTCTTCAAGTTCTACATCTCTCATAATTTAAAAGTGGATCCTTAGTGCACTATGCACTGTGACACCTGTCTTATTGACTGCTCTAATCTTTCCAATAGTGCTGTCTTTCATTTTTTAAAAAAGATTTACTCCCTTTTATTTTATGTATATGGTGTTGTCTGCATGTAAGTTTATGTACCACGTGCACACAGTGCCCAAAGAAGCCAAAGGTGTCGGGTCCTCTGGAGCTGGAGCAACAGACGGTGGGTGCTGGGAACGGGAGGAACCTGGGTCGGCTGCAGTTGTAACCCTCTGAGCAGTCTCTCCAGCCCCATGGTCTGTCTTACCAGTCACAGTTTTTCTAAAGCTGAGACAGGCTACTCTGCTGTAGTGGAAGCTGGGCGCTGGCCCGCGGCTTGTGCTTTCACTGTACTCTCCTCCGCCCTCACCTCTGTGAACCTGCTAGCTCCCTTCAGAGCAGCCAGAGCTGTCTCCAGTGTCCACCAACCTCATGAAGGCTATCTGGATGAATGGTTTCAATATAACTGTTTCTCAAATGAATGAACATGCCTTTACTGTCAGAAAACTAAAGTTAAAACGAGCAAGATTCTCTAGATTCTAAAACAAACAAAAACCAAACCAAACCAACCAACCAACCAACCAACCAACCCACACACACAGAGCCAATCTACTGACCCCAGAGCAGCTGGGGCACATGATACTCAGTGTCTGTGTGGGAGAGTACTTTTCGGCTGGGCAGTGGTGGCACACACCTTTAATCCCGGGAGGCAGAGGCAGGAGGATTTCTGAGTTGGAGGCCAGCCTGGTCTACAGAGTGAGTTCCAGGATAGCCAGGGCTACACAGAGAAACCCCGTCTCCAAAAACTAGAGAGAGAGAGAGAGAGAGAGAGAGAGAGAGAGAGAAGAGAGCTTTCTTTCCACTTCAGCTCCCTATGGACAGCTTTTAAGTGCCTCACTGAACTCTGGGTCATGGTTAACTGGTCAGGCACTTAATGTGTCCCTGACACAAGTCTTGACTGGCTTTGATCATAATATCCTCTGCTCGGTCTGCCCAGTCTGCATCCATAATGGTTACTGTAACAACACCTGGTGCAATCCCTGACTCTAACAGGATTTCCCGCCCTGCCCTCAACCCCTCCACCCTCCCGTGTAATGGAGCTGACCTCGGTTCTCATTACATCTTGGCTCAGGGACACTGCATGGCTAATGAAAACTGCATTCTGAGCTCTGCACACAACTCATCTAGAGTCACTTTGTACAGCTAGACATAAATCACCTTCAGTCACTTAGGACAGCTACACAGGCTAGGGTCTCGTCCACCCCCAGTATACTCATCAGTGCTGCTAAAGGGCCTGAGAGCCTGCCCTTCCTGTCTACCAACATTGCTGCCTCCTTTGGTGTACTCTCCTGAGGTGTATAGCTGAGGTAAAACACTTGCCTCATATATGTGGGACTCTAAGTTCAACCCCCTGCAAAAACCAACAAACCTCTCCTTGACAAGTCTAACCGACACCTCCCCCTGCCTCTGGCTGCCAGCTTCCTTTGGCCCTTCACTGAGTTCTGGAAAGGTACTGGCTAACTCCCTGTCATTGGTGGGTCCCTTTGCTAGTCTGGCTCGAATACTGTTCTCAGGCTCCCAATTAAAACACAGGCTGGACACTGTGCTTATACCTGGGATGAACATAGATTAGACCAGGTTCCCTGCTCTGGGTATCAGGTTTTTTTTTTTTATTTTGCAGCATTAGGTAGCAAACATAGTACCTTACCAGTGAACAGCATAAAGCTCCGATTTTTTGAGACGGAGCTCAAATCCAGGTAGTAAGAAGCTTTATATTTCAGGAATAATCTTAACCCAGTCTGGTGACTGAAGAACTGTTTTCAGTGGTTCTGAAGGCCAAGCACAGAGGGATGTCTAGGCAGGAACAGTGGACATCAGGACTGAAATACTCCTGTTTAGGGCCAGAGTGTAGATTCTCAGCACTCATTTTAAAGTATATGCCTGTAACCCCAGGGATGGGATGTCTCTCAGAGACAACTGAATTCCTGTAACTCACTGATCAGCAAGACTATGACAAGACAAATGGTGACTGCCAGATTCAGAGAGAGACAATGCCTTAAAAAAAGGAAGAAAGAAAGCCAGCAAGCAAGCAAGCCTGGTGTGGTGGCACACACCTTTAATCCCAGCACTCAGGAGGAAGAGAGGCCAGCAGATCTGAGTTCGAGGCCAGCCAGGGCTACACAGAGAGTTTAGCCCTGTCTCTCTTTGTGGAAAACAAACAAACCAAAATAGGATGGAGAGCAATGAAAGGAGACACTGACCTCAGTCCACATGTACACACGAACAGAACACATCAAAAATACAAACAAAATGTAATCTCAGCCCCAAGAGGCAGAAGCATAGAATCCTGTCTTCTAGACCAGCCTGGCCAACATAACAGGGTTTCTGTGTAGCCCTCGGAATTCACTCTGTAGACCAGGCTGGTCCCAAACTCAGAGATTCGTTTGCTTCTGCCTCCTGAGTGCTGGGATTAAAGGCATGGGATACCACTGCCTGGCCAGCCCTCTTTATAAATACAAAGTTAGTAACAGCACTGTATGCCTGTTGACTATATGTGCAGAATTAAATGGTGCAAACTGTTGTGCACAATGCCTGGCACACGGTGAGAGCTCAACGTCAGTCATAACGTGCGAGTATATAACAATAAAAATCTCCATCCTCCTTAGTGGTATTTTATTTTATTTATTTTTTTGTTTTGATGCTCTCCTTTTGCTCCTGCTGTGAAGACTGGCTATGAATTATTTGTGTGTGAGTGGAGGGGGTAGGGCTCTGCTGAAGTAACCCAGGGCTTTATACTAGGCAGGGATTATCCCACAGAGATGCAGACCTAGTGCTATGCTTAGATGAAATGCTATAGGTGAAAAGCATTACCATGTCCAGAGACGCATATCTGAGCCCAGCATGTCATAGCTAAGCTCCCTGGGGGTTGTACTTACTACTAAGAGCCTATCTACCCTGTCAGACCTGGCCAACCAACTCCAGGCCAGATCTAGCTGCTTGCCAGGACTTAAGAGTCTCCTGGCAGTCTCTATCCTATGCTCAAAGGGAATTGCACCCTACTTGCTAAGGACTGAACCCAGGGCCTTGCACGTGCTAGCCGTCTACTTTACCACCAATTCCACCTTCAGTGCACACCGGAGTGTTGAGGTGCGGCCTCCAAGGCTCCAGACAGTTATCCAAGTCTACTAGGTTCCATGTTACTGCTCAAGTTCAGTGAATGGCTGTGGAGAGCAGCGTCTCCCTGCAGCTACAGTCACGTCAGCTAGTCAGAGCTTGTCCTCTTACCTATTTTCCAGCCTACTCTGTTGCCAGGCAGCCCAGTCTCTAGAGTGCATTGCCTTTTCTTGTGTACACTGTCCTAGTCATAGCCCCAGCCCTGTCTTGCTCCACATTCCTGAAATGGTGTACTCTTTCCCCATTTTGTTAGTAAGGACATTTAGGCTTTGTCAAACCATTTCCATACATGAAGCCCATTGCTCCCTTCTGCCCTGGCCTCCTGCTATTTCCCCTTTTACTACTAGGGTCTGGGTTACCCTGCTGGTGTCTCCCCACCTAGAAATATTAGCTAAGCTCCCTAAACTTGTCGGGAACCCGCTGTCAGAGTTGTTCTTGCTCTCCATTTAAGCCTCAGGTTTTGGTAGTCCCCTGCCCCTCTCAGCTCTTAGCTCTTCAGTAAGACTACCACCCACCTGAAGCAATCAGTTAGGGAATAACCAGGTACCACCCATGCTTGCTGGGTACCTAGCCCTGGGCTAAGCATATGTAAGGTCTCATCCCAGCCAGCTCTGAGTGAGTTGTGGATACTGATCCTCCCCATTTCATGAAGACCAGCAGCAGAGCTAGACTACCTTGCAGCTGGTGAGGACGGCAGTGTGCGGGCAGCCTGCACCCTCTGTATTGTGGGAGGCAGCTGGTACACCCCTCTGTATTGTTCTGGGAACTTTTTCCTTTCTTTCTTTCCTTTGGGTGGGTGTTGCCTTTTTTTCCCCCTGTTTTTAAAGACAGGGTCTCATGTAGCCCTGGTTGGCTTTGAACTTGCTGTATGGTGAAGGGTGGCTTTGCCTGCACCTCCCCAGTACAAGGATTACAGCTGTGCAAAACCACGTCTGGTTTCCTAGTATTTCTCATCAAATCACACAGTAGTTGACTCACTTTGAGTTTGGGGCAGGGGAACTTTGTAACTATCTTAGGTAACCTCTGTACCCCTGTATGAGGTCTAGAAGGCCTTGAGAAGTAGACACAGGTTCCCAGAATGCTTTGGTGCCTTCCCTCCTAAGTCAGGGCTGCCCCTGCCCTTTCCTATACCCTCTCTTTCAATAACCTTCTCCCCTATACTCCATTCTTGCTAATCCCAGCCTTCCCTCCCTCTCTCAGACCAGTCCAGGAAGCTCCTGCAGCCAGTGCCTAGGAAAGGGCCAGCAGGGTCCACTCATGCCTCTCTAACATTTCTGTTCTGTGGCATGCCCTAACCTCCACCCTGCTACTAGGGCTGACTGGCATAGCAAAACTTCCAGAGCCTCCTAAGTACTGGTGTCCTCCTCACCTGGTGTCATAGTTGCTGGAGTGCCTGTCAAACTTGTAGGTGGGGGGGAAGAGCAGTGGGCCCTCTTGGAACTCCCGGAGCAGCTGGTCATGTTTCTTGGCAATGAAGAGCTGTAGATACAGACACAGTCCCTATCTCCTCAGTCCTGATTCAGTAGGCCAGCCCATCCTCTTTTCTGTCACTGCTCTAGCAGACCCCACATCTTCTGAAAATGGGACTTTATAGGACCAGGGGAAGCAGTTGCCTGCCATTTTCTCTGCTATCTTTCCTCTGAGGAGAGCAGGTTTTGAGTTCCCACTGTCTGAAGGTTATTAGGGAGCTTGTGTCAAGAGGACATAGGAAAGCCAAAGCCCACAAAGGAGCAGTATATTCTCTTCCAAGAGGTAGCCAGGCTTGGAACAGGAGAGGCAACAGGGATACAAGAAGGCTGAGGCGTGCTGTTACGCCAGCGCTAGCCAAAGCTAATCTGGATCCCCACTCCCTGCTTTTTTTTAGGGGGATGCCAGGATTTCACACTGTAGCTTAGATTTGGCTGGAACTAATGTAGCCAAGGTGGCATCAAAATCATAACAAACCTCTTGCCTCAGTCTCCCGAGTGCTAAGATTACAGGTGTGAGCAGGTATGCCCAGCCTGGCTTTCTATTCTTGACCATGCCAATGGTTTCTCTAGGTGAAGATTAGCACTAACAATATGGCTGCCCCATCTCCTCATGCAAAACCTGGGTAGACAATTCTTCCCACCCATGGACAAAGGAGAACAGATTCCAGACAATCTGAGCACTGTTTCTCTCTGAACATTTCCCAGATCTCCATAATAGGTTCAGATTACACACACACACACACACACACACACACACACACACACACACACACACTCACATGTACACATACATGTACTCGCATACATGCACTCGCACTCTCTCACACATACGCACACACACTCGCACTCACTCACACGTACACACACACTCACACGTACACATACACATACACACACACGCTCACACACATACACATACTCACGCGCACACACACACACACACACACACACACACACTTTCTCTCTCACACACACACACTCACACTCTCTCACACACTCGCGCGTGCGTGCACACACACACACACTCACATACTCTCTCTCTCTCTCTCACACACACACACTCACACACCCCAGACCCTCGCTCACTTAATACCTGGTCTTTCTCCCACAGCTCTCTGTAGCACTTCCTGGTTATACTCTCCTGAACAAAGAGCAACCCAAAGTCCTCAATTCGAAAGTTCATGTCTCCAAACCACAGAATGAGGCTTCAGGGAAAAAAGGAGGGCAGCCTGAGGGTTTGTGCTGAGGTCAGTGAAGAGGCACAGGCCTGTTGAGCACAAGAACTGCTGAGGAGGAAAGAGCTGGGGGCAGGGGAGAAGCTAGGCTCTGGGACTCTAGGAGAGCAGCAGACGAAGGCCAGGGCTTCCCCTTAGGTCCAACAGGACGGTCCCTGGCTTCAGTGCTATTGTTTAAGTTAAAGGACTTTCCCAGATGAGCACATGGCAAACACAGGGAAGGCTCTAGCCTTCTGCTCCCAAGCTAGCCATCAGGACAAGCTAATAAACAGCCCTGGGGTAAACTCAGGAACCACAACAGTCTTGACCTGGGATGTTTACAATTGTCCAGGGTTTCTAGGAAGGACAGAGAAGCCAGAGGAAGGTAGACATCAGGCAGGCAGAGCTGGGTGGCACACAGATGGGGACATCAGGAAAGGGGCTGGGAGATGGAGCACTACTGACTGGTGGGGGTGGGGTGGGGGTGGGGGTGGGGGTGGGTTCAATCAATGCTAGCCTGGGCTGGCATGGAGGAGGGCAGGGATGATAGTTTGTAGCTTCAGGCTCACTCATGGTCCAGGATGTTGGGGACATCACATCCCTCAAATGTCAGACTCTCCAAGATTCGATCAAAATGCTCCAGGCGCTGGTCATTGTTGTACATATGGGGGGGCAGGTGGCAATTGACGATACTGATGTAGTAGCCATAAAGCTTCAGGCAGATGTTGACTCCCCCTTTGTTCCCCTGGGAGAAAAGGTGGGAAGGAGGGTGGGGAGAGACTCGGGATTGTATGTACACCCCTCGTTCCCATCCTGGGTCTGAGGAGGGACAGCCTTACCTCCCCCAGGAGCTCAGCCACAGACACACAGCTTCCCAGCTAATTCTTCCATGCACAAAGCTCAATACCCAAATCTAGGATCTCAGGAATATCCAGGCCCTGCTGGGATGGCAGGGTTGGGGTGGGTTATGGGAGTGAGTATGTAGGGTCCTAGGCTGCACAGAATATGCAGAGTCAGGTAATTTCCCCTGTTTAGCTAAGCTTCAAAGCAATGCATCCTTGTCAGCTCAAGTCTCAGACAGAGCTCAGTCCTTACCCAGTACCCGTAGAGGCCAGTAGGGGTAGATTTCGTAGAGATGATCTGGATGTAGGGCAAGTGCTGATACTTGGCAAAGACCAGTAAGAGAAGCCCCTGCATACGGACTTGAGAGATCTGCATCAGAGGGCAAAGGTCACTTATTAAACTGCGAAGGCCAATTGCATGCCTGCTATACCCAAGTAAGGACTTTTATGAGTCTGGAACCATAGACAAAGCTCTGCCCAAAAGGCTATGGAGCCCAGTTTCAGCCTTTTCCATTTTACTCTGAACTGCAAATGGTTTATTCCGGGGCTGCAGTTTCAGTTTCTGCTTATGGTCCTAGGATGGAGGAAAGGGAAGAGGCTTCCAGGGTAGCTCGCCACTAGACAGGCACTCCTCTCCCAGCCAGCTGCAGCCACGGAGCTGATCCTCTCACTCATGCTGTCCTAAGAACCCTGTAGACTTTCACAGTGTTTAGCCTCTCTTTTCAGCAATGAGTCAGGGTAACAGTACGCCATACATACTGTGAGGATATTACTTTTTAGTCCAGTGGATATCTGTGTGCAGGTGAGCATTGTGGAGGTTAACTGGGTGTCCTACTCTATCCATTTCCACCTTATTCCTTTGGAACAGGGTCCCTCACTGACCTGGGGGTTAGGCTGGTGACCAGTAAGCCCAGTGATACCTCTCTCCACTCCCCCATAGTGCTCATACTGAACTCCTAACCCACTGAGCCATCTCTCCACTCTACTCCACTTTTTGATACAGACTCTGCTTAGGTGTCCCAGGTAGATCTTTAACTGCCGATTCTCCTGCTTCAGTCTACTGAGTGCTGGGATTATAGGTATGTGCTCCCATGCCCAATTTGGCTTAGCAACTCTTCAACAAAAGCAAGAACGAGAGAGACACCTTTAGGGTGCGGTTCTGAATCTTGAGTTGACTGACAGCAACTCAAATACAATAATTCATTGACCCTACACTTACTTACCACCCCTATCCCTAATGCTGAGGACTAATTTCAGAACTCTATGCATGCTGTGTAAGCGTCTGAATACTTTTTCTATACATGTTCTAGCCCAGTGAAACAGTACTGTGAAAATGCTTTGTGTGTGTTCTATCTAGAAAGTTAGGCATGATGGCCCACACCCGTAATCCAAGCCTCAGGAGGTAGAGACAGGAGGATAAGGAGTTTAAAGCCAGTCTGTGAAACAGGAGACATGGTTGCAGAAAAATACGGAAGGCCAGACCCTGTGGCTGATCATCCACGGAGCGGTGCACGTGGCACGGCAGTGCCGACTGAGGACAGAAGCCCCGGAGCTGGGAAGTCGCCAGCTCCCACGGGAAGGCTCAGGCTGCCCACCTGTCAGGAATCGTTGTTCCTAGCTTGCTGGTGGAGGACTGAGACTGCGGGTGGCAGGGGGACTAGGGAGACTGTTTGCGGATTGCCAAAATGCCCTCCTACTAGTAGCTGCAGAGGCGGGGTGGGAAAAGGCCACCCTTAGTGACCCTCTTTCTCAGGGCTGGCCTGTCCACCACTCCAGTAGCTGTTTCCGGAGCATGAGGTGCAAAGGCCAAGAAGGAAATCTCCGGGTGGGGAGCTGTACTGGTGCCTTCCAGGAATTATGAAACCCGATCCCCAAGTCCAAGAGCAGCTCCAGCACTGCGAAGGAGTCAAAGTCGGGAGATCCCCAAACTCTTTACTGAACAAGGGAGGCACTGGGGCTGAGTCCGCTGAGGTTGCTCCGCATGTACGTACTAACCCTTAATAAGTCTTCTTAATTTTTTCTTTCTTTTTTTTTTCTTTCTTTCTTTCTTTCTTTTTTTTTTTTTGTAACAGGACTAGAACTTGTATAGGCCTAATATAAATGCCCTACTACTGAGCTATAGTTTTCTATTTTTCCCATTCACAACTATCTAATGACAACAGAAATCTGGGCAGGGTTATATTATGAGGGACCAAATCCCAGGGTCAGGACAGAAACCAAGACAGAGATAAAATTCAGGAGTGGAGCTGCAGTTAATCCTAACATGGCAGCCTCGGGCCACTGGGCTTTGGCGCAAATCCCAGTCCACCCGGTGAGCGAGCAGCAGGAAGCAGGGGAAGAGGGCAGGGAGGACTGGGAGGTGGGTGGGGTTCTGAGGAAAAGCCAGAGCCTTCCAGGGAAAGTTCCAGTGCGAAGAGACTAAGTTGGAGGAGCTCTAGGGACTGGACGGAGGTGACTAGGCACCGAAAGGGTCCTTTGCATTGGCCAGCTGGTAAATCCCCACAGGGACCGGCTATAGATGGGCTCTCCCGTCCATTTTCTCTCAGGAAAGGAGAGACATGCTTTCCGTGCCTAGCCCTTAGGCTCTCTCAGTGTCAGGAGGTCACATGAGTGGAAGGCGTTGTGCCCGAGACAAATTGGGCTAAGCTGGTGGAATGGCTCCACCCCACCCTACAGAACCCCTTGCCAATTAGTCAAGGCACAAGGAGTCTCGAAGTCTTGGGAAGGAATGAGTTTTAAGAGGCTTCTCAGTTTGTTCTGAGGCTGACAGAGGAGCGCTAAGGCTTGCGTTTCTCTTTCTCAGAGCCACACGGCTCTTGCTTCAGTATCGCTGGGCAAACTAGGTAAGTGAATTAATACTGAAGAGTAAAACTCATCCTAGAAAGGGAGCAAAGAGAATGCTTGTATTTCTGAGAAGCTGTGAACTAGGGACTCTGGTTAGGAATTTGTTCGTTTATTGTGGGTACAGGGCAGAAATAAAACCCGGGGACCTGCTGTCCTCCCACAGTCTATCTAATGAGTCCCCGAAGTGCACTGGCCCTGAGCGCATCAGAACTTGAGATTCATGTTCCCCGTGATATCAGCAGGTTAGCTTTGGGATTACCCATCAGTCTTAGCATACACTAGCACAGCAATAAAATGATAGTTTAGAACACAAGTCAGAGGTTTGAAAGATCTAGATTCAGATCTTGGAGAGCCCATGTGATTTCTGAGCTTTGGGTTTATCTGTAAAGTATTTCTATCTCGAGAGTTAAGACTGTAAAATAACATACACGGAGGGCTTATTTACAATGCTGAACATCTAGTGAGAACTCTGTAAGCTGTAACAAGTACTACACGCAAGAGATTCATGCTGGGCAGTAAGTAGAGACCAGGGGGTAGGACAGGAGTAAGCAAGAAGATATTAATAAGCTCTGATGCATTTCTACTAGGAATTCTCCCAAGGTGATAAACATCCAGGTGTGAAACTAACCCCTAGACTCATAGCTCAGACCGACTGGGACAGCACGAGACGGGCGTGAGCTCCAGGCAGCCAAGTGTTGTGTGAGGTTTAAACCTTTTGATGAATAGGAAAAAAACATGAAAAGCTGAGAGGAATGCATCAGACAAACAATTAGGTAATGGGAGAATGGGAAACGTATCAGACAAGCAATTAGAGTGAGCACAGGTGACACACATTCCTGCACTGCCCGCAAACTTAACTTACCCTGACAAAGTGCAGCGGGGAAAGCACATCCATGAAGAAACTGCTCCATGGGTCTTCGAAGGCAGCATCAGAAAGAAGGCTTATGATTCCATAGTTCATTTCCTGCAGACTGACGATTCCAAGACAGAGGCTCACCCCTGACCTGGAGGATACTGCCTCTCCAACAGATATCATCAAATCAAGAGGTCTCCTTTCCCTAGCTGTGTGGCTGTTGACCTCCAACCCATGACCATTGTTGACCCAGAACAAGAAGCACAAGACTACCCAATGGGATAAAAGCTCCTCACCTTCAGACTCTAAAGTGAGCGAGCACAGGTGACATCAGTCCTCTGCAGGGACAGGGGGTGATGGGGCCCTTCAGATACCTACCCAATGATATAGATGTCCAGATTTAGGTCTTGGTTGTTCAGTTGAAGTAGGTCACTGAGGTCCACAGTGGGGGCTGCAGAGGCCACATTCCACGTCACGACATGTATGCTGTGGAGAGGACATTAAATCACAGAGAATGGAGGTTAAGAGTTTTCCAGAGACCTAGGCATGTTTAAGGCTTCCACTGCAGTGATCATGGGAAATGCACCTGCATGTGTGGTGTTTGTTTGATGTTTGTTTGGTGTTTTTGAGGCTGTGTCTCACTATACAGCCCTGGCTGGCCTCAAGCTCCTTATATAGATCAGCCTTCTTCTGCCTCCTAAATTCTCAGATTAAAGTTGTATAGCACTATGCCTGGCTTCTTTCTGCATCTTGCGATAGGAAAAGAGGAAATGGAGCAGCACAGCTTTCGCCTTCCCTCTGATGCCCCGAAGGCAGGAATCTCTTCCCTCCAACTGGTTCTTCTAGGCAGGTCTGCAGTCGCCCATACCGGGCAGTACCTGGCACAGAGCTGCCAAAGGGAGCTCAAAAGCAGTTGGCCAGAAGGAAAGAATGATGAGTTTGAGAGGCGGGAACCTTTTAGCCCATTAGCCCCTCCCGCTACATACACCTCACTCATCCTCTAGGGCTCACTGGACATCTCTGTATGCCTGCTCCTCAACCTACCGGTGCCTGAGAGCACCGAGAAGGACTGGTTGCTTGTACATGACCACGTGTCGGGGCAATGTGAGCAGAAGCTCAGAAAGAGTGACGTTGACAGCATATTCCCTTCCTCACCCCTACCTCGGAGCCCAGCAAATTCTGCCAAGGCCTTCATGGAGCCTAGGTCCAAGTTCTGAGTAACAGGTTTCTAAATATCTGTCTCAGGAGTCTACTCTCTATCGGGAAGAGTCATCAGTTGGAGCATAATATTCTAATCTCTGCTCTCTACAACTCTCAATATTAGGAGAAATAATTAGCAGCTCTTAAACACCATGGCATCATTCATCAGAAGTTCTGAAAAGCAAAGACTTATAGAGGCCTTGAGTGAGGGTGTTGCTATAACAACACTCCAAGAAGCCCAGGCTGGCTCCAGGACAGTGCAAGCAGGAGCTCAGACTGTACAGAGATGAACCCTGTGAGTTCCAAGACTACGGAGGCACTGAAGCCCATGATCCTGAGGGCCCGCCCACAAAGGGGCGGGCAGGCCATCCTAAAACACATCTTCTCCACCAGATCCTGTTCTTAGAGGTACATATTCTTAAAGTGTGACTTGTGAAGAAAACAAAACAAAAAATTCTTGACTAGCTTAAAGCAGCCCCCTGCCTCTCCCTGAGCATATAAACAAAATAATACAAAAACCGCTTTCTCAAGCCCTCTGAGAGACTTACTTCGTCTGTTTACAGTCTCCCCCTGCTGTCCAGCAGAGGATTAAGGCAGGTAACCCTTTTACTGAATGGTTCCTTGTATTCCAAGGAACTCACTCTAAGTGGATAAAGAATAAAACTCGGGATTTGTCAACCCAATCCTCAGTTTTGATGATTAGTAGCAAATCCATGCACCGTGATTTACGCTCAATTGTACGATTAGCGGTGTTCCTTCGAGGTTAAAGAACAAGCATGAGGGCAGGCTTCACCTCGCTAAAGGATCTTATCTAAATCTGATTTCGGATTTCTAGAGATCACAGCCAAATCAAGAAGACCCCATGATGTACTGCTAAAAAATAGGAACAAAACTTCTAATCTACAGCTGAAGAGGAGAATGTTAGTCCTTAGCAGTCTAACCCTGTGTGCTCCAAAAACCAACTGGACACTTGCTTGGGGGAGCATCTGCAGCCCAAGTTTAGAGCGTGCATCGGTCCTAACATAGCTCATTCAATAAAGGCCGGACAGAATCTGGGTATCTAAACTAGGGCAGCCTTGATCCTCCTGTGATTTTGAAAACCAGCCCCACAAATCAGACTGAGCTGAAGACAGCTAACCGCCAGGAACCGACCGGCCTACACCTGCGTCCTCACCTGAGTGAAAAGCATTTCGGCGCGCTCGGCCTCCTTAGATTCAGAGCCGACATTATTCTCTCGCGGTGACCCGGCAGGTTGCTGTCTCCCCGCTGTGGCTAGTGCGAGCCGGAGCAGCCCTTAGTCTCTGGTCTCGGCAGCACTGCTCCCTCCGGATTGTTTTTCTTCCGGATTCTGACTGCGCTTCGGCTTCCGTAGGAGGAGGATCCAGAGAGTCTAGGGCTTTGGGGTGCGGTTGGGGAACAGAGGCGGGACTCTACAGCAGAGGACCGCCCAAAGGCGGAGCTGAAACTGGCTTAGAGAGGCGGGGTCATACGTGTCATCCACCCCCGACACCACACCGCCCGCACCGACGTGCGAGCGGGTGGTGGCGCCGCAGCACTCCCAGCCTGCTTTGCGTGAGGGCGCGGGCTGGAGGAGCGTTGCGGGCGGAAGTTGCTGTGGCTCGCGGACTCGGGCTCGTCCCGCTGCGCACGGTCTTCTCTGCCGTCTACCCACCCTCAGAAAACAGGAGTGAACGGGATGGGGAAGCTCACTGTAGTCTGTTCAGCCTCCCTCGCTCACACTACAAGTAATTTCTCATGTTCCTTGGTGCCCGCATAGGGGTCAGAGAACACTTCCACTCTTTTATGTAACTTGGTGCTCGTCATTTGAGTTCTTTCCATCTGAGACAGCACTTAAAGTACTGGGGCTTGTTATACAGACAAAGCTGATTCTCCGACCACAGCCGAGATTACACCACCACGCCCAACTCCAAACTAGTTTTGCTGAATACAAAGCAAAAACATGTAGGATTCCAGAGAGCCATCAGTGAATGAAAACCAAGTCGTTGCTTCTTGCATAATGATTATTTACTTGGCCGGACACTTCGATTTATTATTTCCTTTAGACCTCTGGGTCTTAACTTTTTAGGGCGGAGGGATAGTGCATGGAATCGTTTTTATAGTTATGTCTTCCCCAAGGGAAATGGAGTTTTAACATGAAACACACTCTAGAAAACTAAGTTAGTGATTTCTACCTTTTAGCACACCACACCTGTAGTACCAGCTACTCAGTGATGCCTTGTCTCAAGAAACCACAAAATCTCCACTATTTTGTATGTTCTGGAACCAGGTGTAGTGATGTATTTCCAAAAACCGCTGAGACTATATGATTACCCCAAGTCTGAGTCCAGTTTGGGCTACCTTAAAGTTACAGGACATTAGAACTGTGCTGTGATTCCTTCCCAAAGTTGAGGGCGAGGGGACAACCTCTGCTACCAAGTCTAAACCACCAGAGCTTTACCCCAGGATGGAAGACAAGAATTACTCAAAGTTGTCCTTTGACTTCTACTTATAGACATAAACACAGTAATAAAGGAAAAGGGCTGGAGAGGGCTCAGGTTAAGAGCACTTACAGACTGCTGGCATCCGGTTTGGTTCCCATCACCCACATGGTGGCTCATGACCATTCTAATTCTAGTTGCAAGGGATCCAAGGCCTTTCTCTGTGTACTAAGCATGACAGTGGTGCACATTCATCTTGCCCACTTGCAGTGGAATTAACCTGGTCTAGTATTCTCTTTAGGTCAAGTTGGCCTCAAACACAAAAAGATCCACCTGCCTTCCAAGTGCTGGGATTAAAACCCCGTGGCACCATGTCTTTTAACAAGATTTTTAATTGTGTGCATGCACGAGTAAGCATGTGCACCAGAGTGCAGGCGTCAGTGGAGATGTGAAGCATCAGATTCCCCTGGAACTGAAATTATAGGCAGTTGTAAATTGTGATGTAGGCGCTAGGAATTGAACTCAGATCCTCCAAAAGAACAGCACATAACTGCTGAGTCATCTCTCCAGCCCCCACAGTGTAATTTTTTCTTCTTTATTTCTAAAGCCCAGGCAGGCTTTCCTTGATGCCTTGGGTTTTTTCATTCTTTCTACCCAACCTTGTCACCATGTGACTGCTCAAAAGGGAGAGTTCTTCCAGGCAGGTGCTAAGATTTACAGCTGCTGTTTTTCTCTTGAAACTAATAAAACATTTTAAGTTCACGACTTAAAAAAAAATTAAGAATAATAAATAGCCAGCCTAGTCTACAGAGTGAGTTCCAGGACAGTCAGGGCTACACAGAGAAACCCTGTCTTGAAAAAAAGACAAAAAATACCATACCCCGGCCAGAATCCATACTGTAGGTGACTTTTTGGACAAGGAATACTTTATTTACATAAAATGTCAGAAACACCACTGTGTCTTTTTCATAATCCTCTCCTGTAAATAAGTTGGGGAGACATCAGTAGGAGCTTTAAGGACATCTAAGTTGAAAAATGGACATAGGAACATCACCAATAAGCTAGACTCCAAAAGACTCTGTCTAGGATTTTATTAGACTGCTTTTCCCCCCAATATACCTGTATTGGAAGATTGAGACAAAAAGGCACAAACTCACATTAAATAAACAGGAAAACCTAATCAGTTCTATAAAGTGTAGTCTGTAAAAGAAGTAGCACTAAGAACCAACCCAAGCAAGTCAGAGGTCCCAGGAGGGACAGTGAAGGGAGACCGTGGAAGGATACACACATGCCCACAACAGGGACCCTGACCTGCCCCTCCCCAGCATCTCTCCACACGGCTGGAGCCCAGCAGGCCCTGCGCAGAGACACTGCTGCCCTGCTGGGAATGAAGCAGACCCTGGGAACGGAATGGAAGTAGCCAGTCTGAAGAGCATGACACACTCAGAGATCACCACCAGACGGGAGCCTATCATCACCAGCCCTCTGAGTACTATCAATTTTGGGGGTGGGTAGAGGAAGAGGATACTTAAAAGCCAACACTTGCCCAGTAGTGATACCAGCCATGGGGATGAACAGACGGGACATCCCTCGTGTGTGTGTGTGTGTGTGTGTGTGTGTGTGTGTGTGTGTGTGTGTGCAGGAGTCCTAAGTCCAGGCTGGTCTCAGGAAACTCTAGCTCGGATCATTAGGATGCTTTCAGATGTGGGCAACAGCAGGGGCACAGGGCAGGTGAGAGCAGGCTGGGACTGAGGCCAAAGTGACTGATATGTATGGATCTCATAAGTTCGGAAGGAGACAAGCATCTTTTGACCCTCACACCACGGAAACTATCTGCGTAGAGTATCAACTTCTCTCACCATAACTCACATCTGGACTTAAACCTAGTTAATGAAGAAGGAAAATCTTTAAGCACAAATATGCTTTGGCAGGCAATACAGAGCTTACATGAGAACATTTATGTTTTTCCCCATTAGGAATGCCTCTTCTCCAACTTTCCCAGGCTACCGGCAGCTGATATGCCAAGATGCCCCAAGTGCATTCCTAAAGACTCCACAGGTGAGGAGACTAACACAGAAGAAGGTTTCTGTAACAGGACACCTCCTGGTCTCAAAAGAACCTCAAGGAAGGTCAGAGCTAACCATGCAGAGGGCCTCAAATCTGTCCACCCTTATCCAGGAGAACCACAGGGAAGCATCTAGTCAGGATGTCACAGGTGCAGGCCCTGAGACACTGCCTTATTGCACTTAGAAATGAGTAAGGCAAACACTGACAAGAACGAGGAGAACAATCCATTCTACTTCTCACTCCCCCAGTAGAGATCTGGTCTCTCTAACAAACCCCTGGCTCTCATGGGCTTGGATCACTACACACTGGGCTGGCAGACTGAACAAGGCTTGGAAATGTCAGGAGACAGCTGTATCCCACTCTCCCACCAGAAAGGCATACTCAGTTTCTGCCAATCTAGGAAAACTAGGAAGTGCTCTGCAGCTGCACTCCCCTGGAGTGTGGGCTTCCCCCGCCCACTGTGGTAAGGGTCCTAGGCTACAGTCACTGCTTGCTTTTGATTGTCCAGGACAGAACTCAGTATGGGGCAGGATCAGCTGAGTTCTTGATCTGCAAATTCCTGTCCAGTGATTGGAAACAGGAAGGTGCATGTTTTGCTAGGGATAAAAGCTTTTTACATGCTTGTTTTGTGCAGCATGAACAGACCAGGATTCTTGCATCCTAACCAGCCTCAAAGAGGACAGGGGTCTAAGAAAGCACAGAGAGGATTATTGCTGAGTGGCAGCACCAGCCCAAGAGGGAAGGGGAGCACGGACATACAGCGCTCCTGGGGGTCTGATGGGTGTCTACAGGCCACGCTGGACAGTTCTCCAGCTGGGCAGTGGTGGGTTCTTGAAGGTGCTGCAAGGAGATCCAGACAGGGTGGGCAGCAGGAGGGCTGAGAAGCCAGGTTTTCTAAGAATATTAACCAGAGATGCAATGACTCGAGTAGGGGTTATTTATTATTTGCTAAATTTTCTGAGACTGGCTGGGCCTTGGGTGCCTTCTTGGTGCTTCAAGCACGCGAACAAGAGGTTACTAGGAGCAGAGGTCAGGGTTCTGAAGCCACATTCCTATTGTGAGGAGCTGGGGGTAGGTGTTTCTGTATTTTTTAACTCCTCCTCTCTCCCCAAGTGAATATTCAACATTGCCAAAGATCTGCCCAGGAAGCAAAATAGCTCAGTTTATCCCAAGGCTGAAATAAGTGAGCTTAAATAATCACATCACAAAAGGCAGCTCATTTGAAAGACTGAGAACATCACTTGGAAATAAAGGGGGAGGGCATACAGAAATGGGTCAGAGCACAATGGAGAGAGGATGAGCTGTAAATACAGCAGCGTACACCATATATCTTAGAGGATCAGGCTCCCGCACACACAGGCTTTATAATACCAGACGGTCTATTTGTTCACAATGTTAAAGGGCATCTAGAAATAGCTATAGTAAGGGATTGAAAGTTGCCTGAAGAATGAGCACAGAAAGGCTGTGTCCGAAGATGGCCTGCCACTCAGGAGGGTGGAGCTGCTGGGCCTTCCTGTTGACCACTGTCTTGCAAAACTAGAAAAGAAATAGAGATTATTAAGGAAGCAACAAGGGAAAACAGAAGCACACAGTAAATCATGACAAGTGGAGAAATCCCAGGAGGAAGGGTGCCAACTGGTGGGGGCCTTGGAGAGAAGGTACTAGGGTTCTGGCACTGGCTACAAAACTGGCATCTGCTTAATCCCCCCCCTTCCAGCTCCCAGAAGCTGCTTAAGAGCCCGGGTTGGGCTCTGGCTAGCACGCACACAGCCCTAGGTTTGAGCCAGCACTGGAGGAAAAAGAACCATGGGGAAGCCAGAGAACGAAAAGGCCCTAGGTGTTCCTAGCCTCCTGGTGCCAGAGGGTGCTCTGTGAGTAAATAACTTCCTCCCAGCGTAACTGGGGTCAGAGTCACGTGTCTCATTCTGTGCTGCAGAATGAGTCTTCAAGGAAACAGGTGTACTGTACACTGTACACGAGCATACACTGAAGGAGAGACAGCTTTGGGATAGAACCTAAGGACAGGCTTTGGGGAAGAATGACAGGTAAAACAAGGGTCACCTCAACTTAGCCCTATGACCTGGGTAAAAAGCTTCCAGCCCCTGAAATAAGCAATAGCCATAATTCCTTTCTGTGGAAACCTAGGAGTCTCCTCATTAGCACAGCAGTGCCCATCATTCCTAGAGTGCAGGATGAGGAATGATGTAGGTTTTCTCATTCCCCAAGGAGCCGCTGGCCTTGAGGACCCGGGCCCAGTGAGGACGATTGGTACGTACAGTGCAGAAAGGGGGTAGCGCTAGTCATCTGCTGTCATTCCTTTCACGGGGTCCTTTTGTCTCATCTGGAACAGAAAAGGCATAAGAAAATTGAAAGCTTTTGTTGCTGATGGAACTCCACCATGAATGCACCTGTCTTCTTGATCCTGCCAACAGGGCAGAATATCTCTATGTGTGCACCAAGCAAAAATAACAAGCTTGAATAAATAATATCCCAGAGCTTACCATTTATAATCTCTCGCAGGTCCTACCATCCTCTACAACTTCCAATTCTAAGTCTGGGCCTATTTTCTCTCTCCTTTTATTTATTTATTTACTTACTTAAGTTTTAACTTCTACTTCATCTATTTATTTATTTATTTATTTTCGAAGCTCAAGGAAATTTTATTGGAGTTTAAGAGAAAAGCACAGCCTGGGTGAACTGAAGATCCGGGCCTACCAGGTGGAGGTGGAGAGAAAAATCATGCCTTTTAAGTTAGGCACACCAGCCGGGCAGCGGCGGCGGCGGTGGTGGTGGTGGTGGTGGTGGTGGTGGTGGTGGTGGTGGTGGTGGTGGTGGCGGTGGCGGCAGCACACGCCTGCAATCCCAGCACTCTGGGAGGCAGAGACAGGCGGATTTCTGAGTTCGAGGCCAGCCTGGTCTACAGAGTGAGTTCCAGGACAGCCAGGGCTATACAGAGAAACCCTGTCTCGAAAAAACCAAAAATCCAAAAATCCAAAAAAAAAAAAAAAAGTTAGGCACAACAAACAGACTGCTTGTTTTATTATTTTTAGAATTATTATTTTATATGTATGAGTGTTTTGCTTGCTTGTATGTATATACACCATGTGTGTACCTAGTGACCACAGAGGCCAGAGGAAATGTTGTTACAGATGGTCCTGAGCTGTTGTGTGGGTGATGGGAATCGAACCTGAGTCCTATATAAGATCAGCAAGCACCCCAATCCCTTGAGCTATCTCTGTGGTCCCTGAACTGCTTATTAAGTCAAGAGTGGAAGTGGGCTAGTGGTCTGAGGAATCAGCCCCCTGAGCCTGTACTTTGTGTGGAGGGTTGGGGAATGGAGCTCGTGTGTGCCACAGTACACATGTCGAGGTCAGGAGTCAACTTTGAGGAGTGGGTTTTCTCTTTTCATTTCTATTTGGATTCTAGAGATCGATCTCAGTCACCAGCCCCCATCTCTCCGTTTCTATTTCTGGCTTAGCAGTTAAGAGTACTTGTTGCTCTTGGCAAAGGGCCGAGGCTCAACTCCCAATACCACACAGCAGCTGTATGCTTGTGGTGCACATACAGGCATGCAGGCAAAACTCTGATAGACATAAAATAATAAGTCAATCTAAAAAAAAAAAAACCTTTAAAAAAAAAGAAGTAACTTCTAATCAAAGAATGTGGACACTTCCCTTCCTGTCAAGGGACAAGAAGTCCTACTGAAATAATTCACTGTTTCATTGTTTTAAGCTTATAGTAAAATGTCCTAAGAATGCTCATTTCCTGTCTCTTGAGGCCTATATGATATGAAGGGGTTTGTTTTTGTTCTGCTTTCAGGCTGTCACTGTGTAACTCTGGCAGATCTAGAACTCCCTATGTAAGAGCACTCACGGTGCATGCCTAAAACCCTCACACCATAAGGAATCTGAAGCCGGAGACCCTGCCCTGCTGGGGGGAGGAGGCTCTCACAACTGGAGACTGGGACATTTCAAACTTTGATGGTTCTCATGACCCTGTCTCCCAGATCAGGGTCTTACTATTATTTCCCTTCACTTTCCCAAATATCAGGGTTACCGGCATGTCTGTTTGACACTACAAGTCCTGAGAAATTATACTGTACTTAAAAACAAAGCTACGACTATGTTTTAATACACTGGCGAGTATTCCAGATGGTTTGCTTGGGACAGATCTGTTAGGTCAGAGGAAATTAAGATGAGAGGTTGCTTCTGTGGATGTTATGGGAAACTAAATGTGTGTGCACATGTGTGCGTCTGTGTCATGGCTCAGAGTTAGATCAGAGGATACCTCGTGAGTCAGTTCCTCCAGGGAGATCCCAAGGATGGAACTTGGGCACCAGGCTAGCAGCAGGTGCCTCTGCTTACTGAGCCACTTCATGCGCCTAAAAGGTCAGAGTGTAAACTCTCTTTTGTCTGTCCTAGCAACTGAGCTCAGTACAGAATGGCTTCTCCTATTGGCCCAACCCTCGAAACACAAATCCACCATAACTCAAAACTGAACTCCAGATGTAGTGTCTGTTAGATAATTCATTAAAACAGAGAAACTTGTGTCACCTCTGGGTAAGTAATCCAGACTTCAAAACCTAAACTAAACTCTAACAGAGAGCTAGCAGTCAGGAAGTCTTCCACTTTCAGAGGCAAGAAATAACCCTAACCTGAGTCCACGCCCAGGGAGATCAGCTACCAGCAGCCTCCAGGGCAGGGTCATGAGCAGGGTCAGGCAACCTCCAGCTAACCAGGAAGGACAGGTGGGAGAGAGGCCAGACCCATAAAGGCAAAGAAAATACCAAATACTTCAGAGTCTTCTTCCTCTTCTTCTTCTTCCTGTTTCTCTCCCTCCCCCGCCCCTCTCTTTTTGAGACAGGGTCTCTCTGTATAGCCCTGGCTGCCTTAGACCTCACTCTGTAGATCAGATTGTCCTTGAACTCAGATCAGCCTGCCACTGCCTCCCAAGTGCTGGGATTAAAGGTATGAGCCACCACCACCCGGCTGATACTACAGAATCTTAGAAAAAGAAAATAAATCTTTCAAGCTGGGGATGTAGCTCAGTTGGAAGAGCTTTAGCTCTACCTAAAGAATCATGAGTTCTCTCTGCCCAGGGTGCACACAGCCCTGGGCTTGATCCTCAGCAGCGCAGAGAGGGAGCAGAATGGTGCATGCTGTAATTCATGCACTCAGGAGGTAAAGGCTGGAGGACTGAAAACTCAAGGTGACCCTTGGCTACATAAAGAGTTTGAGATTAGACTGGACTACAGAGGCTGTCTTTTTTAAAAACAATAAAAACTAAAAAAATTTAAAGCTTTGTATGTATGGTATTAAAAAACTTAGTCTTGTGCCTGCTAGACACTTAAGTGCTTGACCACCGAGCCCAGCCCAGCGACTATATTTAGACAAGAGAGACAAACAAGCCAGGGCTGGAATTAGCACATGAAGGCCTGAGCGGTGCTAGAGGTTCCAAATGGCTTGTGTCTGCTTCTCTCTCGCCCATTACAAGTTAGTTTTAAAATTCTAATCCAAAGAGGTCCCTCGGATCATGCCTCCCCGGCGGGCAGCGGCAGCGAGCGTCCATGCCACCGCACATCGCTTCACACACTGGAGGGTCGTCTCGAGCGGGAGTGGGCACACGTTAAAAGCAAAGCCCTGACTCTAAAGACCATGAGGAAGACAGAGCCCTAAGACCGTTTGGAGACTTCTCCTCAGAACTACAGCCTGCTTTATTTATTTATCTACTTATTTATTTTATTTATTGAAGGTGTGCTTAAACCAAGAACCTTCCTTGCCCATGCTCCAGAGAGCAGACAAAGAACCGTAACGCTTCCAGGAAGCCCGATTACTCTATGCTGGCCACTGCAGGGCAGAGAGTGCCTCAGAGTCCCTGTCAACCCTGACTACAGTCCTGCTGCTCCATCTGCTAACTTTTCCAGGGAGCAGGGGAGGGTCAGGACTAGTACGACTGAAGATTCAAGCCTCTCTCTCATGCAGACAGAATTAGCGGTGTGACTTAGGTGTACAACTTCCTGAGGGTCCTGCCTAAAGAAGTGGGCTGTGTGCTCCAAATCCCGCCACTTAGTTATAGGTGGCTGAATGGATAACCAACACATCCGCCTTCAGCAGGAACTAACTTGCGCACCACTGACGAGTGAGTCAGCCTGGGAAGAATGTCATCCCAGAAGGTAGGAACAGTTCCCTGGAGGCCCTAGAAGGAAGAAAGGCTCTGGGCCCAGGTCCTGCCCTAGCCTAGCACAGAAGTGGACATCCGTGTGGTGTGCACCACGGTACTTGAGGCAGGCCCTTAGCCAAGGTACGAGAGAGCCCTGCTGGAAAGCACGTCGTCTGCTGGATGGTCAGGCTCTAAAAAGATACAGATTCCTGCCACAGGACGGCAGAAGGACCCCAGGGGCAGAGTGACACAGCTGGTCCTCAGCCGGAAGCACTGGGCTCTTACACTGCCTCACCTGCCTCAGCTGAAAGTGCCTCTCACACTGTGAGACAGCACTCGAACAAGGGCAAAGAGGGCAAAGAGGGCGCCTGGTGGTTTGCACTGAGCACCCCCCCAAGACTGTTTATTCCTTAAATAAACAAGAGTACTGGGTCTTCAGGCTCCCAGAGGAGACTGCTCTCCTGCTGGGATTAATGCCAAGCCCACAACCGAAATCAACCAAAACAACAAACCAAAAATACAAAACCAAAAAAACTTCTCACCTGAAAAAAAAAAAAGAAGAAGAAGAAGAAGCTAGGGACAATCACACAGAGCCACGGACTTCTGTACGTGCTGTGGCTGTCCTCCCTAGGTGACCGGTGGTACTGGTAGATCAGCTGAACCTACCTGGCCCCACGGTCACCTCAAGTTCCATAGCCTAGCACCACCCCCCACCCACTGAGGAGTCACTGTGGCGGGTGCATTACTCACTTGGCATCAGGTACAGAATACCATATTTGTTCTGTGCCTGTGCCAAGGACTCAGTCACACTGTATTCCTGAGCACAGACTGTTCTCCTTATAGTCCCCATACTGCCTGGCAGTAACCTTATCCACAATAGAGCTGGGCTTGTTCTTAGAACAACAGCTAATGGTGCCTTTAGATGTGTCCAAGTCCCAGTCTTCTTGACAGCCACACACCATGAGTCCCCTGGCATCCGGCTCACCTCATCCAGCTGTCTCTTCGTCTCTTCTTCCATCCTCCGAATGTCATCCATGGTCAGATCAACCCATTTATCGAGCCAACAGAACAGCTGCCTGTGAAAGTTTGTAAACAGACGCTTCTCTTGCTATAAGGAGGAGGGAAGCAAGTCAGAGGGTGGAGAGGGAAAGCCCCTCTGCACCCCTCCACAGGATCGCAGGTTACTGGGTGGAGGGAAGAGCGCTGCCTGGCTGCCTTATCTGGATCAGACCCAGGTCAGTGACCTTTGCCTTCCTGTTTCTGGCAGGGAAGTGTTCCAATAAGGAGGGCCAGCCATCCACCTTACAGGTGAACCCTTTATCCCCAATACGACCAAGCCAGGCTGCTCATGGGATCCGGCCAAGCCCAAGCCCTAAAACTGCCACATTTTCTACAGTCTCTGGTGCCTAATGCCTGATTATGACCAGCCAGCAGCTATGAAATGTGGCCTAAAAGTGTGATTCTAACACACGTGAGAGCTGTCCACCTGGCTTGCAGCGCCTCTTGCCTTCTGGCTTGGAAAGGGAAACTTGTTTTCTGTGTAGTTTACACACAGCAAAGCCTTTCCTGTTTGTCTTCTTTCATCGGTTTCTTTCCTAGTCACATGTGCTGCCCGTAGAGGGACAGCATCAACATGTAGAACAGTATGTGCATGGGAGGGGCAAGCAAAGTGAACCCAGGACTCCAATGCTGGCAGCCGAGGAACAGGTCAGTTACTGGGTCCAACTAGTCTCAGAACACAGACACATGGGAAGAAAGGCCTCATCCTGCAAACTTACCTTATGTATAAAGTTTTCCACTTTGTTCTGCAAGCCCCACCACTTGAATTTGACAGTAACCAGTTTGTATGCACACATATATGGGCAGTCTTTCTGATTGACAAGTTCTTGCTGCAGTAGAAAAATACCCAGAAGCAGGTAAAAGAAAAATCTTAGGCAGTCTGAACCCCACTCACACCCTCCTCCAAGGAGAGGCCCACCCACAATATGTCTGGCCCCCTGGTGGTAAGGGTGTGAATTGTACCTTCCAATTCGGGCCCAATGGTCCTCGTCCTGTTTTGATAGATTTAAATTTTGCTGGGTCTTCCTCTGCCTTGTAATCCTGAAAACAGAGGGAATGGGGTTGGAAGAGAGAATGAGGGGAGAGGAAAGGGCGGTGAGGAGGAGGACATGGCAGTTTTCATGAGAGGGCATTTCATGCTGGTTCTTTCTGGTTTCAGGTTTGTATGCAGCCCTGGCTAGCCTGCACCAGCTCCCTGTGTAGACGAAGCCACACATGCCCAACTACAGTAGTTCCTGGAGTTGCTGGTGTGGAGTGTGTGAAAATGTTACAGACAAGATAAACAACTGTCTGCTGGATAGTTTCTTGTTCTGTTTTGTTTTCCAACACATACAGGTGTATGTAAACCTGGCCATTCTGGAACTCACTCTGTAGACCAGGCTGGCCTCAAACTCAGAGGTCTGCCTGCCTCTACCTCTTGTGTGCTGGGATTAAAGGTGAGCACCACCACCACCTTGGCTGTGCTAAATAGTTTCACGTTAACTTGACACAAGCTGAATCATCGGAGAGGCGAGAATCTCAATTAAGAAAATGTTTCCAAGTTTGTAGAGATGGCTCAGCGGTTGAGAGCACTGACTACTCTTCCAAAGGTCCCAAGTTCAATTCCCAGCAACCACATGGTGGCTTACAATCTGATGCCTGAAGAAATGAAAATGTCTCCATAAGACTGGTCTGTAGATAAGGGCATTTTCTTAGTGATCGTTGGAGAGGGCCCAGACCATTGTGGGTGGTACTATCCCTAGACTGGTGGTCCTGGGTTCTCTAAGAAAGCGGGCTGAGCAAGCCAAACAACACCCTCCTGTACAGCCTCTGTATCCTTCCTGCTTCCATGCCCTGCTCTGCCTCCTTTGATGATGAACTGTGATGTGGAAACATAAACAGAATAAACCCTTTCCTCTGCTTTGGTCATGGGATTTCATCACAGCAAAAGTAACCCCAAGACAAGTTGTGCCAGGATAGCGGAGTATTGCTGAGAGAGGCCTGACCATGTGTTTTGGAGAGGGACTAGAAGGCCCGCTGAATGTCGAGATCTTAGTGGACTGCTCTGCAAGAGCTTGGAGGATAAGAACGTTGAGGGCAGCCAGGCGGTGGTGGCGCACGCCTGTAATCCCAGCACTCTGGGAGGCAGAGGCAGGCGGATTTCTGAGTTCGAGGCCAGCCTGGTCTACAGAGTGAGTTCCAGGACAGCCAGGACTACACAGAGAAACCCTGTCTCGAAAATGCCAAATTCCAAAAGAAAAAAAAAAAAGAATGTTGAGGGCAAGACATAAAAGAGAAACTACTTGGTTTGTAAGTTTCAGAGGGAAGTTTAAAGACTCTATTGGACCATTTGTTATTTTTAATTAAGATGATATGAGAATGTCAGCTGGGGCTTAAGAATCAGCTGTGATTAACAAAAGACCAGACCCATTAAAGTGAACTTTGCTTTACTGGAATAATTATGTTGGGAGGCTGTAGCTGAGGAATCAGCATTGATTAAGAAAAGACCAGTATCACTAAGATGAAATCTTCTGAGAAGTGTTTCATAAGCGTCAGTACACAGAAGCTATGTTCCCAGTGTGGAAACAGTCATTCCTTGCACTGACAATCAAACCTGGTAGTGTAAGAATCACCCAGGTGATAATGGCTTTGAAGACATGATGGGGAGAGCAGCTGAGGCTAGGCACTAAGAGGCCAGGACAGGCTGGCTATTGGTGAAGGTTCAGCCTCAGTAGCAGTCCTATGCAAAGAACTGATGGCATCATTCCGAAAGCCCAGGCCTGGCACCATGAAGAGAGCCTGGGAGAGGCTACTGGTCAGAGTGCAGCCCAGTTGCAGCAGAGACCCCAGCAATTTGGAGATGCCAGTATCATGGGATGACCACTAAGGAACAGCAGCAGCACTGGAGTGGAATCAACCAGAGCCTAAGAGTACAAGCTGTGTAGGCTGCAGAGCTGGAGAAGAGGCCCAAGTCCTTTGGAGGAGTCCAGATCGTGAGTGGATCCGTCCAGATCGTGAGTGGATCCCAGACATTGGACACTGCGTTACTAATGCAGTTGGGAGCATGGTTTTGCTTTGATCTTATGGTAACTGTACACTGGTTCTTCAATTTTGAAAAAAGTATTTTATTAATTTTGAGTTTTACAGAAGTGCACAGTTGAGAGATTTCAACTTTAAAAAGAGATTTTTTGGGGCTGGAGAGATGGCTCAGCGGTTAAGAGCACTGACTGCTCTCCTGAAGGTCCTGAGTTCAAATCCCAGCAACCACATGGTGGCTCACAACCATCTGTAATGAGATCTGATGCCCTCTTCTGGTGCATCTAAAGACAGCTACAGTGTACTCAAATAAATAAATTAAAAAAAAAAAAAGAGAGATTTTTGATTTTTAAAGAGACTGAACTTTTTTCTGCGGGCGGGGGGAGGGCTGAACTTTTAATGTGTTTAAATTTGTATACTGTGGAACTTTAAAGTTATTTATGTTTTTAATGTGAAATCTTGGGGATGAAAAAAGGTTGTAGCTTAATGGTAAAGTGTGAATTACTAGTGCTGGACAGTTTTATTCTAGCTTGACACAAGCTAGAGTCATCTAAGAAGCGAGAACCTCAATTAAAAGAAAAGCCTCCATCTGGCTGGGCTGTAGGCAAGCCTGCAGGGCATTTTCTTAATTAGTGATTGATGGGGGAGGGCCCAGCCCACTGTGGGTGGGGCCATGCCTGGGCTAGTGGTCCTGGGTTCTATGAGAAAGCAGTCTGAGCCAGCCAGTAAGCCACACTCCTCCAAGGCCTCTGCTCCAGCTCCTGCCTCCAGGTTCCTGCCCTGTGTGAGTTCCTTCCTGGTTTCCTTCAGTGATGGACTATGATGTGGAAGTGTAAGTCACACAATCCCTTTCCTCCTTGTGTGATCATTGCCATAGTGATCCTAAAAAAACCTGTTAACACTTGCCTGGGGGAGGGGTCTGGGGGAGGTTTCTCAGCCAGACTTTGTTTGCAATTTTGTCAGTGTCAAAGTGTCAGCAGACTTTGAACCTGCCCCACCTAGCCTTCTAAGTACTGGGATCAGCACCAAGAGCCACCATATCTTGTGATCTTTCTTTTTAAACATTTCAGTAGCTGGGCGGAACCGACCATGTCTGTATTCCCAGCACCTGGGATGTGAGAACAGGAGGACCAGAAGCTGATGGGCTGCGATGACTACAGAGAGAATTCAGGGCAAGCCTGGACTACATGAGATAGTGTTTCAAGTAAATAAGCAAATAAGTAAATCTCCTCAGATGACATTAATACACAGCCAGAGCTAAGAACAACTGCTTATCATTCTTAAAATTTCCTAGCGTGGGAAAATTTCCTAGCTATCTATCTAGTTTAGATTTATTTTTTTTTTAAAGATTTATTTATTATTATAAATAAGTACACTGTCGCTGACTTCAGACACTCCAGAAGAGGGTGTCAGATCTCATTATGGATGGTCGTGAGCCACCATGTGGTTGCTGGGATTTGAACTCAGGACCTCTGGAAGAGCAGTCAGTACTCTTAACTGCTGAGCCATCTCTCCAGCCCTAGATTTATTTTTGTTGTTTTGTTTTTTCAAGACAGGGTTTCTCTGTTTCTTTCAAACTCAAGGTTGTTAGGCTGGTGGCATGTGCTTTAACCACTGAGCCCATCTTGCTAGCCAGAAATCTTGAAAAAAAAAAAGATCTAGAGATAGAGATATATGAGTTTTCCCTACATGCGTGTGCACCTAGGTCTTCTGCAAGAGCAGTAAGTGTGTTTAACCCTTTAGTCATCTCTTTAGCCCCACAGATCAGGGAACTCTTAACACTTTAGAAATAGCCATGTCAGGAAACTTAGTGAGACATGGTCTTAAAAAATAAAAATGTTAGCCAGGTGGTGGTGGCGCACTTGGGAGACAGAGGCAGGTGGATTTCTGAGTTCGAGGTCAGCCTGGTCTACAGAGTGAGTTCCAGGCCAGCCAGGGCTACACAGAGAAACCCTGTCTCAAAAAACACCACCACTACCAAAATGGGGGCAGGGGAGATGCTGGGCATGTAGTTCAAAGGCAGAGTGGGTCTCTAGCAAATAGGAGGCCCCAGGCTTAACCGCTAGTACCATAAAAACAGTCACAACAACAAGACAAGGAATACACACCAGAAAGGACTTCCTTTTGAGCCAAGCTGGGTCAGGCTCCCAGTCTCTTTAACATTTACAAGTCACTTCTGCACCCCACACCTTTTAAGGCGTTCCTACCTTGCTAAGCACTTGGCTTCGATCCGCAATGTCTATATATATAGCTTCCACATGTTTCCATGCCTCAGGCTCCAGTTTATGCACCTGCAAGAAAATGGAAGACCACTTGTTCTTGTTATGTGTGTGCAGTTCTACTAATGACAAGCGTCCTTTACCAGAAACAGACACTGGTGGGATAGCTCTACTAGTAAAGAATTGTACAATGGCTATGCATCCACAATCTGAAACTCCCTGAGCGGCCATGATACCACCCGGGGAAAATTCCACACCTGATCTCATATGACGGGTTACAGAGTAACACAGGCAGGATAAAAGTGCCATGTAAAATCCTTCAAGCTGTGTATAGAAAGTGCATAAAACATGAATGAATTTCTTTTATTTGTATCCCTTCCTCCATATATTTTGTGATTTGCATATATTCCTATGCAAACATTTCAAACCTAAAGTCTGAAATACTTCAAGCATTTCAGATAAGGACTACTTCACAGTTGAGGTACAGTCATTCAAAGGTGCTGGAGATTAGATAGCAATGGGATCTGTCCTTAGACTAAATACCCTGCAGCAGGCCCTGCCTAGTACCTGCCCCCTGGTGAGGACTAACCACCCAAGGACCTGCTAACCTTCTACACATTCAGTGTACAAAAGGCTGGCTCATCTCCCAAGCCTGACTCTGACTCCAGTAACAAGTACTATGGTCTATGTGCAGGGTTTCTTTTAATGTCAACAGTAACATATATACATGGGTTCATATCTTGCTCTTCTTCGGTTTATTTAATTTTTATTCATATGTATGCATGTGTCTGCAGTGTGGGTGTGTGGAAGCCATCAGGGGCTAGAAGAGGATGTTTGATCCCTTCAGTGGAGAGACAGGTGGTTGTAAGGCACCCAGCATGGGTACATGGAACTGAACTCAGGTCCTGTCGAAGAATGGAAAGGGCTCCTAACCACTGAGCAATCTCTCCTGCCCCATACCTTGTTTTATTTTTCTTCTCAGACAAGTTCTCGTTGTGACCCCTGGGATGCCTAGAACTCATCATGTAGACCAGGCTAGCCTCAAACAGTTCTGCCTGTCTCTACCTCCTGGGTCCTAGGTATTTGCCACCATGCCCAGCCATATCTTTCTTTTTAAATTTCTTTTTCAATTTTTTGGATGTATTCACCCCCAACCTCTTTAACCATCCTTCACACCCTACTTTGAGATTATTTCTTCTTCTTTCCTCATCTAGTTCAATTTGTACTACAAAGCTAATCCTGGGGGGTGGGACCTGCCCTAGTATATGGTCAACCTACCAGGGATTACATCTCTAAAGAAAACTACTCTCTGTAATAGCTATTCTCAGTTGTCAACTTGACTACATCTCGAATTAACTAAAACCCGAATGGCTGGGTACACACGTGTGGGATATTTCTTAAATTAAATCATTTGAAGTGGGAAGATCAGCCTTGAATGTGGGCCATACCTTATGGTGGCAGCCTACGTCACGAACTAAATGACCACTGGATTCTTGGACTTTGTATTGAGGACAGTCATTGTTGGACCAGCTGGATCGCTGCATTCTAACAAAGCCCTTCCCCCTCCCCTCTAGATTAATTTTCTTAGTTCTGTTCCTCTAGAGAACCCTGACTAATATGCTCTCCCTCTTTCAGTAGTAATCAAATGCCAATCACTCCTCAATTAGTGGAGGGATGTTTTTGCTTTTCAAGACATGACACCAGGCTGCCTTCAAATTCAGAGATCGGACTGCTTCTGCTGGAATTAAAGGCATGCACCATGGTGTCTGGCTGGAGCTTTCACAGGTCTTGTGCATACTATCAAAACTGCTGTGGGTTCTTGTGTGCACCTCTCTGCTGGGCAGGGGAACCTCGGATGTTACCAACCACGTTAGGCTCTTACAACCCTTCTGCCAACATCACTGAGCCTTAGGTGTGGGATGTGATATGAAGGTCCTATTCACGGCTGAGCACATCACAGTCTTATTCTCCATACAGGGACTAGTTGTGAGCCTGTGTTAATGGCAGCTGTGAAATAAGCTTCTCTGGAGAGGGCTGAGAGATGCTGGTCTGTGGGTGTAGCAGTAAGATGTAGGAGTCATTTCATATCCTGTCCATTGAGCAGAGTAAGAGGACTAGGTTGTCCCAGGGTCTGTGCAGCCATGGATCTAGTCCTTTTAATATCCTGCTTTTACACTGAACAGTGCATGAAGGATTGTTTTCATCAGTTCCCTCTTAGTTTTCTTGGTAACAGTGTCTCATTCTGTAGCCCCAGCTGTCCTGGAACTCACAATCTAGACCACACTGACCTCAAACTCAGAGATTCACTTGCCTGTCTTCAGTGTGGTATAATTAAAGGTGTGCATCACCACACCCAGCTCCCTCAGCTTTTTAATGGCTGCATGTATATTGGCATCCTACCGACTGGGTCTATGTTGTTGGGATTTGTCTAAATCACCTTGTATACGCTGTTTCACATGTGACAGTCTTGAGCATGCATAGGTACAGTTAAGGGACATGAGCATACTCTGAATTTGGAGAAGTACCTCAATTATGATGTTTTAAAGACATCATTCCTGGGTATCCAAAACTACATTTTAGACCAATCCCTGATCTATAAGAAAGCCTGCCAAAGAATCTTAGAGACATTTTGCAAATCGATGACAGAAAAGACTAGAGAAGCCTTTCTAGTCAGTCAGAGAAGAGAAGCACAGAGAGGACCCTATGCAGAAGGGCAGAGGCTACAGGTAGAGCCCGGAGAGATCTGCCAAAGGCCTGGAGCCCTGGGCTCTTGCGAGGTGATACTCACATTCTCCTGGGTGCCAAGGTCTGGCTTGTGCCAGGTTTCAATTTTAATCAGAAAGTCTTCTTTCATGTACTCATTCTGGAAGAGGAAAGCACAGCTCAGGGACGACAGGTCAGCCCTGGAGAGTGGCCACCCCCCGATACTGGGATCCCGCAGCCCTGTGAGACCACAGCTGCCCTGCCTGGTGGCCACAGTGCTAGGCCTGCTTCACGCAGACACTCACCCATAGTTTACAGAGGAAGAAAAGTGAAATGTAGATGACTTGGCCATTACCACAGAGCCATCTCATAGCTGGGCCAAACCCCACATTTGTCCGAGTTTAGAATTTAGTATTTAACCAGTTTTCCATATTATGGTATGGACAGGGTGCAACTGTAATCAACAGCCCACAAAGGCTCCTAGCTGAAGAATGGTGGTAAAGTCTTCGAGCTGGCCCCTTGCCCTGCAATGACTCTGTAGCTGAGGCTTCAGGCTAATTTTTTCTTCCTCCCTTGGTGCTTTTGAAAAATTATAACACCTGTTTAAAAATTTTAGTAAAAAGAGCTACATGAATGAGGAAGAGAGGCCATTGTTGCCTCAGCAGGATTAGTTCTGTGGCAGGGATAAGTACTTGGGGATTATACTAAAGAACAAGGGCTTGTGGGGCAAGGGGCTGCTTCCAGAATGTAAGCTTGCTGCCAACGGTCAGTGCTCACTGAGGTCAACAGACGGCCAAATGGGAGAGGGAGGTCACATTCAGGCTGGCTGAACTGAAACTTCTGTATAGCCCTGGGTAGGCATGGCCTGAGGAAACAAAGGGGAACCTCAATGCATCCTGTCCCCCTGAGACCCAGAGTCAGATCTTACCTGACAAAGCCACTAGCCATTAAAGCCAACACGTAAGATCCTCATTAGGACCGAACACAGGAGTCTCAACAGCCCAACACCACCCAGGGGACCAGAGAAGAGCCGGAATGGCTACTGCAGGTTCACTTTTCTCTCTCCTTCTCTGAGAAATCATCTGTAACTCCAATCTCCGTACTCCCACCCCGGCCAAAAATACTTACTGTAATAACTGCTCCAAGGCAAGGACATGGAAGAGAGAAAGGAAGAAGGTTAGTGGAGATAAACAGCCTGTGAATGAAGAGCAAAGACTTCCCACTCCCCAGGGCTTTCTCTGGAGGAAAGCCTCAGTGCACCAACTCCCCTTTCTCCAAGTTCACTCAGTCCTCAGGGACCAAGCCTGGGAGGTAATTAAAATGGCAGCCGTAGAGGCTTCTTAGGAGTCTGATTGAACAAGGGAAGGGATGGTCTCTTATCAGGTGAGGTCCTGCGGCCCAATCAATCTCCCTTGAAAGAACCACTGGGTGGGGAGGGGGCACCCCATCATGGGCACCCCGTCAGGGACACAGAGCAGGGTACTCTGAGTCAGGCTGTTTTTCTGATGGAGACAGTCTTCTTCACACTGTAACCAAACCTTGCATGCTCTACGCTGCTGCCACTGTAATGGGATCCCTCGGAAAGCACAGGTCAATTATTTATCAGAGAAAATGACTGCAGCTTCCATGTCACTGGGGAAGAGCCCAGCTCTCCTCCCGACAACAGCTCAGTTTATTCTGTACCCCACTCCCTGTGCTATCCCCATTTCTGATAATGCATGCTGCCATGTTTAGAGTATATGGAGGGCCAACAAATTCCATCACTCCAAAATCCAAATAAAACAACAATGAAAACCTAAAACTGACCCCACTCCTGCAATGGCAACGAGAAGCTGATGACACGAGTGCACAAGCAGGCCAGAGGCTGGCAGCCGCTTCCCCAAGCCCAGCCCAAGATACTGGGAGCAGCAGGTTGGGATTAAACAGGCAGCTCCCTTATTAGCACTTTGGGAATGTCATGTTGGCACAAGAGAAATGACCAGTAGGTAAAATACGCATCCAAAGACGCCAGCCTGGCAGACACCCTGTCACACTGTCACAGAGGCAGCAGCTTCAGGCTGTCTGGTGTTATGACCCTGGCCGTTAATTCTCCAGCCAGCCACCATATTGGGACCCCACGTGCTCTAAGACAATGTCTCCTAGTTTGGCCGCTATAGGACACGAGATCTGCTCCCTCCCCTGCGCTGATGTCTGCACCATCACACTATTATTCTAGTGTACCTTCAATCCCCATGGTGGGAGATTCCCGTGGAAACAAATGTCCCAATCGGTAAACAGGAGTATCTGGCTTGACCCATAATTTTGTATTTCACTATACCTCAGAGTTTGACATTTGAGGTTTTTACATGTTAGTATATGAGCCACTGAGAGACAGATCCACTGAATTCTGAAAACACTGGGTCTCTGAACCCATGAAGGTGAGGACATTGCCTGCTCTTGGCCTTTAGTGTTGACTCTGGTGACTAACTTCCCTTACATTTTCTCCAACCCCACATTCCCTTCCAAACTTCTCTGTATCCATAGCAACCACACGGGGCTTTCCTAACAAGGTTAACAATGTACTTTCTCTTAAGAGTTTTTGAGATGGGGTATTGCTTTGTACCCCAGGCTAGCCTTGAAGTTGTGACCCTCCTGCCTCAGCTTCCTCAATGCTAGGTTAAGCATTTACCACCATGCCCAGTCTCTTAGTATGGTATTTAAAAACCCTGCCTTTGTGGTACTGTCCCAGCTGAGGGTTAAGGTTTGAGGGAGGAGACAAGGAACCAGATATTTCTCCTCTTCCTGTTTTCATTTATCAGCCTGCTCTGTCAGCTTTAGGAGAGGAGAGAAAGTGAGAGAGCAGGAAAACTTCATAATGAACAGAGCTTACCAAATCTGTTTTGCTGCTCCCAGAATAAAGCAGGAGCCTCCCAAAGGCAGGGGTGGGAGACTTCACAGGCCTTATCCCTCTCCTCAACCTTACATGGACCTAGGCCACGCTGGAATGCGGCCAGCACTGCTGACCTCCAGGGCAGGTCAGCAAGAAGCCTTCCTCATCTGTTCTCTCTCATGTAAGAGAGGAGGTAAAGGATGGGCAGGCTGAGGATCCAGCCCTGGCCTCTGTGGGAGAGGATTCCACTCGGAATCCCACTCAAGTAGCCTTCCCTCCCCCACACACTGCCACCTCTCCTCTTTGTGGAGGACTTAGAAATTGTGTTTTTCTTTTGTCAAGAATCGATGTGAGAACTAACATTTACTGTGTAGAAGACACCATGCCACTGTAGCACATCCTCCCAAGACTTACCCAGCAGACAGTGGCATCCCTCAGCTGACACAAGTGCTGTACCCAGAAACCCATGCTAAGCTTGCCTCAAGCCGACTAAGGTTCTTACAGCTCGTGCTCAGCATGGCTCTTGGGCACAGAGGAGTACCACCTTTGTCCCTACACCAGACACACCCTGCCACACTCGCTGCCATTCTTCCTTCTTTATTTGCACTGCTAGAGAGCAAACCCAGAGCCTTGGAGCCTTGGGCTAGGTAAGCTTCTTACCACTCAACTACAGGGGAGGAATGGGCACAGGAGGGGTTGTGGTTAAGACAGGGTCTTTCTACACAGGCCAGGCTGGTCTTAAACTTAACAGAAATCCAGCTGGCTATTTCCCGGGTTCTAGGATTGCAGGAGTGTGCCACCACACCTGGCTCTTGCACACTGCTTTTCAAAATATGAAAACAAGCTCAGCATGGTGCTGCAGGCATGTTATTTCAGCACTTCCAAGGTACCAAGTCAGGAGGGTTAGGAGTTTAAGGCCAGTCCCAAGTTATAAGGCTAGCCTGAGCTACAGACACACACAGCAGGTAACAGCTTTCTGTCCAGTGTGTAGGGAGTAGTAAAATTTGCATTTTCAGTTACAGCAATAAACCCGTCTATAGCCTAGGTCCCATCATTGATTGTGTATCTCCTGATACAAGGTCCCTGAATAGAGCCATGGAAGACTGGAGAGAGCAATGACTTCGGTCATTACCAAAGTCCACAAGATAAGGGCACACTTGGGTCACATAAGGATCACATGCCTATCAAACACAATCTAGGGAATGATCAGAAAACATCCAGGGACTCAGTACAGGTGAGCAGAGACAGGCCTGTGCCAACAAATGAAGGCTAGCAGGAGGGACTAACACTGACCTCGGAGGTGGGTTCAGTGGCCATCTGGGGCTTCCTCGCCTCTGAATCAGGGCCAACACAGTCCTAAGAGATCTCTTCTAAAGCCAGGGGCCGTAGCTCTCACCTGGAGCCTCACACGACAGGGTTGCTACAAGTTTAAGGCCAACTGGGGCTGTTCAGGGAGTTCAGGCTGCAGGGCTACAGGCTGAGACCGTCCCGAGGAAGGTTGGAGAGAGAGGAGAGGGAGAGAGAAGGAGACAGGAGCCTGTTTCTAGATAGTCCCTCAGATCTCAGAATCTTGGATAGCTGAGTCCTGCTACTCAGAAGGAATCCCAGAATATGATGTAGAAGACGAGAGTACATCTACAGAGGCTTCAATCTGTTTTCCTCTCTGAAACTCCAGACTAAAGATGATTCAACCCTGATTATGGATGTCTGAAGAGTAACAACCCAACCGCAGCATCTGCCCATACACAGCAGACAAGCTACACACTTGGGGAAAATGGGTAGGTATTTTTCAGCCCTGTCAGTAAAGAATGGGCTCATTTCCTCTTTTCCTCCACAACTTTGGCAATTTTCTTCCTAACTCTCCTATGTCCAGGCCTGGCTCTTTTCCAGGCAGGAACATTACCCCACAGATACTCTCCCATGACCCCTCCTTCTCCAGAGTACCTGGGTATTAACTACTTTTTAAGCCAAACTTAAGCCAAACATAAATACATCACATTAAAATCGGAAATTTAAGTATCTAATAAGAGGATGGTTTTAAAAAGTGACCCAGGATAGTTACCCCACAGCACATCTGTGGATGTTCAAGTTCTTTATATAAAATAATATCTGTATATTGCCAATGCATATCCTCTTATATACTGTACATCTTAATTATAATACCTAACAGAATGTAAACCGTTATACTCTATTGTTCAGGTGTTTTTTTGTTCAGTTTTGAAGTTGAACTTTTATCTTTTTAAGACAAGGTTTCAGCAGGGCGTGGTGGCACACGCCTTTAATCGCAGCTCTTGGGAGGCTGAGGCAGGAGGATTTCTGAGTTCAAGGCCAGCCTGGTCTCCAGAGTGAGTTCTAGGACAGCCAGGGCTACACAGAGAAACCCTGTCTTGAAAAAAAAAAAATCTAAAATAGTTTTTAAAAAATAACAATTCCAGTCAGCAAGGAAAGCGAGTTACTAGTAATCAGCTACATGAGACTCTATCTAAAAAAATAGTAATCATCTAAAAATTGTGTCTGGAGATTTTATATGTATATGTTAACTATACACTCATACAACATCCACAAAAGGCTAAAAACCCCCTACAGTGTTAGTAGTGATTATCCAGAGATGAAAAAAATCATGAGTAATTATTTTCTCCTGTTTTTAATCTATTATCCAAAATATGTGCAATAAGCATTACTTTTGTAATCATTAAAAATAATCAAAATTGTCACAATAACCCCCAATCAGAGAAGCCATTCTGTTCTGCCTCTGGCTGACTGTCAGCACGGCTACACTGTTTGGGCAGCGCTGACGTGCCCTATGCCTGAAGGAGTCCCTCCTCCCTCCTCTGGCTTACTCTGAAGTTACGGTGGGCACTAAGCCCACTCCCCCGCCCCCTCACAGCCATTTGTGCCCACCTGCACTCACCGGTTCTGCAGTAAGGGTAGGCATTCCAGGCTTTCTCGTGTATATTCAGGGCGCCTTCTGGGGCCAGCATTCGAACAAACGTGGGTACTTTGCTGCAGTGAGAAAAGCTGATGAGTGAACAAAGGAGCAAGAGAAAGGAGAGAGGAGCAGCAGAGCGCTCTCCAGCCCACAGCTCCTGCTCTCCAGCCCACAAGTTGACAAGCAAGTTTCCATGAGATAAGCAGGCGACTGCCAGAGCCTGACACCTCAGCTTGACTGGCTACACATAGCATCAAAACCTGCCCGACACTCACCCTGAGCAAGACAGCTTTGAGACCCTGGGCTGCCAGCTGCCACTCCACATTCTCACTAGTCTGCCAGAGCCCAGGGGGCCCAAGGCAAGCAGCACAGCCGATACCCCACTGTGGGAGCATCATAGGTCTGCAGCCAGTGCAACCAGCTGACTGACTCAGAACGTGACTTCTGAGGGCCGGGCAGATGGCTCAGTCAGTAAAGTAGCTCTCCAAGTTTGGAGCCCCAGCAACCATATAAAAAGCTAGGTGTAGCAGTGTTGGTAACCCCAGGGTTTGGGGGTAGGAACCAAGACAGGATTTCTCAGGATCCGTGGCCAGCCAGTCTAACCACTTAGTTCAGTTAGAGACCCTGGCTCAAAACATAAATTGGGGCTGGGAGTGGCAGCACAGTCCCCTAATCCCAGTACTACCTGGGAGGCAGGCAGATCTCTATGAGTTTGAGGCCAACCTGGTCTACACAGAGTTCCAGACCAGCCAGGGCTACAACTTTTTCTCTTCTCTGTCAGAGTCTCACGTATCCATCCCCACACTGGCCTTAAGCTTCTGATCCGTCGGCCTCGACTTGCCAACGTTAGGATTACAGGCATATACCACTACACTCAGTTACGTGTGCCAGGGATCAAACCCAGGGCCTTGTACATGCCGGGCAAGCATTCTACCAACTAAGAGTTACATAGACAGTCCTTTAAATACATACAAAGTCTCATTCTGAAGCCCAAGCAGACAGGTTGGTCTTTGTCAACATGACACAAACCTAGACATATCTGGGAAAGAGGACACATATCTGGGAAAGAGCCACAGCCTGGCTCTGAAAGAGGACTCTTAATTAGCCAAATACCTCCATAAAACTGGCCCATAGAGCACTTTTCTTAATTGATAGTTGATGTGGGAGGGCCCAGCTCAAAGTAGGCGGTGCCACCCCAGGTCAGGCAGTCTTGGATGGTATAAGAAAGCAGCCATGGGAGACAGGCCAATAAACCTCGGCCTCACCTTCAGCCGCTTCCTCCTCGTACTCACTTGCCCGAACTCCTGCGAACTCCTGCCCTGATCACAGATTATAATCTCGAAGTGTGCCAGGCGGTGGTGGCGCACGCCTTTAATCCCAGCACTTGGGAGGCAGAGGCAGGTGGATTTCTGAATTCAAGGCCAGCCTGGTCTACAGAGTGAGTGAGTTCCAGGACAACCAGGGCTACACAGAGAAACCCTGTCTCGAAAAAACAAAACAAAAACTATTTCACTATGAAGTGAAATAAGCCCTTTCCTTTCCTCCTCAAAGTGCTTTTGGTTATAGTGTTTATTACAGAAAAACAACAAAACAAACCCTACCCTGCCTAGGCTACCCTTGAACTCAATATGTAGCCAAGGCTGGCCTCAAACTTAGATGTTTTTTTCTTAACCTTCAAAGTGCTGGACTTACAGGTGTGTACAATCACACCTGGATAACATTTTCTTCTACTCATTTTTCCACTGGTGTTAAAGATTTTTATTATTTTTCTGTGTGTGAGTATTTTGCCCACATGTACTTCTGTGCTCCACGAGTGCCTGCCCAGACCATAAGAGGGCTTCTGATCCCCTAGACCTGGAGTTACAGATGGCTGTGAGCCACCACGTGGGTGCGAGAAACCAAACCCAAGTCCTCTGCAAGAGCAGCCAGTGTTCTTAGCCAGAGCCATCTCCTTTGCCCTTTTTTCAGTTTTCATTTCATGTTACAGAACGATATGGATAGTATGTAGTTTCTGTAAGCACATAAATTCCTCTTTCTTAGTATGCCCATGTATGTATCCGTGTGTGTGTGTGTGTGTGTGTGTGTGTGTGTGTGTGTGTGTGTGTGTGTGATGAAAAGCACTGTGACCTGTGGGAGGCATCAGACCCTCCTTCCCAGAAAGGCGTCTGTCCTCATGAGAGCGGCCGCAGAGCACCACCAGGCCCACCGCCCCCTGCTCTGGAGTTCACAGTGGCAGCAACTCGGTGTCTGCACTTTCTTGCATGGATGAGGCAGGGAAGACCGCACTTCCTCATACACGGACTTTCTTTCTCTTTGCCACTCACTAGTTCGGTGAGCAGACACTGACTAGCTGCTCTCTGCCCCAGCCGTGCAGGCCTGCCACCATCCTTTCACTAGAGTAGCAACTACAGGAAACCCGGGATGTCAACATGTGAATCTGGTTCACTTCCATTCAGTGAGTAGGAATTAAAATGCAGATTCTTTCCTTTTCTTTTTTTTCTTTTTGGTTTTCGGGGACAAGATTTCTCTGTCCTGGTACTCATTCTATAGAGGTACTCACAGGTTAGCCTTGAACTCAGAAATCCACCTGCCTTTGCCTCCTTGAAGTGCTAGGATTAAAGGCATGCGCCACCTCCACCCATCAAGTGCTTTCTTTTTTTAAAAAAAAGTTGATTTGACTTTTAATTATGTGTATGCATACATGTCTGTACACATAGGTGCAGGTGTCCATGGTAGCCAGAAGACACTGACGTGTTTGGACCTGGGGTTATAGGTAGTTGTGAGCAACCTCATGTGGGTGCTAGGCACCGAACTCTGGTATTCTACAAAGGCAGCAGTTCTTGTAACTGCTGAGCTTTCTCTGCAGCCCACTGAGTCGTTTCTGACACAGTTTGGTTGACGTCCATTCAAGGTGGGAAATGCTTACTGCTGGTTTGAAGTCCCTGTGGGCCAGCTCATGGATCGCTGTAAAATAATTTTGACTTTGGATTCAGCAAATGTGTCTGTTTTATTATAAGTTCTAGTAACCAAAAGATTTCCAAAGCTTTTTGAAAATACTGGACAACAATATTCATTTATTAATTTTTAAAAAGGGGGTTGGCTAGAGAGGTGGCTCAGAAGAGAAACAGCTGCTTTTCCAGAAGACCCAAGTTTAGTTCCCTCCAAGGGCATATACACGCACATGCATGTGCAATCATATGCACACATACACACACACACAATTGCTATAACTTTTATACACACACACACACACACACACACACACACACACACATAATGTATACCTTTGATCAAACAAGAGGTTCTAAGATTTCTCTGGCATCTGATTCTACAAAATTTGAATTTAAATACTACCTGACCTAACAACTACACTTTTTACTACATTTACTACACTTATAGATGTAAGTATATCAAAAGATATGTTCTGCATCTGGAAATTAGTAGCAAATGTATCTCAAAAAAGGACTGCTCTGACAGTTTATAGCATGTGCACCATGCTACGAGCACATATGCTCTTTCTTCTTTTCTCTTTTTTTCTTTGTTGTTGTTTAATTGGTTGGTTTTCGAGAACAGATTTTCTATGTGGCCCTGGCTATTCTGAAACTCACTCTGTAGATCAGGTCAGCCTTGAACTCAGAGATCCACCTACCTCTGTCTCCTAAGTGCTGGGATCAAAGGCAAACCTTGTTATATTCTTAATTACCTTACTTGTTCATTAGGGTTTTTTTTTGTTTGTTTGTTTATTTTGTTGATAGCTGTGGGTTTTGTTTGTTTTTGAGACATTTTGTAGCTTAGACTGACCTGAAACTGGTTATATAGTCTGAACTGGCCTCAGCTTCCTAAGTGCTGATATTTTGGTCAAGTATCACCATACCCGGTCCTTATACATTGTTTTGAAAGAATAAGGCAGGAAGGCTGGGGAGGGAGCAAGGGCTGACCATAAGCCTAGCCTAAGTGAGGCCCCGAGCTGAATCCCTAGCAAACAACCCTGCAGGAAGTGCTGTGGAAGGCAGCCGTGAATGAGCTCTAACTACGGCGGAAGACCGGTATGGATAGTATGTATGTCAACACAAGAATAAAGGAAATGGGTGTGTGCTAGGACTCACGCCACACACTCCTATACTCAGGACAATGAGAGCTCCAACATGCCAAAGGACCAGGGCACAATAGGATAAGTGGAGCGACTTTATTTATTTATTTATTTTTGATTTTTCAAGACAGGGTTTCTCTGTGTAGCCCTGGCTGACCTCAAACTCAGAAATCTGCCTGCCTCTGCCTTCCAAGTGCTGGGATTAAAGGCGTGTGCATGCATCACTACCAGCACCACCACCCCTACTTTATTTTTTTTTACTAACAACAACAACAACAAAAATATTTGAATAAACAAAGAAGTGCCACCCACTCCCAACTGACTGGTAGAGCGATACAGGCTGCCAGCCTATAACCTGGAGACACTCCCAGTTAGCCAGTGCCACCATTTGCAAAGCAGGCCAGGTTGGCGCCAGCTGGCCACAGGGCACGTACCTCTGTAGGTGGTAGATCTTGTGTGTGTACTGGCCTTTCTCCCCATCCTCCTTCTCGTAGGGCTCGTTCACCAGGACCTCCACACCTTCCCCACCACCAGTTTCATTTTTACTGGCTTCAGCCACAGAATACAGCTGTCCCACTTGATACTACAGAACCAAAAAGACAAGCATTATTCACAGCAGTTACACACACGTCGCAGCTGCAACTGCAGTCCATGACACCCTCCTGTGGATGTACAGTAGTCTTGTCAAAAATCTTCCCAAAGCAATAAAGAACCCTGCTCTGTGGCATCTTGTACTCAGTTTTACTTTCTTTCTTTTACTTTTTTTTTTCCAGTGCTAAGCACTGAACAACTCAGGGCCATAAGCATGATGCTAGGCTGCTAGGTAAATGTTCAACCACTGAGCATATATCCTCACCCCCCCCTTTCCCCCTGCATTAAACTCCCAAATAGCTGGGATTGCAGATTCTGTTTAATCATCAGACATACTCAATCCTATCCTCCATCTTTATAAAGCCATGAGTTTAAAAGGAGCAGAGACTACTTAATCTCACAGTACCATCCAGAAAACATTATAGTCCAGGGTCTCTTCTGACCTGAACCCAGCTCTAGTATCAGACCCCAAAATAGGATTTTAGTCACTAAAACTCCATCTCACAGACCCTAAGGCTAAGCATGGCATCTCACACCTGGCATGGTAGCACGGAACGCTGCACGAGGAGGACAGCCATGAGTATGATGCCGTTACACGACAGTGCGTTCTAGGATTCTTTGACTACAGCATGAGCCCCTGTGTTAAAAAAGTGAAAACAAGGGCTGGAGAGATGGCTCAGCAGGTAAGAGCACAGACTGCTCTTCCAGAGGTCCTGGAGTTCAAATCCCAGCATCCACATGGTGGCTCACAACCATCCCTAAAGAGACCTGATACCCTCTTCTGGAGTGTCTGAAGACAGCTACAGTGTACTTACATATAATAAATAAATAAATCTTAAAAAAAAATTTAAAGTATGGTTAGATCTTTCTTAAAAAAAAAAAAAAAAGCGGAAACAAGCCAGGCAGCAATGGTGCAGTCCTTTAATCCCAGCACTCGAAAGGCAGAAGCAGATGGATCTTTGAGTTCGAGGCCCGCCTGGTCTACAGAGTGAGTTCCAGGACACACCCAGGACTATACAGAGAAACCCTGTGTGTATGGTGGTAGTGGTGGTGAGGGGAAATGGCAAGCAAACAAACAAACAAACAAAACCCACAAAACAATAAAAAATAAACACACAAATGACCTGAAACCAAGACTCCCATTTCCTGTCAACGGAAGCTATCCAGTGCTGTGTATCCCACAACCTCAGGCAAAACAAGGGCTCAGCCCACTTGCCTTCCTTCTCTCCTGTGTGCCCTTTCCTCACCCTGCAGGGACCTCAGAACCTCTCGATCAAGATCTCTCCAGCCAGGTGGTGGTGGGGCACGCCTTTAATCACAGCACTTGGGAGGCAGAGGCAGGCAGATTTCTGAGTTTGAGGCCAGCCTGGTCTACAGAGTGAGTTCCAGGACAGCCAGGGCTACACAGAGAAACCCTGTAACCCTGTCTTGAAAAACAAACAAACAAACAAGACCTCTCCAGATCTTCCCCATTCCCGGTGGGCTGAAGCCATGCTCTTGCTCCCTGCCTTACAGATCCCTTCCTCAGGCTTTGCTGGCTGCCTGACCCTCTGCCTTGGCAGTTGCTACATGGCAAAAGTCTGGTTTTCCTTTATTTGAGTCACATGTCACCCTATCAAACCACTGGCCTCCTCTGACCCTTTCAGGCAGCTTGGTGTAGAACTGATGACTTAAAGACTAGGCCTGGGCTGGAGAGATGGCTCAGTGCACTGACTGCTCTTCTGAAGGTCATGAGTTCAACCACATGGTGGCTCACAGTCATCCATAACAAGATCTGATGCCCTCTTCTGGAGTGAGGTCATCACTGAGATCTGAAGACAGCTACAGTGTACTCACATATAATAAAGAAATTAAAAACAAACAAAAAACCCAGACAAACAAACAAACAAAAAGACCAGGTCCTGATCCCAAGCCCCATTTCTGAGAGAAATTATCTGGAAAAGAAACACATGCCGACCGTGGCCTGTAATCTCGGCACTCAGGAGGCAGATCAAATGGATCTCCGGGAGTTCAAGGCCAGTCTGGTCAACATAACAAATTCTAGGACAGTCAGGGTTCATGTTTCAAAAACAATACAAAAGGCACGAAAATGAACAGTGCAGAGAAAACAAGCAGTGGCAACGCAGGAAATTATATCTACTCCAAAAGGCTTCTTTTTCACGGCAGCCAGGGCCAAGAAGACCGAGGAAAAGACAGCCGGGAACTCACTTCCCAGCCAGTTGGCGTGGACAGAAAGCTTCCCTTGCCTTCTCCAGCCTCCCTTAAGTTCCTGATTACCCCAGGGGTAAAGACTAGGGGTGTTCTCTCTCTGAGATCAAAACCAAGCAGCTGTATCTCTGGCACCGCTCCAAGGCACAGTGCTGTCAGCAAGAGCAGGGTGCTGTCACACCGGGAAGCCTTCTCCACCTCAGCCCCCTAAGCACTGCAAGAAAACTTCTGGGAGACATCTAAAGGGTAAAGCAGTGGACTGACACAGCTCACTGCTTACCACAAAGCCTAAAGTCCAAGTTTCCAAAGCAAAAGTCCAGGACAGAATGCCAAGGTAGGTGATCAAGGCTCAGTTAATCCCATCAAAGAGAAACATTTGAGAGGGTAAGACGAGTTACCTCACTCTTGCTAATCCTGAGCAATACCCCTGCAGCTCTGGTGCCTCACAGATGCCCACACTGTTCCTTGTGCCCTTCCAGTCCAACACCTGCTAAGGCACACTTGAAACCCGTATCAAATGGGTCAGGGTTTGCATGAGCCAGGGCTTCCTCCACATGAAGCAGCAGGACCTCTGCTTTGGAAGAGTCATAAGGACATTGAACAACTGACTCAGCAAATCCTAAAGGGCAGGCTGGGGAGAGGGCCTGTGGGCTGGACTACCTGCTGCTCGCTAGTAATGCTCCTTGGAGTGGCCCTGGAGCCAGCAAGGACCATGGTCTGCAGGGATTCCCTTCAGGGGCAGGAGATCAGAGGGCGGGCTCTAAGAGGATCAGTCTGCGTGCTGGCCTCTTCCCCTCTAATCTCTCTTGATATTCTGATCCCTTAATCCCAATCAGACAAGTGAGGCAGTTTTGTTAATCCAAAGAGGTAAAGAAGACAGATCTGCACAAAGTCCAAGTGAGGGACACTTCCCGTCAGAAGGCTCCCTTTGGAACAGCCAGCCATTCTGCACCCTGGGAAGGCTGCCAGATTGGAGACTGGGTGGCAGTAAAGGTGGGGGTCAGACCACAAAATCAGATAAGAAGACCCAAGAAGACCTGGATCCAGCCTCCTTAGGCTGAGAACAATGGAACCTTGCCCTTGAGAGCTATCCCCTTGTCCCATAGACTAAGTCACTCAGTGAAACAAAGCAGAGAAACTACCACTTGGATAATCAATTGAGTAGGAACCTGGGGAGATGAAATGTGCAGCAGAAACACTGCCTGACACACTTGAAGAAAAAGCAATCCAGTTGGGCACAAGTGGCCCACACAGGTGGCTATAATCCCAGCACACGGGTGGCTAAGCCAAGAGGCCTGCCATGAATTAGTTTAAGGCCACTGTGGGCCACATACTGAGTATCAGGCTAGCGAGGATATACAGTAAGACTCTGTCTCAAAAATAAGAAAGAAAAACAGTCCTCTGTTGACCCACCCATACAGCCCTGTCAGGTCCAGCTGCATTAGAGGAAGGATGCCCAGAGCCTGCCCCGGCCACAGGAGGTGGGCAGGAACCACTGGTAGACACACCCATGTCAAACAGCCAGCGCTTTCTAGCTCTACTGCTGGATGCCTGGAAACCCAAGGTAGTATTACACTAAAGACTGACCAAACAAGCTAATTCTGCCCCCGAATATTGATTCAGGCATCGAGATGATTACAAATCTGGGGCCTTCTTTCCTTTCTTCTCCCCAAATCTGAAGCTCCAAGGGCTCGTCATGTCCAACACAGGACATGAATCTACCAGTCACGTGACACTGGACTGTTCTCATGGGAACCAGTGGTGAGTCAGAAAGGGGTAATTGACAGAGACTCTTAGAGGGGGTTGTTCCTTACTCCTTTATTCTTCGCTCCCCCATTCTAGAATTTTCTGATTATCCGGAACTAAGGTTCAAGTTACCAATGGAGCTACTTCCCCACCAGCAGCCCTGCTGCCTTCCTGTTAGTGCTGTCTTGCTGAGACCAGGCCGAGCAACAAACACCACAAACAGGTGAATCTGAACCAGAGATAGCTCCAGCTACCCTGCCCTATGTCACCACTTCCTCCATGTGGCAAAACCAACACAAGCTAAAATTGCCAGCTATGGATGTCTTCAAGGTGGGCATTTCCCTTTTCTTCCAACCATAGCACCCACCATGAGAGGCCAGGACAGCACAGGGATACCCTCAGACAATCCTGGGCCCCCCTTTCTGCAGCATTCCCACAGTCTCAGCCTTTGGTCCATCAAGAGACTCCATCTGATCCAGTGTACCAGAAGTCTTACATAAAGACAATCCCACAGCCCTGAGGGACATCTTTTCTCCCTTCTTTCTTTTTTTTTTCATTTGTTTGTTTTTCGGAGACAGGGTTTCTTTGTGTAGACCAGGCTGGCCGCCTCTTGGGATTAAAGGTGTGCACCACCACACCCTGCTTCTTTATTACTTCTTTTAAAATAGGCTAGCCCTCAGTAGCCCAGGCAGTCCTGAGTCTCACTTTGTAGCTCAGCTTTGATAATCCTGCCTCAGCCTCCCAAGTGTCAGTATTAGAAGTGTGAGCTACTTTTTTTTAATTAATTAATTTTATTATGAGATCACACAAAAATATTATATTTTATTACACATCTTACTGTATGCGCAAGCTGGCTTCAAACTCTTTGATTTATCATTCTTCTGCCTCTGGTACCCACCCAGATGTCTCTTGTATCTTCTGACTGCTCAGACCACGTTCAAGCTCACATCTCCCTCTCTCCCAGAGCTCCATAGCTTTCAAGTATGCAGTGCCCCAGTACAGACAATTTTCTCAGAGACCAATGCACGAGCATCAGTCTTTGGGGTGACTTGTCTCACCTAAAGAATGCCCACAGAGCTGGAGAGATGCTTCAGTGGTTAAGAGCCCTTGCTGACCTTTAGAGGTTGACCCTGTGTTTGATTCTAATTATTTATTTAACACAGGATAATTTACAACTACCTGTGACTCCAACCCCAGGGCCACCTTCTGGCCTCTAAAGACACCCCATATATATAGTATACACATATACATAAAAAGAGGAACACACACACATATATACCCCACATATATAGCATATATATATATATATATACACAAAAAAGAGGAACACACACACATACATAAAAATAAATGTTTAAAAAAATGCTCTGGACCGGGCAGTGGTGGTACATGCCTTCAGTGCCAGAACTTGGGAGGCAGAGGCAGGCAGATCTCTGAGTTTGAGGCCAGTCTGGACTACACGAAGAAGCCCTGTCTTCGGGGATTGCAGGGTGGGGGTGGGGGTTCTGGGCTCTGCTGGACTGTTTTCATTTCTCAGAGAGCCAGTTCCTGTGTGTAGTACAGGATTCCCATTAGTCCTACAAGAAAAAGAGATGGAGCTACAACTGGTCTCAGGCTGGCCTTCATTTTGCTGAAGCTGGGGATGAGCTGTGGAGTCAGAGCAAAGTCAGGAATAAACTTAGCCAGGAAGGGAGAATAGAGGAAGTTCAGAAAAAGGGCGGAACAAGGGAGGCTCTGCGGCTGTTTTCTCTATCCAAGAGACAGCTCTGAATCAGCACGGCCTATGACCCTTCTTGTGGAAACCACCCCTGCCAGCTCTACAGGCTAGGCTGTCAGACCTAGGAACCATAAAAGGACGGAAGGCAAGCCAAGCCCATATGTCAGCCCCTGTCCTCCGTAAAAGGAGGCTCTGGGCCTTGGTCTTTCCCGTAGCCTCCTCACACGGCTGTGGGCTCAGAGTTTTCTGGCCTTGCTGGTTTGCTTCATAGCTAGATAGTGCCACTAACCAGAGTGCGCTGTCCCCAGCCTGGTCATGGAGACCACATATGTACACATGGCAGTTCACCAATAGCATGTCCCCAAACAGTCCAGTCCCCAGCAGCTGAGGAGCTGCTCAAGATAGCTCAAGGCTATCAGCAAGTCAACAGCCTGAATCAGACTGTGCCCAGGTATCCAGATTCAGCAGAGACTGGCACAGGATACTTGAACCAAGCCTTAGCTATCTCTGCATTAGAACAAAAAGTGAAATGGCCACTCCCAACCTAACTAAGCAGATGTTCACAAGTACTCATGAACAACTATGGGTGAGATGAAAGAAAAAGGGACTTACCTCATCTACCGACACAGGCAGGATGACCCGACTACAAGGGAGGAAAAAGAGAGGATTAGTTCCAGGCTCTGAAGCATCACTTCAGCTCAGCTGCCAGTGTCTTGCTGCATCTGACTCTTTACTTACTGACAAAAACCCAGCAGGCTAGGGTACCCCACGGCCCTTCTGGAATCCCATTTAGAACCCCGGGATTCAGGGCAGACCTCAGTTCCCCTCACCTACTTCACCCACAGGCCACCTGCTCACATCTCCCCCTTTCCGACCATCTCTTCCCTGGTAAGACTTGTTAACGTGTCTAGTAACACAGAGAGCTAACAGAGAAGGCTCATCTTGATGAAGATTAAGATCTGAAGAAAATGACCCTGGGGATATGCATATGCATCGGTGGGCCCAACTTCCCAACATCAGCCCTCACAGCCAAAGCTACAAAGGGGCCAATTCCCTAGAGGCCATCACCTCTGCTCTCCGAAGAATGTTACAGCGCAAGCTCCCCCATGCAGCAGTAAAAGGGGGTACCCAGATCCAACCTGCAGGAGCTATCCAAAGGCACCCCAACCCTTCACTTTTCTTTCTACCTCAATTTTGACCACGTCCAATTGTTGGAAGTGCCACATAAGCTGATGGAGAAATTGTGACCAGCAAAGTCCTTAAGAGGGTCACAGAACTCCAGAGAGCCGAGCGGACTAAGGCATTTCTCCAGGTGGCTTGCATTCGTAGCAGACCCGTGGGTGACCCCCAGTGCAATGCTTTTGAGGTCAAAGAACTAAAGAAAGGCCTTGACTGGACTCAAAAGCTAAGCTACGCAGCACTGAGAAGACAGAGAGGCAGGTAGTCTTGACAGTTTGAGGTCAGCCTGGTCTATGTAGCAAGTTCCAGACAAGCCGGAGTTATATGGCAAGACCCTGTTTCTTTAAAAACAAAACAAAACAAAACAAAACAAAAACACAGAAAGAAAGAAAAAGTGGAGACAGGCAGTAGGGGCACACCTTTAATCCCAGCACTCAGGCAGAAGCAGGCAGATCTCTGAGGCTAGCCTGGTCTACAGAGTAAATTCCAGGTCAGCCAGGGTTACAGAGAGACCCTGTGTCAAAATAAAGAAATAAAATAAAAAAATAAATAAGCAAGAGGCAAAGCTGAGATTCCCAGTTCTCGAAGCCTCCTGGAACCTGCGGGCCTCTGCACCTTGTAAGCTTGCTTAGGAAGGCATGAGGTGCATCGGCCTTCCTAGGCAGAGGGTCGAGCATGCCTTTTTGCTCCAGGCTGTGTATGCATAACAGCTTGATATTCCCTAGACCCACAAAGTTCTCCCAGGCAGCAAGAAAACACACAGTGAGACCTGAGCAAAACATCACAGTAAGAGCCAGGCATCAGGCAGAAAAAGCAGCAGGAAAACAAACAAACAAAATGGGCTCCAAGTCTTTACTGCCTGCTAATTCCCTTCCTCCAGAAAGACTTGAACAACGTAAATCCTCCCATTAAAGAAAAGCAACGGAGCATAGAAGTACTTCCAACTTAGAGGGCAGATTTTCTGCATCCTCAGAAGAAACTTCCTAGAAAACAATACGCCTTTTATCTTCAAGAACACAGCAAAAATCACATCGAAGAATTTGCAGAACTCAAATCAGGAAAATCCTGTCAGAGGAAGTGTCAGAAAAAGCAACAGGGACAACCTTGAGGTCCAAGCCACCCCTCAGAACAGACTAGTTACAGTCCAGCGCCTTCAAGGATGCTCTGAGCCTGCTTCCATCTGCACACCCAGACATTTCTCTCTTGTTCCCTCGGAACAAAACCACCTCAGCAGCCACAGGGGACGATTTGAAAGGATAGGGTCACAGAGGCCCAGCTGGGCCACTACAGGAGCCACGTTCACCGTGGGGTGACCTTCACCTGTGTCCGTCTCAGAGCTGCAGCGCTGCAACCGTAGCCAAGTATCTTGATAGCCCTCCTACCCAGTTTCTCATCTGTCCCCTGCCCAGTGACACACACAGGGAACCTGTCCGGCGCACGGGAATACAGATGCCTGGCAGGCTCTGTATGGCCAGCACCCTGGCGGGCTTCAAGTGGAGAGAACAAGGAATGGGCCAGGAACGCCTGCCTCCCAGACGCACTCGTTTCTTCAAAAGGCCCTTCTCTCCCCAGCTTGACCTTTGCAAAACTACACATTTCTACAAACTGTAGGATTCATGTAGGAGTTTTTTTTTCCTTACTCTGAAAAGTGAGAAGAGCTCGTTCGTTTAGACACTATGGATTAAAATGCAAAGTGCACCATGTTCTCCTTGGAGAACCCTGGCACCCAAGTGTTCTTGCTCTTCACCACAGAAAGCTCTGAGCTCGGGCTGGATTAACATCAGACTGGGCATCAAGGGAGGCGATGGGGCCTCCAAAAAGGTTAAGAGTCAATCCTGGTAGGATGACACCTTTTGTCATTCAAACAACACTATGTCTTCACCATCTTAGGATGAAAAGCCTGTGAGGGCAGACAAAGTGCCTTCACTGACAAGACAGAGAGTCCTCTGCACACTTATTTGGTCACTAAGAGTTTCCCAAGTTTCTCTCTACTTGGACATCTCCCATTTCTGAACTTCTGCAGCTCAGGCCCCAGTGCTGCCCTCCTGGCCTCCCCTCTTAGCAGCGCAGCACCACAGAGTCTGTAAAGACTTTCAGTTTCTCCTGTCCAAATAGCCCCACCTGTCAGCCAAGACCTTGGGTTTCAGGAGTAAACATCTATCTCCTTGCAAGTCCTGCCCATCCCCCAATATTAACAGCTCCACACACCCCCAAAACATTTGTGGGACCTCCTCAATTCCTCCAAACAATGTCCTTATCTCTTCGCACAGTTACCCAGCATCCCATGGGATTGCATATCCCTGTCTTGGTCCCCACCACCTTCATTAGCAGGCATATTCATTCTTAAATCATCTTCCTGGATGGTCCTGGGCCCTGCTAACTTCCTGCCCTTCTCTCTCACCCACACTCCTTCACATCACTTCAGGACCTGCCCAGTATTTTCTAGACTCTTCATTCAAGTGTTGCCAAGTCCTAAGCAGGCATGCTGAGCTTCTTGCAAAAGCCTCTTGTTCTGCAGCTATTTGGGTACCGTGCCTCTCCAGCCATCCCCAGCCCAGTCCTGTTACCCAGTCCCCTATGCTCTTTCTCCCATCCCATGTGGCTTTGATTGAAATCCTTTTTTTTTTTCTGCAACCAATTATTACAATCCTCCTTCCTCTGCTGCCTCAGGCAGCCACTGTCCATGCCCCAGGTTCCGCCTCAACTCTCCTCCCCACCACCTCAACTCCATTCCAAGAGCTACCTTATCTGATCTTCCCTGCCCCTTGGTACAGCTCAGCCTCAAACCCCTCCCCACCGTCAGCCAACTCAGCGGCGCTGCCTGCCCTTGTCCCACTGCTCCTTGGTCCCTTACACAACTACTCAGTCCTATGGGCAGTTCTGCCTGCCCCTTCATCCCTCCGCGTCCACCACAGGGCCACACCACATCCAGCGCTCCACATTTCCCGGGTCCCTCCTCATGCCTCCTCTGGCTCTCCCTATCCCCTTGACCCCTCTTCAGGCCCTGACCGGCCCGCACCGGTTCTCGGCCTCCCCTCTGGCCTATTCGATCCCACCTCAGGTGCTGTCTGTCACCCTCTGGCCCCTCCGGCCCCACCTCAGGCCCCGTCCAGCCCCCGCTGTCCTCTCCGCCCCTGCTTGGCGGCCCAACAGCCCCATCCGGTGTTCTCCATTCCCCGGCAGGCGATCTGCCTTCGCAGCCGTCATCCCGACCCTCCCTTCCGCCTCGCTTCCGCACTGCCGACCCGACACTCACTACTCCTTGAGCAGCACCATGTCGCTTCGCGGCTCGGCGGCTGCCAGCTGCCAGCCCGGCCTCCCGCCCGCTTCCCGGTGGCCGCTCTCCCGGTGGCCCGGCCCGGCCCCGCTGCCTGTGCGCCTTCGTCGTGGTCTGCTCTGTCCCCGCTGCTCTCGCTGCGGTCGCCGCGCGGGCTTCTGCCGCCCTGCTCTGGCCTCGCCACCTCCCGCGCCTCTGCCGACGCCGCCCGGAGCTCCGGTTCCGCAGCGCCGCGCGGGGGCGGGGCGTCTCTGCGGCAACCAAAGCGTCAGACGCAGCAGTGCGCGCTGACCTCACGCGGGGCGGGGCCTTCCCGGGCCCGCCCCTCCACCCTTAAATGGGCCGTGACTCCGGATCCATGGCAGTTTCTGGGCCCAGGTCTGGTTTGGCAGTCAGGAAGTAAAGACATGTTTGGCATGAATGCTCTTCTGCATCAGGAGCTGCTGTGCCTATATGCTTGGGCTTCGCTGGTGGGTGTACTGAGAGACAAGCGTGTCAAAAATGAGATGAGGGAGTTGGAGATTTAGTTCAACCACAAAACACTTGCCTAATTTGGATTCACCAAGAAACCCAAACCAAACAAGTGTGTATATACTTTCTCTAAATATTTGACTCCACAACTCCATCAGAAAGATACTGTTACTGACCTTGTTTACAAGCAAGAAGGCTGCAGAAGTTAGATTTTTTGCTCATTACAGTTTTTTCATGATGTAGCTGAGATATGATTTTTTTTCTCTCTCTCTCTTTTTTGAGACAGGATCTCTCTGGCTGTCCTGGAACTCACAAAGATCCACCTGCCTCTGGCTTCTGCGTGCTGAGTATAGCTGAGATTCTAACTTAAAATCTTTGTGTCTTCCGGGCAGTGGTGGCGCACACCTTGATCCCAGCATTTGGGAGGCAGAGGCAGGCAGATTTCTGAGTTCGAGGCCAGCCTGGTCTACAGTGAGTTCCAGGACAGCCAGGGCTACACAGAGAAACCCTGTCTCGGGGAAAAAAAACAAAGACAAAAAAACCTTAGTGTCTTTTCATCCATCCAATAAACATTGACTGTGGTTCTGCTGTGTACCAGAGCCTATGCTATCCTGGATAGAGAGAACAAGGCTGGCACTATCTTGCCCTTAGAGAGCTGGTAATCAAATGGAGGGGAAGCAGGTGATAGCTGAGGGTAGCAGGCAATTGGAAGGAAAAGGGCTGCCAGGGTTAGTGGTACAGGCCTGTAATCCTAGCTGTCCAGAAGCTGAGGCAGGAGGATGGAAAGTTCAAAGCCTGCCTGAAAAACTTAGTCACTGTCTCATAAAAGGTGAGAAGAGCCTGGGATGCGGCTTGGAGAGCACTTGCCTCATCTGCAGGAGGACCTAGGTTCAATCCCAGAATCACAAAAAGAGAAGAAAAAGGAAACTTCGAAGTGGGCTGGGAAGAAGGGGGTGGGGGGGTGGCCGAGAAAGTTGTGTTTGAAGGGATCACTGACAGCACCTGGTATATGTGAGGAGTCCCCTCAGGGAAGGCATCCTAGAGATCTGTAAGATGCCGGGAGGACCGTGCACAACAGAGAGTGTACGCAGGTCCGTAAAGGCTATAGTCAGGAACAGACTGCAGCCAGGAACAGGCTGCAATCAGGAACTTGTCCTAGTGTGGTTTTCTGTTGTGATTAAAGACCATGACCAAAGGTAACTTGGGGGATAAAGGATTTATTTTGATTTTGATATTAGAGTCTATTAGCAAGGGAAAACATGGCAGGAACCGGAAGGCGGGAACTGAAGCCGAGGCTGTGGCAGACAGCTGCTGAACGGACCTGCTCAGCCTGCTTTCTTGTACAACCCAGGACCACCTGGCCAGGCACGATACCATGGGGTGAGCTGAGCACACCCCGGGTGAGTTCCCACAGCAACCATTAACCTAGAAAATGTCCCACAGGCAAACCTGATGGGAACTTTTTTTTTTCTCAACTGAGGTTCCCTCTTCACAGCTGACCCCAGCTCACATAAAGCTGAGGAAACACTGAGGGGCGTCTGTCCCACTAGCAGGAGGAACCGGAGCATTGGGTCTGGAGGCTGAAGAGCTGGGAAGGGAAAGGTTCCTGGTGGCTGATGATAGGGTGGGCTGCAAGCCAGGGGAGGGCATTCGAGGGTTTCAGGAGTGCTGTGAGATGCACAGGATGGGCAGGGAGGGAAGAAGAAAGAGGACCAGGTGGGGCCAAACAGGCAGGGAGACTAGTAAGGCAGCAGCAGAAATCCAGGGAGCATTTAGGAGAGGGGAAAAAACAAAACAAATGACAAAAACAAAAACAGGACTTGTTGGCTAAGAGGACCACAGGGCGAGAGGGGCAAGGAAGAAGCAAGAGGAGCAGGCCCGGGAGCCGGAAGGGGCAGCCCTGTGCCCAGCCAAGGGACTGGCAAACGGGGTGCTCACCAAGAGGGGGTACCGGAAGGATATCCGGTACAATGTGAGAGAACTACCCGACATAGTGACTCAGAAAGAACCTGGGGAGTAGGAGGCCATACTGTCTGTCACCAAGATGTGACCGGTGACCAAGACAGCGCTAAGCGTTCTATTTATTGGCCATTTAGTCATCAAACTCTAGGCGAGCTAAGAGAACTACAAAAACCCATGGCAAAGGCTCTGGCCTGGCTGCTGGTGTCCCGGCCTCCAGCACAGGGCTCTCTCTCCTCTGTGGTGTCAATGGATGGTTCTCTAGAAAATGCTAGCTCTCTCCAGGAAGTAACCAGATCCCGCCCTCCTGGGAACTTGCAGGCTAGTTTGGGAGACTACATTTATTCATTCACTCAATAAATATTGATTGAGCACCTGGCCCTGTCCTGGGTCCTTTTCTACACATTTAAAATACAAGGGATGACAGAGCAAACAAGATCCCTCCCTTGCGCCGGGCGGTGGTGGCACACGCCTGTAATCCCAGCACTCTGGGAGGCAGAGGCCTCATTTCTGAGTTCGAGGCCAGCCTGGTCTACAGAGTGAGTTCCAGGACAGCCAGGGCTACACAGAGAAACCCTGTCTCGAAAAAAAAAAATCCAAAAAACCAAGATCCCTCCCTTGCTGAATGAGGGAAGCTCAACTTGAACTTACAGAAGTGGCTTTTAGAAGACACCGGTGTGACTCAAGCTGAAGCAGGTGAATGACCCCAGGGGCAACATTAACTGATATTTAGGCAGAAGAATTGCTGCTAATTAGTGAACTAAGGCAAAAGCATGAGGCTGGAGGGCTGTGCTGGGCACTGGGGGAACTGAAAGCACAAAACATCAAGGCCGAAGATAAAGATACAGTTCCCCTAGCAGAATGCTTGCCCGGGACTCAGCAGAATGCTTGCCCGGGACTTGCAAAGTCTTGAGTTCAACTTCCAGTACCACATACATTAGGTCTGATAGCTCATGCCTGTAATCCCAAAACTTCTAAGATAGAGGCATGAAGTTCAAGAGTTTAAGATTGGGGCTGGAGAAATGGCTCAGCGGTTAAGAGCGATGACTGGTCTTCTAAAGGTACTGAGTTCAATTCTCACCAACCACATGGTGGCTCAACAAAACCATCTGTAATGGGATCCGAGGCCCTCTTCTGATGTGTCCGAAGACAGCTACAGTGTACTCACTACATAAAGTAAGTAAATAATACTTTGAGAGAGAGAGAGAGTCATCTACAGCTACTTCATTCAGTTTGAAGCTAGCCTAGACTAGTCCAAACAAAACGAAACAAACAAACAAAAAAAAAACGAAAAAAAACCCCAAAGGGCTGGAGAGATGGCTTATTCAGGTAAGAGTGCATGCCATTCTTCCAGAAGACTGGAGCTGCCGGGGGGCATGGTGGCGTTCGCCTGTAATCCCAGCACTTGGGAGGAAGAGGCAGGCGGATTTCTGAGTCTGAGGCCAGCCTGGTCTACAGAGTGAGTTCCAGGACAGCCAGGACAGCCAGGACAGCCAGGGATACATAAAGAAACCCTGTCTCGAAAAACCAAAAAGAAAAAAAAAAAATTGAAGACTGGCACAGCCCTGTCAGCTCCCGAGCCACCCAGACCCATGTCATGCAGTTGGCATGCACCTGTAACTGCAGCCACAGGGTCTGATTCCTCTGGCCTCCTGCTACTCCTGCACTTGCCGACACACAGAAACAGACACAGGCACATTATTTTAAAATAATAAAAAAATCTTTAAAAAATATAAAAGCCAGATGTGGTGACACACACCTTTTGTTATATCACTCAGGAGAGAGTCAGAGGCAGCCTGTTCTACATAGCTAATTCTAGAACAACCAGGGCTACATAGAAAAAAAAAAACTTAAATAAACAAGACCTGGGCAGTGATGGCGTACACCTTTAATCACAGCACTCTGGGAGGCAAAGGCAGGAGGATTTCTGAGTTCGAGGCTAGCTTGGTCTACAGAGTGAGTTCCAGGACAACCAGGGCTATACAGAGAAACCCTGTCTTGAAAAACCAAAAATAAAATAAAATAAAATATTTAAAAAATTAAATAAGGGGGAGGGGGGAACCAGGAAAGGGGACAACATTTGAAATGTAAATAAAGAATATACCTAATTTAAAAAATTATGTATAAATCATTATTGACAGAGAAAAAAATTAAATAAATACCAAAAATAAACAAACAAATAAATACACAAAATAAAGCAAACACACACACACAAACCCGAGCCTTTTCACACGCACAACTATCGGACAGTGTGAGGGTGGGGTCCCCCACTCCTGGTGGCTCACAGGTGTCAACTTAAAGTGGTCTGTGACAGAGGTAACCATGAATGACTGAAAGATCAGTGTTGGTTAAGATTCAAGGAAGTACCCAGCCGGTGTGGCGCACGCCTGTAATCTCAGCCGTCCTCGGGAGGCAGAGGCAGGCAGATCTCTGAGTTTGAGGCCAGCCTGGTCTATAGAGTGAGTTCCAGGACAGCCAGGGCTGCACAGAGAAACCCTGTGGGGCGGGAGGGGGGGGGGGAGATTGCAGGCGGCATGAAAGCGATTTGAGCTGAAGAGGACTTAGGAAGTCCTCTGCAGAGGGAAGGCACAGGATAGGGCTTGCCTCTGAAGTGGGGCTCTGAGGAGGCCAGAGCAGCACAGGGGTTGACAATGTGGTGGCCTTCAGACAGGGCTGAGCTTGGGACTCTGAGTGCCAGGTGAGAGGCTCCCCCTGATAAGGGTGCAATTAAAGAGCCTTAAGGACGTCCTACCTTACAGCCCAGGTCAGCTCCGGGACTGTCACCCCTGCCCGGCTCCGCCCTTTCTCCATGCATTTCAAAGTCCTAAGGCAGGTCACCCCACCCCTCCATGCTTCCCTATGCCTACTTAGAATGCAGATCCTGTCTTACAAGTCACCTGTTATCACGCTTAGCACGATGAACCATTTCTTCTCTCACGCTTAAAAATACATTTTTAGCCAGGCGGTGGTGGCGCACGCCTGTAATCCCAGCACTCTGGGAGGCAGAGGCAGGCGGATTTCGGACTTCAAGACCAGCCTGGTCTACAGAGTGAGTTTCAGGACAGCCAGGGCTATACAGAGAAACCCTGTCTCAAAAAACCAAATCCAAAAAAAAAAAAATTTTTTTTATATGTATTGGTGTTTTGCCTGCATGTATGTCTGTGTGAGAATGTTGCATCCTCCAAAACTGGAGTTACAGACAGGTGTGAGTTGTCATGTGGGTGCTTGGGAATTGAACCCAGGTCCTTTGAAAGAGCAGCCAGAACTCCTTTTTTAAAAAAAGATATATTTATCTATTTTATGTATATGAGTACACTGTTGCTGTCTTCAGACACACCAGAAGAAGGCACTGGATCCTGTTACAGATGGTTGCGATCCATGATATGGTTGCTGGGAATTGAACTCAGGACCTCTGGGAGAGCAGTCAGTACAGTCAGTACTCTTCCCACTGAGCCAGCTCTCCAGCTCCAGCCAGAACTCTTGTTTTTGTTTTTTGTTTTGTTTTGTTTTTTTCCGAGACAGGGTTTCTCTGTGTAGCCCTGGCTGTCCTGGAACTCACTCTGTAGACCAGGCTGGCCTCGAACTCAGAAATCTGCCTGCCCCTGCCTCCCAAGTGCTGGGATTACAGGTGTGTGCCACCACCACCCGGGCCCCCAGCCAGAACTCTTAACCCCTGAGCTACCTCTCTGGTGTCTTCATTGCCGCTACTGCTATTGCTGTTACTGAGATTTTTGCATTATAGGGGCCAGTCCAACCGCTCAGTGAGTTAAGGTTCTTGTGGCCAAACCTGACAACTGACTCCACAAAGCTGTCCTCTGACTCATGTGCAATCCAGGTCCACCCCCTACTCTAGTTTTTCAAGATAAGAGTTTCTCTACCTAGCCCTGGCTGTCCTGAAATGCACTCTGGAGACCAGGTTGGCCTTGAACTCACAGAGATCTTCCTGCCTCTGCTTCGTGGGTCCTGGGATTAGAAAGCATGTTTCTTGCATGTAAACTCTCCCATGTTGTTACACCGCTAACCCTTTTTATTTAGTAACATTAGTTTTCGACAAAGGATCATATTACATGACTCTGGCTGGACTGGAACTCTCTATGTAGAAAAGGCTGACTCTTGAACTTAGTGATCCGCCTGCCTCTGCCTCCCAAGTGCTAGGATAAAAGGTGTGTACCTTGGAGCTCAAGAGCTAGTTCAGCTGGAGGGATAGCTCAATGGTTAAAAGCACTGACTGCTTTTCCGAAGGTCCTGAGTTCAAATCCCAGCAACCACATGGTGGCTCACAACCATCCATAATGAGATTTTTGTCCTCTTCTGCTGTGTCTGGAGACAGCTACAGTGTACTTACATATAATAAATAAATAAATCTTTGGACCAGAGTGAGCAGAGGTCCTGAATTCAATTACCAGGAATCACATGATGGCTCACAACCATCTGTACAGCTACAGTGTACGCATATACATTAAATAAATAAATAAGAGCACTTGTAACTCTTGCAAGAGGACATGGATTCAGCTCCTAGCACCTACATAGTATCTTACAACTACCTGACAACTCCAGTTCCAGAAAAAGTGATGTCTTCTTTTGTCCTCCACGAGCACCTGGCACTCACAGCTGCATTCATACTACATACATACATACATGTAGGCATTCAAACAGACATAAAATTAAAATACTCACAAAACAAATTAAGGTATGTGCCACATCCAGTCCTGAAACATTTTTCCTGGTTTTTTTGTTTGTTTTGTTTTGTTTTAGACAGGGTTTCTCTTTGTAGTCCTGGCTATTCTGGAACTTGCTCTGTAGACCAGGCTAGCTTCTGTTCATAGAGATCCACCTGCCTCTGCCTCCAGAGTATGGGATCTGTAAAGGCTGTGCCACCACCGCTACCCAGCATGATAGATTCTCACCATCTAGTCCAGGTTTGCTTTGAACTAGTTGAGGCCTGGACTTGTGATCCTCCTGCCTCGGGAGTGAGGGGTTATAGGCATGCCAGACTCCAATTTTACCTTCTTTGTTATCTCTCCTACAGATCATAATTTCCCCTTCTAAATTTATAGTGTTTTTTTTTTTAGAGAAATTCAGTAAATAAAGTCTCTGTGGTTGTTTGTTTTATATATTGAGTCTTATTGTTTTGTCTATTCTTTGTAGCCCAGGCTAATCTCAAATTTACTATGTAGCCAAGGATGACCTTAATTGTCTTTTCTTTCTTTTAATGAATTATTTATTTATTTAATGTATATGAGTATACTATAGCTGTCACCAGAAGAGAGCATCAGATCTCATTACAGACGGTTGTGAGTCACCTTGTGGTTGCTGGGATTTGAACTCAGGACCTCTAGAAGAGCAGTCAGTGCTCTTAACCACTGAGCTATCTCTCCAGCCCCTGACCTTGGTTTTTCTTTTTCTTTTCTTTTTTTAATTAATTATTTATTTATTTACTTACTTGAGTACACTGTAGCTGTCTTCAGACACACCAGAAGAGAGCATCAGATCTTATTACAGATGGTTGTGAGCCACCATGTGGTTGCTGGGAATTGAACTCAAGACCCCCAGAAGAACAGTCAGTGCTCTTAACCACTGAGTCATCTCTCCAGCCCCTGACCTTGATTTTTCTAATCCTGCTTCTTCCACCTCCTGAGGGCTAAGACTACATGACAGCCAGGAGCTAGCACACCTGGCCTATGTGGTGATGGAGACTGAACCAGGGCTCTGTGCAGATAGGGCAAGTGCTCTATCACCCGAGCCACATCCCCAAAGCCTGAACTTTGTTTCCTAGATCACTTTCACCCTAGCAAGTTTGGTTCACCGAGGCAGAGGCCTCCAGATGCAAGACCCACACTGTAACTGTGCCCCATTCTCTACAGCTTCCTCCCAACAGACATCCCAGGTACCCGCCTCGGGGTCCCTGCCCGAACACTTTCCTACCTGACCCTGGGCAAGTTAACCTCTTCTTTTATAAAGTGAGCCAGTAAGAAAGGCCTGTATAATGGGCTTGCTTGGACTCATTAGAGAAGCCTGTGTAGCTAAAGCAGTGTTTGCAGCATGTGATGAGTCCATGATATTTTTAACCATCTTATTATTTATTATGTATATCTATGTACTGCTGTGTTGCTGGTACAAAGTAGGTCATAGAAAGGCATCAGATGCCCCAGAACAGGAGTCACAGAGAGCTGTGAGCGGCCTTGTGGATGCTGGGAACTGAACTCTGGTCCTCTCTAAGTACAGCCAGTGCTCTTAACCACCGAGCCATCTCTCTAGCCCAGAGCACTGGCTGCTTTTCTTTTTTTCTTTTTTTGTTTTTTTGAGTCAGGGTTTCTCTGTGTAGTCCTGGCTGTCCTGGAACTCACTCTGTAGATCAGGCTGGCCTCGAACTCAGAAATCCACCTGCCTCTGTCTCCCAAGTGCTGGGATTACAGGCATGCACCACCACTGCCCGGCACTGGCTGCTTTTCTAGAGAACTTAAGTTCAGTTCCCAGACCCAGAAGCCATGTCAGGTAAGTCATAGCTGTCTGTAGCTCCAGGAAGTCTGACACCTCTAGCCTCTGAGAGCCACGGTCCTCCCGCACACGTATCTTTGCACGCACACACAATTACAATGATGATAATTATTTTAAAATGTTTTTTATCTTGTATAGATGAACATTTCTGAGTCTATGTGATATTCTGTATGGATACAGGTTCTTGAAGCGGTCAGAAAAGGCTGTTGGATCCCTTCGGGCTGGAGTTATAGGTGGTTGTAAGCCACATGATGTGGGCACTGGGAACCGAACCTGGGTCTTTGGCAAGTGCAGCAAATGTGTGTGACCACTCAAGGCCACCTCTTCCACCATCCTGCTTACTTTTTCCTTTTTCTTTTTTTTTATTTTGTTGTTGTTGTTGGTGGTGGTGGTGATGTGTGTGTGTGTGTGTGTGTTTGTGTGTGTGTTGAGACAGGGTTTGTGTAGCCCTGGCTGTCCTGGCGCTCATCTCCCCAGCCCCATCATCTCCCTTCTGGTTGCTTTCTCTCTTTCGGGAGCCGCCCCACTCCTTCCCCGCTGGATGTCTTTGTTACTGGACTTTGGGGAGCACACCTTCAGCCTTTCTTTCATTTATCTTACCTTTGCAACTGTCTTCTTTGGGCATGTCTCCTTCCCTCCGCCCCTCCTCCCCTTCATCTTAGTGTCTCTGGATCTCCTGGCTCAGCCTCTGCAGTCTCCCCTGGCTGGCTGGACCTTGTTACTGCCTCAGATACAGCCACACTGGTAACCAATCTCTTCATATCTCTGAGAGACTGAGTTTCACTGTTTCCACCCTCTGTGCTGCCTCTGCCTAGCCGGCCAGGGTGGGCTACTCAACTAGTCTGTTTCCCAGACTCCTCCTCTCTCTGGCTTTAAGGCAGGGCTTCCCTCTGTAGCCCAAGCTGACCTCAAACTCATGATCCTCCAACCTGCTCCTCCTGCCTCAGCTGCTGGGGTCACAGACAGGTTCCAACCACCACACCTGGCTCTGTCTTTTTTAAATTTCATCCCTGTACTGTTTACTGGGCAGCTATTTCACACCAGTGCAGGCTGAGTCCCCGGAGGTATCGTGATGACCAAGACAGAGCTTGTGCCAGCTCTCAAGGGACATTCCTTCTGATGGTGGGCAGACAGACCAGACAAAGAGCAGCCCAGGCTACAGGTGGAACTCAGCGGTGAGGCTCTTAGCGTGCTTGAGGCCCTGAGTTCTGTCCCCAGTACTACAAAAAGAAACAAATGGTCTGTTACTCATGATTCTGGCTGCCCAAATGATCCAACTGGGCGCGGGAGTCGGCCGACCTGAGGGCAAGTTGCTGAGTGTCCATGACAATTCTGTCACTAAATGAGACTTTGTGCACCTCAGGAATTAGATTCAAGTGTTTAACCCATTTGTCTCTGAATAACATTCCTTATGAACCAGGCTGGGAGAGAAATAAACAGAAGCAATTAAAATGCAAGACAAACAAAACCCCTATGATGCTGGAGGAGATGTCTGCTGGCCCTAGTGCTGGAGGCCCTGCTGTCCTGTGCGGCAGGGGGACCCTTCACCTCCCTCGTCACCTCTCACACTGGCCTATACAGGGTTAAAAACGTGTAAAGCAGCTGTTAACATTTGAAAAGAGTGATGGTTTACATAAAACTCAGGATTCCTAGCTGAGAACAGGGGAAAAAATATATCAGATCTGGCCCCATGGGGCACATCCCACCTGACAGTAACTGGCTGTCTCTGTAAGTGGGAACTGCAGTCCCCAAGTCTTGGTTTGCCCTTGAGGTAGAGGTCACACCAGAGAAAAAGACTCCATCCAAAGTGGGGTGGGGGTGGGGATTGGTGACACAGGAGGTGGAGGGCAGAGCCACCTTCCAAGCCCGCAGGCCTCATCTTGCACCCTAGCATCTCTGCCCTGCATCTCCTGAGGCTCTGGCCCTCTCCACCCCAGCAGCAGTGAGAACCATGCTTCTCACTAGGGACAGCAGATCTGAATAAGTCAGGCAGAAAGAGACATGGAAGCCACAGAGGAGTTCTTAGTCATTCTCAGCATACATTTATTAAGTGCTTACTGTGTGCCAAGGAGTGTGCTGGGGGCTAGGAACAGTCAAACTGACAGGGAAGAGCCAGGGTCTGCTGAGTTATCAGCGATACTAGGTGACCGGGGTGAGCAGAGGAACACACCTTCAGGCCTCACGCTAAGGTTCGGTCTGGGTCTTTGATGTGGCCTGCATTCTGACCTGCCTAGATACTCCTAGTAACAGAAAGGGGCGCCATGCCATGGGCCTTTCCTTTGCCTCCCGGTGTTACAGCACACAGGCACATCTATATATCTCAACAGACACACCAGAACGCCTCTCTCTCTCTCTCTCTCTCTCTCTCTCTCTCTCTCACACACACACACACACACACACACACACATGCCTGGCCAAGTAGTCATTCAAAAAGGTGGTATGGGCTGGGACTTTTGACACCAAGACTCTTTGGCCAAGCCTCTTACCAAAACGTGAAAGACAAAATAGCAAAGTAGGCCAGGGGGGAACTTAAGGCTTCTCTGTAAGACAAGTTCTGAAGAGACTGAGGTCAGTACCATCTTTATCTGTCCACCAGTCTGGCATGGTCAGGCCCCTTGTGTCATCAGTGTCCTGGTGTAGGAGGGAGGGGGTGCCTGGCTCCCCATGCTGTCTGCCCTTCTCCAGGGTCCTGGTGGTTAAGTTTCTGCTGTGTGCTACATACACTGCTGTTCGTGCAATCTACCTGCAGGTCCCCTTAGCCACCGTGGGAGCCCAGAAGCTTCCATTTGGTGTGAGAAAATGACACTCAAGCTCTCCCTGAGAATGTGGGGTGGCTGCTCACCCACCCACGTGCTTCCCTCCGAGAACAGTCAAGGTTAGGAAGTGACCTGTGGTCCTGTCTTGGATCTATCGATGTAAGAATGACTCACTACAGGGACCAAGGGGCACAGCTGGTGGCTGTGCTGGCAGAGTTATACCTTCCTCAGAGGACACTGACTCTCCTCAACTCAGGAGGCTCTGTCCACACTCTAGGGTTCAGTCTCATCTTGACCTTCAATCCAGGTAAGGGCTAAAGGCCAAGGGCAAGCCAGCCCTCCTAACACTTGGGCGCTCTTTCCACACAGCTGAGTCAATACACTTAGGCTGTGCCCTAGTAACTTCACAGATAAGGCATCATCCCCGTCCCAAAGCCTGTAGGCTTGTAACAACCTGACTGCCCTTCCTAGGGGATAGCATTGAGGCTTTAACAGGATGTGGCCTGGCTCTGTGGAGACAACTGCTAAGCTCTGAGCAGGGGAGAGCTGGGGCTATAGGTGTGTGCCAGTGCCACTGGCTGCCTATGTACGTTTGCTCAGAACTTCTGTATGTGGGCACAGGGGACAGAACACAGTTGGTGGCCCCAAAGGCCTGTACTTTGGCTTTAACGAAGGCTGGAGCCAGCTGTGAATAGACGCTGGCAAAGAGTCTAAAGGACAGAGACCCAGGGAAATCCATTCTTAAATGCTTAGACCACAAAGGAGGGGCTTCAAGTGAGACCGTCCTTGGCGGGTGAAACCACAAGGTTGGCATCACTTTCTGTTCCTTCCACCGGTGCCTCTGCCTGTGTCTAGCCTGTGTTTCTGTGCCTGTCTTGGGGGCAACTCCTCTTGAGGTTGAGGGGATCAGGGAATTATTTCTCCAAGGACCCATCAGCTTCCAGGGCTCAAATGCCATTGTGCAAATAGCTTATCTCAAACCTGAAAAAGTGTTGGCTCCAAGATTCGGAAACCACCCTGAGCTTGCATCCTTTGGGCTCTGCTTCCAATGGAAGGTTCTGGACAAAAGGGTCATGGCTGCTTTAGTGACTGAGACCCACAGGAGAGTCCTCCGGGACCGTCTCTCCAAGCATCTACTCCACTCTAGGCTGCCACCGTGATTCAAAGACACTAAAAAAAAAAAAAGTCTGCCAAGTCAGGGCAGAATGGCCCTTGACTAGGGACAACTCGTTGGCTTGTTTTCTGCTACAGGTGGGCGGCTCATCTTCCAGCACTGTTGGCTCTTTTCTATCCCATGTCTAGTTTCTCAATGTTAGGATGTTCCCTTACAGCATCACGATCAAAAGTGGGCCCCTCAGTGCTGATGAGGACTGCACAGGCGGTGACTGATCGACCTCAGGCTGTGTCCCCAGCAGGAAGGGGCTTTGTCAGTCAGCGTTCACTCCCTCAAGCTACCCTCCTCCTCCCTGGGGCGTCTCAACCTCAGGGCAGTACCAGAATCAAACCAAGAACAGGTGAGACCAGCAGTCTGCCATCTGTTGTTGTCCTTTCTTTTTTCTGAAGATGAGAGTCTCCTGGATTCCAGGCTGGCTTTGAACTCGCTATGTAACCAAGGAGGACTTGAACTTTTGATCCCAATGTCACCACCTTGCAATCACTGGGATAACAGGCATGCACCACCATGCCCAGGTTTATTCAGTGATGGGTGTCAAACCCAGGGTTGGGTAAGCTAGGCAAACACGCCATCAACAGAGCTACATGTAGACCCAGGCCGGGAGCCGACCCACATTCCAGGCAACTGGCTGCCGTGCTGCACATGCGGCGAGGGCATGGCTCCTATGATTTGTCACAACCTTATGGGTGAGCAGGGTTGCAGCTCAGGCTGGAGCATGGCATCATTTGCCAGCCCTGTAATGCCTCCCGGTGCTGGCATTACAGGGCTGCCACGTTTCCACAGCTTTACCATTCACACAGCAATGCCTCAAACTTTCAATTTTTCTCCACATCCTTGCAAACAGTCTTTTTTGATTTTGTTTTTTGTTTTTAAGATAGGGTCTCATTGAATAATCCTGGCTAGTCTGGAACTCGCAATGTGGAGGCCGGGCTTGAACTCACAGAGGCCCCGCCCTCCTTCATGAACATGGAAAGTGCTGTGGGTCCTGCTGTGAAGCAACAGGTCTGACAGTTGACATTTTCACAGACCAGCTTTCTGAGAGATGGTTTGGAAAACACACAATAGTTCTTTTGGGAAACAGAACCCAGGGTTGTAGCCATGTTGAGAGTGAGTTCTACCAATGAACCATGAGAAGCCCCAGAGGGGCGTCTACTAGTTCTCTGTTGTGGGGGTTATGCGTTGAATGTTTGAACAGATGGAGTCAAGACTTGGCAGGCCACGATCACTACAGAGCCTGCACTGAGGCTGAGGGCATTTTTTTCTGTCTCTACCCTAATCCCACTGGGTGCTAGTTAGCCTATGACTCTCCTGGAGTCAACCATATAACCACCCTTGGGGTTACAAGGTGACAGCAAACAGTGGAGATGAAGGCTCTGGATTGGCCTGTCTAGTTGGAACGGACAGCAGTGAGGACAGCCCACGCCTCTCCACAGTTCCAGATCCCTGGAGTACAGGGCAGTCAGGACTTTTCTCTGCCCGTGCCCCTCCCTGAACATGTCACTCAGGAAGGTGGTGAGCACCCAGGTGCAGCTGGGTTTGTCACTAGCAGAACATGTATAGGCTTTGACTATGTAGTCCTAGAATTCTCCGTGTAGACCAGGCTGGCCTCAAAGTCGGCCTGCTTCAGCTCTCTGAGTGCTGGGATTAAAGTGTGTGCCACTATGTCTGGCTTCTTCTCTTCCTTTTTTTTCCCTTCCTGACAGAACGTCTTGCCCTGTCTCTCCTCTCACAGGCACATATAGAGGTCAACTGATAGGTGAGGGGGGCATCCATTACCAACAGGAAAATGGATTTATTGCTTCATAAAAAGAATCATGATAAAACTTAAAGAGAAAAACATAAAACTTAAAAATCAATGCACCCCAAGAGGTCTCTAGACAGGGTTTCTAAGGGTTGTCAAGGTAAGGTGAGTCAGTGAGCCAGGCAGGCCAGCTAGGTTTCTACTGTGAACAGCTCCAGTGCCCTCATGGAGTCTGCCAGCAGGGGGCACTGTGATCACACAGCCCTGCACAGGTTCCCTGTCATAAAGCAAGGCTGACTCTCCCATTTTGAGCCCGCCGGTAGGACTGGCTGGCTTCTGGTCTGGTCCACAGTGATAAAAGCAGCCCCTAGGGCTAGCCTCCTACCATGTATACACATGCACACACACGTACCACAAACACACACCCCTGCGTTGCTCACTAATCCTCTTCCCTACTCAGGCTTGGCGCTTCAGGTCTAGTCACAGCCTTATTTCCACCCCAGAGACACAGCTGTGTGTGGGTGGAAGGGTGCCCTTGTGGTGTCCCCTTAGTTCCCTTCAGGTTGCAGACTGGAACAAAGCAGAGAGACTTCTCTGGCTCCTGAGGAAGAAGCCTTGCCCAGGGCTCTTGGGGCTTTGTGTAAATATTCTGCCCTCCACTCCTTCCCCAGCCTGGGGAGAGGGGAGGGCGGAGGGCTTCTTCTCTGGCCTTCAAGGAAAAGAGGGGCCAGGGACTAGCCACAGGGAGGCGGGTGGGGACGTTGGGATTACAAAGGGGTTAGCACCAACAACAGGAAGCGGGTCCTTCCTTCCTCAGGCAGCAGGACTGGCCAGGGGAGGTAAGAGGCCAAGCTGGGGGAGTGCAGACAGTGCAAGCCTTTGTCCTCAGGTGGGTGTGGTTGACGGGCATGCAGGTCAGGGACAGGTAGTGTGGGCAGAGGATGGCAGCCCCTCTGCTTTGGCAAGAGGCAGAATCCAGATCAGTGAGAAAGAGGAGGAAAAAAAAAAGCTTGCTGGAAAGGTCCCCTTGGCTCCAGGTACAAGCCCCATGGAACCCCAAGACTCCAGAGCTCCTGTGGTGACAGCTAGGCCAGGGCAGCCCAGCTTCTGGCAGTGGGAGGTTCATTGTCCCGGGCCCTCTCCTGTCCCTCCACACCAGCACTCCACGGCAGGGCCAGGGTTTTTTTGAGAAAGTATGGGCTCCAGTGTGGTGACGGGCAGGATCCAGGGAGCACACAGGATCCTCTGGGGCGGGGAGACGACTGCAGTCAGTCACTGAAGCACAGGCAGGAGGCCACAACTCTGAGGCTGTGGGTGGGAACTACACGAAGGCTTCCCGGTTGGACGAGCCATTGATCTTAAGGAACAGCTTGCTGTCTTCCCTCTTCTGGTGAAGCTGCCTCTCCAGCTGGCGCCGGTAGCAAATCAGGTAAAGAGGCAGACAAAAGCCCAGCATGCTCATGACGAGCAGACCCACGTTCACCTGGGATGGTGGGATGAGTGGGCTGTGAGGAGCAGCTACGGTCATGCAAGGCAGCACCCTCCCGCACAGCAGGTTTGGGGAAGTCAGGGAGAAAAGACTCAAAATTAAAGAGGAGGCTCAAGAGGTCCCTGCTGCCTGTCAATCCACATTCCAGCATCTAAGCTCCCCAAGGCTCTGGAGCCACTCAGCGGCCCCCAGGGAACGGGCTGGGATTGGGACAACTCCTGACACCTGGATGAGAACACTGGTCTTTGGATGGAAAAGCTGGGATTCACCCCAGAATCAGATCCAGAGAAGCCATTTTTCTCCTTCTTCTGGTCACCATCCACCGGGACCCCTGACTGGGTACTGTCCAACATTTCCACACTACCTGTTGTCCTTGGGCCCCACTTCCCAGGAGGAGAATGGAGAGACACCCTGACCCTTCTTACCCACAGCGGGTCTCCTCCGAGAGGACCCATCATGGCCAGAAACAGGGGCTGCTGCAGGAGAGCAAAGAGCGCACTGACCAGGGACTGCAGTCCTGTGAGACTACCGAACTGTGTGGAGGGGTACCTGTTGGGGCAATGAGACCCATCACAGCCAGCACTGTTCACAGGCTCCCCAAGTCCCTCACTGGCCTGGCTCAGGTATGCTGATAACCTCAGGGCTGCACCACTGGTGCCTGTAGGGAGAGGCGGGATCAGTCTTGGGATAGTTGGGTGCAGGCCCCTGAGGCACCAGACTCGGGAGCAAGCTTCTCCCATACTCGGATGCGCCCTCAGCCCGTGGGTGTGGGGCTGAGCAGGGCACAAAGCTTGCTGCCAGCAGAGTCTGCAGCTTGGGAAACATTCCCTGAGAGCAGGTCGGAGGCTGAGCCTGGCTCTGCTGTACCCTCCTCCAGGAGCATTGCACAATCACGGAAACTCAGCATCACAGCTCTTACCCGACTCCCTCATACCCTGCCAGGGCAGCCACAACTTCCTTCAGACTTGGGGTTGGGGGTGGGGGATAAGGCGGGGGGGGGGGACCTGGAATGACCCTGTAGGATGCTGCTTCAAGAGGGAAGGAGTTCTGGGCTTAATCTCAGGAACCCCAGGCTCTGCCTCAGAGGTATAAGGGAACCCTGAGTAAGTAGTCACGGTCACAGATGGCGGTTGGTGGAAGTCAGGTTTCAGTCTGTGGGCCAAGCCCTGGGCAAAAGAGGGAGGAACAGCTGTGTAGCTTCTCAGAAGAGATGAATGTGGGTTTTACTGTAGCTGGGGTCCAAGGAGGTTACGGAGGCAAATGGCCCTCTGAGGCCCTGGGCGAGAGCTGCCCAGGACTCTCTGGGACCAGTTACTCGTGTCACTCGCTGCCCTTGTGGAGGACTAGTGACACTTTAGTACTTAGCTTCAGGCATCCAGGACCCAACCCTGCCCCAGTGAGCAGCCAGAGACAGTGCCAGGCCGCGGCTGAGCAGCAATGCCTGGAGCTGGAAGGCACTGACCCCAGCTGAGAGGCCGACTTCGTGTGAAATGCCAAGGCTTGTGGGCACCCAACTGTCTGCCTACTGACTCACCTGCTGTCAGGTGTGGATGATGGCCTTTTCTGACAGACAGCAGAAACTCTAGTTTATGTCCCGATACAACATGACACATGCCAGCAGGGTAGGATAGGCTAGTTTCAGGGTGGCAGTGCTACCAGCAGTCCCCTCAGGTTAGGGCCACCACACCACCCAGCGCTTCCAGGACTTACACAGCAGCATATAGGCCCCCTACGGCAGAGTGGATGAATCCTCGCACAATTGTGTGCAGGACGAAGGAGAAGATCTGAGGGAGGAAGGAGGGAGAGCAGAGAATGAGCAGCAGACCCTCAGGCCTCCTCTGTCCTTGCTCCATGGCCCTGGGGACTCGGGCACAGGAATGGGGGCCACCTGGGGCTGGACGGTGCCACTCTCTAGTGCAGACCTCTTTTGTTTTTTGTTCTGGTTTGTTTTTTTTTTGTTTTTGTTTTTTGAGAGAAGATCTCACTGTGTATCCTTGGCTGCTCTAGTACTCCCTAGTAGACAAGGCTGGCCTCGAACTCACAAAGATCTGCTTGCCTCTGTCTTGACAGTACTGGGATTAAAGTTACACGCCACCATGCCTGACCTTTGATAAACATTTTCTATCATTAAAAAAATTAATCGGACTGATAATACATATATTTTCATTTTAGTTCTGTGTACCAGTGCACCATGTGTGTGCCTTTAGTTCTGTGTACCAGTGCACCATGTGTGTGCCTTTAGTTCTGTGTACCAGTGCATTGTGTGTGTACCTTTAGTTCTGTGTACTGGTGTACCATGTGTGTACCTTTAGTTCTGTGTACTGGTGCAGTGTGTGTGCCTTTAGTTCTCTGTACTGGTGCAGTGTGTGTGCCTTTAGTTCTGTGTACTGGTGCAGTGTGTGTACCTTTAGTTCTGTGTACTGGTGCACAGTGTGTGTGCCTTTAGTTCTCTGTACTGGTGCAGTGTGTGTGCCTTTAGTTCTCTGTACTGGTGCAGTGTGTGTACCTTTAGTTCTCTGTACTGGTGCAGTGTGTGTACCTTTAGTTCTCTGTACTGGTGCAGTGTGTGTACCTTTAGTTCTCTGTACTGGTGCAGTGTGTGTACCTTTAGTTCTCTGTACTGGTGCAGTGTGTGTACCTTTAGTTCTGTGTACTGGTGCAGTGTGTGTACCTTTAGTTCTGTGTACTGGAGCACAGTGTGTGTGCCTTTAGTTCTCTGTACTGGTGCAGTGTGTGTACCTTTAGTTCTGTGTACTGGTGCAGTGTGTGTGCCTTTAGTTCTGTGTACTGGTGCATACCAGTGCACCATATGTGTACCTTTGTGTCAAGAGTTCAGAAAATTCCTTGAAACCAGAGTTACAGACAGTTCTGGGTCACCATATGGGTGCAGGGAACGGAACTCGGGGCCCTGCAAAAGAGCATTCACTGACCCAGCTCTCCAGGTCCTCATTTTTATCATTAAAATAATAAACTGAGGCCAGAGAGATGGCCCAGCTGTTGAGAACACTGCCCGATCTTCCGGAGGAGCTCATTCAACTCCCAACACCAACAAGGCAGCGAGTGCTGTCCAGGGAACCTGACGCCTTCTTCTGGCCTTTGTAGACAATTTTCCATACATGGGACAGAGTTACGCATGTAGGTAAAAACACCCATATGCACAAAAAATATATTTTAAGGTCTTTTGTGGGCTGGAGAGATGGCTCTGAAGAACACTGACTACTCTTCCAGAGGTCCTGAGTTCAATTCCTAGCAACCACATGGTAGCTTACAACCATCTGTAATGGGATCTGATGCCCTCTTCTAGTGTGTCTGAAGACAGCAATGGTGGTGTACTCATATGTATAAAATAAATAAATATTTTTTTTTAAAAAAGGCCTTTTGTTTTGTTTTGTTTATTGAGACAGGGTTTTTCTGTATAGCCCTGGCTGTCCTGTAACTCGCTATGTGGACCTTCATGGCCTTGAACTCACAGAGATCTCCTTTTCTCCCTCCCGAGTGCTGGGATAAGCTTTTCTCTTTAAAGAATTACATTTATTTATTTCGCGTAAGCATGTGTGCCGTATGGAGGTCCTGCTCCCAGGATTGTGGGCAGTGGAGGGCCAGGGCTACTCCTGACGGGGTGGGGTGGCTTGAAAGGCTATGTAGATGTGGATTTACACAAGCTCGGTCTAGTCTTTCATACGCAATGCTTTTTCAAATCAGGCCTTCAATGAAAACTGAGTTAAACAAAGAACAGGTGACTGTCTTCCATTAGCATCTTCCTTCCATTAGAGGAGATGAAGATAAGGGTCTGTGAGGCTCTCCCCACCTGGAACTCACTGACGCCAAGTCTCCCAGGGCTTACTCTAGTCGGTACACCCAGTACTAGCGCGTATGTGTGATAGAGCCTGTGGGTGTGCACACCTGCGTGCTCGCCATAGCTCAACACCTGGCACCTCATAAACAAAGAGCCTCTTCGTTGGCATGAGACATTGATGCACTTGGGCTACGCCCCTGGGAGCCGTGCTATCAGGTGCGGTCTCTTCACCTTGTAAACCCGGGACCAGGGGCCAGACAACTGCTAGAACGGTTTCACAGACCAAAGGGTGGGGCCAGGTGCAAAGTCAACTTGGCTTACAAACTCCAGCAAGTCAGGTTTCAGAAAACTTGGAAGTCTTGTGCGGGTGAAGCATGGTAGTATGTTCTTGTAATCCTAACATTTGAAGGGCCAAGGCAGAAAAATCAAGTTTGAGGCCAGCCTGAGCTACACAGAAACTCTGTCTGAAAAGACAAAAGAGATCTTGTATAAAGGAATTAAACCTTTGAACCCTGACACCAAGCCAGGCCCGGCCATTGTCTGTTCTCTCCGGGATCCTAGGCATGTGGACACTGCCGCCTCTGCCGTGAGGAGTGCTGGGGCTACACGCGTGCACCGCCACACTCGGCCTTGGATAAAACCTTTTTAGACATCGGATTTCAACTGTCTGAGAAAATGCAAAACCATACAGTTCCAGGAAACACAAGATGGTGGTCAACCCGTGGCACGCAAGGTGCCTGAGGACAGAGAAGAACAGAGCCTTCTTGGAGAAGAGTCCTGTGAGAGAAAGCTGGGGTTCGCGGCTCTCACTCTTCAGGCCCGGAGCTGGGGAGTGGCGGAGGCTAAATAGACCCCCCCAAAATAGACCCCAGCAAATCCTGGCAGACGGCCAAACTGAATGACTTAAGAAGGAACGCACATTAGCGTCTAAAACCCCTCATTTGTGTCCGATCCCCAACAGGGACTCCCCTCTCCCCAGACGTACCTGTAGAGGCAGATTAGGGATAAGGCAGGTCACCCCGAAACCTACGAGCAGCACGTTCGTGAAGGCGAAGGCCCGCATGGCGTTAGTGACTTTCTGAATCTGCCTGTCTCGTTTCTGCTTCTTTTCACCTCTGTAGAGAAAGGGCACAAAGGACTTAGGGTGGTGTTGGGGGTGGCTCCCCAAAGTCAGACCTCAGGGATCCCAGGCCACTCAAGCACATCTTAGGAACGCTCTCTGGCTGTTGTCTCAGTTGAATAGAGTAGATTGGAATGGAAGCTCTCACAGCTGAGAGGACAGCTTCACCACCCCCACCTGTATCCCTCTACTTCCCCACTCTCACCCCCTACCCCCATGACCCCGCTTAGTGAGCTCAGCCGATGGCAGGGAGGGGGAGGAGCAGAGAGTGCCCCTGCGGGAGGACCAGCAAAGCCTCAGTGCACCATATCTTGCCGGAAGCTGGTAATAAGCCAGATAATAAGCCAAATAAGGGAGTGCGTTGGTTTCGCCTTGCTGGGCAGGATAGGGTGAGGGGAACAAATACGCAGCAGATGGAACCAGGATGGCAAATAGCCTTTTGGCTCTAGGGCCTAACCTAGATAACAGAGAGGCTCTGTAATTATTTCCTTGTGGATTAACTATTACTGATTCCAGCCGCGACACCCACACCGAAACGCCATGGATGATGAAAAGATGGAAGAGCAAATGAGCAAAGGAGAGCAATCCCCCGGCCTCCGCTTTAACTGTATCACCCGAGAGAAGACTCAGACACCTAGCTTGTGCCCCCATCTGTGAAGTGGGTACAACACTAACACACGATGCATCATGGTACACTGAAGCTGTACTGAGAGTTGTGTGTTAAAGGCTTGGCCCTGGGCCTGAAACAATAAATAACAGCGTACCGTATGACGGGGTTGTCGATGACAGCATCTAACTCATCCTCTGCCCTCAGAACCCAGCCCTTCCATAAAGCAGGACTCCAGAGCCTTGGTTTATCTTCACAGTCAGCATATCATTAGCATTCTCAGAGTAGCCTACAACTCACGTGGGTGGCGTGAACCCCAGTGGCAAGTGGCTTTAAGATAGGCCACACGTGCGGCTTGTGCCAACCATGTGAGCTCCAGCCTGCGGTCCTGGGTATCCTCTGCTTCCATTCACCCCAGCTTCCCCCAAAAGTCATCATATCAGAAAATGTCCACAGAGGTGGGAACGACAGGTGCTGAGCTTGCAAGGGTCCCCTCCCACCCTCCAGGCCCTGCCTAACATCTGTCTTAGCCATCTTTCTCTGGGGCTAACAGCAGGCTGTGGCCTACGTACTGAGTGCCGTCTTTCTCCTCAGGCTCTTCAGAAGTGTCTTCACACTCTTTCAGCCTCCAGTCCATGATGTAGCCGATGACAGGAGCTGTCAGCAGGCAGAGCAGCTGGAGTGCGCCAAAGATGGAGGTATAGAGGGCAACTGGGGAGGAACATAGTACGTCACGGGAGCTCTGGGCACACGGCCCTGGGGAGCAGCTTGAGTGGACTCTATGGGTCCTCCGAGGTCTGCCTTGGAGCCTCCTGGTCACTGTGGGTTGCAGGGAACCTACAGACCCTAACTTCTCAAATCAAAGCTAGAACAAAGGCCAATTTTCTGCTCCAAGACTCTGCTGCTTCCCCCCCCCCCTCAAACAGCTATTGAAATCCAGCATGTCACAATGACCCACCCTCCAAAGGTTCAGGAAGTCACTTTGACTTAGAAACCACAAAATCACCAATGCCCATAACCGGCTTTAGATGTGACTGACCATCCTTTTGTGCCCCAGGAAGGCACCGTTCAGACGTCAGAGCTTCTGTCTTCAAAGAGACTTAAAATTATAGAGGTGGGGACAAAAAAATAGTTGACCTCTGAGTGTCCTACCCTTACTCCACCAGTTTAGTCAAGAGGGATGTTTGATACTTGAGGCAAGAGGCTTCTGGGCTGAGCAGAGAGTACTTGAAGTGTTGTAATGTTCCCTGACAACAACCCTGACTTACCAGTCGCCATCACTTCATGGAAAGCGCAAAGGTGGAAAAGCAGAAAGGAGAAGGGTTAGTGTCAGAAGATACGAGTGAGACAGGAAACAGGCTGGATTACAACACACGCCCCACTTCCAGAGAGACCCTCTCCCCAGAGCACTCAGTGAAGGCCTGGCCTACTCCAGCTCTGGGGTTGGATGTGAAAGAGAGCCCAGCCCAACTGATACTGTCCTGGCTGCGGACTGTTTGTCATGAGGCCTGGAGTTCCACCATGTGGCCCTGAGGGAGAGCCGCTCTGTCACTGTTACCTCCCGCTGCACTCAGAGAGAAGGAAAGGTCAAAGGCTCTGTGCCAGGCACACAGTCTTCTGACACAAGTCTCCCTAGACAGCCAGGCTTCTTCCTTCAGCTCCCTGACCCAGGCAGCCCTTCTGAGCAGAGCCAGCCTGTGGGTGCTGGAGACCAGAGACTAGGGAACATAGTGTCTGCCTCTCTCCTCCAGACTTCTCCTCAGCCCCTATACTTCTTGAAGCTGACAGGGTTTTGTTTTTTTTTGTTTGTTTGTTTTGCTTTGGTTTTTTTAGATAAGGTTTAATTGTGTAGCCAAACTGGATTCAAAATCATAATCTTCCTGCCTCAGTCTGCCAAGTACCTGAGATTGTGGGAGTGTATCAGAATTTCCATCTTTTTTTTTTTTTCCTGTTTTGTCTTTTTTAAGACAGGGTTTCTCTGTGTAGCCATGGCTGTCCTAGATAGAATTCGCTCTGTAGACCAGCTGGCCTTGAACCCACAGAGATTTACCTGCCTCTGTCTCCTGAACGCTGGGATTAAATCCACGGGGGGGGGGGGGGGGGGGGGGAGGGGGGAGAACCAGCCCTAACCACTGTGCTCTCCTTCCGCACGGGCAGCAAGCCCTCTGCCTGTTGAGTTGGTTCCTCAAAAGTTTTTTTTTTTTTAAGATTAATTTATTTATTTCATATATGTGAGTACACTGTCACTGTCATCAGACACACCAGAAGAGGGCATCAAATCCCATTGCAGATGGTTGTGAGGCACCATGTGGTTGCTGGGAATTGAATTCAGGACCTCTGGAAGAGCAGTCAGTGCTCTTAAGCGCTGAGCCATCTCTTCAGGCACTGCCCCCTCCCTCCTTTTTGAGACAGGGTTTCTCTGTGTAGCCTTGGCTGTCCTGGAACTCACTCTATAGACCAGGCTGGCCTCGAACCTAGATATCCGTCTGCCTCTGCCTCCAAATGCTGGGATAAAAAGCATACGCCAGCACTGCTCGGCTGAAAGTTTTTTTTTTGTTTTTTTAAGCGAAATACCAGAAGACAAGCTGTGTGTGATGGTAGTTCCAGTCCCTGGCTGAGATAGGAAGGAGGATCACCTACTGTCTGAAGCCAACCGGGTCTACTAAGCAAGTTCTATGCCAGCCAAGCCTACCACATCTCAAAAAAAAAAAAAGTTCTACTAGGTAGGTGGTCCACACTTGTAGTCATAGCTACAGGAGACTGAAGCAGGAAGGTGTCTGGAGAAGGGAAGCCAAGCAGCAAGCAAGACCCATCTACATACTCTCCCCAGCCCAGCAGGCCTCCAGCGCTCCACAACCTTGATGAGGCTGAAGCTCTCTTCTGCTTGCCCCCCTGGGTGCTGGAGTCATAGGCAGTCATCACTGCGCCCATTTATGTGATGTAGGTGTCAAGACCGCTAAGAAAGCACTCTACCACGTGAGCCACGTTTCTGCTCAAGACCTCATATCTTAAAAAAAAAAAAAAAAAAAAAAAAAAAGAAGAAGAAACGAAACGTTCCAGGGGTTTATAGCCAGTTGGGCGTTTATAGCCAGGCAGCGTGGTGCACACCTTGATCCCGCCAGCTCTCAAGAGACAGAGGCAGGGGGATCTCTGTGGGTGGGAGCCCAGTCTGGTCTACAGAGTGAGTTCCAGGGCTACAGGGCTACCCAGAGAACCGGTCTCAAAAACCAAAAACAAAATAAACAAATAAAAAAATTAGGAAATTATCATTGGATTCAACAAAGCTTGAGGTCTTTTTCTCCCATAAGGACCCTGAGGTCATTACCGGGCCCCTCATTACATTTGGTTTCTTTCCACTTTCTCTCCCCACTGAGAAGCCATTAGGTGCCTGGAGCTTTTCCTTCTGTGAAAGCAGGCCTTCCTGTCTCTACGGATAACTGGGATTTGGCTCCTTGCAAGGACCACTCTTATCTTTCCCTGGGTAAAAACAAGTTAGCCAACAAAAGAAAGCGGCAGGCAGGCCGGTGCGCCTGCCAGCAGAGGATTTGCTGAATGTGTTTGTCCTGCCTGCTCAGGATGACTAAAGCTGAGTCAGCCAGGCCCTGGGGAAGCCGACTTTCTCCGAGAAGCAAAGCCCCTCCTCAGCTCAAGGCCTGCTGCTGCTTTCCTGTGGGTTATCAGTTCTGTTTCCCAGAGAGAACAAGCCTCAACTGGAGTACTTCGTTCCTGGGAAGCCTCTGTTTTCCCTGGTTCCCAGGGCAGGGCAGGACATCGACCATAGAGTGGGCCCCCACTGACCCAGAGTTCTCAGTCGGGACAAAGGTCTTCCCTCAGCCCCCAGGTTGTGCAAATGCCAAGCCAGTCCCTTCGGCTCAGGGATGTGACGGGTGGGGCTGGGCTGCTGTCTTCTGCTCTGGGTGTTCTCAGCACAGACAGCCCTCAGCCCTCCCCACTGGCACTGGAAGCATTCACCCCACGCCCTAAACACACAACGCTATTTCAGTCCTCTCTCTCCACAGCTGGGAAACCCTGACGGGGACAGGAAAGAACAGTCAAGCTGGCCGTGACAACCTGGCGGGGCCTTAGACAACTTCACAGCCCTACTGATAGGATCTAGGTCACATAGTATGTCAGCTGGAGGGGCTGGAGGGCTTTATTGGGCTGCTGGGTGTAGCAGCTTTGCCCTACCCTGGAGGGATGCACCGAGGGAGGCCTCGGGGTGGGGGACACATTACCTGTCTTCTGGTCCCCGCTGACCAGGAACTCAAGGATGCTGTTCATGGCCCCCATGTAGAAGATGAGCCGCAGCTGCGTGACACACATGGTAACCAGGCTGAGCAGCAGGATGGGGCTGAACACACTGTGCATGAACGAGGGGGCCGCTGTGGGAAGAAGGTGCAGGGCTTAGGGCCAGGAAATGGGGCCCTCCAGCATCCAGGGCCTGGGGAAGGGGCGCAGGGGCCATGTGGGCACTGTGCTGGAGGTGAGGGGCAGCAAAGGCCCTGCTGAGGTCTATGGTCTTGGTGCTTATCAGCAGACTCCATAAGCTCCCTAGAACTCAGAGTGAATCAGATACCTCTCCCGCTTCAGGACAGAATAGGTATGCAGTGGAGAAGATACCCAGAGCCTCGGCCAATGATTCCCAAACACGGGGGGCCACGGGCTACCCCTCCCCCTGCCCCCAGATCTCCTGGGTCAACCTGGAAGGGTGTTGTGCTTTGGGTACCTGCAGCATCAGGCTGGCACTTCACCTCCAGGTCGACAGTGGACAGGCACAGCTTGTGGCCCTCCTGCAGGGCAGCCTGCTCCTTGGCAGCCCGCATGGAGCTGCCCACGCTCAGGCGGCGCCCCACTGTGGTCACCTGCTTGTAGAACTGCTTCCCTGTGATCTTGTGGTCAAAGCCTAGCCAGCTGAACTTGATCTTCACCCTAGCAGCCACAGGAAGGGTGTTTGTTGGTTGCTGCCTGGGCATGGCTGGTATGAGGGGAGGGGAGGGCAGACAGCATGCCTAACTTACGAATAGTCCATGTCCTCCGGCCCTGGGAAGGGCTCTAGTGGCCAGTTGAAGAAACAGTTGAGAAAAACCAGGCCAGAGCAGCCAGCCCAGACCACTAGGATGATAATGAAGGAGGCGCCAGCGTCATAGATGAGCTGTTGGGAGAGTCGGCAGTGTTAGCAATGGGAACCCAGACAGGCACTGGGCAGGGAACCGTTGGGAGCTAGCTCCCACTGTGCTGGGCCCTAGAGAAAGGCGAGAAACCCTGTGAGCTGAGCTGTTTGACTGTTAGAACCCCCGTGTTCTGTTAATCCCAATCTGTCTGCACCTAGAGTCCAATGTGAACCCAATGTCAGCATCTTAAAAGGTGACTGAGTTATCACTGTCATGTCTGTCTCGCTGCGTCACAGGGAACAATGCTGGCTAGGATTTTTCTGCTTCTTCTGAGGGTTTTTCCCCTCTGTTTTGAGTCAGATTCTCATGAAGCCCTGGCTGGCCTCTAATCTTGATCCTCCTGCCTCCACATCAGAGTGTTTGGACCACAGGCAGCCTAGCTGTTCTGCTTGACTGTCCAGTTCCCCAGGACAGGAGCCTGCCCGCCTCATCCACTGGTGTTTCTCCGGCCTCTAAGTATACATACGGCGGATGCTCCAGACACTTGGGGGACTGACTGACATAGCTCCTTTGGCTCCTCTGTGGAACAGGTGTTGATGCTACACTGGGAGGGTGCTTCAACCAGGATCAGTAATGATCTGGGCAGAGGGCAGAGGGCAGAGGGCCAGCATTTAGAACCAATTGACACCATTTCTTTTGTCCTCTTCCAACTACTTTCTTTTGTTTTCTTAAGTATGAGAAATTAAACTTTGGGGCCCATGTGCTTGCCAACGTCTACCAGTGAACCTTACTCATGGCCCCTTATAAAACTCTGAGACAAGTGGAGACTAACTTGCCCAGGTTGCCCCTGAACTCCCCATCCCCTCCCACCTCAGCTTCCTTAGTAGGCGTGACTACAGGCCCCAGTCCCCACGCCCATCCTGATCATCCCTTTTTCTTCCCAGACCCAGCGTGAGGTCCTCTAGGTGCCTTCGCGTGTATCTGCCCAGCTCCCTAGGTGGAGGCCAGCATGTACACACAGAAGCCAAGGAGTTTTTGCTTCCGCCACCATCCGGGAGCAAGAGGAAGTTCCCAGGGTGGCTGGCCAGATTCCTACCACCCAGCAAGCGGACCCCCAGGTTCCCAGCCTACATCTGAGCCCCCATTATCACAGCATCCCATATTCCTGAAGTGGGCTCCACTTTGATGCCAGCGCTTGGAGAGAAGAGCCCTTGGTGACATTCTGAAAGGGCAACAGACTAGGGGGACCCAAGCTCAGGAGACTCTGAGCCCAGGCTTCTTCCTGCAGCCATGGCACTGCCACAGGCTCAGAACCCTGCTGGGAGGGGAGTGGCTGAACCAACCTGGCTGGCAGACAGCAGAGCTCTGGCTGTGGGCAGCCGTTAACAGGCTAGAGGCTCCCGGAGGCAAGCAAACTCACCCTACCTTCCCTTCCCCAGACAGTCTAGGGTCACACACCACAGAACACTCAAGCCCCCCCCCCTTCCAGGGCCCAGTGGTTTTCAATTCTTGCTCCTGTGGTACCAGGTGCATCCTGCCTAGGTGGGAGGGGCAGTTGAGGGGCCTCCCCTGGTGTCACCACGACTTCTCCCTTCAGAGAGGCTGCAGTGGCCTAGGCAGAGGCCTCTGCCCAGATGCTAGGAAAAAGCGTGAGTTGTGAGGTGGAGAAACACGGGCTAGCCACACCCTCACCTTAATTCCTGGGAAGGTAACTGCCGAGGAAGCGTAGGATCCAATCATCAAGGCAATAAAGGTGGACCGAAGGTCACCGAACATATTGGGCAGCTGAGGGATGGATGGAAGAAAGGCAGGCTTAGATCACAGGTACACCTCACCTTCTGACACTGTGACGCAACACTGTCATCTGCAAAACTCATACCAGAGAACTACGCAACTGAGCTCACAAGAATGCCAGGAAAGTCTTAGGTAAGCTTTATGACTTTGTGTTGGGCTGCATTCATAGCTGTCCTGGGCTGTCGGACTCGCCTAAGGGGGAAGTGAAGGGAGCAGCTAGCAATGGCCAGGCCTCTCTCAGACACTCTGTGGAATTCACAGCACAGCAGTCTAGGCAATTGCCACGAAGCTTCCTTTCCCTTCCCGGACAGAGACAGAGAAAAGCCGTGACTGGCTGCACACTGCTCCACCACTCCTGATACCAGGGCCCTTACCATAGTTGCTGTATTTGAAGGAGGTGTCAGAGAGCACAGCTGTAGCCTTAAGCACCCCTCAAAGGGAGAAAGCCCGTTAAAAATAAGAATCTATTTGGGGAAATGAGTGTCATTTTATAAATAAAAATATCAGAGTCCCAGAAAGACCAGATGTCAGCAAAAGCTGATTCTGGTTTTCAGAGTTTGTTTCTGGAAGGCGCCAAACACAGTCCTAACAAGACAGGTGGCTCCCCAATTCCTGCCTGAGTTTTTGAGTGTGAGTAGAGGATTTGTTCCTGCCTGACAGGGCAGCGAGGCGACGCTCCCTGGGAGTCTCCTAGCACCTCCAGAAAGCAAAGATTAGGAAGGCTCTGCCTGCTTTCAACACAACCACGCTGAACAGGTACAGAGCAAGACCAGGCCCATCTGAAGTGACTTCAAGGCCAATCCTCAATGGTTCTGCAGAAACTCAGTCCTGCTAAGGCACCACGGTCTGGGCTGGAGCCACCACTCAGGGGTTACGAGCACTTATTGCTCTTGCAGAGGATCTGGGTTTGGTTCTCAGACTGACAAGGTAGCTCATAGTCGTCATCCTTAACTCTAACACCTTCTTCTGGCCTCTGTGCTGCACACACTGAATACATACATTTATACAGAGACAAAAACTGTTAATCCCAATCTGTCTGCACCTAGAGTCCAATGTGAACCCAATGTCAGCATCTTAAAAGGTGACTGAGTTATCACTGTCATGTCTGTCTCGCTGCGTCACAGGGAACAATGCTGGCTAGGATTTTTCTGCTTCTTCTGAGGGTTTTTCCCCTCTGTTTTGAGTCAGATTCTCATGAAGCCCTGGCTGGCCTCTAATCTTGATCCTCCTGCCTCCACATCAGAGTGTTTGGACCACAGGCAGCCTAGCTGTTCTGCTTGACTGTCCAGTTCCCCAGGACAGGAGCCTGCCCGCCTCATCCACTGGTGTTTCTCCGGCCTCTAAGTATACATACGGCGGATGCTCCAGACACTTGGGGGACTGACTGACATAGCTCCTTTGGCTCCTCTGTGGAACAGGTGTTGATGCTACACTGGGAGGGTGCTTCAACCAGGATCAGTAATGATCCGGGCAGAGGGCAAATAAATAAAATAGCTTAAAAGAATGCTAGGCATGGTGGTGCACACCTTTAATTCCAGCACAAAGAAGACAGAGACAGGCGAATCTCTGAGTTCAAGGCCAGTCTGGTCTACAGAGTGAGTTCCAGGATAGCCAGGGCTATACAGAGAAACCCTGTCTAGAAAACCCAAGAAAAGTTACCACAACAGGCCATGGATAGATTTCAACACACCAGAGCAAAGCAAATCCTGCCCACAAGCAGCCACAACTCCTCTCCCAACTCAGGAACCTGCACCGTGTCTTCATCAACAGTGCTATCAGCACTGGGGACAACATTCTCTTGAGAGTTATGTCCACCTATCTCACTAAATTCATCCCATGCGTGTGAGCAGAAGCAATGCTTCTTTTCTTACTATTTGAGTCCTGTTTATTTAGTCATCATGATTGTAGCCTGAGTATATCCAGAAGCCTAGCACTCCGACAGGAAGAGAGGACTTAAAATCCTAGGCCAGGAGGCTTCTTGCAAGACTCTATCAAGACTAGAGAAGGCCACTGTAAGCCCATTCCTTGCTACCAAAATGGGGTTAGCTTGCTTGTCTCTTACTGTTTTGGCTTGGTTTTGCTTTTTTTTTTTTTTACTTTATTTATTTATTTGTTTTTGGTTTTTCGAGAGAGTTTCTCTGTGTAGCTCTGGCTATCCTGGAACTCACTCTGAAGACCAGGCTAGCCTGAAACTCAGAAATCCGCCTGCCTCTGCCTCCCAAGTGCTAGGATTAAAGGCATGTGCCACCAATACCCGGCTCCTGGTTTTGCTCTTAATTAAATAAATAAGCAAAGAACATATATCAAAAAAATTTTTATGTCTATGCTCCAAGATAGAAAGAGGCAGGAGGATCACTAGAAATATGAGGCCAGCTTGGTTTACATAGTAAATTTCAGACCAATTAGGGTTACACAGCAAGGTCCAGCCTCAAAAACAAAATAAAACAAAAACAAAAAAGGGGGGTGGAGAAGCTGGGTATGGCAATGTACACTTTTAATCCCAGCATTTGGGTAGCAGAGGCAAGTGGACCTCTGTAAGTTCGAGGCCAGCCTGGTCTACATAACAATTTCCAAGACAGCCAGGGCTACAGAGACCCTGCCTAGGTAAGTTAGTGTGACAGACAGCTCCTGGGTAAAGGCAGCTGCTGCCGAGGCTCACATCGGGTAAGGAGGGAGTTAACACTCACAAGCTGCCCTCTGACCTCCCGGGCACACACGTCTGCACACACAGACCCACGAGCGTGGCCGCTCTATGTCACAGTAATAAGTGTTGGTGAGAACTGGGAAGAGCTAGCATTAGCTTCCAGGAGAAATACAAAGCTACAGCTGCTTTGGAAACTGCTGGTTTTTCAGACAGTTAAAACAACCACATGACCAGGACATTCCACTCCTAGGTAATTCATTCCTAAGAGAAATAAGAACATGTGCTGAACACGAATGTTTAGGATAGCATTCTTCATAATAGCGAGAAATGGAAACAACCCAATGTTCTTCAAGATGAACAGATAAACAAAAGGCACACGAGACAGAGAGGAGAGCAGACACGCTACACAGGTGCGGCCCGGGAGACGGGGAACTAAGAGAAAACAAAGCCAGCACAGAAGAGCACACCTGGAGCCACTGCTCCTCCTGGCACCCAGACAGCCCCTAACAACCTCCTAACAACACCTGCAACTTCAGTTCCAGGGGATCTGATGCCCTCTACTGGACCCCACGGGTACTGCATGCATGTGGTACACATACATGCACACAGGCAAAACACCTTTACACATAAATAATGTTTTCTTTAATAGCACATGTTATATAGATCCATTGCACAAAATGCCCCAAAGAGACAAACCCAAAAAGACAAAGAGTATATCAGTGACAGGCAAAGGCGGGGGTGGGGTGGGGTCAGGGCAGGATTTCTGTTGGGGCGATGTAGGTGACTGAAGTGAATATGCACCTTTAAATACACTAAAGCTCACTGAATATACATGCTTTAAGTGAAATGGTGGTATGTGAATTCTAGGTCAGTAATGCTTTTCAGAATATTAGTTAAGAAGTAGGATTGTTTTGGGAGCACCACAGGACTAATTAGGAACAATAGCAAATCTATAAGTCTTACAGTACGAGGCCAGGGTGATCAGCTATACTTTCTCCCAAATTCTTAGCACACAAATGACTTTTTCTATCATCTTAGACTTTCTGAGAAGGGTGGGAAGGGGACACAATGGGCACAGGAGACAGGAAACGTGACATGGTCAGGTGGGCATAAATATGCCCAGGTGGGCACGAACGGTAACTGCTCACTGTACACCTGCACCGGAGGAATGCTGTCATTCAAGGACACACTCGTTCCCAAACGCAAACAGGCGGCAAGGCACCCTTGTAGGAAAGGTGTCCACCCTGGGGAGATTTAAAAGATGATACCTCTCTATGTGGGAAGAGGAAAATACATCTGCAGGGAATTCTAGTCCGATCAGGACAAGTGGAGAAAGTTAGAGATCAGAGGCTCCAGAAGAGCAGTTGAGGCCTAGTGCCTGTCCTTCAGGCAGGGTTAAGCAGGGGAAACCCTGAGCAGGAACTCATTCACACAAGGCTATCATGCCCTTAGGGAAAGTTCCCCACATCAGAATCTCTCCTGGAAGAACCTCTTCAAAGGGAGGAGGAAACACCCCAGGAGAGCAGACCCTGGGTTGCTTGGCCCTTTTCCTTCTCCTTTATCTCAAGCCTGTCTTAACCCTTACCCAGGACAGAGGCTGGGTAACAAGGGCTCAAGGCGGATGCTGCGGCCCTGCTCTGATCTCCTTAGACCAGACTCCGAGCAGGAACAGAGAGCAGGTTCTCCTGTTCAGAAACCATTTGCCCTGGGCGGGGTCAACAGCAGGGGTTAAACCAGCCCTCTGGTCAGCCTGCCCTGAGCATTCCTTTTCTGATTAGTCTTTTGAGACAAGGTCCATGATCTTTTAATCTTGCTCCCCACCTTACCGCTCCCCCCCCCCAAGTCTTCCAAAATGCAGGTATGACCCGCCATGGATGACCACACCCAGCATCCTACCAGGAGGAGCATTACCAGACTGAGAAATTACCATGTTCTTCTGGCCCAGTGTGCCTTTCCTAGAGTAGCACAGCGCCTCAGGGCAAACCACATTACACAGCTTCCCACCAACATCTATGTCTTGTATTTTAAATTATGACTATTTTTTCTAGTTAGAAAAGGAATACATACCTACTATAAAACATTTGGAACAAAAAGACAACTTGTGGGAGTTGGTTCTCCCCTCCCACCCTGTAGATAGACCCTAGGGATTCAACTCGGGCCATCAGGCTTGGCAGCAAGCACCTTTACCCACTGAACCACCTCGCCAGCCCAGTGTACACTTTATAAACTGTCCTTTCTTAAAAGTAGCTGCGTGTGCCGGGCGGTGGTGGCGCACGCCTGTAATCCCAGCACTCTGGGAGGCAGAGGCAGGCAGATTTCTGAGTTCGAGGCCAGCCTGGTCTACAGAGTGAGTTCCAGGACTACACAGAGAAACCCTGTCTCAAAAAAACCAAATCCAAAAAAAAAAAAAAAAGTAGCTGCGCTGTGTTGCCCACGCTGGTCTTGAACTCCTGGGCACAAGAAATTTTCCTGCCTTAGTCTTTTAAACAGGATTGTACCACTGGATCCAGCTAATCTTTTTTTTCTTCAAGACAGGGTTACTCTGTATAGCAGCCCTAGCCTCGAACTCATGTAGACCTGCCTGCCTCTGCCTCTGCCTCCCCTGGGCTGGGATTAAAGGTGTGTGCCACCACACCCAGCTTCTTTATTCCTTTTTTAAATTTTATTCCACGTGTACAGGTGTTCTGCCTGCAAATATGTCTATGGCCCACCTGTGTGCAGGTACCCAAGGAAGCCAGAAGGTGCTGGACGCCCTGAAAATGGAGTTACAGGTATTTGTGGGCTGCCATGTGGGTGCTGGGAATCGATCCAAGCACTCCTAACCACTGAGCCATCTCTCCAGCCTGACACACTGTTTTTTACTATTGCTTATTTTTAAGATAGGGTTCCATGTAGCCCAGGTTAGCTTCAAACTTGCTATTAGGGTCTGGAGAGAGAATTCTCTGCCACTACCTTCTAAGAACTAGGATTACAAGAATGCATCACCTTTCTCCTTCTAACCTGATATATTATTATAAAGTGTTTTCTAAATGGTTTGCTCTTCCTTTCTGACACAATTTGAAATGACTGTCTCATATTTACGTACCAGGATGGCCTATAAGTTAGGAAACCACATCTCTGGTTTTAGACCCTAAGTCCTTTTATATTTATTCATAAAAAGGTTTCAGTCGTGGTGTATGGGACTCAGTACTGGGACTATAATGCAAGGCCATGCCCACGTCAGGCTCTACCACAGAGCTCCACCTCCAGCCTGCCTTCTCCTTTTCGCTTTAAAGGGCCTCACTGATTTGTCCAGCTGGCTCTGAACTTACTCTGCAGCCTAGGTAGGCTTTTAACTTAGCGATCTTTCAACCCCAACCTCCCAAGTCACTAGGATTACAGGCCCTGTACTGTCAGGCCTGTCTAATTTGTTTAAAAACAAACAAACAAACAAACAAACAAAACCAAGGTCTTCCAATATTAGCTGTGATGATCGTGAACTCACCATGGTCCTCCTGCCTCAGCCTCCTGAGCAGCGAGACTGTGAGCACGAGCTGCCACACTCAGCTCAGTGACTAGTCTTTTTTTTTTTCTTTTTGGGCTTTTTTTTTTTTTTTGAGACAGGGTTTCTCTGTGTAGCTCAGGCTGTCCTGGAACTCACTCTGTAGACCAGGCTGGCCTTGAACTCAGAAATCCACCTGCCTCTGCCTCCCAAGTGCTGGGATTAAAGGCGTGCACCACCACTGCCTGGCATCTGATTTCCTCTTAAATGTATAAGTTTGTTTTTGAGACAGGAATTCTGTACAGCCCTGGGTGTCCTGGATCTTGCTCTGTAGACCTGGCTGGTCTCAAGTACAGGGACTAAAGGCGTGCCCCACCCCTGCTCTTCTTCTTCTTCTTCTTTTTCAAATATTAACAAAAAGACATATTTCAAATAGGTGCTGAAGCTGGGCACGGTGGCGCATGTCTGTAGTCCTAGCAATGGGAGGGCAGAGAAGAGTAAGGAACATGAGGCTAGTCTGAGTTAAAATAATTTAACTCTGTTCCAAAAGTTCTCTGGGAAGCAGAGTGGGCAGGATAGCGCAAGTGTGTTTGGCTTGGGGGCTACCAGGGCTCACACTGGACAGAGGGCTGGGCAAGGAGCCTGAGGCTGACCTCGACTAATGAACCCCAAAGCATAAACACCCCAGCAACAGAGGAGGCACAGGAAAGGGGAAGGCTCACCCGCGTCCCTGTGGTACTGGTTACCTTGTGCCTAAGTGGTAACACTAATAGTGTTCTCTCCTTCAGGCAGGGTCCTTGTCTTTCCAAAGCCGCCTGCCTGCAGGAGATCTCCGTCACTGGTTGGCTCAGAAGCAGTATGGTCAGATTTCCTTCCCAGTAAAAAGCCTGTACACTAATACAACTATTTTTAGCACCTGCTTTCTATATCCTTAAAACCCTGAAAGCTACTGTCTAAATGGTCCTTGTCCGCGCTCATTCACCGCTTACAAAACTTGCAGAGTCTAAACCAGGCACGGTGGTGCGCCTGTAACCCCAGCCCTCCTGAGGGAGAGGCGGAAGCATCAGAAACTCATGGACATCCCTGCCAGCCTGAATTACGCAAAACATTTAAGGGACAAAAGACTCCCCCAAACTGGTCAAGGCCGACCTTAGGATTCAAACCTCTTGCTAGATGAAGGCCTCGCACAACACTTCTGTGTGGCTCTCAAGTCATTTCTCCTCGAATGCTGTCTCTTCCCTCACAGTATTCTTTATTCAGCACCCTGCCTGATTCAGCTCACTGGGGATTCTTATATCCCTTCAGACCTACCAGGTCTGCCTTCGGCTGACACCTGTGATCTAGGACCATTCCACCCAGAGATGTGTGCTTGTATATGGACCTGCCCTGTGTCTGTCCTCCCAATCCGGGTTCCCTGTCTCACTAGTCTTGTCTCTCCTTGCTTATTCTGTCTGTCCTCCTGCCCCTGCCCAGTCCTGTCAGCCATAACGGTGCTGAGACGATGGTGATGTAGTTAGTGCCGTCGGAGTGTTAAGCTGACTGCCTTAGTGGGGCCTCAAGGGCCTGCTGGAGGGGAAAACCAGCTCTGCTGCCAGACAGGAAGCTGGAGCCCTGCTGTGGCGACAGGTGCAGGGGGACGCTCTGCTCCACAGAGGCTGCCTCCTGGCTCCCTCCTGGCACACTCACAGGCAGGCAGGCAGGCAGCTTAACCCCCTCTCCCAGCTCCTGGTTGCTTCTCGCAACCACTTTGCTGCCTCTATTCTGTTAAGCAAAACCTGTTCTCTGTGCCTGCACTCCTGGGCCTCATGGTAGGCCTTCCCTTGCCCTGATGACTCACTCTCCCTCAGTCCCTCAGCTGTACCATAAACAGGCCCAGCTGTGTCACATTCCCAGAGGGGAAAACAGCAGCTGCAAGCAGCCCCTCCCCTGGTGTTCAGGCCACTGGATGAGAATCCCCAGAGGTCGTGACCAAAAACAGTTTTAGACAAGTCTTCCTTAGGAACCCTAAGATGTCCAAAGATGAGTCTTTTCACAAGAATCCCCAGGAGAGGCTATGGGACGAAAGACAGTCCTTTTGCATATCCAAGGCCTCCTGAGTCCATTCGCCCAGTGGATACTCCCTGACTCTCTAATGAAGTCACAGAGCCAAGCAGTGGGTGAGGGCTAACGTTCTAGGTCTGTGGTCCTTTCAAAGAGAAGAGCTTTGTCCTCAGCCTGTTGGTGCTGAACTCAGCACCCCGAGTTCAGTAAAGTCTGTATAGGCCAGGATCCAGTCTATCTGTCTTCTCCAGACTATCTACCCAGGAACTAGTCTGGACAAGCGGACTCAGTAAAGCTGGGCCGTTCCCTAACTGTAACAAGCAGGCACCCCTCAGCACACATCACAGTCCTTGCGGTCACCTTTCCGCTTCACTGGTACAGGGGTGGGGAGGGAAAGCTGCCTGCTCCTAGCCGCCTCCCGTTCCACCTGCCAAGCCCAGAGCCCCAGCGACACCCCCACTGCCTCCTGTCAGCTCCTGCATGTCACGTGGAGCAAATTCACCAGGTAGAACTCCTCTGAAAAACAAATGGCCAATTTCCCCCAGGCCAATGGCCATTTACTGACTGTTTTGGCTTCCCAAGATATGGATGGAAGTCAGAGGCTAAGTGGGCTCTGGTACTAGGAGAGGCCTACCTGCCTGGTACCTAGCTCTCCAGGTGGGGAAACAAGTGAAACTCTGCCTGCCGGTAACGGTAACTGTAACGGTAACTGTAACGGGGCTGAGCAGGAGGGCTGCTGGCCTCACATCCGCTCACAGTGGGCTGGCTATTTGCCTCCACACCTGTCCCTCGGGTCCTTAAAGAGAAGGATATATATGGACTCACGCCAATCTAATTCCCCTAGGGTCATTTATTCCTCCGGTTTAAAGCCAAACTCCAATGAATAAAATGGGAAAAGCCCACAGAGAGATTTTTTTTCCCCTACTGAACATTTTGTAACCACTCTTCTGTAAGTGTTTCAGACCAGAACTCCCCATCCGGCCCACACCGACAAGGGTCAGGGTAATGAAGTGGAAAAGATATGTTCACAATTTTGGCTGCATCTGTTCCCATCTCTAAGCAACCCAGGCCCTGGATTGTGGGGTGGCGGCCCAAAGACGCCACCTCAGCCGCTGGCCGATGTTTGTGCTTCAGCTGATGGAGCGAACTAAAGGGCTGTACAAACTAGAGCAAACAGACTGAGCGTGCTGACCAGATGTCCAGGGAAGCCCAGGCTCCACGCCGCGGGGCTTATGCCCGCACCGTGGATTGGCCTGCTCCTCCCAGGGATGCCCAGGCCCAGTGCTACAAGAGACCTGAGCTAACCAGCGATGACTGTTGGATAGCCTCGGAACTTCCACACTGGAGGAAAGGACTATGGCGTGGAGGACAGAGTATAGTGGTTCCCAAAGCTCTGTGAGGGGGGAAGGGGGAGGGGGGAGGGGAGGATGGGGGTGGAAGCTGTGGGACACCTCCTTCTGGACTGTGAGGAAAAGGCATCTTGCCAACTCCGGGCCCCTTGTCCACCAATGAGTATACAGCCCACAGTCCATGTCATACAAAGCCCTAGGGCCTGAGAAAGTCCCCAAATGAGGGTTTCCCTGACAACACATTCCCCCACATTCCCAGGTTATCAAGGAGCCATTCTCTGTTTAAAAGTCCTTGTAGATTTGATTTAGGGAGTTCTAAAAGCAACCTTGAAAACTCTTTTGTCCCCAAAATGAAAACACGGACAGGAGACACAAACAGAAAGCGCCATTGTGCTGCCAAGCGCCGTGTCTCTGGAGCTGGTCCTGGCCGTGTCTCTGGTGCTGGTCCTGACGCTTCTGCTTTTTAAAGGCCTGGGCTGTGTCAGAACCAGATTCAGCTCTGCTCAGCAGAAAGCACCACCAGCCCGGGGACATTGCCTAACAGCCTCAGTCTGTCCCCGATGAGCCATTTCCTATTCCCTCTCAGGGTTTATTCTCACAAGCCATCAGGTCCCGTGAGAAGGCTCACGGGACAAGGGAATGTCCCAGGAGATCATCCAGCTGGGGAAAGGGGTGAAGAAGGTGACTTAAAAAGTGCTTAGAGAGCTAATCTGTACAACTTGGGGGCAGGAGTGTCTGCAGGGGTGCCGGACCTCTGTCCTCAGGTGGAGAACAGTGTAGTGTCTTAGGGCCTCGAGACAAGAAGTTGGCAAATGTTTTTCCATGAAGGGCCAGACGGTAAACACTTCTGTCTTTGTGGGCCATATGGTCTCTGTCATGACAGCCCAAGCGCCCCTGTGGCATGAAATCATCCACAGACACAACACGTGAGCAAATCGGCTTGATGTGGTTCAAACAAAACCTTGTTTATAAAAAACAGGCAGACATTTGGAAAGGGCCTGGGGTAGCAGCTCATTTACCCCCAAAACCTAGGTCCAAGATAAAGATGTCAGGATGAGTCCTAGACATCCCTTTCAAGGATGGCTCCCCTCCTACCAAATGATTTACCCAGTGTCCACTCACCAGCTAACCTGGGCAGGTCCCTGAGGTGGATAGGAGAGCCAGGAGCTACCACGAAAGCAAGCACACTGACTTGCGCACGCGCACGCGCACGCGCACGCGCACGTGCACACACACACACACAATGATGCTAAAAGCAACTGACATTCTACAATGCCCCCGAACGTGTATGTACGCTGTTTGCTTGTCTAAGTGCACAGTTTTTCTGGAGCATATCATGGACCATATAGAAATCTAAAAGCCCTAGGTAAACCCTTCACTCCTACAGAGAGAAGGAAATTTGTATTTCAAAGAGAGTTTTACAAAGTATGAAGAAGAAAAAACAATAGGAAGGAGAATGAGATAAATGATACAGAGAAGCAATTCATTGAAAAGACACTGATGTTGGTGGCCAGGGACAGGGGACACATCTATAGTCTGAGCACCTGAGACACGGAAGCAGGAGGATCAGGAATGAAGGCCGGCATGGGCAACATGGCTAAGGTCAAAAGCAGCTAGGGCTACAGAACAACATAGAAGAGGTAAGAGGATGTCTTGTTAGGAAAGACAAAATTTATGATGCATCATTTTTCATGGTGTCAAATTGCCTAATCTCTAAAGGATGAAACATGTAAACGCCCCTTTAACCCCAGAACATAGGAAACAGGAACAGACTCTGAGTTTGGGGATAGCCTACTCCACACAGCAAATGTCAAGCCAGCCATGGCAACATTAGAGACCTTAAAAATAAATAAGACAGAAGAGGACTAGCAAGAGGGCTCGGTGTAAAGAGGAATTTGATTAAAAAAAAAGTTCATTCCCCAGAGCCCACATGGTTGAGGAAACCAACTCAGAAAGCCACCCTCAGACCACCTCAAGCTTCATGTGCACACGCCGGCAAACACACACGGCAAACAGATCAAACCAAACAAATAAATGCAAGAAAGCAAGTTAGAGATGAATGACATGGTCTTGGAGGGATCATGAAGAAGGCACCTTCAAATGGGTTTCTGAGACTAACTGCAGATAGTGGACTCCATTCTCGGAGTCTGTGTGAAAGCACACATTTAAAACATGCTAATCCCAGGGCCCAGAAGTTCTGCTTCCTAGAATTTATTTTACAGAAATACACGTACAGAAGGCTCGTTCCAACAGTGCTCATACAGGGACGTGCTGGCAGCCAACCTGAGCATCCACGGGTGGGGACGAGCTGCGTGAAGTAATTACGGTTTGTCTCTACTACAGGGCAGCCCTGACTGAACAACCGTGTGGTCTAAAGAGAAAGAATGCAGAGCTCCAGGGACTGGCAGGGAAATGGGAGACGCTGTGTAAAGCAAACTGACAGAGCTGAAGCCAGAGAGCGACACGGATGTGTACAGACTAAACAATACCGAAGGGCAGATTCTAAAATGCATGGCGGTAGACACGTACGGGGTAGTTTTTTTTTTTGGGGGGGGGAGCTTTTGGAGACAGGGGTTTTTTTTTGTGTAGCATCGGCTGTCCTTCCTGGAACTTGCTCTGTAGACCAGGCTGGCCTCAAATTTAGAGATTTGCCTGTCTTTGCCTCCTGAGTGCTGGGATTAAAGGCGTGCGCCCCCACTGCCTGGGAAGGATTTCTCGAACAGAACTCCCCACACAGTGTTTTTCACCTGTCTGCCTTTTGCTCTTACTGTGTGAGATGGTCTTGTAGAGCCAGGGTAGCCTTGAATCTCCTATGGAACTCAGGATGAATACTGTTACTGTCTGAGAAAAGGAAACAGAGGGTGACCTTGAACTCCTCCTAATCCTGCTCCTTCTAATCACAGAACATGCTACAGCTTAACTATCCTTTTTATCACTTCAGGAAGAGGGGCAAGGCCTCATTCTGTAGCCCAAGGTGGCCTCTGCACCCCCCCCCCCAAGTACTGGGATTACAGGCATATACCACCAGACCCAGCTCTTCTCTTTCTATAGATGTAGTGCTGGGGTACCGGGCACTGGGTACAAGTCATGTGCACACCAGGCAAGTGCTCTGCCGCTGAGCCACACCCCAGTCCAGCCCGCATTATCCCATCCCTCATGCTGAGTAAGCATATTCTGCATCTTGGTGCTTAAGCTCACAAGGCCCAGGACCATCTCAAACTTACATCCCTGAAGCTCAGATCTGCCCTAACAGATGCCCAGCGTTCCCACAACAACAAGGGCGATGCCAGGTTTATAGTTTTCATCTTGATAAAAAAGGGCTGGTGGTTGTCGTGTTGTCCAAGAACAAACAGGCCTGTGCAGGACTCCCGTTTCACATTTACACAACACAGTGGAATCTGTGTACTCTTCACAGTATGAACATATTTCTCACCGTTTAAACATTTGTTTCCTCCAGGATTATGAGAGGAGAGAATATATCTATTTTTATTTTAAATGCATCTGATTTAAGACAAACAAATAAATAAAATGCCCCAACAGATACAAAGTCAACCTCTCTGGCACCAGCAGAGGTAAGACCCCTGAGCCCCCAGATTTCTGTGGGCCACTCACCTTCAGATACTCACACCCAGGGCACACCACCCAGGCTGCCTACACTGGGCCTTTTTCACTGAACAGAGACCACAGTGAACTTTCCGTGTCCACAGACATAGGCCCACACAACTAACCCTCCCTGCTGGAGCAAAGTTTAGGAAGAGGGGACAGAAGACATGGCCCTATTGGGCAGGTCACAAAGACACCTACACTTTCTGGGGGCTCCTTCATCAAAGGGCCAGGAAGGTCCCAGGGATTTCTCAATAGCTTGACTCCTGACTTAAGCTTAATGGAAAATCAGAACCAGACTTCACCACAAACAGTAACGGCAGACTTTCGTCACAGGTAGACTGAGTAGGGGGATGTCCCTGTCGACAGAAGCCTGAGGGATACCCTTGCCTGGGTGGGCAAATCTGCAGTCTTCCCTCTGGCAAAGATGTTTCTATACCTTCTTTAACTTCCTTCAGCCCCCCCCCCCCAACCCTCCTCCCTACTTTAAAAGAAACCCCTTTTGTGGCATCCTGGCGGTCCTGCAAAGAGCGTGCTCAAAGTTCTAAGAAACAGTTCCACTTCTCTGGCCGGACATCTGTGCCCTAGTCAAGAAGAATGTGACAGTGTTGCCGCTTGGTTCTAGGCATCCCCTAAGGTGCCGGGTAGTTCTTGGACAGGTTTGTCTACAAATGGCATTGTTAGCTGGAGTTCCTGGAGAGCCATTGAAGATATTGCCTTCTCTAGACACGTGATTAATAACCTGTGTCCTCCATGGCAAAGGCCAGGCCAGAGGCAGTTGCAAGTCATCCCGGCAGACACAGCTGCCCATTTTGGGACTGGCTTTGCTGTCAGGCCACTGCACCCACAGCCCCAACACTGCTTGGGACATCTACGTATGTATGAGAATGTAAGAAAAGGACCCGGGAACCAACCATGCCCCAGATTCAGTCTCCTCGGCGGCGGCGCGCTCCTTGACGAAGCGGTACTCACTGTTAACGAGGTGAAGGTCATGCACATCCCCCCAAAGCCGTTCAGAGCCAAGGCGATGAAGATCAGCACAGAGAGCGCTGTGGGCAGAACACAGGCATGAGTGGGGGAATCCAGCAGCACAGACAGCTAAAAATAAGGGACAGGCCACTGAGGGTTAGCAACACCCGGGGAGACCCTTCTCACCCTCGTCCTCCTGTCTACCCTCTTAACTTGAGTTCTAGAAAAGACACCCATTCTCCTTTCTGTTAACCTAGCAGCAATCAAACGGCCACAAAAAGCTCCTCACAGATACTAAATCCCCAGGTTCCTGAAAACCAGTAGAGGAGCCTGGTGAAGGCGGTAGTGAACTTCAGGTCCTAGTTTGGTGTTGTTCTAAAAGCCCTAAACTCCTTGTCAAGGGACAGGGTCCAGAAAGGAGATGTTCCTACAGTGTTTGTCGAGCCGGCCTTGAGGGCTTGGTTCAGCTAGGTGTGAGGTATCACACCTGTAATCCTAGCCCTCAGGCAGAGCAAGGAGGATTGCAGGACTAGTTTGGGTTATCTCCTTGACAAGTGCTGGGAATGGTTTTCTCAATGGTAAGAGTGCTTGCCTGGAATTTGCAAGCCCGAGTTCAACCCCCAGTACTGAAGGAAAAAAAAGCGGAAGAAGAGCTACCTCAGTCTACCATGTCTGCATCGTGGAGGCCAGTCTACCATGTCTACACTGTAGAAGGCCATGTCTGTAGCTGGCCTGGTCTATGACAGGGTTTGCATAAGGTTGGGGATAAGACAGGAATATCACACTGGTTGTGGTGGTGCACACCTGTAATCCCACCACTCTGGGAGGCAGAGGCAGGCGGATTTCTGAGTTCGAGGCCAGCCTGGTTTACAGAGTGAGTTCCAGGACAGCCAGGGTTACATAGAGAAACCCTGTCTGGGGGGTGGGGGGGGGAAGGGGTAGGGTATGGGGTGGGGGGAACAAATCCAAAAAACCAAAACCAAAAAAAAAAAACCAAAAAACCAAAAAAACAGGAATGTCACACACCTGTAAGAGAGGGAACACCTTTCGTGTGTTTACTTGGGACGATTATTTAGTTACTACCCAGGCATCTGAAAGAGCTGAACCCTATGCAACAGCCCACCAGGAAGCAGCCATATCTGCCCAGGAGCTAAGTGAAGACAGGGCCATCGGATCCCTTCTGGCTTGAACAGGGAACAGCAAGCCTAATACAGCATCCACAGAGAGCAGTGAGCGCCGCTGCAGGGTGGGGCTTCTCTCAAGTTTCTGGCAGAAAGGGCAAAAAGGTGTACTCACAGTCTGGGTTACTTGCTCCATACGCAATCAGCAAGCAGGAGACAGCAAAGCAGGCACTGAAACCAAACAGAAAGTGTGCTATTTACACTAGGTTATCAACTGCTACTGTTACATAGTTACCCGGGGTATTTACTATGTGTTACAGAAAGTTTTGCAATCATCACTGAACAGTTCTAAGGAGACCTGGGAGAGGTGCCTCATGAGCTATGACGATAACCCAGCAGGATGCTGATCGTTTAGGACTTGCTCTCAGTGCTGAGATCTGAACCTTGGGTCTTCTGTATGTGACACAAGTGCTCCACAACTGAGCTGCATCCCTGGCCCCATCTTTTTTTTTTTCTATATTCTTTGTTTACACTCCAAATGATTTCCCCTTTCCCGGTTCCCCCCTCCCCACCTGGCCTCAGGCTGTAACTTAAAATTTCATTCATTTTGCCAGGCTGTGGTGTGGCATGCCTTTGATCTCAGTGCTTAGGAGGCAGCTCAAGGCCAGCCTGGGCTACAAAGGAAGTTCCAGGACAGCCAGGGCTACTCAGAGAAACTCTGTTCGCAAAAACAAAACAAAACAAAACAAAACAAAAAAAAAAAAACCCTTCATTCATTTTAATTGATTAATTTTATTTATTTTTTGCAGGGCTGGGGGTGGAACCCAGGGCTATGCACCTTAGGCAAGCACTCTACTAACTACTGAGCTTCAATGTGTTTAAAGCACATATTATTAAGAATGACATATGTGGTCTATAATTCATGTATACACATAATTCACACTAGATCAACACACATTAGGTAGAATTTCATGTGCAGCAATGCTCCTCCTCCTCCTATACATACACAGACACACACACACACACACACACCCACACACACACACAGAGATAACTATACACACACAAGCACACAGATATATATATACACATACACACATAGATATATACATACACATATACACATGGATACACTTGCACATACAGACATACACATAGATATACACATACATACACAGACATATACAGAGACACACACACAGACATATACATGGATACACACTTATACATACAGATACACACATAGATATGCACATACACACACAGAGTCACACACAGACACACACATACACCACTGGAGGGGGAAGAATGACACCTGGTTAATAATTTACATTTGCATTTATTTCTATGTTTTAAAACTATTTTTTTCCTGGACAAAGCGTAAGGCCTTTGAAAACCAATGCTCTTCTCTATTTACTTGGTGTTTGTAGGTGCACACACGTGTTGGTGTGTGCATCCCATGGCACGAGGACAGTGGTCAGAGGGCAGAGGCAGGAGTCAGTCCTCTAGCTTCTACCATGTAGGCTCCAAGGATAGAACAAAAGTCATCAGGGTTGGTGGAAAGTGTCCTTATCTAATGAGTCATCTTTGATGGCCATAAAAACTAATGTTATAGACAGGATTGGGTCCTGTGGCTTGCGTGTAGAAGGCATCAGGGTCTCAATGTCTACTAATTCTGTGCCCGATGCTGTAGTAACCTTGTCCAAGGTAGGCACTTAGGGAGCACTGCTACCACATCCCAAGATTCCCTACAGCAAGGGATGCAGCTCAAGGTATCACCCACCCTGACCCAGCCCCCCAGGAGCCCACACTGACCTGCCCAGAAGCCGGAGCTTCCTTGGGCCATACTTGTCCATGATGATGCCCAGGGGCAGGGTGATGGCGCTGAGCAGGAAGGAGCCCACGGTGAATGCCAGATTCAGGATCTCATCCTGGGCCTTGCAGCTGAGCCAGCCATTTACCAGGCTCACCTCCTCGTGCTCCGGCTCCGCGGTGCCCTCGACTGTGCCATTAGTGATGTTCTCTGTGTGTGTAAAGAAAAAGAACGTGGCAGGCTTCCCCAAAGATTGAAGAGACAGGTCGCCTTCAGGATTTTACCACCGAGAAAAACCAAAGCTCGCTGTGAGTGCCTTAAGGCTCTGGCAACCCAGACCCCTGCAGCAATAATGCAGACATATTTCAATATTTGTGGAGACCAGAGACTAGTCAAAGAATTCAATAAAGAAGCCTTGCTGGGCGGTGGTGGCGCACACCTTTAATCCCAGCACTTGGGAGGCAGAGGCAGACAGATTTCTGAGTTCGAGGCCAGCCTGGTCTACAGAGTGAGTTCCAGGACAGCCAGGACTATACAGAGAAACCCTGTCTCAAAAAAACAAAAACAAAACAAAACAAAACAAAACAAAAAAAAGAAGCCATTCCTCAGAAAACACAATCCTGTCTACACTTTCAAGGGCTTCACTTGTCCCTTGACACAGCATTAGTCCCAGATTAGGATTCTCATTCCAATTTGAGGGTAGATGCCTGTTATCTAAGCACGTTAGAGCTGAATGCAGTCGGATCAGGGGCCCAAGGTTATCCACAGATAAGGAGGCCGAAAGAGCAGTCTAGGCTACAAGAGACCCTGTGTCAAAGGGAGAGTGGGTGGAGGGATGGTGGCCTAGCAGGTAGGGACACCCACCACCATGCCTGAATTGGATCCTCGGGACCCTCATGTTAGCAGTGAGGACCGATTGCCAACGCCATCCTCTGACCTTTACTTGTGTCCTATGGTTTGCATGCGTGCACACAGACACTAAATAAATGTAATAAAGCAGGGCTGAAGCTGCGGATACTGGCGCATGCCTTTAATCCCAGTACTCAGGAGGCAAAAGCAAGAGCATCTTTGAGGCCAACTGGTCTACAGAAGTGAGTTCCAGTACAGCCAGGGCTACAGAGAAACCCTGTCTCGGCAGGAGGGGAGGGGAAGGGAAGGGAAGGGAGGGGAGAGGAAGGGAGGGGAGAAGAGGGGAGGGGAGGGAAGGGGAGGGGAGTGGAGTAGAGGGGAGGGGAGGAGAGGAGAGGAGCATGGTGTCAAGTGGAGGAGACAGAGAGACAAGTGGACCCTTGGTTCTCAGTGATCGATCAGCCTAACCTTACTTGGCAAATTGTAGGCTAATAAGAGATCCTGTGTCAAAAATCAAACAAACAAATCGAAGGTAGATGGTTCCCAAAGGAACAACACCTAGGGTGTCTATACATGTTTATGTACATATGTGCACATACATACATGCAGTGGGCATGAGCACACCCATGCACATACACAAGGCCACCTGGGCTCCAGAGTGAGAAATGTGATTTCTGCCAGGCGGTGGAGGTGCATGCCTTTACTCCCAGCACCCGGGTTGGATCTCCAAGAGTCCAAGGCCAGTGTGATTTCCATTCTAGAGTATCCTATACTCTACACTCAATAACAGTGGCTCAGGGTCTAGCCTTGGCTGTGGCTGTCTCAAACACTCTCAGTAGTTCTGTCCACAGAAACACACACAATTGCCAGGCGGTGGTGGCGCACGCCTTTAATCCCAGCACTTGGGAGGCAGAGGCAGGTGGATTTTTGAGTTTGAGGCCAACCTGGTTTACAGAGTGAGTTCCAGGACAGCCAGGACTATACAGGGAAACCCTGTCTTGAAAAAACTAAAAAAAAAAAAAAAGAAAGAAAGAAAGAAAGAAAGAAAGAAAGAAAAAGAAAAGAAAAAGAAAAAGAAAAAGAAAAAGAAAAAGAAAAAGAAAAAGAAAAAGAAAAAGAAAAAGAAAAAGAAAAAGAAAGAAAGAAAGACAGCCAGTAAGGAAGCACTTGGAAAGACAAGTGGCACAGACCATGTATCGCTTCCCACCACCATAGACTGTAAGTCAGAACCAAAGGTTGGCGTTCCCGCCCTGTTTTTGAGGGAGTGGGGATTGAACTCAGGGCCACGTGTATATAAGGCAAGCTGCCTACCACTTAGATACACCCCCCCTGCCTCAGTTTTTGTCTTGTTAATGGCACAGAGCTGTTTTCTTTGATTTACAGACAGGCACCTCTCTTACCGCTCTTACAGGCCCCACCCCCACCCCCCATGATGCCCATTGCCTGATGTGTCAGTCACACTACAACATGCCCCAAGCAAAGGTCAGCCAGGGTTAAAACAACACAAGGAGAAGTCCTGCACTGGCGGGATGGAGGGTGGGGACAAGCTGGGAACCAGACTGGGACCACTCCTTAAGTGATGCTAACTAATCCTGCAGGAGCCAGCCTACTGATTGATTAGCTTTGAGGCTCCACCACAGAGCCAAAGAAACTCTTCCTCAGCCTGCCTGCCTCCCTGCCTCCCAATAGCAGCCTTCGGGCAGCTCAGCTGCGTCTACAAAGCCTTCTGGGGCCTCTCAGAGCCACAAGGTAACTGAGAAAGAAAGCGCTTGGCGTGGCTAACCGCGGGTGCCTACCTCCTCTGAGTAGCTAGGGGCCTCTAGATTCTACCTTCTCTTGCCCTGCTTCCTGTTGTATATCCTAGGAAACGTGACCTGATGGAGCTCTGTTGGTTTCCTTCTCTGTGAACAAGACACAATGTGATGGTAGCATAGAGCTTTGGGGACAGTCCTGAGAAAAAACAGATAGCATTCTCCAGCTCCCATACAGGGCATGTGGCAAATAACAAATACGTGCTTTTTCTGGTGTCAGACTTCCTGTGGCTCAGAATGGGGGGGAGGGAGTTAATAGCATGGCAGCTTCTCAGCAGTAGCAAGGAGCACAGCACTGGATCAGCATGTGAGAGTATGAATGTGTGTTTCCTTACATCCTGGGCTGGGTCTGAGCTAGGAATGGTCTTCTGGCTACTGTGTAGTGTTATCTCAGTGGCCCCTGGCCACCTTAGCTGTTTACTAAGAGTGGAAACAACGGAACTAGATCCCAGTAGCCAAAAGGATCAAGATGGGTATGGAAACAGGGCATGCGGAACCAAGCAGAAGAGGGGGATTTAGGGAGATCAGAGCCACCCACCGGCTAACAGCCTCAACACCACACAAACAAAACCTTTCAGGCCAGACTCCTGCCCCTCCTGCCACCTTCAACCCCCTTTCCAAGACATCCTCCACACTGACAGCCAGGACACACAGCAAACAGGGCTCTCTGAGCCCATTGGTCCCGTGTGTTGCTGTGGTTGGCAGGTGTGAGGCAGCTCCAGGAAGGAGAGACTGGTTTCTGGTGTCAGCCCCGCCAGCAGAACAGGAACTGGACCTGCAGTAGGGGACAGGGCTTCCGCCCAGCGCTGTGGATCATACAGGGATGGGGTGGGCAGCCAGCACAGAAGAGGGACAGTGGGCGGGTGGGGGAGGGCAGTCGTCTGCCCGCTGAGAAGCCTGACTATGGCCACCAAGGGTCCGCAGTCAGTTACTTCAAGTGCCATGAGCTCCCTGGTGACATAGAACCAAGGAAGGAGGGTTTTGTGGTTTTGGGGGGGGAGGGCAGGGGGTGACACAGGCCAGTACAGCCTATTGAGAGGTGCTCTCCCAGAGTCCATCCATGATTCTTTTATTTGTTTGTTTGTTTTCCTAGACAGGGTTTCTCTGCATAGCCCTGGTTGACCTGAAACTCACTCTCTAGACCAGGCTGACCTTGAACTCAGGGATCTACCTGCCTCGGCCGCCTGAGTGCTGAGGTCAAAGGTCTGTACAACCACATCCATCTTCCATCGACTCTCGATGGAGAGAAGATAAAATCCCAAGGCACTGGCTAGCCTGTGGCTCAAAGGTACAGTATCAGGTCCTGGGTTCGGTTCTCAGCATTGTAGTGTACTAAAAATAAAATGCTAAGAGCTGGAGAGATGGCTCAGTGGTCAGATTCCGTGTGGCTGCTCTTGCGGAGGACTTTGGTTAGCTCCCAGCTCGCCCACGGTGGTTCACAACCACTGACATTCTAGCTCCAGAGGATTCAGTGCTTTCTTCTGACTTCCAGGCACAAATGTGCTGTACATAAATACATTTGGACAAAACATTTGTATATATACATTTTTTCTCTCTCTCCTTTTTAAAATATTATTTATTTATTATTATTTATACGAATACACTGTAGCTGTCTTCAGACACACACCAGAAGAGGGCATTGGGTCTCATTACAGATGGTTGTGAGCCACCATGTGGCTGCTGGGAATTGAACTCAGGACCTCTGGAAGAGCAGTCAGACCTCTTAACCACTGAGCTCTCTCTATAGCCCAATAAAATAAATCTTTAAAAGAAATTTTTTTTTAATCCTAGAATGGTCAGTGCTGTGGATCTGCAGATAAAGGCACTTGCCACCAGGCCTGACAGCTTGAGTTTGATCCCCTGGACCTGATGGTGGAAGCAAAGAAGCAACTCCTACAAGTTGTTCACTGACCACCACACACACACTGTGGTTCATACTCATTCACACACACACACACACACACACACACACACACACAACTCATTGTAATTTAAAAGATTAAATCCCAAGGCACTGGCAGGCTCCTGACATGGTAGAAGCAAGCACGTGAGGACAGGTATCTGAAGTTATAATGGTCTGTTCAGTCTGCAACTAGACACGGGGCTTCGGAGGAGAGGTCCTGGGGCAGAAGTGACAGTGTCTACCAAGCCTTCTTTCATTTATGCTAAAGTCACTCTGCCCAGGAACAGGTACCAATCCCAGTATCTGTCCTTAAATCTCTGCCACCAGAGCCACCAGGCCCCCACAGTCCCTTGCCTTCAGAAAGTGATGTCCAGCAGCAAACAATGGGAGTTAGGGGACTAGTGAGAGCCTCTTCCCTCTGAGTAGTCTGTGTCCCTTAAATAGGGAGGGAGCTGACCTTCCGGGAGCCTACGCTTCTGTTTACAATAAACAGCCAGCACCATAGGTGCCCACTCACTCCTTCTTCCTTCCTCCCACTTGGCCACAGAGAGCCAGGAGAGAGACCAACACTAGGAAGTGTCAAGCCCCACAGTGTCCCCTGCTCAGTCTAGAGTGCAGCCAGCGTCACCCAGCTCGGGCCAGCCTGTTTGGGTCTCCCCTGCACCTGTTGACTAAACAGGTGCCTCCACCATGCCGTGGTCAGAGCAGCCTGGGCTAGCCCCGCCAGGGAGGGCAAACAAGAAGACAGGCAAGAAACTGATGTGCCAGTGTGCTGAGAAGAGGCCTTGCCTCAGCTGCCAGAGCTGGGAGGGAAGAACAATGCCCTGCACTGTTGCCCCCTCACAAACAAAATCTTACCAGAGAAGGCAGAGGAGGCACGAGGGTTCTGTGACCCCACTCAGGGTTCCCTTGACCTCTCTAGGGTCAGAGAGTCCTCTTCTTACCCCAGGCAAACAAAGAGAGTGGGGAACTCCAGAGAGCTCAGGAAACAAAGAGGGGCATAGATCGAGATACCCCAAGTTCCTTAGCAGTCCTTTCTCAAGCTGTGACGCAGCCCCTCCCCTCCCTGGTGCTGACCCCTGGCCAGCCCTCCTGAGGGTACCTGCCCCAGCATCCCAGCCTCTCTCCCATCCTTAGTCTATCCGGCAACAGGAAGCAGCATGTCAGCCCAGCAGGGGAGATGTGGGTGAGAGGTCGCCGAAGCTACTGAGCTAGCAAGCACCACAGACAGAACTCCGGAGGTGGCCTGTGGGCACCGGCCACTGTGCTCTGCAGTAAGCATTCCTCAAGCTTAAGCGCCCTCTTGGTCTGACCCCATGTGCCACACACGGCACACAGCGTGTCAGAGCAGGCGTGCATCTTGTGGATGGTCTGTGGAGCCTGGCTCCAGTGGAGACTGTCAGAGCCGGGAGACTGACTATGCTGTCCTTGTCCCCATGGGTTAGAGAGGCCGTCTGTTTGAGAGAACAAAGCTGGGAAAAAGCCCGGCAACCCCAGAGGCTCTTCCTATCGCCTAGTGAGAGTGGGGCTGTCCCTCCGCTCTCTCACAAAGGCCTGGAAAGCCAACCCCAGCAGACAGGGCCTTCACAAAACAGACACTAAGACAAAATAGGCCGACAGATGTCAGGGAGGGAAACCAGGTCATGATAGGGTGAGGGCGGTGGTGACAGCCAAGGGTACGCTTTAAACGTTTTTTTTAGAGGCTGTGGGTACAAGCTTTTAGTCCCCTGACTGTTTCTTTTGGACATTTTCTGAACTCAAAATAAACAGGGGTGAGCTAACTAAAGGTGCAGCTAAGTGGTAGAGGCGGCGCATGTGAAGCCCAGCGGTGGATCCCTAACACTGAAAAATAAAGAAATAAAAAACAAACAGGGTGGAAGAGGTTAAAACAAGCCGAGGGAGGCGGTTCACAATTGCAATCTTGCATGCCAGAGGCCCGGGCAGTCCCAGGTCAGCCCGGTCTACACAGCGAGCCCTCCAGAGGTGAGGGTCTTGCTTCTTGCTGTCAGGGTGAGTGGTCTTACCAGGTACTGGCTGTGAGGGCCTGGAACCCAGAACCGGGGCTCTCTATACAAACATTGAGTACTATCCTCTGATCCCCAGAACCCATGGAAAAGCCGTGAGCTCTGGCTCGGGAAGAGACCCTGCCTCAATAAATAAAAGTGCAGATGGTGGCACACGCCCTTTAATCCCGACACTCAGAGGCAGAGGCAGGCAGATCTCTGTGAGTTCAAAGCCAGCCTGGTTTACAGAGCGAGTTCCAGGACAGCCAAGAATACACAGAGAAACCCTGTCAGTGGTGGGGAAGTGGGGGCATGGGGCCTGCAAAGTGACCAAAGGGGAATCCTGGCACTGATTTGCACCACGCGTCCATAGATGTGAGAGCACTCACAGGTACACACACAGCGGGGCACCTTCCTGTTCAGAGTTAGGCTGAAGTCCAGCAGGGGCCCCGGAGCTTTCTCCAGTCCTCAGTCCACCCCCATCCTCACCCAGAAAGCGCTTAGCCACTCACAAGAGCCTCTGAGAGGGTCACGGGAATCTGGCAGTCCTCTGCCTCCCTGGCTTCTTTCCGGCCTTGCCCAGTCATTAGCTCCCTTCTGTGCCCTCTGTCTTCCCCTCTGAGGTGTAGGTGTATCCTCCCCTGGCTCTACCCTAATGCTGGCTCACTCTAGGCTTGTGTCTTTTTTTTTTTTTTTTTTTTTTTTTTTGGTTTTTTGGATTTGGTTTTTTTTTTCGAGACAGGGTTTCTCTGTATAGCCCTGGCTGTCCTGGAACTCACTCTGTAGACCAGGCTGGCCTCGAACTCAGAAATCCACCTGCCTCTGCCTCCCAGAGTGCTGGGATTACAGGCGTACGCCACCACTGCCCGGTCTAGGCTTGTGTCTTAAGTTTAGGGAGGCCTCCCACTCTGGCACAACCAGATCCTCACGGCTGGCCTTATTCCCACCACCTACTCCCCCTGCCCCCACCTCAGGCTCAAGGAGGCAGAGGCAGGTGGATCAGGCCAGCCAGAGTTATATGATTGAAACCCTGTCTCAAAAACAACCCACGGGGCAGTGGGGGCGCAGGACTTTAATCCCAGCACTTGGGAGGCAGAGGCAGGCGGATTTCTGCAGCCAGCCTGGTCTACAGAATGAGTTCCAGGACAGCCAGCACTACACAGAGAGACCCTGTCTCGAAAAACCAAAAAAAAACAACAAAAAAAACAAAACAAACAAACAAAATAACCAAACAACCACCAACCACCAAAGGGGGAAAAAAAAACAAAAACAGGGAAGAAGCCATGTCAGGTGAATTCTATGGTGGTCATATGGAGCCAAGGGACTTAGCTTGGGAAAGCCCCATTCTATTCTTCCCAGACTAGACAGTTGTCCACACGAGGACAAGAGAGGTCTCCAGCTGCCATTACCAGGAGTGTATTCCACAAAGTTCATGAAATGCCCAGGCCCAGCTCTGGAGCCACTCCCTGTCCATGTCAGAAAAGAAAAGCAATCTGTTGGACCACAAAGAGATAGAGAAGGGATTCCTTTCCCTTTTCCACAACACCAAACTGGAACCCAACGCCGTGGCTGCAGCCAGAGTCTGGCTAGAGTCCTAAACCTTTCAACAGGTTCAGGCAAATTTCCTTCAGGGAACAAATTCATGCCATCAATCTTAGAGACAACAGAAAGCTGAGACATTCGCCTCTCAGTCAGCTGCATGCAGGTCAGCTCCGTAAGGCCTGCAGGGATCAGCAGGGCTGACAATGCTGGGCCACACTGCAAACCTTGACCTTAGCTTTACCAGACACTCCCTGTCAAGGAAGCACAGAGGTTTCTGGCCCCAAAAGTCAACAGGTTCCCGGGACTCCACAAAGCAAGGAGGCTGGAGAGATAAGCTGTGTGGAATCAGCAGGCTTTCCCGCTGAGGATGCTAGGTCAGCGTGTTTGCCAGATAATCAGAAAAACCAAAATCAGACACAGGAGCAAAGGCACGGGATAAGGAGTTGATGTTCAACCTGTGATCCTGACCCTTCCCCTGACTCCGTTTGTAGGAGTGACCTGTCAAGTCTCCCAAGGGCTTAAATACCAACTCAGCACTCGGCTGGCACAAACCCTGCACTCCCCTCACCCAAAGGAAGGAAGAAGACACAGTTTCCCCAGGAAAGCAGTTTCCAGACCCAGGGTGCTCATACCATCTGAGAAATTGTGTAAAAGTGGACAATCTGTTGTCACTAGGGCCGTGAGTCAGAAAAAAAAAAAAGAAAGAAAGAAAAGGAAAAAAAAAAATCTGATCTCAGGGTGAGGTACTAAAAGGTTGCCTGGGGCTGATAATTTTTTTTTTCCTTCTGTTTTTTAAATCCCCAGTGTATCCTGTAACAAAGGGAGAAGCAAAGAGTCACCACTCCCACCTGTTCCTTTCAGAGGGGCCTTTAATCTCCTGACATCCCTGAAGAAAAACAGAAAGCTTGGTCAGGGAACAAGGTCTGACTCTCAGTCTCTCAAGATTTCTTGCTGATGTGGGGAAAGACCTGCCAAGAACCCTTTGACTATTAGGAAATATTTTTGAGTGCTAAAGGCTAAAGGTTGGTTATAAACGATAGGCTCTCTGCCCTCTCCCAGGCGGCCTTCGGACCCCTCCCCTTCTCCCGCCTTTATCCTCTCCTGCTACACTAAGGATCCTCTGGGCAAAGCAGAAAAGAGAAGCAAAGACTGACTGACTCGGGTCCAGGCAGTGGGAGTGGGTCCACAGCTTTCCCTTCCTGCTAAGAAGGAGAGGCTGGGTGAGGTAGTACAGGCTTCTCCGCCCATCACTCAGGAAAACTAGGTGAAATGATTACAAATTAAAGGCTAGCCTGGGCTACATAGCAAGATCCTTTGTCAAGAACAAAAGACCAAACAAACTTACAAACAAAATATCTTTAGAGTCCAGCAATAATGGCACAAGGCTTTGATCCCAGGTCTCAGGAGGCAAAGGCAGGTGGATCTTGGAGTTGAGACAAGCCCAGTCTACAGAGCCAGTTCTAGAATAGACAGGGACACACTGAGAGACCCTATTTTGAAAATAAAATAAAATAAATAGCAAGCCCACTTCTCAGAGGTGACACTCAGGGTGTTACCACTTGCCACCAAGTCTGTCAACCTGAATTTGACCTCATGACTTCACATAGTGGAAAAAGAGTGTCATCAACCAAAAGTCCTCTGGCTTCCTCAGTTCTGCCCCACCCCCCATAAATGAATAAATAAATGTAAGAAAAAAATAAAGTAAAAAATAAACGAATAGGACTCTAGAAATAAAAAGGTATGCCAGCAGTGACCTACAGAGTCATCAAGCCTGGGCCAGCTCCATCAAACAAGACTGAGGTAGGGGTGGGGCATTGACAAGAGACAGAGATGAGAAGCAGTTCTTACCAAGGATTCCTAAAGAGAGAGGACAGCTGCTGACTCGGCCCTACCGATGATCCTACTGGGCTCCCGCCAGGGTGGGAAGACAGGAGTGGAAGAAGGAAGGGTGGGGTAGTGTGGGCCGGCCTCAGCCTGCCTTCAGTCGCTACTGAGCAAGCATCCTCTGACCACTGTCTCCCTTCCTCTTCCTCCCTACTATGTTTTGAAAGCCACTGAGATGTTCTCACAGTCCAGGAGAGGAAATGGCCTTTGGAGAATCATAAAGCAGCAAAAATAGACAAGAAATTATATCTTGGCAAGCCTTTAAGGAGACTCCATAATGGCCTGACTTAAACACATGTGTAATGTGTAGATCTAGATGAGAACCTTCCTTCGGGTGGAGGCAAAGCCACTTCCTCTCTTGCTCACCCCGGCCTATGAGAGTTCCTCTTTCTTACACATGTTTATTGCAAGGCAAGCAATGCTGCAGGCCCTGGAAGATCAGAAGGCCAGCCAATGTTCCTGACTGCACGGAGGGGTCTATTAGTCTGCAGCTTGGGCAAACGAAAGCCTTGTCCCAGCCTCAGTTTCTCCATCCACAAACAGGAACGATGAATGATAAGCACCCAGAGAGCGGTTGAGGATCAAATGGGCTCTTTGGCACTCAGAGGCGCCGTGCAGCAAGCAGGCATAGCTGCCTTACGCCTCCACCAACCGCCCTCTCCCAGAGACCCTCTCCAGAAACCCGGCCCTGACCGCGGCGCCCATCTCACCTGGCTTCGTACACAGGTAGGAGTAAAAGCCCTCCGACTTGAGCATGATGAGCAGCGAGCCCCAGCCCAGGAGGACTGCCGAGAAGAGGAGGTTTTCCAAGACGGCGGTGCAGGCCATCCACCAGCGGCGCCGATGGGCAGTGGCCAGGGTGGGCGCCATGGTGCGGTGTGGCGGTGGCCGGGTTAGACACCTGTGCGCAGACCTCAGCTTCAGCGGTGGCTCTACCCAACCCGTGTGGCCGCTGGCGCACAGCGACCAGCCTGTCAACCCCCTGCAGCCCAGGCTATAGGTGCACGCAGCAAAAGAAGAGAACCCTAGCCCTGTCGGGGACCTGGGACACCCCGAACCCGCAGCTACCCGGTACCGCTACCTTAGGCCACAGTGGAGCGCTGCTGGCCAAGAGGAAAAGCTTCTCCCTCAGTTTACTCGGAGGTAAACTGAGGCATGGCAGTTGGAAAAGGGCTAATGTATGCTCAAGGACGTGGAGCTGGTCCTGATCCCAAGCAAGACTGAACTGCTACTTTGGGGACCGGAAAGGGAGGCGGTTCGCAGTAAGGTCACCTGAGCAGAGGCACACCTGAGAGCTGCCACTCCCAGGGACCCTGACAGGCTCCCTCCCGCCCGCACTCGAGACCCTTCCTTAGCGCTTGTTCCTTCAACCACAAAATCAGCGCAGGGAGCCCCGGAACGGCCCGCCCACGGCGCTTTCATTGGCGGGACCGCACAGGAACTGCCGCGCCATTGGCTAGTGTTTAGGTCGCTAGGCGCTACCGCCACGCGAACCCCGCATGGGAGCGGCGAAGCCGGTTCAAACCGGCGGCGCGAGCCAACTGCGAGACCCCCGTGCCGGGCAGTTGCCCCGGCAATTAGCCCGTTTCCATAGAAGCGGATCCCGTCCCTCTGTCCTCCTCCTTGTTCTTTTCCTTACGTCTCCCTGCGGGTGTCGTCCCTCCGACAAGCATGCACCTTCCCTCTAACCCCTGCCAGTGAGTAGCTTCTGGTTCTCGCACCCCCGTCTGAGGCCCGGATCCTGGGGGTCCAGCTCACCCGGCTCCTACCAGTGTGTGTCGGGCCCGCCCGGCGCCTTTTCTGTCCCCTTTATTTCCAGCCCTTTTATTCCTATCCTAAGATGAAAAACACTGCTGCCCGTTGATTGGCTGAGTGGGGCTGGAAACAGGCGTTGGCCAATCGGCAGCTACCCGCCCGCCCCCCGGCGAGCAGAAGCCGGTTCCGGCCGGACTCGGAGACAAACAAGAGGAATGGGGGGGCTGGGGGGCGGCTCGGGCAGGCCCAGCTCTACCCAGTGAAACTGGAGTGCCCCTCGACCCGGTGACCCCGCGGGCATCGCCCCACGCCCTTCTCATTGCCCTCTTCCTTGTCAAGATCCTGGGTCAGCGTCTCAGGGAGTCTTGGTCCACAGCGAGCTGGGCTCCAGCACCGTACGGCTCGGCCCGCAGTATAGACCATGGTTCTCGCCCGGAGAGAACCAGGGCCGGATGCTCCGGCTCCGCAGGCCATTGTCACCCCTTTGTGCTGTGTTTCCCCGGCCTGCTCTTTGGGCTTTGTGTCCGGGTTCCTCGCTGCCTAGCCCCCGGTGATCTATCCAGGCGCTGTCTGCGGGTAGCAGAACACCCCGACCGAGGTCCTGGCATCATTACCGTATCCCTGCTAGATCTCCTGACTCACCGGGTCCTTGCCCTCTGGTGCCTCCTGCCTGGTCTTTAATCGGTGTCCCTTAAGGATCTGTAGTCAGGATTTCGGACTGCGACGCCCCTGGTCCTCCATTCAGACGTCACCACCCCCATCCGTGCCCTCTTTTCTCGGCGCCCTCAGAGATCGGTCAGTGTTGAGGCCGGTCACCTTGGCATGCCCTGCCCTCCTCCTTTCCCAAACGACTCTTTCCTGTGGCTGGCACACACTCTCTTCCACCCGTGATGCTGTGAGCAGTCCCGAGCACCTAGTCTAAATCTGGCTTTGGAGAGCACGATAGATCTGGGACCTCGGTGATAGATCTAGGAGATATAAGAGATAGGTCTAAAGAGCTCGGTCCTTTCTGTATCAGCGGAGCTGCGCTGCTCTGAGGACCTGTGTGAGGATGGAGCCTCGGCTCGAAAGATTTAGCTGCCCGGCTGAGTGTCCCTGACGAGAGGCACTAGCCTACCCTTAGAAAACACTCGGTATCCCTCAGATTCTCGGAGCCGGCTTGCTGTAGAGCTGAAGGAGTCCCCAGCAGCCTGGCTCAGCGTCCCTCGGCTCAAGTGCGCCCTCTGGTGCCCAGAACCTTCGCTAGCGTCCTGCCAGAGCTCTCCCAGCCTTTGTCTAGGCTTGCTGGTGGGTTTGGGGCCTGATGACCTACTGTGCAGAATCTCCTAAGCTCCAAATTGGACCTACCACCTGCCAATAGATTAAGTCCGTAATCCGCTTGAGGACTTTTCTTTCTCCAGGCATATGTCTAAAATGTCCCTCCCCCTTAAAATTGTGTGTGTGTGTGTGTGTGTGTGTGTGTGTGTGTGTGTGTGTGTGTGTTTTGAGACAGGGTCTCACTATGTAGCTCTGGCTATCCTAGAACTATAACTCACTATGTAGACCAGGCTGCCCTCTGCCTCCTAGTGCTAGGGGGTTCAAAGGCACCCTACTGAGCTAATAACAGGTAATGATGTTAGACACTGTGAACTTAACATTTAACAGAATAGTTACATTATCTACTGTGAGTCTTCCCCTTCCCCCTGACCCCACTACACCAGTATAACCTGGTCTCCTGTTTATCTTATCTGCCCATTTCTGTCCCTGGGGCATAACTACTCACCCAGCAATCTCTTCATCACCTATCGACTCCGCCGCAGTGAATTGTGGGAAAAATAAGCCTAACCTTGATAAGCCTGACCTATTGCTAGATCCTGCAGAAACTCTCTACCTTGTTCTTTGAGATAAGTTGAAGTTCCCCAACTGACGGGCCATGCTGCTTCCTACACGGCAGCCTTTTCCTCCCCTGGTCCTGGATGCCACACTCCTGCGGGACTGCTGTGGTTCTGGCTTCATGGTGCTGTCTCTAGTGGACCTTCCTCCGGCAGCACCTCCAGGAAGCCGTCCCTAACCACACTCTGTGTTGCCTTTTCTTCTCTTTGTCTGCTGACTACTGTCATGCCTTCTGTCTCCCCATTTTCCACTGGCTGGGAATTCCTGGGGCAGACATGTCTTCGTCCTAGGTGCCCAATAGGAGTTGTGGAAGAAAGACAGGAGCAAGAGAAAGGTACCAGGTTCAAGGACATAAGGCCACAGGGTGCAGGATGGACGGCGGCAGGATCACTGATAATTGTTTATTGATAGCTAATCTAGACTCTTACCCCGTGCCACTCCATCACTACAACTGCCCTCCGTGCCACTCCATCACTACAACTGCCCTGGGTATAGCCATTATCCTTACATTCCAGAAGAAAAACTGAGGAGTTAGGTGGCTTGTTCAAATGAAACAAGACGTCACTGTTGAGCTGAAACTGCTACTACTGCTTCTCCTCCTCCTCTTCTTATTTTTTATTTTTTTAAAGACTTATTTATGTATGTGAGTACACTGTTGCTCTCTCCAGACACGCACCAGAAGAGGGCATCGGATCCCATTACAGATGGTTGTGAGCCACCATGTGATTGCTGGGAATTGAACTCAGGACCTCTGGAAGAGCAGTCAGTGGTCGTAACCGCTGAGCCATCTCTCCAGCCCCTAGCCCTTATTCTTCTTTTTAAACTGAGCGTGCCCAGGCTAGACTTCCAGGACTTTTGGCAAGTCTTAAGCCAGGAGGAACAGGAGTTCAAGGACAGCCTTGCCACATGAAAACAACACAAGGCTCACCAGAAGAGGGGCCAGGAAAATTGTGAGAGGCACACATATATGTACGTATAGACTGCACACAAAGAAAAATAAAACCAATCAGTTTGAGGAGAGGATATCCTTAATATATAAAAGGCACTTACAAATCAGCAAAACAAGGATGAATGCTGACCCACTTGAAATTGTGAGTCCAAGCCAGGCTTGATGGCGCATGTCTAATCTCTGCAGCAGGGAGGTAGAGGCAGGCACGGCTAAGTTCAAGGCCAGCCTGGTCTACACAGTGCTGCTGGCCAGTGCCAGCCATGATTAGCCAGTGAGACCCTGATCTTTATTTGTTTTTTGTTTTTTTTTTCCCAAGGCAAGGTCTCTCTGTGTTGTCCTGGAACTCACTCTTTAGAAGAGGCTGGCCTCCAACTCAGAGACTGTTATCTGCTTCCCAAGTGCTAGATTAAAGGCATGTGCCACCACTGCCCAGCTGACACCCTGGGATTGTTTGTTATTGTTGATGGTGGTGGTGGTTGGTTGGTTTTTGTTTGGTTTGGTTTGATTTGGTTTTTTGGATTTGGATTTTTGGAGACAGGGTTTCTCTGTGTAGCCCTGGCTGTCCTGGAACTCACTCTGTAGTCCAGGTTGGCCTCGAACTCAGAAATCTGCCACCACACCCGGCTCTGGTTGGTTGTTTTTAAAGAAAGACTGTAAGCCAGCTCTGGTGGCTCACACCTATAATCCCAACACTCAGGAGAACAGAACAGGTGAATTGCTTTGTTGTGTTCCAGGCCTGCCTAGAATATGTATTGATCCAGGTCAGCCTAAGCAACAGAACAAGGCTGTCTCAAATCAGAAAGAATTTAATATCAGCTAATATGTAGAAAAATGCAACTACTTTGTTTGTTTGTTTGTTTGTTTTTTGAGACAAGGTTTCTCTGTGTAGCCCTGGCTGTCCTGGAACTCACTCTGTAGACCAGGCTGGCCTTGAACTCAGAAATCTGCTTGCCTCTGCCTCCCAGAGTGCTGGGATTACAGGCGTGCACTCCCCCCACCCTACCCCACAAGCGGTTTTTTTTTGTTTGTTTTTGTTTTTGTTTTTGTTTTTTTAGCTAAATGTAACATGTGCCATAGCATACATTATCCATGGAGGCCAGAAGAGGGCACTAGGTCACCCAGAACTAGAGTTACCAGGCTGAGTTGCCAAGATGAGAAGCAAACTTGTCCTCCTCAAAAAGCAGCAAATGATCTTTTTAGTTAGCTTGGTTGGTTGGCTGGGCTTATAAGTTTTGTTGTTGTAGTTGTTGGTGGTGGTTTTTTGTTTTTTTGGTTTTTTGGGGGTTTTTTTTGTTGTTTTTTGTTTTTTTTTGGATTTTGTTTTTTTCGAGACAGGGTTTCTCTGTATAGCCCTGGCTGTCCTGGAACTCACTCTGTAGACCAGGCTGGACTCGAATTCAGAAATCCGCCTGCCTCTGCCTCCTAGAGTGCTGGGATTATTTTATTTTATTTTATTTTATTTTATTTTATTTTTTATTTTTTTTTATTTTTTTGGTTTTTTCGAGACAGGGTTTCTCTGTGTAGTCCTGGCTGTCCTGGAACTCACTTTGTAGACCAGGCTGGCCTCGAACTCAGAAATCCGCCTGCCTCTGCCTCCCAAGTGCTGGGATTACAGGCGTGCGCCACCACCGCCCGGCTTATTTTATTTTTGAGACAGGGTAGCCCTGGCTGTCCTGGAATTTGCTCTGTAGACCAAGCTGGCCTCAAAACTCAAGAGATCTGCCTGCCTCTGCCTCCCAAGTGTTAGGATCAAAGGCATGAACCACCACTGCCTGGCATTAAAAAAAAAATTAAGAGCCCGGGGCGGTGGTGGTGCACGCCTGTAATCCCAGCACTCTGGGAGGCAGAGGCAGGTAGATTTCTGAGTTTGAGGCCAGCCTGGTCTACAGAGTGAGTTCCAGGACAGCCAGGGCTATACAGAGAAACCCTGTCTCGAAAAAACCAAATCCAAAAAACAACAAAGAAAAAAAAAGTAAAGTAAAGTTGGGGTGAGGGCGTAGGAAACAGAAGAGCAGGTGTTAGGTAGTGAGAGCAGGAGCTGCCCGCGCTGCGCTCCCCAACCTCTTAGTGACTTTATACTCTCGCATGCCAAGTTCTTAAGTCTTTAAATGTATTTCATATGTATGTGTGTTTTACATGCATGAGTGTTCTATAAGCAACTTCATGCCTGATGTCCTCAGGAGGCCAGGATGGCTGGGAACCAAACCCAGCTCCTCTGGAAGAGCGGCCAGTGCTCTTGCCCACCGAGGAGCGGTCGGTGCTCCTCATTGTTCAGCCCAGCTGATGTGAGGCTCAGATGGTAGCGTGCTTGCCTAGCCAGGCACGAAGCCCTAGGAAAACAGACCGCTCAGGTGGCTCGAGCCAGCACGGGGGAAGTAGCAGCGACAAGAGATGTAAACTCACGGCATTCTCACAGCGCACGTCTGAGAACAGCTTTGGCTGTAAAAGAGACCCTGCCTCAAAAAACAAAGGCTAGCGAGATGGCCCAGTGGTCAGAAGCACTTAGGTCACAGACCCGAGTGCCAGCTCCAGATTCATGAGGTGATGAAGGAACCACTGAGAATTGGTCACTGACCGGCACATGCAGGTCCTGTCGTACATGCCCTCCCCTCAAACAAATTAATAAATATTCTAAAAGAAATATTTGTTCAATCAATCTTTATCTTCCAACATTTAGGTTGTTTTCCATTTCAGAAAAAAAATGTTTTGGAGTGACGGAAAGAATGATCTTGGGACGGGATCCAGGACAACGGCAGGAAAGCCCTGTGCCCAGCTCCTCCTTCCTCTGACCTGGCTACATAGGGCCTCCGCTCAGGCCTTCCAGTCCCACCTGGGGACACCGCCAGGGCCAGACCCACAGCCAGCTGGCCTCTAACCCTTGCCTCTTCCAGAGCAGAGTTTCTGTTTAGTCTGTCACAGCTTTGGCATCTTGTCCAGGCACAAAGCCCGACCCCTGCATCCCTGGCCACAGCCATCCCACTCACCCAACTCAAGGTCCTCAGTGCTGTGGCGGCACTGACATGGGCACAACATTCTCATACAGGGGCTCCTCCTGCTCCTTCTCTTCGGCCTGCTTCTGGGAACCCGGTTCCGGGGAACTGCTTCCGGCGTCTGGCTCCTGCACGGTCCCTAAGCTCTCAGTGCCATCTCCCGGACGTCTAGATGCTTCCTCTGGCCTAACTGTGGTGGACTCCATGGCCCCGGAGAGCACGGCAGCTGGAGCTGAGCCAGAGCCCTGGGACAGCCCAGAGCTGGCCTGGTTCCGACCCAGAGATCGGCGCAAAGGCTTTGGGATGGCACTCTTCACCTTGGGGGCCGCCTGATCTTTCTGGTTGTTTCCCAAACGACGAAAGACAGACCAGACAGGGCCCTCAGGTTTCTGGGGTGTCCCTGCCAGCATATAAATAGTGGCCACAGACCCCGGGCTCTCCTGGATGCCTCCATCGGTGGTTTCCACACACTCGGCCACCGTCCGGCTACCAGGTGGAAGTTGGCCGTGACTAGTGGCAGCATCTCCAGAGCTTGCAGCTGTAGGAGCATCCTCCTCTGGGTTTGCTTGCTCTGGGCCTGGAGACTCCTCAGCCTCCTGCCCTTCAGGACGTGGCTGAGCACCTCTGGAGAATCTCTTGGGTTTTCGTATGGGGCTGGAGAGATCTCCAGAGCTTCGGCCATTCTGTGGTGCAAACTTAGTGCCTTCAGCAAAGGAGACGGATGGCCTCTTGGCCCTAGCCAGGCTGGACGTGCGTGGGATGGGGAACGGTGTGGAGGCATCTTCAGGGGGAGGGAAGGGGCTTCCAGGAAGGCTGGCTTCTGGTGATTCTTCTTGGGCCATAGGGACCGTCTCTGGCAGGGGAGAAAACAGAGGAGCTCCAGCGGGGTACACTGCTCTAATCTTCTACCCGGGGTGCAGAATCTTCCCAGATGCCTCAAGATGTGGCAGGGAAGAGTAAGGCAGGGGAGAGGCTGGTGGAGTAGACACCTCTCCTTTGCTCTTTTCTCTTTGCCCCTCCTTGCTTTGAACCACTGCATACTGCATTTTATCCAAAACACCACCACTGCTGCCTAATTTTCGCGTGGCCAGTTCCTACTGATTCGGCTAAACACAGCTGTGACTAACAGACACATTCCTTAATTCTAGTTACCCCAGGCATGAGTAGCTTCTGAGCCCTTCTTTTGATTTGCATGCCCCACTAAAGCATGATGGTTGTGGCTGTCCTCTGAGCCAAGCCATGTTGGAGAGTTCACCTGTGCACTTGGAAAAAGATTATCCCAGCTGGGTTTGCCGACTGTTTACACGCCCTCAAGGAGGGATGGGTAAAGAGACACTTAGCTGAGTCCCTAGCCCTCCCCATCACCTGTTGCATACAACTCTACCTTAATTGCAGGAGGCCTCTGGGGAGAGGCTAGAACAGATAAGCTGCAGAATTTTACAAGAGAAGAGGGCTCCACCGAGTGGCTGGCTAAGCTCACATCCCTATGGCTAAAGGCCTAGAATGGGCTGTTGCAGGGAGGAGCACCTGTACCCTGAAAATGCTCTATATGAAGATCTAATAAACTCATTGGTTCCCAGAATGAGCTTTGGTGACAATGTACCTCTGTTTGGTGTTGGGACCTTCATTTTAGAAGAAGGAGTAGAGGTTGCTGTGTGTCCCTTGGGAAGGAATTTTAGCAATGATGACCCATTCTGTCCTCTATTGTCAGGTGACATATCTTTTTATATCTCTATCTGTCTGTCTGTCTATTTATCTATCTATTTTGAAACGGGGCCTCTTTACTCCTGGCTCTCCTGGAGCTCACTCTGTAGACCAAGCTGGCCTCGAACTCCAACTCATAAAGACCCACCTGCCTCTGCCTCCCAAACGCCAGGATTAAAGGCATGTGCCACTGTACCCAGCACGGCGTTAGCCTTTTTACTGCTCACTACAAGCTTGGTGAGGCCAGGCTGCTCCTGTGTTGTGACCTTGCCGCTCTCAGAGCCAGAAACAGCAAGTGGTGGAAAACAAACACAGACAGACATCTGCCAAAGGAACGGGGAAGGTGCCACCGCGGTGGGCACGGCTTCCCGGGTGCCACCGCGGTGGGCATGGCTTCCCCAGCTGAGCAAGCTGCTCGGGCTACCTTCTCGAGGTGGCAAGAAGTAGGTATGAGCTTCGTCCTCTTCTCCAGAGTCGGGATCAGAAGAGAAGGAGTCCTCAGAGGCCCAGCCAGCAGAGGGCGGCTCGATGAAGCTGTGGTTGAAGGGGACCTCCGGATCGTGGTGAGAGACTGCAGGGGTTGTGGGTCAGGCGTGGGGCCTCCTGGGAAGCTTTGTCCCACCTTAGCCCTAGACTGACCCTGAGCCCCAGTGCCCACTTACCTGTCACCCAGGGTAGCTTGTAGTTACTGAGGGAGCCACAGGGTAGTGCCGAGCCCAGGCTGGTGAGGGCTCCCCACACCTGCTGCTTCATTCTGAAAAAGGCAGCTCCATTTCTCTCAGGCCTGAGAGGGCGGCAAAGAGAGGGCGGTCAGTGTACAAGACCTAAGGGAACCCATGTCAGGCTGACAGGATGTGCCAGGTGACTATCTATTTAGATGGCCCTGCACATTGATGACAGAATAAAATCTAAATCAGGGAGTCCAAAATCTAAGTCACAGAAGGATCGGGGTCTAGTATGGTGGCACATTCCCAGACTCCTAGCATTCTCTTGGCTGAGTCTGAGCACTTGGCTGAGGCATGAAGATATCCACTTCATGACAGCCTGAGCTACATAGTGAGGTATTTTATCACAAAGCAAGCAAACAAACAAGAATCAGGTGAGCTCAGTCGCAGAGCACTTACTTAGCATGAGCAAGCCCTGGCTCTCATCCCTAGCATGATGGAGGAGAAAGAACACTGGGCAGAGAATCCAAAAAGCCAGGAGGGCCTCTGTGTGAGCCCAGAGCAGCTGAGACACCATGAGCATCAGCGTCTTTGTAAATAGAAGAAATGAACCCTCTCATCACCACACTCCCTGTTTCAGACTTCCACCATGTAGTGTGTCCACAGATCAAGAGATGTGAAAAAGAGCACATTCTCCTGAGCTTCACCGGCCCCCCCTCCACAATCTATTCCTCAGGCTGTGCTCTCTGCAAAACCACAGCTCCGACTTCTCTGTCCCTCTCTTTCTTGATGGCTTGAAATCCAGTCTCTTCCCTTCTCTGCTGAGCTGTGTGGATTCTCCTCTGTCCCAGCCCTTGCAGCGATGTCACGAGCTCAGCCTTCTGCTGCACCCAGTCCCCTGCCACCCAGTCCCCTGTTCATATTTATGTGACTCAGACACTTCCTTGTCAGGAAGACAAGTAGTTGCAGGCTTTAGTCTGTGTCACTACCTGAAGAGTGACAAGTTCAGCCCTTCCCCACCCCCAAAGGAACATGCGCAATGGCCAGCAGCGTTTACCTGCCCTTGGGGTCCAGGCGGGTAGCAGAGCAGCAGTAGGCACAGCAGACGATGCCCATGAGGAGGAGCAGCAGAGGGACCAGGATGCCCACAATGAGAGCGCTTTTACCATAGCGGCCTAGAACATGGGTGACGGTCCTTTGAGGATCCTGGAGTGTCCCCAATCCTTCCCTACAGCCGAGATTCCTGTAGCCCACAGAAATGACCAAATGTCCCTCCATGTTCCCCCCACTTACCCAGCTGGCAGGCCCCAGACACAGGGTGGCAGAGCCCCTCTGGGCATTGGCAGGGGATGGAGCAGTTGTTTCCGTGGAAGCCAGATGGGCAGGAACTGTTGCAGCTAGGGGTACAGCACATGAAAGGCAGGCTAAAGGCACCACAGAGAGTAAAAGTGTAGACTTCTGGAGACTGTTCCTAAGACCCATCCTAAGTGGCCCCGTAATGTTGAGAGTGCTTCAAGGTAGAGACTTTGGGTGACAGCCCTCATCCCTCAGCCTTAACGAGGGAGAAGCAAGGTGCCTTGTATCCAGCCAGCCCTGGGCCTACCTCCCTGGGCCTCCATCCCTTTCTTTGTAAAATGGGTCTCCTCTAGCCAGGCAGTGGTGGCGCACGCCTTTAATCCCAGCACTTGGGAGGCAGAGGCAGGTGGATTTCTGAGTTCGAGGCCAGCCTGGTCTACAGAGTGAGTTCCAGGACAGCCAGGGCTACACAGAGAAACAACCCTGTCTTGAAAAAACAAACAAACAAACAAAATCCAGGTCTCCTCCACCTGACCCTATGAGCTGTTCTTTAGATAAGACTCCTTCCTGGAGTGCTGACTGCTAGATACCTGAAGAACTAGAGCCACATCAGTGGGATCCGGGTCCCACCCCTAAGCAAATCTTCATCTGATAAGGCACCAACTCCTTTTCTTTCCTCCTGATATTTTTCTTTTTCTTTAAATTTTTTTTATTTTTTCTTTCCTTTTAAAAAGTTTTGTTTATTTTTTTAGTCCTTTTAGATTAACCTCTGAGTTTCCTCAGAAGATGCCATCCCACACAGGAAAACTAACATCTTTATTACAGGGTGGGAGAAAGGTTTTTTTGGGAAGTGGAGAGGCTTAGTGAGGGAAATTTGAGAAACATTACACAGAGGGCTGACCTCATCTCTCATAATCCCGTGTCCCCAAGGCCTAGTGCTTACCTGGTCCCCCAGTAACCAGCACTGCAGATACATTCTCCAGTCACTGCATTGCAAGTCCCCTGAACACAGGTGGGGCAGGTAGAGCTACAGTCCTTCCCAAAGGTACCAAGCGGACAAGGGTTCTCACACCTGAGGTTACACGAGAGATGCAGGACTCAGAATTGGGAGGGCAGGAAGGTCCTACAACCTCTCCTATCTTCCTGGACACGGGGTCCCAAAAGGGCCATTTCCCTGTAGCAAAGTTGGAGCCAAACCCAACTGGGTGACAAACTACAGGTCCCTGAGGGGGAAGGAAAGAACTAGGGAGGAGACAACTAGATGTATGCTCTTCCCAGAGCCCCCTCAGAACCCCTCTTCCTCTCAGCCCGGCCAGGAGGCAATGCCTGAGCTGACTGAATGTGAACTGTGTGGAAGTGGTGGTCCTCTCTTTCCTCTCAGAAAGAACAGCTGAGAGGAGGGGTAGAGGAGAAAAATGTGTTCGGAGCAAGGTAGCCCCTCCCTCACCTGGGCCCCAGCCAACCAGGGTCGCAGTGCTGGCAGTGCCCAGTTTCCGCTTGACAGGGATCCCCAAGCCGGCAGCGGGGGCACTGCCCAGTGCACCTCTCACCAAAGGTGCCCGGAGGGCACGGCTGCTTGCACTGAGTCCCATTCCAGCCGGGCTTGCAGGACTCACAGTTGCCCGTGACTGGAGAGCATGTGGCATTCGGCTCACAGTGGCCACAGCTGACAAGAGAAAGGGATCATGGGAGGGGGTAGACTGAGAACGGCCCACATTGTTAGGCCTGAAGTACTAGAGAAATCTGGGTCCCTGATGGACCACTCAGGCTGAAGCCTCAGTTTCTCTGTGTTGTACACCCGAAAGGTTGGATCTCTAAGGGAATCACAGGTTTCTAGCCCACGCCCGACTCCCTGTTCTGTGACTCATCCTTCCCTGGGTTCACAATGGATCCCGGGAGGGAGCCACCAGCTCAGCCAGAGCAGCCATGTCACCTCCAATCCACCCCTCGCTTCCCTCCCACACCGCCCTCTCGCCCTCCCTTCTCTGCTGTTTCCTATGCCACACAATCTCTGGGGTTAGGACTGAGTGGCTGGGGGCAGACACATGTCACAGAAGAAACTGCTCAGGGGGCTACGAGAGGAGAGTCACTTGAGCAAAGAGTTTGAGACTAGCATGGGTAACATACAGAGACCCTTTTCTTTTGTTATTTAATTTTAAGGGTATAGTAGTTTAACTATGACAAAAAAGTCTACAGACTCACTCTTCTTGAACACACACACACACACACACACACACACACGCATGGTACAGCTTTTTTTTTTTTTTTTTTTTTTTTTTTTTTTGATTTTGTTTTTTTTGAGACAGGGTTTCTCTGTGTAGCCCTGGCTGTCCTGGAACTCACTCACTCTGTAGACCAGGCTGGCCTCAAACTCAGAAATCCACCTGCCTCTGCCTCCTAAGTGCTGGGATTACAGGCGGGCACCACCTCACCCGGCTATATAGAAATCATTTTATCACAATAGATAGTTTCAGGATTAACTCATCTTGATTTTCCAGTGATGCTAATAGGAACTTGATTCCTCTCTGCTGATACTTAATCATCTGGGATCCATTATCAGGGAGAAAGGGTAATCCTAAAATCAGCTTAGCTGAGCTGGGTATGATGGCCCACGTTCACAATTCCATCATTCCAGACAGAGGCAGAGGCAGGGAGACCTCTGCAAAGTGAACAGTGGCCTGAGACACACAAAAAGACCTTGTCCTAAAAAAAAAAATCAGTTTGTCTGATTCTGACTAGCATTGGAGGTGGTGTGTGTGTGTGTGTGTGTGTGTGTGTGTGTGTGCATGTGGCATTTATTACAAGCTGGGAGTTGTAGCTTGGACCTGAAATCCCAGCTCTCAGGAAGCAGAGGAGGGAAGATTGCCTGGGTTATAGAGTGAGTCCCATGACTGTCTGAGCTACAGAGTGAGACCCTGGCTCAAAAAATATCAAAGAAAGAAGTGGGGAGGAGCTGGCTGCTGTGGTTCATGGGCTTGGGAGGTTGAGGCAGGAGGATTAGGAGTTTGAGGTCAGCGTGAGCGACAAAGAGATTGGAACCTAAACCAAAACCAAACCAAACCAAACCAAGCCAAACAAAAGAAAGGAAGGAAGGAAGGAAGGAAGGAAGGAAGGAAGGAAGGAAGGAAACAAAGAAAAGGACTGCAGTACATTCTCATTGGTTCCTAGGAAAGGCGGAGTCTGTGTTGTCTGCTTCCATTTTGATTCTGGTTGTTTCCAATCCTCACTATGAATTAGGGGATATAATGTCATGCTCTACATTTTGCTCCCTGACCTTTTTGGTGTTGGAAACCGAACCTAGGGCTTAGTGCATGCCGGGCCAGATCTCCACTACTCATCAGTATCCCCAGACCCATTCTTTGTTCTAAATAGAGTTTGTCACCACTTTGTGGGAGGAGAATCATTGACAGTGTCTTCATGTAGCCTAGGCTAGCCTCAGATCTGCTGTGTTGCCAAAGATGATCCTCCTGCCTCCAGCCTGCCTTGTTACTACTGCTCCTACACACAGCCTTGCTCCCTCAGTGCGTGGCACAGGCCGACGTCTAACGCGTGATCCTTAAGCCTCTTCTGCCTTCCATATGCTAACACAGAGGGACAGCAAGTTTTGTTATTGATTTTCTCTTTGGAAAGTCTCACTTACCTAGTGCTGGCTGACTTGGACATGCTATGTAAACCAGGCTAGGAACCTGCAGCCTTACAGGGAATCTCTTGCTTCAGCCTCTTGAGTGCTGGGATCACAGGGGACACACACACACACACACACACACATACACTTTTTCCCCCCCAAGACAGGATTTCTCTGTGTATCTCCAGCTGTCCTGGAACTCACGCTGTAGACCAGGCTGGCCTCAAACTCAGAAATCTGCCTGCCTCTGTCTCCCAAGTGCTGGGATTAAAAGTGTGTGCCACCACTGCCCAGCACACTCATGCCCTCTTAAAGAGCAGCACAAAGAAGTCTTAACTACAGCGCTCTCTCCAGCCAGAGGTTTGTACTTTTTAACATTGATGAGCTGGGAGTAGTAGGCTCAAGCAGATGGAGATGCAGGGGCGTGTTTTTTATTTTTTTTCTTTCACCCTTGCCTTGTATACATCTTGGAGATTGCCTGAGATACCCCCTCTGCACACCTGTCTTATCTCTTGCCCAGCCCTTACCCTGTTGCTGGCTCACCTTTCTCTGCACTGCGCCCCATAGTGGCCAGGGTTGCAAGGCAGCTCACAGCGGACTCCATGGAAGCCAGGAGGGCAGGAGCAGTGGCCGGAAGTAGCGCTGCATTGGCCTCGCACACACTGGCACTTACGACTACACTCCGGACCCCACCAGCCCTGCAGGCATGTGCAGCGGCCAGAGTTCTGCATGCAGGGCGAGGTGTGGCAGTTGCAGCTGAAGCTGCAACGGCGGCCCCACCTGCCCATCGGGCATATGCAGGCTCCAGTGGCCTGGTCACAGCGTGCCCCTGAGTTGCACTGGCATTGGCGATTACACATGGGTGTCCACCAGCCGGGGTCGCAGCGGCACAAGCCCGTCTTTGGGTCACACTGTCCGTGGGGGCCGCAGGTGCAGGAGTACTCACAGAGCTTGCCCCAGTAGTTGGGCTGGCACTGGCACACACCGGTGGCCGGTTCGCACTGGCCACGTGGATGGCAAGGGCAGGTCTCGCGGCAGTCATGGCCCCAGTACTGGCCTGGACAGCCTGTTAGGTTAGGAATGGGAGATAATCGGGTTCAGAGCTGCGTACAGGTCCTTGCCCTGACCTTTCCTCAAGGAAGAGGACACAGGCTTGCTCTTCAAGAGCCAAGGACAGACCCTGAGAACATCTGGCAGCCTGTCCTGGGACTCAGCTCATTTCCGGCCCCAGATTCAGAATACAAAGCCCTCGGTCTTGGCCGAGCTTCCGTTTCACATCCCGAAACACAGATCTTGAGTTTGACAGCGATGTGCCCAGGGTCACAGGTGGACGGGATGTCATTCATGTCCCTTCCCTCTCCCTGATAAGGTGTCCCCCTGTCCTTGGCCATCACTGGCATCTGAATTTTAGGTAGAAGATGCCTACCAGGGTGGCAGGGAAGTACCTATGTCACCTTCCAACCCAGGGATTCTTGGTGCCTGCCACTCTCCCCCTTGAGAGCCTAGATCCAGGCACCTCCCTCTACCTGCCCTTCAAGTATGAGGTACAGTTAGTGGAGACTCACAGGTCCACGCCCTCGGCATCTCTTTGTTTGTCTTTACTGAGAAGCTAAAAGTGATGCTGGGTGAGCAGGGTTTTCTAGCTGCCGGTTCAAACCCAGGGTCATTTCCAGGATCACTTCTCATTTATGTTTCTTTTTTTGGATTTTGGTTTTTTCGAGACAGGGTTTCTCTGTGTAGCCCTGGCTGTCATGGAACTCACTCTGTAGACCAGGCTGGCCTCGAACTCAGAAATGCGCCTGCCTCTGCCTCCCAGAGTGCTGGGACTACAGGCATGCGCCACCACTGCCTGGCTATTTTTCTTTTCTTAAAAGATTTATTTATTTATTTATTTATTATATGTAGATACTCTGTAGCTGTCTTCAGTCACTCCAGAAGAGTGTCAGATCTCATTATGGATGGTTGTGAGCCACCATGTGGTTGCTGGGATTTGAACTCAGGACCTTCGGAAGAGCAGTCAGTGCTCTTAACCACTGAGCCATCTCTCCAGCCCCGACTTCTCATTTCTGAGGCCATTTTCTAAGCAGAGCTTGGGTAATTTTGACCTTACCATTCTATTCTCACATCTCTACTTCCCTTGCCTACGTCCTGCCCTTTACCCAGTTCTGCCCAGAAATGTCACCCGGTCCTTAGAACTCACGGGAGCTGCACTGGGCTCCGAAGAATCCAGGCTTACACCGACAGAGGCCGGGCTTCACACACACCTCGTCCTTCCTGCAGACATCAGGCCCCTCACAGATGGCTGGAAAACACCCCACCCGGGCTTGAAAGGACTGGAGGACAAACAAGTAAGGGGCACCCCTGGTCCTCTCACCCACTTCTGGGGTTCTGCTCCCTTCAAAGCCATCCTTAGTGCTGGACAGGAGTAATGTGTCACAGGGTGGACACTGCTTCCAGGGCTCGGGAGGGGGGCTAGGGTAGAAAGGTTGTCATTGGGTCACATCCTTCCTATTCCTTGGCTAGGGGACTGTCCTGGCTACTCACGGATGGTGCATTCTTGATCTTTCTGCCTCCAGCCAGGACAGCACTGGAGCTCAGAGGGGCTGTGGGGTAGAAATGGGGCAGCACAGCCCGGTAGTGTGGGTCACTGATGCTGGCTGAAACGTGCAAGTCTTCCCTAGCTCCACTGAGGAAATCTAGCCCGGTGTCACAGGCCATGAGTCACAGTATCCATGTCCCCAACCCTTCTTTTTCCCTTCCATGACCTTCCCACTCTCTATGTGACCGTCTATCATCTGACAGGCTGCCTCTCAAAGTCCCCTTCTTGAGGTCCATGACCCTCCCCCACCCACCTCTTTATTTTCCAAAATGACCCAACACTAGTTAGCCACCATACCAGTTAGACTCCTACAAGACCCACCTGCTGCCTGTACAGACGTGCTGACCAGCTGGGTCGAGCGTGGATCCCCGGGTCACCCGAGCCCAGAGCAGCAACAGTGAGGACACCAGCCCTAGCCCCATGGCGGCCCGCATAGTAGGAAGGCCTGGCTTGATCTGGTCCCCACAGCTCCCAACCCCCTCCCTGCTTCCTCCCAAGGCTTTTCCTGAGGAAGCCAGGATAGAGGGCGGGCTGCTATGAGGCACCTCCCTGAGAGGGCAGGCAGCTTAGCACACAGAATCAAAAGTAAAAACAGGGTGATGGATAGTGAAAATGGAGTGGATTTCATGAGGAGGCCAAAAGATCGAAGCGACAGGTTTCCTAAACACTGGAGACAGGGAAAGGAATGGGGTGGGGGTAGGAGCCATACCCCCCAAATAAAGAGACCTTCCTCATCCTCGGTGAGGAGCCGGCCGAGGAGACCTTCTAAAGGAACCTCACCATGCTCTGTTCCTGGCAGGGCTGGGAGGTAACATGGGCCACCAACAGACAGACTGAGAGCCTTTTTAGGGTATTATGGGTATTTATTGCACTGGTCACCAACACAGCCCCAGGGAGGCAGGCAGGCAGGCAGCCCTCTGGCTCACGATGGGGAAAGGCAGAGACCAGAGATAGCTTTACCTCTAGCTCTGAAGTGTGGTACAGAGATGTCAAGAAAGGGAGACAGGCTGAAGTCCCACCACACCTAGCACAGGCTGGGGAGTGGGGGGCGGGGGGCAGGACTCATCCTCATTTGAGCTCACACATCCACGCACAGTTAGCTGGAACCCAGACTTAAGCCTCCTGCATAGCTGAAGCCCTCAGGCCAAGATGTTCATTGGAAGCAGAGGACTGGTCAGGAGTTGGGGGCTGGAAGGCTGGTCACAGGTTGCAGGCGGGGTTGCTGTGAGGCCTCTTCTCCTTCCTGTAGCCTGCTGGGCGCTGGGTTGCTGGTTTCAGCTTCGGGGGCCTCAGTCTCACCCCGATACCATAAGCCAAAGCTGGAAGACAAGCCAGGGGGGCAGAGATGTCAAGGGCACAGGCTGAGGGTCGGGAAAGGTGAAAGGGGGGTCTTGGAGGAAAGAGGACAGCACAGGTCACAGGGAACTGAAGGCATGTAGGGCAGAGAAACAGGAAGGAAGACAGATCTTAGAACAGCATGAAAGGCAGTGGAACAGAAAGGAAGGGTGGAGAAGTGCCAGGCAGGCCCCTCCTTCCCCTCCCTCCCTCCCCTCCTCCAACATACAAATTCTGGATTCTGGACCCAGGTACTAGGGGAACATCCTCCTTGTCATTGGAGAGCAGTAGCCACGAGCCATCCTCATCATCACTAGGTTAAAGAAATGCAAGTGTGGGCCCAGAGCTAGTGGGGCAAAGAGGTGGGGGCTTAAAAAAAAGAAGAAATGCAAGGGCTGTATATCAGGGCCTAGGGGATACTGTGAGTCCAGCTCATGTGGAGCCTCCTGAAGAACTTTCAGGAACATCAGGGGAGGATGGAGTGACCACAGGGCTGGAGAGGGGACGCTGAGGGGATCAAGGACGCTTTATAGCCAGGCAGACAACAGCCCCTCACAAGGCTGCACAGCATCCTTTAGTCAAGAGATCCAGCCAAGGAAGGAAACATGAGTCTGGAGAAGGAGCACCGACTGTTTCTTCAGCAGGAGGCAGAGCAGCCAGGGCAGTGGGAGCAGTGGGTACCAGAGGATAGGACGGCAGCTGGACACAGGGTTAGTGAGGCGCAGCATCATTGGGCACAGGAGAACTGCAGTAGGCCAAGGGGTTCGTTTGGAGGGCACAGAGGCAGGATCTTACCTGCTCTCTGCTTCTTCCGGTGTCCCCAACATCTTGGCCTTGATCTTCCTCCTCTGTTTCTTGACTGCCACCTTCATGGCTTCAAGCAGAAGCCCAGGGACACGGTGATCTGTGAGCAGCTCTCTAGGGAAGAGGGAAGGGAAGAATGTGGGACTGCTAACAGGAGGTGTCAAGTACGGTTTCAAACTGGGCATGGTGGCGCACGCCTGCGATCCCAGCACTTGGGAGGCAGAGGCAGGCAGATTTCTGAGTTCGAGGCCAGCCTGGTCTACAGAGTGATTTCCAGGACAGCCAGGGCCACACAGAGAACTCGAAAAACCAAAAAAATAAAAAAAATTAAAAAATCAAGTACAGTTTCCCCTGGAAACCCGTGAAAGCTCTACTGCCAACACCTCCGGTCTGAGCTTAGATGCCCCTCCCAAGGACAAGGCCTGCTGCTTCAGCTTGGTGAGCCCTGGTGCTGCCCTGTCTGAATGAGGTTCCAGGAGGGCAGGGACTATGGAAGTTACTTCTTCCCAGTGCCTGAGCTGGACACCGGCAATTGTCAGTGCTCATCTAAAAATGGTCCAAAAAAATAAGGTGGGGCAACCAGGAACAGGCGTCCTGGCCTCCAGTCCCTCACCGCTGGAAGTACTCCAACTCCTCCTTGAGCAAGAATACGTTGGCTTTGAGCTCATTCCGCTCCTGAAGGATCTGTTCAAGCTCTTCCCTGCTGAATCCACACTGGACAGCTTCTGGAGGGTTCCCTGGCTGTTTCTGAGTATCCACCTGTGCAAGGTCAGGAATAGTCAGAGAGCAGTTCTCTTAGCTCTCCCCGAAGTCCCAGCGCTCACGATAATATTAGGGGAAGTGTCTGCTAGGAAAACTTAGAGGACAAGGTTGTTGCCACATAGGTGGCAGACAACTGCTGTTGCTGCCTTCCAACTTCTTGGGTACCTTCTATACTGCATGGCACAACCATGCCGGGCAAACCTAGGCTGGGTCACCAACTGCTGAATGCTGTGAGCTCTGTGATGTATTTTGACTCCGCTCTGGCTCTTACCGGGTCATCTGGGGTTGGCGCATCAGGCTCCAAGCTCTGTTCTTTAGCCAGCTGGCGAGAGCCATCCCGAGCTATCTGGCGCTCCCTCTCCCGGTCCTGGGCCGCCCTCAATTGGGTCTGCACAGCAGCCAGCTTGTGCCGCAGCTCAGAGTTGACCAGCAGGAGGCGCTGGAGCTGTTCCTGGAGCTGGGGGGTGGAGCGAGAGAGCTAGGGGGCGGGGCTCCGAAGGCCGCAGCGGCCCCGCCCCACTTCGCGCTCCAGTCTGGCCCCGCCCTCACCGCCTCAGTCTCTTGGCTTCGGCGCAGCAGATCTCGGTTGTGTGCCCGAAGCTCATCCCGCTGTCTGTCTGTCACCTCCTTGAGTTGGCGGAGCAGCGCGCGCTCCCCTGAGGAAGAGGTGTTTTGAACACCACGGGTCTCTGGGGTACGCAGGCCCCGGCTGCCCCCAGCTCGCACTGCTCCGGTGGGACCGTCACTCACCCTGCGGCCCGGAGCCTAGCTCCTCGCGGAGGCGTTGGTTCTCCTCGCGCAGCCGCCGCAGCTCCACTTCGGCCTGCTGTGCGGACACCTGCAGCTGGGGGAGCCGGGGGTCTCAGGGTTCGGCCTGCCGGCTCCCGGGGGTCAAAGGAGGAGCCGGTGACTCACCGAGTCCGGAGCCGGCCCCACGGCGGCCTTCTCCAAGAGCTCCAGCGCCCGCACTACTAGTGGCACCAGCCCAGCCGCCGCGTCGGGTCCGAAACGGCGTGCCAGTTCCTGTAGCTCGGTGCCCAGAGCCCCCGCTAGATGGTACACGAGCTCGGCCGCTGATCCCGCGCCCACTGGAGAGGCCTGGCTGGGTAGCCCGGGCGCTGCCCTCTTGGGCTCCATTTTTTCCTCTCTTAAGGTCAAAAGCCACCCACACCCTCAGCTGGGGCAGGAAAAAGCCAAACAGTTCCGGCCCAGGAAGTTTAGGGCCTTAAGGGGCGGGGCAGAAGCAACCAGGGAGGAACAAATAGGGAAAAAGGCCCTGGGGTGGGAGAGTGCTCTGGGCTCCCTGTGCCCTACAAGGTCACTGGATGCAGGTCGCCCAACTTCCAGGCAGGTATCCAAGAGTTGAGGACTAGAGAGAGCCTAAGTGGTCACTTTAGGCAAGCCCTCCCATAGCGCCTGATCCAGGCTCCACCCCTGGACTTAGCAGCCAAGCACTCCAGAGGTGAAAGACTGAAGGTCAGCAAACAGCCTCTACTGCACTGCAGGGACAGTCACTCACTTAAGTATGTTACCCTACCTGAAACCACACAAAGTTTACAGATGAACTAGGCTGGGCACTCCAGCTACAGAAGGACCACATGGAGTCCTAGATGTGATGCTGAAATAGGCAGTTCCCAAGTACTTTTACAGAGAAACCAGCAAATATGCTCGAGGTAATAAGCCAGCTCCGACTCAGCTCCCAAGTTGATGGTATGTGGAGCCTCAAAGCCTCCAGTGGAGAGGGCCTCAAGGCCCTGAAGGCAGGGCCTACCTAGTACCTTGCTGTGAAATGCCCAAGCTAGTCCCCAATCCTCAAACCATCCCCAGAATCTGACCTCTAATAGCAAGAAAACAAAAGCACTATTTATAAAATTTATTACATTTTTTTCAGGATTACAATCTATCAACAACACAAGCACAAAACACAAAGGGGCAGACCGCTGAATGTCAGCAGCTTGTCTGTGGGAGGCGTTTAAGAGGCTCCAGGCTTTGGGAATCTGAAGCAGAAGGAAGAACTAGGCATAGAGGTCCTCTCTGTCTGCAGAGTAGACCTCACCCTCCTGCAGGAGGGCAAAGTTGAGGAAGTGGGAGGGCCTGTGGACCTCATGGTAGAATTCCTTGGGGTTTGCCAGCTGCAGCTCGTATTTCATGTTGGGATCATGTCGAACACCTTATGGGAGGGGGAAAACATCAGATGTTAATAAGGATCCGCCTACCTCATCCAGCCCAGGTCCCTGGGCCATTTCCAAGGCAGCCAGACTTCCAAGAGCCAAGTCACCTGTCTCCACCCCCCCACACGTGTGGGCTGCTGTCACACACAACTACATACCCATAAAGTTGTAGTTCCAGGAGGACTGGGCAGGAACCATAAAGAAGCCGAGGAATCGGTCTGACAGGAGCATCTGAACCCTCTCGTAGTGTGAAGGCAGGTAGCCTTTGGGGTTGTTGCCTTTGTCTGTGTTCTGCCTGCCCCACTCATACCCACTGGGGGTCAGCTTGTAGGCTGTCAGTGTGCAGGAGCCTGGTGTGAAGCTGGGGGGTGGGGGGTGAGAGGAACAGCGTTCAAGCCACCAATCCAGGTCCAGGTCCTGGTCCTGGTCCTGGCCTGCAATGCTGGTCCCAGAAGATTTCCACCCAAGGAGGCCCACACCAACCTGCAGGTGATGATAATAGTCTTCTCCCCATCCCAAGATGGGTTGTCAGCCATGATTTTGGCATGAGTGGTAACATCCTGGGGTGAAAGCTGGGGGGATTCGTTGGGCTGAGTGTGGATCCAACCTAAGGGCTCCATCTCCTGTAGGCCAAGAGCAACAAGGAGATGTTCAACCCATCTGCAGACAAACGTCACCCATTAGGGCAGCATGACAATGAGCGCCATCCCAGGCTCCACCAACAGCCACAAACCTTGAGGTACTCATGCTGGGGCAGCTGGCTGGGCAGGTGCACAGTCTGGTGAGTGCCCCACTGTGGCACCATTACAATACAACGGATCTCCTTCACCTGAGGGTTATCTGGAGGGCTCACCCCATAGAGGTATCCTGCAATCTAGAGATGAGATCAGAAATTATTCTTAGTACCAACCCAGAATGCCAGAAGTTTGTAGAACTTTATTGTTGGAGCTGGAGAGATGGCTCACTGGTTAAGAGTACTGGTTGCTCCAGAGGACCTGCCACATGGTGGCTTACTACTGTCCGTAACTCCAGTTTTAGGAGACCAGACACCTTCTTTTGCCCTCTATAGGTACTGCATGCATATGATGTACATACAGACAAAACAGCTATATACAAAAAATATTTTTAAAGTATTATTATTCTGTCTGTGTGGCACTGAGTGCGTGTGGAGGTCAGAGGAAAGCCTGTGGAACAGGCTCGCTCTCCTTTACAGGCATCTGGAGCATCAACTCAGCTCCTCAGGCTCCTGTGAGAAGTGCTTTACACACTGAGCCACCTCAGCAGCCTCAGGGGTTTTTCCTTCTCAACACAAGAAACTGACCCCAGGCGTGCATAGGTAACCACAGCGGGTAAGCACTCTGCCACAGAGCTTCCTCTGTATCTGTAACCTTTGTCTTTTAAATCAATCAATCAATCAATCAATCAATCAATCTCTCACTATTGTAGGCCAAGTCGGCCTCAAACTCACATACTACTCTGCTACAAAAGGAACTCTTCTTTCTTAAAAAAAAAAAAAAAAAAAAAAAAAAAAAGATGTATTTGTTTATTTAATATATATGAGTGCACTGTCACTGTCTTCAGACACACCAGAAGAGGACATGGGATCCCATTACAGATGGTTGTGAGACACCATGTGGTTTGCTGGGACTTGAACTCAGGACATTTTTTTTTTTTTCTGAGACAGGGTTTATCTGTGTAGCCCTGGCTGTCCTGGAACTCACTCTGTAGACCAGGCTGGCCTCAAACTCAGAAATCTGCCTGCCTCTGCCTCCCAGAGTGCTGGGATTACAGGTGTGCACCACCACCGCCCGTTGAACTCAGGACCTCTTGAAGCAGTCAGTGCTTTTTTTTTGTTTGTTTATTTTTGTTTTTTTTGAGACAGGGTTTCTTTTTTTTTTCTTTTTTGGTTTTCCTAGACAGGGTTTCTCTGTGTAGCCCTGGCTGTCCTGGAACTCACTCTGTAGACCATGCTGGCCTCTATCTCAGAAATCCGCCTGCCTCTGCCTCCCAAGTGCACCACCACTGCCTGGCAGTCAGTGCTCTTAATCTCTAAGCCGTCTCTCCTGCCCCCCCCCTTTCTTTTTCACATTATTATTATTATTATCATTATCATTATTATTTACACTCCTGTGGATGAATCATGCCATGGTGTACATGTGGAGGTCGGACGACGACGCTCCTTCCACAGTGGCATTTGGGGACTTATATCAGGTTGTCAACTTTGCACAGTATACTTTATCTGCTCAGCTATCTGTTGTCCAAGTTCTAACACTTTTAAAACATGTATGTGCATATGTACACACACATGTGTCACACTGGATATGTGGAGGCCACAGGACAGTTTGCAGGAGTCAGCTCTCTCTACTGTGTACATTCTGGAGCTCAAACTGTGGTTAGCAGACTCAATAGCAAGCACCTTTCCCTATTGAGCCATTTCACCAGCCTGTCATTTTCAGGCAAGTTCTTGGGTATTGTTTTGAGCCACAGAAGCCAGCTTTGAACTCCTGACCACCCCACCTCGACTTGTAGAGTTTGCCTTTAAACTCACAGCAGTCCTCTCACTTCAGCTGTCCTAGTACTGAGATTAAGGTGTGTACCACCATGCCCAGCTGTATTTAATGGTTTTCCCAACACTAGGTCATAAGTATTTCCTTCTCATACTCCAGTATTTTCCACTGATATTTCACTCTATTTAGACTTTACTTGTAAGTGGTGTGAAGGATCCTGTCCTTCCCTATCTCAACATCACAAAGCATGCCTTTGTAAAAGTTGCCATACAGCATGTCAGCTAAATACAGACCTGATTCTACTTGTTACTCTCTGCCGATAAATTCTGCCCAATATTTTCTCTTAATTGCCTTAGCTGTATGAAATATTTTGATACCTCTTTGTGCTGTCTTTTTCAAGTTATTCATTCATCCATGAATTCTGAAATAAGCACCTCAAAGTTTCTGGAACTATCAAGTGAATTTTACGCACAGACAAGTGGGCGCACACTGTGGTTACTCACTTGGGCACGAAGATCAGAGATGCAGATGAACTTCTTAAGCACATTTTTGGGAAGAATGTACGTATAGCCAGTCTCCTTGATGTCATCAGATGAAACGTAAATGTGATTGGTCCGCAGATGCAGGTTGGCAGCAGAGATGGCCCTACAGGACAGAGGGAATGTCAGCATCTCGGCGCAGGCACACTCAGCAACCCCCACCCGAGCCCTCCAGCGCACCTGACTCTCCATTCCGTCTTTGATGAGAAGGTCTGGGTCTCATAGTTGCTAGTGGTTGAGGTGATGATCTCGTCGCCATGCTTGTTGACAGTTCGAGTCTGTGTAGCCGTGAGCTGGGACTGCTCCTTGGTCTGCTTCTCAATCTCAGCTATCTGCTGCCGCTGCTGCGACGGTGCTGAGATCTCCATTCCCAAGATGATGTCCCGAATTTCTGACTGTGTCAGTGATGCCACATTCACACTGTGGGGACACAGAGTTAAGCAGGGCCTCTTCCCACTAGTCACTTTTGTCTTGATGGTAAAGTAGATTTGGGGGGTATACTCAGCCAAGATAATCCTCAAGTAACATTTCTTTTTAATTTTTAAACATATTTACTCTGGAGGTAGGGGACATATCACAGTACAAGTGTAGAGGTCAAAGGACAACTCATAGAAGGTTTCTCTTCCACCTTGTGGGCTCGGGGATTGAACTCAGGTTCTTGGTAAGAAGCACCTTTCCCCTGACCATCCTGTAATTGGCGCTTCTAAGAAAAGCATGGAATGGAAGTGCGGTGACACGGAAGACCCTGCATCCACCCAAGCAGCGCAACGGTAACGCACGTGTACTTTGGGCTACTTCACATCTGTAACTCTTACTATTTTTACATAAAAATTGCCCTGACACAGATAACTTTCAAAAACAGAAACCCCAAATTGGGTGTAGTGAGACATACTGATAACCCAGCAGTTACAAGGTTAAGGCAAGAAGGTTCTTGGAGGCTTAAGGCCGGCCTGGGATACAGAATGAAACCCTGTCTCAAAACACAAGAGAAATGCAGACAGCAGGAACAAAAAGTGAATCTGTTCAAAATGGCTTCAATGCCTTCACTAAGAACTGCTTTTCTTCTTCCTAAGTATCCAAGATGTTATTTTTCTTTTGAGACATGACCTTAGCCCAGATTAACCTCTAACTCATGTAGTTGAAGGTAACTTTGAATTCTTGAACCTCTTCCCTCTACCTACCAAGTGCTGGGATTACAGGCAGGCATTACCAAACACAGGTAAAATACCTGAGAAACTCATAAGCCTAAATGTTTCCCAACTCCAGAACCGGTGTCGCGAGCCAGCCTTTCCCCTGCGGCACTGTGACCCCTGGCCCCTACTTACTTGTTTTTCTTGCCGTAGTCAGCCAAGATCAGATCCTTGAGCTGTACCTCCACCTTGATCCACTCCTCGTCTGTCAGCGTGGGCCAGATGTGGTGGGGCTCCGTGACAGTGGTCTTGTCTGGCTTCAGGATCACCTTTGCCCTATCATTGTTCACATGCAGAGCACGCAGAATCAGAATGAGACGGGAGAAAGCCTGGAAAAAGAGGTGCCAAGCATGGCTGTCAGCTTAGTGAGCACGTTCACTCCTTCACCCTATCCTCACAGGAAGGCTAGCACGGTCCCCAATGTCTGAAGGGGACATTAGCAAGAGTTCTTGCTCTTTGTATACACAGGCCAAGAATTTAAAAATGACTTCATCAAGTGGCTTCTGGAGAACCCTGAGGCACACAGTGTCTTTTCCTGACTCCACAGTCACCCCAGAGAGCCTGTTCCTTGGGTATCAAATTACCGTGTAGGATGAGATAGTCTTGAGCCAGTCATCATAGAGGTTGAAGAGAACCATCTGGGGCTCTGTGGCTTTAAGGATGAGATCCCCAAACTTCTCCACCTTGAGACAAGCCTGGAAGGGCAGCTGGAGCTCCGATCCTTTGATCACAATGTTGGGGAAGTCCAGCAAGTGCACCTAAGGCAAAGCCCGGAGTCAGACACAGCCCAGAGGGCTCAGGCCCACCTTCCTCCAGTGTCCGCTGCTCACCTCCAGAGGGTCCAGCATGCCCTTCCGAGTGACGATGATCTGTTTAGGCTGTTCCTCCACAGGCAGAGATCGGATCAGGGCAGCCACTTCCTCAGCAGTCTTCCACTTGGCCAACTAATAACCAAGAAAAGAACAAAACAAACTGAGTCTACCTTCCTCAAATTATCTAGAAAAAAAATTGAAATAAACTGTTTCTATAATGACGAACATGGGTGCTAAACTTAGTAATTAGAAAGAGATGCCTACATGTTTAATGATGAATTATAGTTCAGAAACAGTGAAATAAGACAGGTGCAAGAAGTACTGGCTCTCAGGTTAAGACCATGCTCTTACAGAGGACGTCAGGATGTGCTTCCGTACATCCACACCAGGCAGCTCACAACTGCTTTTTTTAAAAAACAAACAAACAAAAAACAAACAACTCTGGATCCAAATCTGATGCCCCTGGTTTCTGTAGGTGCCCTCCCCCACATACAATTAAAATAATATTTATTTTTTAAAGACATGATCTCAGCCGGGCAGTGGTGGCGCACGCCTGTAATCCTAGCACTCTGGGAGGCAGAGGCAGGCGGATTTCTGAGTTCGAAGCCAGCCTGGTCTACAGAGTGAGTTCCAGGACAGCCAGGGCTATACAGAGAAACCCTGTTTCGAAAAAACCAAAAACCAAATCAAAAAAAAAAAAAAAAAAAAAAGAAAAAAAGAAAGAAAGAACTCAATATATAGAAGAGGCTGCCTTCAGACTTGCAAAGATATACCTATCTCTGCCTTCCAACTACTATGATTAAAAGGCATGTAACCGCAGGGCAGTCATGGTGCACGCATGCAATCCCAGCACTCTGGAAGGCAGAGGCAGGCAGATTTCTGAGTTGGAGGCCAGCCTGGTTTACAGCGTGAGTTCCAGGACAGCCAGGGCTATACAGAGAAACCCTGTCTCGAAAAACCAAAAACAAACAAACAAAGGCATGTAGCACCACGCCCAGACTAGTAACATAATTTAAAAAATAATCTAAATAAAAGTTAAGACAACTAAAAACTGCATAAAGAAATGAGTCTTCCTGGATAGGACCGTGGTAAACACAGTGAAAATGAGAGCCCTTCTAGAGACAGAAATATGGACAAAGCCATGGACATGAGATGGGCGCTGGGATTTGGGGTATTTACAAGAGGACTCATAATCCTATGCTATACTTACTGGAAATACAGAAATGAAAAATGTGGCTGAGGTATCAAATGTCTAGGACGCCAAAGGATGTGCATTCCCCTTACAAAGATGATGTTTAGTCACTCTTTCAAGACAGAGAACAGGATGAGGGGCTTAGACGCAGAAAGCCCAGCTCAGAGGTAATGAAGGCCTCCACATACTTGCCCTCCTCCAGGGCACATTTCCCTGAGAGGCCGAGGAACTGATTCACTTGAGTCAAGTGCTTGTGGCTGGGAGTTTGGATTTCCAGCACCCATTTACTGTCAGCCACAGATTGGGTGGTGGTGGTGTCACTTGTAATTCTAACTCCCAATAAGCATTTTTGACTCTGTGCCGCACTGGCTGGCCTCAAACCTATGGTGATCCTCTTCTCTCTTGAGTACTCAGATATGCTACCACACCCAGGATACCATCTCTCAAGAGAGAAACGGGTATTTTTTTTATCATGTCCCTTTGCCTTCTACCAAGAATGAGACAGAAGGTTCTTTGGCCTCACTATCATTTAAACTGCTTACCTGACCCAAACGCTTCTGTCCAGCCCATACAGATGTGTGGATTATCTTGAGGAACAGCTGTCCTGTGCGCGGATTGAAGATAAAGATGGCCCCATTGATGGGTTTGGTTGTCAAGTTCCCCTCAAAGGTCTAAAGAACAATCATATTGATTAGCATGGCCTAGACATAATGACCCTGACTATCCACTGCGTATACACACTTGGATCACAGACACCTGAAGCTGCATGCCCACACTGCACTCAAGACCCACCTTGTGGATAGTTACTCTGTAGACATTGGTATCGTCCACAAACCAGATGATCTGGTTCGAGAAGAGTTCCCCGTAGTTCTGAGAGGACAGGTAAGGCTCAGTGGGCTCGGAGGAGTACAGCTGCAGCCCTTTGCGTATCCGCTCACGTAACACATATAGGGCAGGGTTTGCCTTCATAATCTTGGCCATGGCCTGCTGTATAAGAGGCTTGCTGCCCGGGAACCAGTTTCCATAGGCACTGTGGGGATGAAGGGAACCACAAGAACTTAAGCACAGGCAGGAAGCTCCAAGCACAACAAAGGGTCAGAGCCCGTTGACCGGGCTTATGCGGTCATCTGCTAACACACATATGCATGGAGAAGAGTCAGTGACCCAGAGGACAAAAGCCTCATCTTAGCCAGGCAAACTAAAACTGGCATAAAAACCAATGTGTAGGGTGTGGCGGCACACACTTTTTGTACCAGCACTCAGGATGTTGAAGCAGGTGTATCTCTGTGAGTTTGGGACCAAGCTGGTCTATATATTGAGTTCTAAGCCAGCTAAGGCTATATAATGAGACCCTACTTCAAATAAACAAAACAAATATAGAAAGCACAGGGCTAGGGAAGCCCTCACTCACCTGTGTAGATTATAGGCCAGATCAATGGCGATGAGGACCCCTGTGGGCGAAGGATAGATGCTCATGTTGTCTGTGGTGTAATCCAGGAACTTGGCCCGGGCATAGCGCTCAATATCATGGGAATCATAGTCCCCCCAGCGTAACTGGATGTCAATCCAATACTTCTGTGTGGTGGTGCTGTCCATCACATCCCTAAGGGTGGGGAAAAGTTCAAGCTTCCAGGAAACCACAGCCTAACCAACGTTTCAGAATCACGAGAACTCCCCACACTGTACTTAAATCTCAACGTCATCCCCCTCCTCACTGCACATCAGCAAGACCCTTAGCCATGCAATGGTGGTGCTTGACTTTAATCACAGCACTTGTGAGGCAGTCAGGTGGATTTCTGAGTTCAAGGCCAGCCTGGTCTACAGGGCAAGTTCCACGACAAGCAGGGCTACATGGAGAAACCCCATCTCAAGCAAAACAAACAGATTAGTAAGACCCCCAGGAAATGCGCAGAACTGACTGCTGATGGGTTACAGGGGTTAACACTACCTCCAAGTTTAAAATAATGTCAGCAAATAGCTGGGAATGGTGCTACTTGTGTACAGCAAGAATTTGGAGGGACCAAGGCAATAGGATTGTAAGGTTAAAGCCAGAATAACAAAACAAAAGAGGCAGTGCTCATTCCTTAAGTAACATGCCTATCATAGTAGCACCAAGGTTCCTCACACCTAAAGCTGGGTCACAAAACACTTACTTGGAGTCTGCCAGCAGCGACGGCCGGGAGACATTCCACTTATAGGAAGCGAAGAGTAGTATATCTGCACAGGAAGAGTTCATCTTATAGGATTTTCGGGGATGGATTGTCTCCTTTTGTACTGTCTCTATTTCCAATGCATCCAGTTCCTGGTCGAAGACCTGCAAGTAAAGATGAGAAGGTTGTACCCCGTTATAGAAATCCACTTACACTGAGAGCTGAGAGAATTTAGATGAAGCAATAGGAGTCTAATCCTTGCATGTCCAGGATAAATTTCCCACTCTCAAAAGAGCAAGCTGGCTGTGCATGGCAGTGCATGCTTTTAATCCAAGCCCTTGGGAGGCAGAGGTAGGTAGCTGTCTGTGAGTTCAAGACCAGCCTAAGGAGCTCTAGGACAAGGCCACATAGACTTTGTCTCAAAAATTAGTGGTGGTGGTGATGCACGCCTTTAATCCTAGCACTTGGGAGGGAAAGGCAGGCGGAGTTAGAGGCCAGCCTGGTCTACAGAGAAACCCTGTCTCGAAAACAAACAAACAAACAAACAAAAAATTAGAAAATGGTAAGCTGCTATGATTGTGATGTCAGCCCTCAGCAGCAGCCCACCTGACACAAGTCCATCACGATGCTCTCGTGGATCTTCTGCCACAAGTGAGCTCGGAATATCTGGATGAGAGAGATCTTCAGCGTGGGGATCTTGCCATGCATGAAGATTCCTGTCAAGTCCAGCTGCACCTGAAAACCTACATATACCTGCCGGAAAAGAGAAATGGCTTTAGAGACCCGAGACCACAGGAGGCCAGTTCTTAGGACAAAGATGAAGGCAAGAGAAATGCCTTTCCTCATCTCCCCTGCTGAAGAATCACACTCACATTGGCTCGATTGATTGTTGGGGACCACCAGAGGGTGAATCTACGATTAGGAATCTGGTTTAATCCTGATCGCTGAGCATTGGTCAGCTTCTTCCACTTCATGGACTCCTCAAAGCCACTGGCCTTCTCCCTGATGAGCAGAGGAACCAGATGAGATGCGTGCACACCCCCCCCAGAGGTGCCTAACTCTCACTGGGGTGAGTAAGCAGCAGCAGGCCACTGGGGCACAGAAGTGATAAGCTCAGGTAGTTGAAACGGTCCCTGTAAAGGGGCAGGGTCCTTACCAGAAGAGACCTTCCCAGGTGGGGAAGTAGGTCCCCTTGAAGAGCGTGTGCTCCAAAATGCCCTCCACGCCCCCCAGAGCCTGGATCATATCTGTGCGGTAGTTGTTGAGGTTCCAGAGTTTGCCATCATGCCGCTGGTGCGTCCACCAAAAGGGGTTCTGCTTCAAAACCTAGACAGCAAGGCAAGTACAGTGGGGCGCTGGGTGTCTACCATCCTAAGTGACAGGGCTGCCAGAAGCTGTCCTGATTGGGAGAAACTTGCTCTACTCTCCACCCCACATACCTGGTACTGCTTAAAGTCAGTTCGGACACGCCAGCCTTTATCATAAGCCAATGTGTGCCGGTCTTTCTGGAAGAGGGTATTGATCCGGGGAATGCCTCGATCCCATGAATCTTCTAAATCTTCTAGAGTCAAGCGTCTACCAGAAAACACAAACAGGAAGCATTCAACATTCTTTGAACAAGGATGAACAGACTCAGTCTTAACTCCTAAAACATATTCTGCCCATGGCCTCCACATAAGATTCAAAGTGTTGTGACCCACCCCCCAGCTCTGTGATTGGCACACCCTCCATATATGCCCACCTGTTCTGAGCAATAGCCTCTTGTCTCTTGAGTGCATACTCAGCCCAGACCCGTTGGGAGTCAATGAACTCACTCTCCCATGGCTGTATGTAGCGGTACAAGTTGGGAATCAGTTGGTCTTCTTCATGACTCATTCCTGAGCGGAAGTGTGTGATGCCCACATCTGTCTGCTTGGACCACCTGTTTTGGAAAATTGAGACAACAGATAAAAGTAAAATCAACGTAACCAACCACCCATTGCCCTCCAAGTTGAAATAATGACGCTAACACCAAAGGTCAATCATGCCGTACCTGAGGTCAGACTGGGGGATAAGCACGTGGCCCATGGAGAGCATGCCAAGCCCGCCCAGCTCCTTGGGGGTGTAGAATACAACAGGGGGGAACCGACTGGGCATCTTGGAGTTCAATCCAATCTTGATACGTGTCTGGATCTTGTTTTCACACTTCACCAATAAGTCTAGGAGTTCCTGTGTATTCACCACAGCTTCTCGAAAATATGTCATAAGGCCGATGAGAGCTGTATTCCACTTATTCACAATCTAAAGGTAGTAGAACGGAGTAAATCCCATGAGCAATACAGGTCTTGCAGTTACTGGTTTGTTACTTACATCCCTACTCTAACTAATTAATCTTAAAATCATAAGTAATTACAGAAAAAAAAAAACCCAACATAATACTACTTCACACCAAGAGAGAGAGAGAGATGACTGGGTCACTCTGATGGTTCAGTGGTTAAGACTGTCACCAAGCTTAAAGACTCAAATTTAATCCTCAGAATCCAAAAAGTGAAGGAAAGAACTGACTTCTGCAAATTTCTTCTCTAACCTTCACAAGCACTGTGGTCTACACACACCCACCCACCCAAATAAATGTACTAAGGAATATTTGTTAGTCCTGGGCATGGTGGTACAGGTCTTTAATCTCTATAAGTTTCAGGCTAGCCAGTGATACATGATAAGACACTGTTTAGTGATTTTAAATACAATATTCCTTTCAGAATAACAGAAACTTGGAGGGGATGATCAAATCAAAGAAGGAAAACAGCATTGCTGACTGCAGGAAGGCAAAGAATCAGGAAGCAGCCTTCAGCCCTTACAAAGCAAAGCAGAGCAGAGCTGCTGGTCAGACTACTTAAGTAGGTGGATTGCTGTTTTCCTGGACTCCTCAAGGTCTGTGTAAAGTCAGGACCACAACTGAAGAGAAGGGTCACATTCATACTTGAGCTAAACGTACCACACATACCTAAAGCAGAAGTGGTGACCCAGGTGGGAGTTGACAACATGACTCTATCAAAAACAGGAGGACAGTAAAGGCCACAGAACTGAAGGACTTAGCTATAGTCTTAGCTATTTGGGAAACTGAAGTCAACTTGAGCCCAGGAGCTCAAGACCAGTCTGGGCAACACAGGAAAACTTTAATCTCAAAATATGGGTCAGTGGTAGAACGGTTGCCTAGCACTGAGTTCAATCCCCAGCACAGCAAAAATAAACAACTGAAAAGAGAAATTGGTTCAACAGAGCTAAGGATTCTTGCTGCCAAACCAGAGGACTTGCGTTACTTTAATCCTGGGACCCAGCATGGCAGGAGAAATGGACTCCTGCAACTTGTCCTCTGATATCCACATAGGTTGTGGCATGTGTATACTTGTGAGCACACAAGACACAATATAAATAAAAAGGAGGAAGAGCCGGGTGGTGGTGGTGCATATAAACAAAAGACTTTGCATTTTAATTGTATTCTATGCTACTCCCTAAAATATAAGCTGATTGACTTAGAAAACAAGAATAAGGGAAAATGCAAAATAGATACTTTCCTGCTTTGATTTAAAATCATCAAAACCCCACAGACACAGCCCGTTATATCCTTGCAGGGAATCCTCAGAAATAAACCCCAATAAATATAACATTCTAAGATGGCATCTCAAAATAATACATGGAAATAAGAATACTAGGCAAAGTTGGGAAAGAGGGAACTCAAACCAGGGAGGAGCTGAAGGGATGCCACAGAGATGGCAGGAAAACTAAGGATTATGGCCCTCGATACCTTGGTGAAAGTGGTGGAGCCAGAGGCCATCAGAATCTGCCGCACGCGGTTATGGAAGCGTTGCATTGACTCATCATCCACACGCAGGAAACACTGAGCTGTCCGCTCCTTGGTAACCTAAACCACAAAGTCAGGGTTAACTTGTATCAGAAACTGAGAGCTGGTGAAATGGCTCAGAGCAGGCAAAGGTGCCTGTTACCAGGCCTTAGTTCCTTACTTCAGTCCCCAGAACCCACATAGTAGAACAGACTACAAGTTGTCCTCTGACCTCCGCAAATGAGATGGCATAAATCAAAGTGAAAAGTCAGACATGGTAGTGTGTGCAGTTAATCTCAGTACTCAGGAAGCAGTGCATCTTGGAGAATTTAAGGCTAAGCTGGCTAGCCAGAGCTACAGTGAGGCCGGCTCGATAAGTAAACAAACAAACAAACAAACAAGGCATGATAGCACATGCCTTTAATTTTTATACTTCTTGGGAGGTAGAGACAGAGGCAGGCTGATCTCTGAGACTATTTACAAAGTGAACTACTGTTCAGCGTTACAGAGAGACACTGTTTAAACAAGCAAGGATTAACTGTGACTAAACCCAACCCACTGGCACGATAATGAAAAGCTATGACTGTTCTTTCCCCCACTGACTCTAGAATGACAGGGGTCATAAAGTGATGTCCTTCCCGAACTGTACCTCATTCTGCAGGTTCCAGACCCCGTCCTTGTGGGTGAACTCTTCATAGCTGGTACGGCACTTAGGCAGGATGCGGCACTCAAAGCCACACATGTTGAATAGCAGGTTGGGGTTATCTTTACTGTACACAGACACAAAGCTATTCTCCCACTGTACTGTAGTCACCGATCGTGGCAGCCGGTTTTTGATGTCCCAGAACACTGCCCGACCCCTATCCACAGAGGACAGAGAGGCACTTCAGTCTGTTGAAGTCTGTTGTTGCATTCAAAGATCAAGTAGATGATACCCCAACAGGCCTATATTCCTCCTACCCAAGGCACAACCTTCTCAGTCTTAACTGATTTTTGGGTCCCTAGGCCTAACATCCACAAACCCAACAGAGACTCACAGGTTGACATCATGCTTCATGAGGCGCATCCGGGCATCTCGGGGCCAGCATTTCTTGTTATTATAGCCAACAATGTTTTCATTGTTGGGGTCTGGATGTTCCGTCAAGTAACGCTGGATCAGATCCCGAGCCTCATCTGCTGTGAACCTACGTTAAGACAAGGTACATGGTTGAAGTCCAAATATACTAAGACCCTTGGAGAACTCCAGGTCCATAGTGGGGACCCTACGTCCTGTAGGACTTCATTTCACTTTATAGCCCAAAAGCAATTAGTCAACTAAGCTACACGAACCACTTCATGGACAGAACATGGCTCCCTGCACTGTTGGTTAAAGGAGCTGTGAGTCATTACCTGAAGAAAATATGGATGCGATCAATATATCTACAGAAGAGTCGGATTGGGTGTGCAGCCTCAGTGGCTATGTCCTGGAAACTGAGAAAGTCATTTGGCATCTGAGGAGGCCCAGCCATCTCACTGGCCCGGTGCAATCCCAGTACAAGCAAATCCATCACCAAGCCATAGTACTGTACAATGAATGAGGCAAACTGCAGGCCTCTGATGATTCCATAGGAGTTTGTATGGTTCATGTCCTAGAAAGGAAAGAGGAGAACCACGACTCTTAACTATGGCTAGGGTTGGCTGTGTCCCAGGCACTTCAGGGTCCAATCTCCTCCATTCCCCTCAGCAAATCCTAACTCAGTGGGTTAGACAAGCCCTCAACACATTTCTTTGCTCCTTGCTCCTGGACAGACCTTATAGTTGATGACTACGTTGTTCTTGGCTGTCATGTAGTCAGCTATGTTGTGGTCCACAATGAGCCGCAGCAGCCTGTTAAGCAGGGTCAGGTCAATCTTCTCATACATCTTCTCAAAGCGAGACTCCAGCATGACGTTGCACTCGCCCTCACTCGTCTCCCACACATCCTGCAGGTTATTGATGCCTAAAAAAGCAAAATGCAGAGCTATGGCACATTGCACATTCCTTTTCCAGACTAGCAACCACAGCAGCTCTCGACACATTCCAAAACCCTCTACCGTCCGTCCGTCTGTCCATCCATCCACCCCAGTTGCTATAAATGTCAGCTTTGCTCAACATCAGTAGTATTCACTCTTTCTTTTTATTTATTAGACAGGGTTTCTCTGTGTAGCCTGGCTGTCCTGGAACTCACTCTGTAGACCAGGCGGTCCTCAAACTCAAGAGATTTGCTTGCCTCTGCCTCCTGAATGCTAGGGTTAAAGGCGCGTGGAACCATCATGGACCATGCAGCCTAGGCCTGAATACAGAACCCAATCATCTCCTTTCTCTGTGGAGGGTAACTCCAGCAAAGTTGTACCTTGGCACCACTTGTACACAAGCAGCGGAGGTGGTTCTGTGTCAGCAGGCTTGATCCACGGTGGGAAAAGACGGCGTTTATCGGCTTCATACCACAGGTACTGGTCCAGGTAAGCATCGGTTATTTTCTCCAGTGGTTCCACATCATACACGGGCACAAGGTGGCTATAGAGGTCCATAAACTCAATGCCCACCTGAGGGAGGAGGAAGCTGGCTCACATCAATCCACCTAAGCCAATCTTCACTGCTAGATGCCACGGATAAACAGCACAGACCAAAAGAAAGCTCAGGAAATGTTTCACTCACCTCCTTAAAGGCTCTCTGTGTGAGGAGGTGACGCTTGATGCGGGACAAAGCCTCATGGGGGTTGTCATAGGCTTGTTCAATCAGACCCAGCTCCTCCCTCTGAGACTGGTTCAACCTAGACTTCACACTGACAAAGCAAAAAGAAAGGTGAATGAGAGGCTAAACCAGAAGGGACTATACCTTTCTTTGAACTCTGACCATGATGCCAGTCTCCGTTACCCTCCCAACAGGAAGGCTCCGGCCACTCCTTACCTATAGGCTTCCTTGAGACGCTCCAGAGCCAAGATGAGCAACTTGGTATCATGCTTGTAGGAGAGCGGGGGGAACGGGATGGGAGAGAACCTGCGGCTTTCCAGCCAGTGCACCGTGGTCGTGTACACTGCCACCGCTTCCTCTGCTGTAATGTAAGGCCCATCCTGGAAGATGAACACCAAGCTGTCTCCCACTATTGTCCAAAGCAGGACAGAGCCTGCTCCCCACTCTGCAGTCCCCCTTCCCACCCAGCCCCACACCGTCTAGCTGCCCAACCTTCAGGTAATTGTGCTGCCGCTCCTGTTCTGCCTTCAGATACAGGCGAGTGAGGCGGCCCAGGTTCTTTTTGCAAACAGTCTTGTCTACAGTAGCCCCACGACGGATCCGTTCACGGTTGTAGTGGGCAGTATTGGTCCACCAATCAGCCTTGGCCTTAACGTACCGAAGAATCATATTCTCTATAGGTGTTGGCAGTCCTGGGACCTGCAGGTACAAACACAATGAAAACGTAAGTAAATAGTGCTTCACACCTGCACCCCAGCGTAAAGGCGGAGCAGACTGATGTCTTGAGTCTACGACCAGCCTGGCCTGCACAGACTTACAGGTCAGCTAGGAAAACGCAGTCAGACTGCTCAAGGAGGTAACATAAGGTGGACAGCCCTCTGAGGATGTGGTGACCCTAAGCTCAGAGGATGAGTGGCTGTGCCTCCTCGGAGGTAGAGGGAAGCCTACCTTCCAAGGGATGTTGGCCTTCCAGCAGCGCCAGGCCTCACTGAGGTGCTGCAGAATCGTTCGGGCCTTGTTCTGTTTGATGCCTTCAGGCATCATGTCCAGAATATCGTGCATCACAGCTGCCCTAAGCTCGAGGTCAAAATGGGACTCGACTCGTTGCTTTGTTACCGTCTTTGCCACCCCCTTTGAGTGACGGCCTAAAGTGAAGGGACAGCCCAGAGATTAAATCAATAAATAGTAACAAGTGTCCATGTGATCCACACATGCAAAAAAGACAAGCCACTTCAGATAGCCACAAACACATGATAGTACAAAATCCTAGAGAACAGCCCAAGAACCACAACAGTAGTAGGTCAGACTCATTTAAAACAGACTCAGGACAGAGGACAGGCACAGACACGGAACATCAGACACACAGCCCCGGTAAAGAAAAGCACTTACCTTCAAACTGTCGGGCCAGAAGGTTGCCCAGCCACCGCTCTAGCAGAGGGGTGATCCCCCGCATGAAGAACAGCCAGACCCGCCAGCCAGCAGCCCAGAAACCACAGCCAGGGCCTTTTCCTACAGGACCCTACAGTTAAGCAGATATCAGGAACATAAACGAACAATTCTTTAGAAAAATGATAGAAAGAAAACCGGGCAGAAGTAGACATGTCAGGCTGCCATGAGACAGGGTAAATGCTGTTTGAGTCCTTACAGTCTAGAACAGAGACGCATATAAGAACTTCCACGCAGACAATGAGGCTCCTACACGGACTCAGTGGTAGGTTTGGGGGAAAGTGCTGACATTCATTGAATATAGCTATAACATAGTCAAGAGATTCTTTCTAAGGAGGTCCTGGGAAAGGGCTCAAACTGCAAAGCTGGAGCAAGCGTTTGTGAAGGCTGGCATGAGGGCAGGCTCTCACCGTGTTAAAGCGGTAGTAGATGAGGTGCTTCAAGTCCTTGCACATGCGGATCTGCCGCATCAGCTTATATTTATATCGATACATGCCTGTCAACTGTCCCACGTGGGCAAATATATACTGCAATCCATCTGCCAGCTGCAATCAAATCACCATTAGACTTAGAGCCAGAGCCCACTCCACAGCCAGCACAGGCTTCACCCTGTCTCTCCGTCGGGCAGGGGTCCAGGCAACATGGCCTCACCTGGAAGGCATCTACATTGCCCAAGCGGTACTGCACGTGACTGTCCACAACCAGCTTAGTTAAGCGTAGGACTTCCCGACACAGATGGAAAGCATTCCCAAAACGGGATTTCTTTCTTTCCTGGAAAGGCCAAGAACACAAAGAACGTTAACGACAGTGGCCACAGAAGGAGGTATGCCACAGTGCCAGCCACCCCGAGCCCAGCAGAGCCGTGAGATCCCACACAGGCACCTTGGTGGTGAGAGTCTTGACGGGCTTCAGGTTGAAGTTATAGTCCAAGTGCAGGTAGTTGAGGTTCTTACGGTGAATGAGAAGGTTGAGCATGTTGTAGCCCTGGCGGCAAACCTGCAGGCCTACCTCCACCCAGTCCAGCTTGGTGGACTGAAAGAATTTGGTAGCTTTGAAAGAGCGGAACAGATACCTGGGTAAAAATAGAGAGTTAAAGTGACATACCGTCATTTTAGGAACACAAGGTGTAGCAGGGACCTCCAGCACCTTACCTCTTCTTCTGGGCTTTGGGAGGCCGATGCTTGAGGGCATTCAACACGTAGTACTTAAGCAGCTTCTGATAGGAGACTCGAACTTTCACAGGCTGCCCAGCAGGACAGTGCTCCCGATACCTGGTTAAATAAGCCCATCAGAGCCTTCCAGGCTCCCTGGAAAGGCTGCACACCCGTCCAGACAGTCTTTTCTCCTATACTGTACATCTACTACCCCTTAGGGAGAAACCTCACCAGTTCTTGACAAGGGGTATGTCCAGGGCCCGGCGGGTCCGACCAGAGCGTAGGTTGAAGGGCCTTGGTGCCCAGAGCAGGGCGATGCCATTGGCTGTATTGTCTGTATAGAGAGGTGTGTCCTTCAGGAAGGGCTCCACAAACTCAGGGAGCTCAAACTCCTCATCATCATCAGGCAGTGGTTCTTGGCTCTGAAAAAGAAATCATGGAGGGTTCATTTCCCACTCAGTGTGCAGAACTGAGATGAGCAGAAAGCTCTCTGGGATCAAGCATAGCGGCTACACAGGCCACCAAAACGGATGCCTGACAAGAGAAGCCTGAGGAGCTAGACAACGGAGCCAAGGGAGCAGCAAAGAGAGCTAGGTGGGAAATCAACCCACCTGCTTACCGCTGAAAGCCTCCCAAAGGAGCGCTAGAACCATTCCATAGGAAGTACCCACTGCAATCAGCTCCTGACCAAAACTGAGGCCTGAAGCCCCAGTATGTAGGAGGAGGTTAAGACAAAGGGACTGAATAAGTAAGACCAACCTGAAACCACACAGTAAATTTAGACTAACCTACACTATATGTCCAAAAAAAAAAAAAAAAAAAGTAGGCTGCTGGGCGGTGGTGGCGCATGCCTCTAATCCCAGCACTTAGGAGGCAAAGGCAGCCGGATTTCTGAGTTCCAGGCCAGCCTGGTCTACAGAGTGAGTTCTAGGACAGCCAGGGCTACACAGAGAAACCCTGTCTCAAAAAAACAACAACAACAAAAAGAGTAGGGCATAGGCTGATGAGTGGCAGCAAACTCGCCTCACACGTCTAAGAGCCCAAGCTAATCTTCCAGACTCTCATTCCCAGCCACCCTCCAAAGCATGTGATTTCCCCTTACCTTGACTGAGTGTCTATGGGAGATTGGGTTGATCAGAGGATCAAAGTAGAAAGCTGGCAGGTCAGGATCCTCGGTCTTGATGAACACCACGTTAGGAGTGTGGTACCTACAACGAAAGGAGGAGTCAGCAGCATTCTTGTGCTCGGCCTTCTCCTTCCAGCTGCTATGTTCCAAGCACCTTACCAGGTGAGGTGGACATGGTGTGGAAGGTTGTTATACAGGTAAGGAAAAGCAATCTTGTACTCAGTACGAATAGGCTGACGGATGATGATCTTATTAATATCATTGAATTCATTCCAGTCTTCATCCCTAGAACAGAAAGTCAAGTGAGTAGTTTCGTTCCATTGTTAGGATCTTAAGGTAAATATTAAATTTTAACATACACAACGTGCCTAAAATAATATTCTCCCAACTTACTGTAGGTTGATGTCTCGAACAAGAGGTTCAAATTTGGGTCCCCCAGGAATGGCCATGTTGAGCGCCTTGGAGGTAAAGAAGGCCTTCAGATCAAAGAGATAGAAGTAGTTGTCATCTACGAGGTCAGTCAGAAGCTGATTGGCCAGTCGGTAGAGAGTGGACATCATGGGCAGCGTGAACTGCCAGCGTTGGTAGGTGGAGCCATTAACATACCTAGAGGGAAGATGAAGGGCCCACATCACGCAGGCACTGAGCCAAGGTGCTTACCTACTGCCTTCCCACAGCTCCCGTTTCCAGAACTCTCACAGAAATTAGTTCCACTCACTTCCTACTGTCTCTCAATGGCTGGTGGTCATAGAACCAGTCCAACACAGGGGCATCCTCCTCAGGGTCCAGCTCTAGCTGAATGGCTTCCAGTGGCTCAACATCTAAGATGTTGTCGGCATAATCCAGGGGTGGTTCCTCATCATCAAAGGGGGGGAAACGCATCCTCTTGAAATGCCTCCTGTCTCTTTTTTCTCTACGCATCATGATCCACATTGACCTAGAATGCAAGAGGACCGTGTCCACTGATCTCAGCTGCCAGCACCCCACCCCCACCCCTCCTCCCGCCATACTTGACCCTTCTCACCCCCACTGGGAGATGTAAACCGGCTCGATAACCCAAGGAATCTCGTTAACGAAGGAAATGGCTCCCGTGATGTGGTACAGCACAGGCACGTCCCGGATCTGCTCCCAGGGCATGGGCATGTTCTCTAGGAGCTTGAGAACAGCATGAGGCATGTACTTGAGAGCCCTGCAACACGAGGAGGAGCGATACTTAGAAATAACTAGGTGTTCTGTTAGTTGTCCCTTGCTGACAAGCCATAAAGTTATCCCATGTTCCACACAAGATGCTGCCTTATACTTCAAAGCCCCAAATTAGGACTCAGGTCCTACATGACTGAGTCCTGCCTCCTCATCTCCACCTTCAGCTAATACCACTCTCCCTTTCACAGGCCTTAGTCCCACAATTGCGGGCCTGTATAAATCAACACACATCCCTTTGAAAGCAACTTCCTTCTGCCCTTCCTGTAAATACCAACACATTCGTTGTTCTATGTGGTAACCATTTGTCTCTCTTCCATCATGCCACTAAACTTATACTCCTAAAAGGAAAGGACCCAATACCATTTATTTGCTGAGGACCAAAAGCAAGTTTCAATAATAATCGTAATAATAATGTTTATTGTTGTTTGAGACAGGGTCTCACCGTATAGCCCTGGCTGGCCTGAAACTCACTGTATAGAACAGAAGATTCACCTGTCTGTCTCCCGTGCACACAGACTGAATGCCTGTGCCACCACAGCTGCTTCTGTAGCTCAAGTACTGAGATTACATGCAAACACTACCACGGCTGGTTAAGTTATTGTTTTGTTTTTTTAAGACAGAGTTTCTCTGTGCAGCCTTATCTGTTATAGAACTCATTCTGTAGATCAGGCTGTCCTTCAAACGCAAAGTAATCTGACTCCCAAGTGCTGGAGATTAAAAGAATATGCTACTACTACTACCTTGCCCAGCAAGAAATTATATTTGAAATAAAACTTCCAAGGTGGGGCCGGAGAGAAGGCTCAGCGGTTAAGCTGTTCTTTCAGAGGTCCTGAGTTCAATTCCCAGCACCCACATGGTGGCTCACAACCATCTGTAATGGGATCCAATGACCTCTTCTGGTGTGTCTGAAAACAGCTACAGTGTACTCATATACATTAAATAAATAAATAAATCTTAAAAAAAAAAAAGAAAAACAAAACTTCTAAGGCTTCCCCATACCAATTAATTAACAGACCAAATTTCTGTATCCAAATGGTGTGTTAAGAATCTGTGCAGCTTAAGGCTGAAGAATTAACAGTAAAAGAGAGACCCCAGGAATTAAACATCCTAAACCCCCAAATGCCAGTGACCAAAAAGGCATCCAAAGTGCCTACTGTCTTAATCTGAGCTTCCAACAGTTCAACAATACCAGACATTTTACAATACCAGCAGGGCAAAGCAAAGCAGTCAGCGGCATAGGTAGCGATCTGGAAACTATCATGGGGTCCCAGAGGTCCTCGCCCTACTCTTACAATCATCCTATGCACAGTCTAGAGCCATGTTCCACTCCGGACATGGTGGCTTCCACCTTTAATCCCAGCTCTTAGGAGGCAGAGGCATGGGGATCCCTTTGGGTTCAAAGGTAGCCTGGTCTACAGAGCTAAATCCAGGGCAGTGTGTCTCAGTTAAAAAGTCATGTTCCAAATGATAGTCCCTCTATCCAACACTGTCAGCGAAGGGGCAGAAAAAGGAAAGAAGCCAAACTCCATATGAAAATATCCTGGGATGTTACTTACCCCAGATAGACCCTTTTGTCATGACGGAACTTCCTGTTGGTCATGTCTCCATGGTCTCGAATGATCTTCCTGACATGTTCTGGGGGCATGTCTTCCTTCTGAGCATCCACAAACCCAAATTTCCGCTTCTCTGCATAGCGCTTGGCCTGCAACTGCTGCCATTTTCGAGCTATAAAAGCACCTCAGTTTAAAGGGCTGCACACATTTACCCTAATTCTCCCTAACTCTTGCCCTGGGATAACCCTGGGCATACTGTGAAGAGAAATAAGCACTGCCCAGTATCCTGCCATTTAACTACCCCAAAACCACCTGACATTTTTGCTACAGATGTTTAGGGGAGGGTTGCTGTCTAATTCCTTCATAGTAATGCAAACTCTATAAAGGAACAGCTCTGATCACCATTGATGCATTATACACACACAATTAGATCCTGCAAATAACAGGCGCTTCCAAACTTTCAATGATTTGACTAAATTTTTAAAAATGTAAACACTGCTATTATGTACACCCCTGATGACCTGCCTATGGAGGGAAGAAATGCAACCCGCCTACACGTTCAGGCCCGCGCGCGCCCTTCCCGTTCGCCTCTCACCTTTCTCCTGCAGCTTCTCCTCTGACATGTAATCCGGCAGCGGGGCTAGAGGGCCGGGCACTGGGTTACCCGGCCCTCGGTAAGGAAACACTCCGGCCATGCCGGGAGAATCTGGGATGGAGAAGCAGGCCAAAACTAATGAGGTAGGCCCGGGGCCACAGGCGCAGACGGAACACGTCCAGAGCCCCCTGGACTGACTGAGCGCTCGCGACCCGGGCCTGGCGCAGCCCCTCAGGCCGCTCGGCCCACTCGACCACCTCGCAGCTCAGCCTCAGACGCCCGCCACCCACCTGTTTTCCCTCACTCAGGTAGCGGATGGGCTCGCAGAGCAATGGCGGAAAGACGACGTCCACTCCGCGTTCCCAACTCCAGGAAGTGCGCAACTGGGGCTCAGAAGCTCACCCAATAGGCGCCGAGATCCTCTGATGGATTAGTAACAAGCCCAATTGACATTCCAGCCTGGGCCAGGGAGGCGGGTCTATAAGCGGATTTCACCGGGAGGGGTGTGGTCGGCGTAGGCTCACGCCCCTCCTTCTGCCAGTCGATATAGGAGTCCTCTCTAATAGAACTAACATTTAATTGGCTATTGACATTGCTCCCCAAAAACGAAAGCCATAGCAATTTTAATAATTTGCCTACGTTACACATTTCCCCTATATTTATTCTTATGAATTCAGAGCTGATATGTAGTACTAGCTCCTACTCAATGAATGAATCCTTTGTTCTTTTATTCTTTTATTTTATGCTATAGACAAAAACTGATCAGTGTAAACTGTAGTCCTATTAAAGGCCTCATAGGGAAGCTTAGGAAAAAACATAGGAGCAGGACTGAGGATGTAACTAGCTGTAGAGCATTTTCAAGTATTGCAAGTATTATAGCCTGATGAGGAAAGGTGATGAGAAGGATTTAACCTAAGCAAAAGATCAGATACAAAGTAACTCCAGGTGGTCAGAATGGCTACAATGGAACTCTTCGGTTTACTGTTCTGTTCACAGTGTTAAGAACTGAACCCAGGACTTGACCCAGGGTCCCTCTCCTACTGAGCTGTCTCCAGACTCCTAGCATGAACCTGTGGAAAGAGTATTTTCCAACACTGGAGAGGCTGAGGCAGGAAGACAGCATCTGGGCTGCATAGTGCAACCCTGTTAGGAGAGGAGAGGAGAGGAGAGGAGAGGAGAGGAGAGGAGAGGAGGGGAGGGACAGGAGGGGAGGGGAGGAGAGGGGAGGGCAAGCAGAGGGGGAGAGGAATGGAAGGAAATAAATTTAGGACAAAAACTAACATTACTCCTTAGAAACAGCCGGCAGAGCGGGGCAGCGGTGGTGGCGCACACCTGTAATCCTAGCACTTGGGAGGCAGAGACAGGCAGATTTCTGAGTTCGAGGCCAGCCTGGTCTACAGAGTGAGTTCCAGGACAGCCAGGGCTACACAGAGAAACCCTATCTCGAAAAAAAAAAAAAAGAAACAGCTGGCAGGCAAGCCTGGCAGTGGTAGCAAGTCTGGCCTCAATGTCATGGTCACTATTGTAAAGTCCTCGCAGTGACTGTCACTATGTGTTAGACATTGCTCCTTGTTCTGGTAACAGTCCAGGAGAGTCTGTAGTTTCATTAATAGGAATGTCGGTTTTCCTGTTTGACTGTCAGACTATGGTTATGTCTAACACATTCTCTGAAGATGGAGAGATGGCAGGGTGGTGAACAGCACTTGTTGATCTTGCAGGGGCCTGGCTTTCCTTCCCAGCACCTACATGGCATTTCATAACCACTTGTTTTTGGGGTTTTTAAATTATTTATTTATTTTATGTATATGAAAACACTGTCACTGTCTTCAGACTCACACCAGAAGAGGGCATCAGATCTCATTACAGGTGGTTATAAGCCACCATGTGGTCGCTGGGAATTGGACTCAGGTCCTCTGGAAGAGCAATTAGTGCTCCTAACCACTGAGCCATCTCTCCAGCGCCCTCATAACCACTTGTAACTCCAGCTCCAGACAATCCAACACGTGCTTCTGGCTTCATGGGCCACCCGCCTGCATATGGTGCGGGTACATACACGCAGATGTTCACACAAATACATAAAATAAAAGCAAATCTTTTTAAAATTGTTAAACTTTTTTTGTGCCAGACATGGTGGCACACACCTGTAGTCCCGGCACTTGGGAGGGACTTTTTGGGAAGTTTTTGTTTTTGTTTTTGTTTCGAGACAGGGTTTATCTGTGTAGCCCTGGCGGTCCTGGAACTCACTCTGTAGACCAGGCTGGCCTTGAACTCAGAAATCTGCCTGCCTCTGCCTCCCAAGTGCTGGGATTACAGGCGTGCAACACCACCGCCTGGCTTATCACCATTATTTAGTTCTAGAATTTTCTCATTATTCCAGAAAGAAATGTTGTAGCCCTTAGAACTCCCCATGTTTTCCTCAACCTCAGATTTCTGTCTTAGAGTTCACATGTTCAGTATTTCATACGGATACTCTTGAGCAGAGAGGTCTTGTGCAACTGGCTTCTTTTACTCAGCATAACATACTTAAGGTTCACACTTGATTTTGCTTGTGTGTCTTCTTTGAAGAAATGTCTATTCAGAAACAAGGCATAGTATCATATGCCTGTACTAGTAACACTAGGGGACAAAGGCAGGAGGATTGACAAGAGTTTTTTTTTAAAAGGGTGATTGAAGAGATGGCTATTTCAGAGGATCTAGATTTGATTCCCAGCACCCACATGACTGCCCACGACCCTCTGCAACAACAGTTCCAGGGGATCCGGAGCCCTCCTCTGGCTTCCTTGGGTTCCAGGCACACAGTGGTGCACAGACGTGCATGTATTCAAAGCAACCATACCCATTGGGAAACAAATACAAAGAAAAAATGTAAAGCCCCTTCTACTCAGATCCCTTGCTTTCGTTTGTTGTGAGTGTGTATTCCGACTGTTCCCATCCTCATGGCTATCCTGTCTCAGCTCTGGTGCTATGATAACTAGACATCACCATGGCCAGCTCTACATTTTATTTTTTTTTAATTTTCTTTTTGGTTTTTTGAGACAGGGTTTCTCAGTGTAGCCCTGACTGTCTGGGAACTCACTGTGTAAATCAGGCTGGCCTTAATTGAACTCAGAGATCCACCTGCCTCTGCCTCCCAAGTGCTGGGATTAAAAGCATGTGCCACCACTGTCTGGCAGCTCTATACTTTAAAAAAAATGTACCTAGTCATTTTATTTTTCTCATATAAAAACCCTATGTGGTAGCCACATCTGGAGACTGGGTCCTCTGAACAGAGACTCTGAGATGGGTTTTCACAAGATGGTGGGTGAATTCCTGATAATAAGACTTGATGAACATAGTCTCTGAACAGAGGTCAGAGGTTAAGACAATCATAGGAATTCTTTTCTTTTTCTTTCTTTCTTTTATTTATTGAGACAGAATTCCAAATAAACCAGCAGACCAGGCTGGCCTCAAATTCTCTGTGACCAAGGAAGTCACTGAACTTCTGATCATCCTGCCCTACTTCCCACATTCTGGGCTCATAGGTGTGCACTGCCACAATCAATTTATCCTGTGCTTTGTATATACCAGGGAAGCACTGCACCTTCTGAGTCACATTCCCAGGCTGTGGTTCAGGGGATCTGTACTTCTGGTTTTGTGATCTTTTGCGGTGCTGGGGAGTGAACCCAGAGCCTTACAATGCACACTAGGCTAACTCTTACTTCAGAGCTTATGATTCACATCAAGTTAATTTCTGCATATGGTATGATGCAGGAATCTAAATGTCTTCTTTTTCATGAGAGTATCTACAATCCCATTATGCTGGCTAGTTTTTATGTCAACATAACATAAGTTAGAGTCCTTTTGGAAGAAAGAACCTCAAGTGAGAAAATGCCCCCACCAGATGGCCTGTGAGCAAACCTGTGGTTCATTTTCTGAATTTATGATTGCTGTGGGAGGGCCTAGCTCATTGTGGGCAGTACAACCCCTGGCCTAGTACTCCTGTGTGCTAGGAGAAGCCAGTAAGCAGCTCCACAGCCTCTGTATCAGCTCCTACCTCCAGCTTCCTGACCTGTTTGAATTTCTGCCCTGACTTCCCTGGGTGATGGATCATGCTGTAGACATAGAAGCTGAAACAAAAAGCTTCCTCCCCAGGTTGATTTTGGTTAGGGTGTTTTTATCACAGCATAGAAACCCTAACTCGCTGAGTGGTGGGTCAGGTGACCCGAGGGGACTTCTGAGCCGTTTAGGCAATGGCGAGTCAGCCGCAGGGCATCCAGCAGCTACTGTAGGCTGAGACGGCCAATAAAGGTGTCCAAGGCCCACAAGGAAAGAACCTTCAGAGGCTGAAGCAGGGCAAAGAAGCCCAGGCTGAAATGGAACAGTATCGCCTGCAGAGGGAGGAGTTCAGAACCACGGACGCTGCGACACTGGGCTCCCAGGGCAGCTGAGGTACTGAGGTGGAGAAGGAGACCCAGGAGAAGATGAGCATCCTCCAGAACTACTTCGAGCAGGACTGGGATGGTGTCCTGAAGAACCTCTTGGCCTTCGTGTGTGACATCCGGCCAGGATCCATGAAAACTACCGCATAAACAGATAGGAGGCAGAAGCAGCGCCTGCGCTGTGGCTGGCATGGGATCTGCCCTAATAGAATAGCAAATCTCCACAGAGCTCAAGTTCTCTTCTGGAAGGCATTACATTATTTCTTGCCAGGCGGTGGTGGCGTATGCCTGTAATCCCAGCACTTGGGAGTCAGAGGCAGGTGGATTTCTGACTTCATGGCCAGCCTGGTCTACAGAGTGAGTTCCAGGACAGCCAGGGCTACACAGAGAAACCCTGTCTCGGAAAAAAAAATCCAAAAAACCAATAAATAGATAAATAAATAGATAAATAAATAAATAAATAATTTCTCTATGCTGTCGTAGGACCCTTCACTTTTTGAGACTATAAAACCTAGCTTTTTGTACAGACTTATTATGTACCTGAAGCTTCATCTTCTTGTGTGTCTTTAAGTAGTGTATGTCACCTGTTTTCCTGTGTCTTCATGAAAGTAATGGGTATCAATGTTGACTTTTTTTTTTATTAGTCTAGTAGAAGAAAATTCTTTGAAGAAAGGGAGTAAATCAGTCCCTTCTACTTTCTTAAAGGTCAGGGGCGTTATCTATGAAAAAGTAGTAAATAGCTATTTGTAACTCCTATGAAGAAGCAGCCAGCCTTACAGTTCCCTATCCTGGATAATTTAGGACAGTGAATATAATTTGTTTGTTTCGGCTGCTGTTAGTGTATCCTAACCCAAATCACTAGATGCTAGGACTCCACTTGTCACATATTATTTGGTGTGCTTGCAATCATTTAAAAGGAAAACCTTGCCTTGCCTTTCAAAAAGAAAGAAAGAAACCCAACTCAGACTCCCAGCACGATTTTCAGGAAACACATTTATTTTTCCTTCAGTGCAGTTCGTTGAGGACACGTGCCTGCTTGCCTTTCTACTCTGTGTCATTGTTGCACACACATGTAAAAACCACTTTCAACATAAAAGTCACCAATCTAATTTTCGTTTTATTCTTAATGCGTGTTTGGGAGGGCTATTCATTCCCTGGCACACATGTGGAGGGCAGAGGACAATGTCACAGAGTTGGTTCTCCCCTTCCACCTTTGCAGGGTGCCAGACAGGGAACTCAGGTCCTCAGGCAAGGCAAGCTTCTTTACCTGCTGAGCCTTCTTGCAGGTCCTTGTCTGTGTATGTGGTTTTGTAATGCTGAGGTCTGAGAGGTGGTGGTGATGGTGGTGGCAGAGGTGGGGCAGCGGAGGCTGTGGGGCGGCTGCAGCGCTGCTGCATGCTGCATGCCGTTAGTCCGGAGCAGCCATAGGATAGCTCACAACCCCTGTAGCCCAGACACTCTCTTCTGGCCTTCTCAGCTTTCTGTATACCCATGGCGTACTGATTCATACACGCAAACATATACAAATAAATAAAAGTAAATTCTAAAAGGAAAGACAGTAAAGGGAAAATAGGTCTGGGGCTGCAGCTCACTCGGCAGAGCCTTGGCGTCCTGGGTTCAATCCTCAGTACCACAGGGGGAAAGAAAAAGAAGACAGAAAGAAGGAAAACTAGAGCCAGGTGTAGTGGCACACTATAGTGTAGCTGTTTCTTTCTGGTTAGCCATCGTCACCATTTTGGTCATGGAGTAGACCAGCTGTAAACGCTACCGTGAAATCCTAATGATAAGTCACAAGGCTCACCCACCCTACAAGGTTATATAGGAGGTAAATATTTGCTGGTTGAGGTTCTGGAAGTGCTTTGGTGATACATTTTTTATCCTGAGTCGTCCGTGCCGGGGATAGAGCTGCGAGCAACACAGATGTCCAATGTTACTCTTGCTCTCACAAGCAGTTCTGATAACATGAGGTCACCAATTAGCCTTGAATAGAGTGGATAGACATAACAAAGCAAAAAGAGAAAGCTGGGCTGGCAGGACGACTCTCTGGATAAAGGAGCTTGCCACCAAGACTTACCCTGAATTCCACCCCTGTGACCCACACAGTAGGAGGCAAAAAACAGACTCTCCAAGTTATCCTCTGAACTCTACACATGTGCTATAGTACTCACACACACGTGCTATAGTACTCACATACATGTGCTATGGTGTTCACACACATGTGCTATTGGTGCTCACATACATGTGCTGTGTTCTCATATGCATGTGCTATTGGTGCTCACATACATGTGTTGTGGTGCTCACACACATGTGCTATGGTTCTCATACATATGTGCTATGGTGCTCACACACATGTGCTATGGTTCTCATACATATGTGCTATGGTGCTCACACACATGTGTTATGGTTCTCATACACATGTGCTGTTAGTATACACATACATGTGCTGTTGGTGCTCACACACTTGTGCTGTTGGTGCTTACATACATGTGCTGTGATACGCACATGTGCTGTGGTGGTCACATACATGAGTTATGAAGAATAGGCTTCCTCCAACAAATAAATAAATATGATGATTTAAAAAAAAGAAAGAAAAAGCAATAAAACCTGATAAAACTTGTGACAAAGATTTGCTAACAAGGATGGAAGCTTCTGCCCCATCTCCTTGCAAAGGAGGCTTATTTTAGCCTGTGTCATGGCTCCTGTCTGTAATTCAGGCATGGACAGGTCAAAAGTGCCCTGGGATATAGACTGTTCTTTAAGGTTCACTGACTTAACAGGTTATTTTATTTTATTGGTTTTTTTTTTTTTTTTTGAGACAGGGTTTCCCTGTATAGCCCTGGCTGTCCTGGAACTCACTCTGTAGACCAGGCTGGCCTCGAACTCAGAAATCTGCCTGCCTCTGCCTCCCAGAGTGCTGGGATTACAGGCGTGTGCCACCACCGCTGCCCGGTGTTTTGTTTGTTTGTTTGTTTGTTTGAGACATGGTTTCACTGCCACCACTGCCTAGCTTAACTGGTCATTTTAGTATGTATTTACATGTCACATTTACAGTATTTTCCAACAAATACGTGCGGCTGTGTTGTAGGCCTTCACTTTCAGGAGTTACTTATTCACCTTCCACTATAGAAAAGAGCCAGCTCCTGTCTCAAGAAAACCAACCAAGCAACCAACCAACCAACCAATCAAGAATGAGCAGGCACTACTTCAGCCACCTGTAATTATGCAAAAACAGGCATACTTTGTTTGAATCAAGGTGTCATTCTATAGCCCTGGCTGTATAGAGCTTCTGGCGTTTACCTCACAGACCTCTGCCTGCTTCTGCCTCCAGAGTGCTGGGATTAAAGGTATATGCTACCTTACCTGGCTTCAGACTCAAGAGGTGAGATTGTTCTGATCCTCTGATTCTGCTGCCTGTATTTTCCAAGTGCTGGGCTTGTAACCCTGTGCCACCAGGCCTGGTTCATGCAGTCACACAGTGCTGCGGGGTAGGAAGAGTCTAGGGGTTAATGTGTGCTAGACAAGTACTGGACCAACTAAGCTACACCCGCAGCCACTAACTAATCCCATCAAAGTTCGAATCGTATTAGAGGTCGGGAGTGGGTGCGAGTGCATGGGAGGCTGGAGAAGAACTCTCTCGGTGCTCAGGGGAACTGAGCTAACAGATTTATTTCAAGTTTGAGATGAGCGAGCGTGGATACAAAGTGAACCTCTGTGGGTGGGGGGGAAGGAAGGAAGGAAGAAGGGAGGGAGGGAGGAAGGGGGAGGAAGGAACAAGCATGAGATGCTAATTAATTGAAGAAAGCTATGCAAGAGTAAAGTAGACTGTGGCAAGTGTGAAGAGAGACAGACCACGCGAGGAGCTTCTGTCTTAAGGAGGAAGCTAGACAGGATGCACTTTATACATGGATGAATGAACCCAGCAAATGACAACTTCAATCAATGTTAAGGACAATGGGGGTTCATGCCTGTGGTGGAACACGTATTAGAAGGCTCTGGGATTACAGGCGTGTGCCACCACCGCCCGGCTTGCACTCCCATATTTATTGCTGCTTTATTCACTAGACCAAAGAATTGGAGCCAGCCTAGTTGTTCCTGAACAGATGAATGGATAGTGAAAAACTGGTCTGTATGTAAAATGGAATACTATTCAGTTCTGAAGAAAAATGTAATCACAAAATTTGTTGAAAAATGGAAGGACTTAAAATGTATAAAACTGAACAAGGTCACACAATCTTAGAAACAACCATGCATGTTCTCCCTCATACACAGAGTCTGGACAATGATGTATGTGTTTATGTAAACAGCCGTGTGGTGTGTGTGGATTCAGTGTAAGCTGTAAAGAGGACTAATGCAGGGAATGGACAGGAGTTATGACAGAGGATCAAAGCCAACTGGCCTCTAATTCTAACTCTCTCCTGCTTGGTTTGTTTCCAGTAGTGGACGGGTGCATAAAATATATTCTATAAAGAAAGTATAAGATTCAGTGTGAAAAAAAAGAAAAAAAAAAGATTCAGTGTGAAAAGTGGCAGCCTCCGCTCCAAATGGCTACTGTCACCCGTAACTACGTTCCAGTTCATTGGGCCTTACAGTTTTTGGGTCTGGTTAATTTCATTATGTGATTTCATTTTTAAAAAAAAAAAAACTTGTTTTTCTTCTTTTATTTTTAGTTTTATTTTTGGTTTTTTGAGACAGGGTTTCCCTGTATAGCCCTGGCTGTCCTGGGACTCACTCTGTAGACCACGCTGGCCTCGAACCCAGAAATCCGCCTGCCTCTGCCTCTCAAGTGCTGGGATTACAGGCGTGCACCACCACTGCCCAGCACATTTTTTTATAATAAAATTTAAAATTTGTTTAAAAAGTTAAAAACATTTTAAAATCGAGTAAATTTTTCAATTATTCCAAATAGCATCTTGAAAAATTTTGTTGTTGCATTTTTGTGTTGAAACAGATGGGATTATATTTAGAAACAGAACACAAAGTTTATATGAATTTTTAAGACTCAATATACAGCAAAGAAGCACTGTTGCAACTGCCCTAAGTCGAACCCCATCTCCCCCTTCTCTCTAGGGCCCCAAGACCACTGGATTACTGTGGGGGAGGAGCACATTAGGAGTGGGCAAAGACTTAGGTTTAGGGGAAGGAAGGGCAGGGAGGCAAAGTATGAGGCAAAGTATGCTCAGCCAGTGGCTACAGAGAAAAGGTGAGTTCAAGCACCCCAGTTTATTGTCTCTTATACCACTTGGGATCTGCTAGTCTCCCAGCCGCAATTGGTCAGTGAGGCTCAAGGAGAGGGAGAGGTTCTCGAGCGCATGCGCAGATGGGCCTGCGTGAGAGGGCAAACATTAACTGGGAAATCTGAGGCTGAAGACATGGCTCGACAGTTAAGAGCACATTCTGCTCAGATGGACTGAGTCTCATCCCCAGCATACACGTTGGACTGCTTACAGTTGTTTGGGGCTTCATCTCCAGGGGCTCCAACTAACACCTGCTTCTGGCCTCTGGGGCACCAGGCATGCACATGATGCACATACATACATGCGGGCTAATATTTGTACACATAAAATAAAGCTAAGTAGGGTTGGAGAGATGACTCAGCGGTTAAGAGCTCTGACTGCTCTTCCAGAGGTCCTGAGTTCAAATCCCAGCAACCACACGGTGGTTCACAACCATCTGTAATGAGATCTGATGTCCTCTTCTGGTGTGTCTGAAGATAGTTACAGTGTACTTATGTATGTATACATATGAGAGAGAGAGAGCTCCAGAGAGAGAGAGAGAGAGCTCCAGAGAGAGAGAGAGAGAGAGAGAGAGAGACAGCTAAGTAAATAATGAGCCAAGTATGGTGGTTCATGCTTCTAATCCCAGCTCTCAGGAGGCAGAGGCAAATGGATCTCTGAGATGTGGAGCCGTTCTGGTCTGTACCGCACTCCAGGACAGTCGGGGCGACATTGTGAATACATATATTCATTCCCTGGAATGTCAGATATTACCCTAAGGTTTGTGCTTTCGGTGGCGGTCATGTCTGCAGAGGAAAGCTAAAGTGACATCGCCCTGGACAGAGACGGAAGTCTTGGAAAGTGCAGAAATCAATAGTCGCCGTATTGGTCTGGCTGACCGTCAAACCGAAGCATAAAGTATCTGACCTGAAAGATCTTTGTCACCAGTCTGTGTCTGGCATCTGTACGCTTTGGCGTTTCTCTACCCTTAACTCCTCTCACACATCTTAAGCAAATCTGAGGGCCTTTCTCTTGAGTTTCATTTTTCCAGAATCATCTTCACCAACCATTCTCTCTCTCTCCTCTTTTTGTTTCTGTAGCCCAGGCTGGTCTTAAATGAGTCACACACCTGAGGCTAGCCTTGACCTCCTCATCCTCCTATCTCAGCCTCCCAGGGGCCTAGATTTCAAATGTGTGTCCTCAGGCATGGTTAGGTCTGTTCCTTGTTTGTTTGTTTCTTTTTTTTTTTTTTTTTTGGATTTGGTTTTTTGGAGACAGGGTTTCTCTGTGTAGCCCTGGCTGTCCTGGAACTCACTCTGTAGACCAGGCTGGCCTCAAACTCAGAAATCCGCCTGCTTCTGCCTCCCAAATGCTGGGATAACAGGCATGAACCACCACGCCCAGCTCTGTTTGTTTTTTTGAGGTTTTCTCTGTGGAGTCCTGGCTGCCCTGAAACTCACTCGGTAGACCTGGCTGGCCTTGAACTCAGAGTTTTCTGAGTGCTGGGAGGGTTGGTTCTTTTAAAAATAATTTTTTAGAAAAACCAAAAAAAGGCCGGGCAGTGGTGGCGCACGCTTGTGATCCCAGCACTCTGGGAGGCAGAGGCAGGCAAATGTCTGAGTTCGAGGCCAGCCTGGTCTACAGAGTGAGCTCCAGGACAGCCAGGGCTATACAGAGAAACCCTGTCTCGAAAAACCAAACAAAAACAAAAACAAAAAAAGAAAAGAAAAATAAATCTTTAGCCAGGTAGTGGTGGGACATCCTTGAATGCCCACTTGGGAAGCAGAGGCAGATGGATCTCTGTAAGTTTAAGGCCAGCCTGGTCTGTAGAGCAAGTTCCAGGACAACAGCCAGGGCTAAACCCTGTCTCTAAAAACAAAACAATAGCTGGGCAGTGGTTTCACATGCCTTTAATCCCAGCACTTGGGAGGCAGAGGCAGGCAGATTTCTGAGTTCGAGGCCAGCCTGGTCTACAGAGTGAGTTCCAGGATAGCCAGGGCTACACAGAGAAACCCTGTCTTGAAAAAAAATGTATTTATTTCTTGATGCATTTATTTCTTGATTGTATATATGTGTGTAGGCACATGTGTGTGGCATGCCTGTGGGTCGAAGGACAGCGTGATGAGGCTATTGGTTATCACCAGATAGTCAGTTTTGGTAGAAAGTACCTTTACTTGCTGAACCATCACACAGGACCTGGGTTTGCTTTTTTGTTGTTGTTGTTTTTTTTGTTTGTTTGTTTTTTTCGAGAATGTTCTAGCCTGGCCTGGCCTGGCCTGGCCTGGTGGTATACTTCCATTCTCACAGTACCTAAGAGGTAGAGGCAGGAGGATCCAGAGAAATCTAATGCCAGTCTTCACTACATTCATGCCAACTTCCAACACACACACACACACACACACCAGAGAACCCCCCACAAGACAAAACAAAAACAGAGAGGAAAGGGAAAGAAAGACCCAGAGAAATCTTAACAGGAAACACTCTCAGCTCAAAGCTTCCACAACTCCACACCACATTGCAGACCAGGATAGCATTGGAGCCAAGAAAAATGACTCAAAGCAATCACAGTCACAATGGACTGATGAAATCATTTGCATAGCAATTTATTCATATACAATAGGGATAGTGTTCTGAGACCTTAAAGCTCAATGTTCTTTCTGCAGTGAAGCTTTTCCCTTTTACTGGAAAACAGAGTCTATCAGCAAGTTGCTAGGCACGATGGTCAGTTAGCCTTGGTATTACCGGGGTGACCAGACCCTTATCAAAGTACTGCCAACCTGGGCCTTGAACCCAGGACCTCATGAATGCCAGATAATATTCTGGCTGCCGCGTCCAGGTTTGTTTATTTGCTTGTTTGGTTGTTTGGTTGTTGAAACAGGGTCTTATGTAGCCCAGGCTGGCCTTGAACTCTGATCCTTCTGCTTGTCATTCCCAGGTGCTAGCATTATCAGTATGTGACACCTTGCCAGGCTCCAGTCCTCCAGGCTTTGTTATTTGCCCCTCTTTGTTCCTGTTTTTCTGACTGTAATGGAAATCTCATGCAATGTTCTCTCCCTCTCTCTCTCTGTGCGTGCGTGTGCGTGTGCGTGTGCTTGTGCGTGCGTGCGTGCGTGTGTGTGTGTGTGTGTGTGTGTGTATTTCCATCCCTTTGCTCCTCTTCCTTGTCTTTGCTTCCTTTGGATGTTATCCAATTATCAGGTCCCCAGCCTGTCGCCCATCCCCCCCATAGTTCGCCTCTGCCCTGGCTTATCCTTCTGTCTCACTGCACATCCCTGGTTCTGACTCCGCCTCCTCTTCCCACCAGTCTCTGTTTCTGTAAGCCTGTCTGTGTGTCACACTGCTGTGCTTTGTCTTTCTGTCCATCGTGCTTCCTGTTTCCATATAGCAACCCTTCCTCTTTCCTCCTTCTCCCATCTCGGTCCCCTCTCGAATCCCCCTCATCTCCAGTTTCACCTCTCCTCACTGTTAATCTCTCCATTTGCCACTGTCACCCATCTCCCCTGAGTCTGCTTTAGTATTTTGATGTCTACTGCCTACATGAGCTGGTCCTTTCTTGGGGTCCCTTTCTGCCTATATTCCTATCTTTCTTGCCCTTTTGTTTATAATCATTTCTCCAGTGCTATGATTTGGGTTCCTCTCAGCTTCTGTAACAACTTTTCTCAATCTATCTGCTGGAGCTTTGTTCTTCCTTGTTTTTTGTTTTGTTTTTGTTTTTTGGATACAGGGTTTCTCTGTATAGCTCTGGTTGTCCTGGAACTCACTCTGTACACCAGGCTGGCCTCGAACTCAAAAATCCGTCTGCCTCCCAAGTGCTAGGATTAAAGGCATGCGCCACCACCACCTGGCTCTTTCTTTCTTTCTTTCTTTCTTTCTTTCTTTCTTTCTTTCTTTCTTTCTTTCTTTCTTTCTTTCTTTCTCTCTCTCTCTCTCTCTCTTTCCCTCTCTCTTCCTTCCTTCCTTCCTTTCTTTTTCAAGACACAGTTTCTCTGTGTAGCTTTGGCTGTCCTGGAACTCACTCTGTAGATCAAGTTTTCCTCAGAGATCCGCCTGCCTCTGCCTCCCAAGTGCTGGGATTAAGGGTATGTGCCACCACTGCCTGGCTTGGCAGTGCTTTTTAAAAAAAGATGCATTTATTTATTTTATGTATATGAGTACACGGTAGCTGTCTTTAGACACACCAGAGGAAGGTGTCAGGTCCCATTACAGATAGTTGAGAGCCACCATGTGGGTGCAGGGAATTGAACTCAGGACCTCCAGAAGAACAGTCAGTGCTCTTAACCACTGAACCATCTCTCCAGCCCCCTAGTACTTTTTCTGTTGATGATGAAGAGTTATGACTTTCTGCCCTGCCATTCAGTACAACAGTAACCTTAATCTGTTCTACAGTTCTGTAGTCTAGGCATTTAGACTAGAAAGAGAGATGTGTGTAGGAGACTTGATGCAGAGAAAGGGTGGAGAGAGCCTTCAAAAGAATTCCATAAGACGGTCAGCTACCCTGCCTCTGTGGAGGTGGATGGGAGGCTCCTCTGCCCCACTGTGCCTCTACCTCAATGCTCAGAACATCACAAAGCCATGAAAAGCTTTGCACTGGGTGATCATGTTGGATACTTGCGTCCTTTCTGTGGTTCGGGGCTTCTGTGCTGCCTTAGGAGACATACCATGTTCATCTAAGAATGTACATTTCTTTAAAAAGGTCAGAAGATGCACAAGAACTAGAAAGGCTGTGCACAGTAAGGGGAGGGGGTGGAGGAGAATGGGGACTTGCCGTCTGACTAGGGGATCGGAAGGATCAGTAGCAACTGCAGTGGCCTGGCTTCTTCTGTCTGTCACTGGTGACTGCAATGCCCCTCCCTCCTGACAACAGATAATGTTTCCTGGGCTGTTATCTCATTTCCAGAATTCGATCATAAATGAGGTCTCTCTGCTTCTGGCTCTGCCCCCTCCACACCAGGTCTCTCTGATTCTAGAAGGACTTCTTCTCCCATTGTCTGTCCTTACGTGGGAGCAAAGGAATTCAGTGAGCAGGAGCCTAGGTTCCCATGTAGCCACTAACACCCACATTTCTTCTTGGATCTTGGGAAGGGGAGAGGAGTGAGTTAGCTGAAAAAGGTCCTGATGGCACTGTCTAGTCCTTGCTACACAGTAGACTGACTATACAGTGGGCTACCTCTTCCCAGCCCCACCTCTCTGAGGGCTGACTGAAGAGAAGACCTCCCCACAGTTCAGACTGAGAGTGGAACTGTTCCTGGAAACAGGCTCAGATGACTTGGTTTGCTGAGTCTCCTTGTGTATGAGGATAAATGGGTAGGGCCGAGACTGCAAAACATCCTTGATCAGAATTCGGATTCCCAGTGAGATGCTCATGCTACCCACGGTGACCAGCCCAATTCCACAAAGGATGACTAGAGGAAGAGACACCTGGTTGTACTCCCGAAACAACCACAGACTCATCCATCCCAGAGGCAGAAGGCGGAAGAGGGCCAGGGTGGTCAGGGTGGCCCAACTGCTTACTCTGAAGGCCAAGGAGGAGGCCTTATGAGAAAGCAGCAGCAGCTTCCGTACATGCAAACAGATGGAGTTCAGCTCCAGGAGTAGAGATACCATAGAGAAGCCCACAAAGTGGCCAGACACAACAGCGGTACTGAGGCAGCTCACTACCTGCAAGCAAGGTTCAAAGTCAGAGGGCTTTCCGTGACCTGTACCCAACAAGTCCCAGGCCCAGCATGCTAATCCTTACGCTGAGGACACCCAAGCATTTTTTAGGACTGCCTCGTATCCTGACCGTTCTGCTGACCCTTATCTAGGGGGCATGAACAGCCTTGGACCAGAGTCTCTCTCACCCCAAAGCCACAAAATTAGCATAGCACACCCTAGCTTTTTTTTTTTTTTTTTTGGATTTGGTTTTTTGAGACGGGATTTCTCTTTGTAGCCCTGGCTGTCCTGGAACTCACTCTGTAGAGCAGGCTGGCCTCGAACTCAGAAATTTGCCTGCCTCTGCCTCCCAGAGTGCTGGGATTACAGGCGTGCGCCACCACCGCCCTGCTATACCCTAGCTGTCATTCCTGGTCTTGTTTGCCTCATTCCCACACCCAAAACTTCAACTCTTCCTTCTCAACAAAACTCTGGGTTCAATGATTTCATGATCAGCTGGAGGTTTGTGGGAAGCCCAGGAGTGTCTAGCAGTCAAAACCTCCCTCCAATTCAGTTCAAACCCGGAGGATAGGTTTTCAGGGGCTTTGTGGAAAAGTCAGAGAAGAGAGAGAGGTTGGGCCCTCAAGTTGGGCATGCTCCCGTTCTATCTGGCCTCTCCCTTCAGAGTCTTTCTTACCGCCAAATGGTGACAGAGAAGGTCCCAAGCCTGAGCCAGTGTCTGATTCCACAGCATGTCAACTCCATCTGCCACGAAATAACCTGTGGGCACCGGAGAGGATTATGAGGCGCCTCACTCAGAGCTGATGTGCAGCCTAGAGAGATGTTTCAAGTCACACTTTTCTCAGGTCCTTAATTCTTCACAACAAACCTCAAGCAACATCTGCTCCGTTCCAAGGAAGGGGGGAGCTAGAATTCCCGCTCCAACAAAGCCTTTCCTGACCCAGCCTTTTCTGAGCACTCACCCACTGACACTGCTACCAGGACCCGTGCCCACGGTGGGTGATCATGAATCGGGTCGGCGACCATCTGGGGAAACAGCCACAGCCTGGAGAAGATGAAGAGCTAAGATCAATTTCTCCAAGTCCTAGATCCATTCTCCCACTGGGTATTTCCACCCATCCACAACCGAAGCCAGTTCCAGACTTTGAAGATCTCTCATCCTTTCCAAAAGGTACCCACCCAGCGTTCCAACCTTAGTCTTCCAGATCCTCTTTTCCACCCCTGCCCCTTAGTGCAGTCAGTTCCCAAATTCCGCACCCGACCAGCGCCCCAGTTCCTGAGAGTAGGCTGTGTATCAGCGAAACGAAAATGTTCTGCCACATCCAGCGGTCCCGAACTGATTCCGGGGTGGGCAGCAGCTGCAGTCCCCAGTGCAGTCCCCGAAACACCGTGAAGGAAGCGCCAGCCACAAGGAGTCCCCCGGATGCCATGGTGTGGCGGGTCAGCTAGGTTTCAGTCTGTGTCTTTGATCCTGGTGTCCGATACCCGGGACCTCGAAGGGCCCCGGCAGCGCAGTAGGGATCCGGCTTTGCCAGGGGCTTCCTGGCCTGCATTATCTTTCCAGCACGTTGTAACTTTCCCTGAGTTGTCCCCGCCCCTATCTCTCGGCTGCACAGTGATTGGAGCAGCCGTGGGGCCACCGCCTGTGAAGCCTTGGAACTGACAGCGTCTCGCCCCTGCCTGGGGATAGCAGTTTGGGGGGCTTCCTGGCATCAAGTTCGGCTATTGAGTTCAGAGGCCTTCTAACACAGCAAGAGAAGTGTTCTCCAACACCACTAATCTCCAAACCCCTTGGGAGTTCCAGAAAGCCATCTAGTCTACCCCCACCTGACAAGTCTGGGGCTCCGCCCTACTAACTTTCACCTTCTGTTCTAGTTCCCTCATCTCTCACCTACTGGTCATCATTACCCACAGACCAGAAGGTACAAGGACAATGGAGCCAACCCCTGGGGGCCCAGATCTTGCGCCACCTCACCTTTACCTCAGAGCATGCCAATCAGGCAGAGCTGCCCTCTGCCCACCGGTAACCTCCTTACATAGTACTCCCCAAGCGGAGCAGCCCCCATTCTGGAACAGTCTATTGGAGAATCCCTTCTTGAGTCCTCCCCCCCCCCCCCAGCAGCACCACTGAGGATCTTCATCAGGTAGAAGAGGCAAAGGGAAGGCAATACCCCTCCCCTCCCCAGGCCTCAAGAAAAAAGCCGACTTAAGTAAGAAAAACAAGCAGGATAACAACAACAAGACTGCTCAGATTCGAGACCCCTTTGGCCTTAATTTGATCCTTTCCAAGCGCAAATTCCCCAAAGAGTGACAGGTTTTGAGTATTTCCCTTCTTTCTTACTCTTAGCCACACCTCCTTAGCTGGCTGACAGCCAGGAATTCAGAGGCATGTTTCCGGTGTGTAGAGAGTAGGTGGCTTCAGACAATTAATGAAGTTCATAGAATTGACTTTAGTGTGGTGGAGCTTGAAAAGGCCCTGGATATGATTCCCAGCTTCTTGCGTGTGTGTGTGTGTGTGTGTGTGTGTGTGCGCACGCACACACTCATACACACACACACACACACACACACACACACGTGTGCGCACAAACATTTTCACCTGGCACTTGCTGCAGCCCATCCTCCTACAGCAAATTCCCCAAAGTTTAAAAATCACATTGAGGACTGGAGGGAGAGACAGCTTTAGGGGCCAGGAGCATTTGCTGCTCTTCTAGAGGACCTGAGTTCAGTTCCCAGAGTCTACATCAGAAGGTCCCAAGAGCAGGCAGCTCCAGCTCCAGGGAATTTGATGCCCTCTTTTGGCTTCTGCAGGTACCCACACTCAGGTGCCCACACCCACACAAAGACACATAATATAAAATACACATTTTCTTTAAACATTACATAGAGGGGTGAAGAGATGGCTCAGAGGTTAGCGCTAGCTGCGCTTGCAGAGGACTATGTTGGACTCCCGCCACCCACAGGCGAGACACTCAAGCACTTAAAAAAGCAAACATTGCCAGGCGGTGGTGGCGCACGCCTGTAATCCCAGCACTCTGGGAGGCAGAGGCAGGCGGATTTCTGAGTTCGAGGCCAGCCTGGTCTACAGAGTGAGTTCCAGGACAGCCAGGGCTATACAGAGAAACCCTGTCTCGAAAAAAACCAAATCCAAAAAACCAAAAAAAAAAAAGCAAACATTTAAAAACACTTATTTTTTGCATTTTATTTAATATATGAAAACAATACACAATATTAAAAACTTAGAAAGACAGAAAAAACAAGGGGAAGATTCACCATTGTACTATCCCACGATATAAAAACAACCACTTTGAACATTTTGAATCTACTTTGTGTTTTTTTTTAAATATTACAAGTATGCACTCATGTTTTAAAAAGCCAGCCATAAACTCATACTTTTAATAATCTTTTTAGTATTCAATATTTATATTTCCATTCAATTTTTTTCTACAAGACTTTGGATGGCCTCGTAGTACACCATCAGATAAACAATCTACTTAAGCAATCTCCAGCTATACATTTTCAGGACAGCAGAGACGGAATGGCTTCCCAAGCAAACAGTTGCTTTGGATTTTTCTCCATTACAACCCTGAGATGAACATTTTATAACCAAATCTTTATTTAAGATACAGAAAACTACTGGGTCAAAAGGCATCTCTTCCAGTGGCCGACACCGACACTTACAAAGCACAGGAGCCTTCTTTTGGCTTTCATTTACTTGCTGTGTTATGATCAGGGAAAATGATTTCAGCCACACTGCCTTCTTAGAATTACTAACCAGTGCTTAGAACTCAGTGAATAGCAGAGGATGACCTGGAACGTAGGTTCCTTGGCCACCACCTCTGCGTGCCAGGACTGCAGGACCATGTGTCCAGTTTTATAGCATGCAGAAGACAGAACCAGGCCTTGGTGCATGTTAAGCAAACCTTCTACCAACTGAGCCGCAGCCCAGGCATACATGTTTTTCCATAGCGTTACACATTTGAATCTCCTCTTGAGTTTGCTGTGTATTTCCTTTCAGAGGTGGCTCATGCACCTTGAGGCTGCTTATACTGAAACTGTGGGGTGCAGAGGAGACGGGCCATACTTCCTGGAGGCCCTTCATCTCCCAGGGAGGCAGGTCCCGAGAGGAGATGGCTGCAGGTGTGTCTTTCACTGAGGCTGCTGCCTGTTCTCTCCTGGGGTTCTCCAGGCTTCTATGTGGCCCTCTGACCAACGTCCGGATAGGCCCTTGTGGCTCCAGGCCAGGTCCTCCACTGTCTTCTGTCTGCCTCTGTTGCTTCCAGGCTGCCCTTCCTCACCTCTGAGGCTCCACGTTGGATGAAGACAGCAGAGCCATGTACTCAGTGCTGGAGGGACACACTGTGGCCAGTGAAGTGAGGAGGGAGGAAAGCGAGGTCGAGGGACAGCGCAATCTTTGTTGCAGTGTGTGAGCAGACTCAGCCTCCCCACCCGTCTGCTACAGTCCCTTACACATCCTATCCCTCATCTTAGACTGCAGTGGGGCTTGATTAGATGATCTAGTCTCCCCTATGACTTTCAGTTTCTCGTAAATGGGGAATAGGCTAGAACTCCTCCTCCTGCCAAACAGAACAAACAGCTTCCTGTACTCCCTGAACCCATCTTCTGTTAGGAAGACTGGGTCAACGGTGAACCACAATCAGAAACCAAGCCCATACGTGGGAATGAATCAGGAGCAAGAGGCAGCAGAGGGGACTTATATCATACAACCCATCTCCCCATCAGTTTGCAGGAGACAATTTCTTGCCTGCACAGTATTGAGCAGAGTCTCACTATCCTGGAAAGCAAAGGCAGAAAATAAATGGCAGTGGCTGCTAGAACCCAACCAAGAGCTACAGTTTTGCTTTAGGTGGAGGGAAAGCCTTGGGTCACCCGTGCATGGTGAGACATCAGTAGACGGCTAGCCTCCCACTACCTGCCTGGGTCTTAACCATAGCTTTTCCTTCCATCCCAATCCCCAGGGCTGGGGGAGAAGTCAGGGGATGTGGGGGAGAACAACAGTTCAAGTAAAGAGATGTTTTGCTTCCATCCACGGGGAAGAGAAGAGCCCAGGCTCTGAGTCACCACTGGTGGACGTTTAATGCCCTCCTGCCTACTTATCTATGGGATTCCCCATTGTACGGGTGGAGAAATCAACATGTGTAAGGGTAAGTACTCCTAAACCCAAAATCTGGACCAATCTAAAAGTAAACAGAGAAATGTAAATACACAAATGACTACTTAGATTGGAGTTTCAGTGTCCCCTTTCTTTGTGAATATTTACTTTTGGACCTCATGGAAAGTGTGTGTGTATGCTGGGGTGGTGGTGGTAAGGATACGAAAGGCAGGCCTTTAAGGAAGTCTCAGTAAACAGACAGACCTTCCTTCTATTTCTTTCCATTGCCACACAGAGATCAACCAACCTTGGGTAGGTGGAGTCACCTATTCCCCAATTTAGACAGTGCCTTTAACCTAAATCTTTTGCTGGGCCAGTGTGGCTAAGGGCTCCCCAGAGGACCAGGGTTTCCCTCCCGTAAAGCCGTCACCCCAGCTGTCCAGACCATCCCAACCCCAGTTCTGTCACCTTCCAGATGATAGGCAATGAAGCTGCTCCTCCTCTTCCTCCTCGAAGCCAGGGGCAGAGGGCAACAGTTCTTCAACTGGCAGCTTTAGCTGGGTCAGGACATAAAGCTTGCCACTGAAGAACTACTGCGGCTCAGCCAGGTGAGGGTGTGGGAGGCACAGGTTCCTAAAGGGAAGGGGAGGAAAAACAGGAAAGCTGGGTGACAGGGCCAGCAACCCACTGGCCATCCAAACCTAGCTCTAGTGGACTTCAGTACCTTCTAATGAGGGGTTCTTGAGTAAGAAGCAAGAGGCTTCTCAATGCACTTGTCTTGTGCCCCTTTACAGACCAGGAACTAGCAACTCTTGGCATCTTCAGCACTCAAAGGTCTAGAACCCAGGTCCCAAGAAAAAAAAATGTACTTCAGAAATATGGATACTGTGATTAGCTCAAATGACTTGTTCTTAGGGAATTCAGTGGCAAGGAGGGTTTGTGGAGGGTTAGAAAGGGGAGGGGGCTGGAGTTTGGAAGGTCAGCAGGGGCTCTCAGGAGTATGAGGGAGAGGACAGCTGACCAAAGGCAGGAGGGGAGGGAGGTATGGGGAGGGTGGCTGGGCAGCTTCCTCAGGACCAGAGATGCCAGGCATTCCGCTTGCATATTCCGGGTACATCTGGTATGAATTCCAGGCTGTCTGCCGGCCCCTCCACGTCTGAACTTTGTTCCAAGTTCCAAGCCCCGCCCCCACAGTTCCAACGCATGAATCAGCAGGAAAAGCGAGGGGGGGGACCTGCAGCATGGCCCCGGGAGGGGGCTGGGGGCGTGGCAGGCTAGAGGGCTGGGAGCTGAAGAGGGTGGTTCTGCACAGTCAGTCCAAGGGCATGGCCACTGCCAGATAGAAGGGCCAAGGAGATTTTTGCCTTGGGATTTCTATTTTCAGAGAGTGGAAAGATTACGGTAAGGTGGGCGACTTTCAAATTCCAAAAGCCTCTTGGGAAACATAAACTTTGTCGTATCTTCCTTCTCCTAGGTGATCAGTCTCTGTCCACTTCTCTCTGCTCAGGATGGCTCTGTTCAGGCCACAGGGTTCATTGGCTGCTGAGAGTTTGTGCCAAGCAGGTGCCCTTGGCTGCAGGGCGGGGTGGGTCCAGGGCACTGACCCTCTGACCAGCTGCTCCATCAACCCTCTGGCACCACGACAGCTTCTAGCCTACTCTGACAGCCAGGATGACAGGCCAAATAAGTTGGAGGCTGAAACTAGGGCCAGAGGGAGGTGGGGACGTTAGCCTAACCGGAGGCCGTGGGGAGGGGCCAAGAGTTGGCCAGGAGGTGGGGAGAGAGGGAGCCCAGCGATGACTAACCCAGGCGCCCCACCCAGCCAGCCGGCTTCCCAGGCGGTCAGGCCAAGCCGGGGCTAGGGGCCTCTCTACCGGACATACTGGGGGGAGGTGCAAAGGTGACCTTCTCTCTGTCCAAGACGGCTAGTTAGGCTGGGAGGGGGGGTGCGGGTAGAGTTTCCAGGCACTCCTCCTGTCCGCCCCCCCAACCTCCGCCCAACCGCGATGAAACCCTAACCTTTGGGTTGCATAAGGCCTCCGCACCGCCGCCCCCTACTCCTTTCCCCTCCCCCCTTACATAACATCCCCGGGAGGGAACGAGAGGAGGGGCCGGGCCGCCCAGCGACCCCTTCCCTGCCAGGGACTTGAACTGGCTCTGACCCAGTCAGCGCCGGTAGAGGCAGTGCACCTCCACACCACTCACTCGTCCAGATCCTCCCTAGGCTAAATGGTCAGCTCCCGCATCCTTAAACCAAAGGGCGTCGGGGTTAGACGCCCCCGGCCCTCCGGTCTCTCATATTCCTCCTCAGTTACTTCTCCAGACCTTCTGCCCCGACTCCTGTCCGGAACTCTCTGTTTAAACGTCCAGACACACAACTCCGGCGAGTCCAGGTTCCTCTCCCAAGAGCGCCCCTATCCCCGCCGCCCCCTCTCCCCTCCCCCAGAAGGGCAGGGTGTGGCCGTCAGGACCCTACTTTCCCCATCACCCGGTTACCGCGATTCCCGCCCAAATGACCGGGTCCCCAGATCACACCCACCTGATGTTGGGTGCGGGGGTTGCTGAGGACAGAGGAGCAAAATCACTGCGACCTCTCCGCACGGCCGACCGCTCTGTCTCTTCCCAGCGCCCAGCAGACACCGGCTCCAGTCTCCGATCAGCTGGCGGCGTCGTGACGCACGAGCTGCGAATGCACCACCCAGGGCCAATCACCGCCCATTTCTGGGCTACGTGACCACACCCACTCGGGGGTGCCAGCAACTCCGCTTACTCCCGCCCATTCAGGAGTCTGGGCTCTGATTGGCAAGGAGGCCACCCCTTGCCTGGAGAAGCTGCGCTAAGCCACGCCTACCAACTAACCAAGTGGCGAATAGCTGAAAAGGTGTGGCTAGCCCTCGGCCTAGGGAACTTGCTTAGAACAGTTTTACGTCAAACTACAGTTTAAAGAGCAGAAGGAAGTGAAGGCGTGTGCTTTTGCAGTGCATCCCGGTCAATGAAGTTCTTATGGTGACACTCGGCTTCCCAGAATGCAGCGCGCTCTGTGAGTTGGCATTTTTAAACTGATCTCTGAATCGGTCGCGGGGAAGTCCTTAAAGGGCTACAGCCCCTCCTTCTTGGAACTTTTTTTAGACAGCCTCAAAACTGATTCACCAGCCTTCACAGGAGGCCTAAGCTAAGCGAAGGTGGAGCATGCGAAGCAACAGGAGTGGGTAGAACTGAAGATGGAGGCCAGCCACCGATGCATCTGAACTCCCGAGGTCTTCGGGGTATTGGTACCACTATCATTCGCACAGCCCCAGTCTTCACTGGAGAGCTAGCCCGAGGTCTTCGGGGTATAGGGACAGCTGTTACCCGCACAAGCTCAGTCTTCACTGGAGATCTAGTCCATCCCTCGTGGGTTTAGTGAAATCTTTTCTAGTAAATGTCTCGTCCTAATCGCCACGGCCTCTCAAGGGGCACCTTCCTAACAAAGGATTCATGTCACAGCCCTCACTCTTAAGAGACAGCGTCTTTTCAAAAACTAGGGAATCATCTTTACTAAGGTAGTATCAGCCAGAAACCCCATCCTAAGATTAACACCCATTCAGTCCCGCCCTCCGAAGCACTTCTCTGACTCAGGCCTACTTAGGGAAGTGATTTCAAAGGTGGAGACCAATGAAGAGGCGGCTCCTTCCCTAGGGACCAATCAGAGTCTGAAAGGCGGGGGATGGGCAAAAACTGAAATGAACCCAATGACTTGGCAAAAGCTGCTGAATTGCTTATTTAAGAGGGACAAGTCTGGGACCACCTCATCACTCCCTCCCCACCCCCAGAGAGAAGCCTCCACGTGGCCTGCGGTTCGTGACTTTTGCATCATCTCTAAATTGAGGAAGAGAACAACTGAGCCGAAGAAATGAGAGGGAAGCCCGAGATAGCTGCTTCTGTGTTAAGTATGGGCTCCAGTCCTTCAAATCCTGACTTCAACTTCAACGTTCAGAATATTGTGTCTTTAAGGAGACTTCCTGCCTTCCGCCCCAGTGGCAGCTGATTGTTGGACCCCAGGGGCGAATCAGCCTTAACCACATTCTCCATCTCCTTTCTGCCCTTCCCCCTCAACCCTGCCATGGGTGTTAACCGAAGGTTATGGAACCCCAACCGTAGGGGGCAAAATGTATGCCTTTTCATGGTCTTTTCTCCTTCATTCCAAGAGTGCTGCCCCCTCCCCAACATCTGCCTTTACTTATTCAGAGTTCTGAGGAGATTGGAAGGGGAGACATTTCCTGTCACCATGGTCAGTTTAGTGGGGAGACTACTACTGGGGTGCATTATGGTGGCCAGCTGAATGTGGGTGCTCCAGCGGCTCCTGGGGATGACACAGGGAAACTGAGCTCGAGCCTAAAAGGGAAAGGCTGTGGAAACAGGCCTAGTGGGTCAGAATCCAGTTTCCCGCACCAGCTCTTTGCTCCTTCCGTTGCTCCCTTCCTTCCTAGGTCAGGTAACTAATGGGTCATCCTGCCTCTTCCCACTCACCCCACTTCTAACTTCCCAGATGCCACTTATCTTTGACTTTTAGCCCACTCCCGAAGCAAGCTTGCCACCATTTTGTTAGTTTAGGTACCATAGGTGGAACACACTGGTCCTAGAAGCCAGGAATTCCTACAGGAAGATCCAGGTAAATATGTTGCCCCAGCTCTGAGCTGGAGTCAGGGTCACTCCAGGACAAACGTAGTGTGAAGTCTCAGGACTGACTTGGCAGGGTTGGGGGAAATTGAGCAGGGCTCTGGCCAAGCTTGGAAGAAAGAAAAGTTTCAACAAGCTGCCCTATTCTCCATTATCCCAGCATAGGAGCCCCACTCCCTCCTCACTCAAGGCCCCTGTGGTAGCCCTTCTGATTTTATTCCACTCTATCCTCCTCCCACCACCTCAAGGCCAAATGACAGGGTTTCAGCCAGAGATTTCTCAACCTTAGCACTGTTGATGTTTTGGGCGAGAGAATTTATGTACATGGCTGTCCAGTGCATAGTAGGAAGGTCGGTACTACCCTGGCCTCCACCCTAGGTGCCAGTAGCACATGATCCCAATTATAACTACCAGAAGTGTCCCCAAATATCCCCTGGGGAGTCCAAATTCACCCTAGTGGAGAACCACTGAATTAGCCAGATTCCAATCCCAGTGCTGCCTGGCAGTGAGCTTAGGAGTGGTATGTTCTTCATCTACAAAACAGTGCAGATAGTACATTTGTAAGGTTTCTTGTAGGGGGTTAAGAAGAAACTTCTTGAACCGACTCAGCACAGTACAAATTCAGCAGGCCCACAGCTGGCATACTAGATGCCAGCTTCTTTCTTGCTGACCTCACTTGGCATGGGCTGGTGGCCCACAGGCAGCTGCCATTTTCCTCAGTGACTAGCCAAAATGGGTACTTCTGGAAACACAATATTGAAGTAGGAGAAGGAAGTGACGACTGTTCCGCCCCAGATTCTTCAAACCCCATGGGGGGTTGTGGGAGTGGGGGATTCGGTAGATAACAGCTAGGGTGAGAGAGAGGGACATGGCGAGAGCAGTCACAGAGCATTATTTTAATTATCATTATTATTCATGGGAAGTAAGTTGTTTGCCACTGAGTTATAGCCATACTTTTTCTAGATCAGACCTCTACTACTACTATTGCCATCACCGCCGCCACCCACACCCCCACCGCCCCCCTGGGCGCTCAACACAGTGCAGGCTCCAAGGTCTCATTCCATACTAAGTCAGGAGTACAGCTTTAAGGTTTGAAAGTTCTTTCTTAGGGCATGGAACTAGGGAAGTTAGTTCAGTGGTAGAATACTTGCCCAGTTGGCACACACAAAGTCCTGGGCCCCCAAGATAACAAAGCCAAGAAGTTTTCTAAAGTTCAGATGGAGGAAGGCACAGTGCCCTAGAAATTTTTGAGCCAGGTCCTGGCCTTGAAAAGACATCTGAAGAGCAGGCAGAGAGAACAAGAGGTAAATTGAAATACATTCAATTGTATTTCACCAGAGTAGTGTGCAACCAGCACCACTAGAGGGCAGGGAATACAGACCGAGGGCAGAATAGTTTTTGATCAGGTGATAATGTACATTTTAGATAAACTGAGACCGAGCAAAGAGCAGGCCAATCCAATTCTGTCAGCAGCAAGACCATCCCAGTGGGCATGGAGGATGGTGATAAGGCACACCTGAAACCACAGCACTCGAAGGACAGGAGCCCAGAAGATCTTGAATTCAAGACATACCTTGGATACATATTAAGATTCTAATTTTTCAAAAAGATTTTCTCCTGAGTTCCAACACCTACTTCCAAGGTATGTGTGGGAATAAGCAAAAAACAAGCAAAACCTTTGTGTCCTTTGGCTTCAGGCTCTCTTACCTAACATGAAGATGGAGAATTGTCTTGGGCCATCTTGTCTCTCCGTTGAAAGACAGTAATGTACAGGAATACTTTAATTAATTAAAATGTTTTAATTAATTTAAATACAATCCAAGCTTGCTTTCATGTATTCTCTCTCTTTCCCTCTCACTCTGAGACAAGGTCTCACTTTATCACCCTGGCTGGCCTAGAACTTTCTATGTAGTCCAGGCTGACCTTGGATTCACAAGATTCGCCTGCCTCTGCCTCTCTAGGGTTGGGATTAAAGGCAAGTGCCACCGTGCCTGGCTCTCTCCTTAAATAGAATTGTTTTATGTGCATTAATATTTTGACTGCATATGTATATGTGCACCAAGTGAGTGCCTAGGGTCCACAGAGGCCAGAAGAAGGTGCCAGGTCCCCTGAAACTAGAGTTACAGATGATTGAGAGCCACACCCAGCATAGGTGCTTGGAGCCCAAGCCAGGTCCTCTGTAAGAGCAGCCAGTGCTCTTAACCACTGGGTCATCTATCCAGTCTTTGACTTATTTATTTTTGTATCAAAGTGAAGCAATAATTATTCCCATTAACTTCATTTTATTTTATTTTTAGATTTTTTTTAAAAAAAAGATTTGTTTTTATTTTATGAGTATGGGTGTTTTGCCTGTATATATGTCTGTGTATCATGTGTGTGCAGTGCCCATGGAGGACAGAAGAGGGCATCAGATCACCTTGAAACTGGAGTTATAGTTGTTAGCCATCAAGTAGTGTTGATAATTGAACAGTGTTCCTCGAAGCCTCCTCAGTGTTCTTAATCACTGAGCCATCCGTCCCTTTAATTAAATTTAATAGCTACACAAAAATATGCTTGGAAGTGACTTCAGCAGAGTCAGACAATGACTCAAGGAGAGCTTCAAGGCTTTTCCTCATGCAGTGATTTATTGGTGGTCTCGTGTGGCTAGTGTGACTCTCTCTGAGTGCCTATGGAGTTGCATTAGAGTCCTCAAGAGTGGGAGAGGTGAAGATAGATACAACCAGAGCAGGCCTGCCTTTGTGTGAGGCTTGAAAATCCACCTACTAGGTTCTTCTTCAGCCTTCTGTATAACAAATACCAACTAATCCCTTGACAGTTCAACTCAGGGCACTTTCAGGATGAGAGTCATTATCATTTGTGCACAGCTTGAGACCTCACAATCCACTCAGAGGTCACAGAGATGGTTGGCCAACAAGCTCAGTGTTCCTTTTTCGTTTTCTCATCTCTCTGTTGAGGATGCCCAGGCTGTAACAGTTACTTTTCTGTCTCTGTGCTGCTGTAATAAACACCATGACCAAAGGCAGTTTAAGAAAGAGAGTTGAGCCAGGTATGGAGTCCCACACCTTTGATCCCAGTGCTTGATTGGCAGAGGCAGACGTATCTGTAAGTCTGAGGCCAGCCTGGCCTACATAGTTCCAAGAAGCAATGTCTACATAGATCCTGTCTCTCAAGAAGAGGAGGAGGAGAGGAAGGGCGAGCATTTTTGTTTTTTGTTTCCAGAGAGATATGAATCCATCCTGCCAGGGAGACAACATAACAAGCAGGAAGGAGGATCAGAATCAGGAAGCCAAGAAATCAATCAGACCTTTAACCACAGGCACAAAACAGAGAGAACACACTGGTCTGGTAGCGAGGCTAAGCTGTAAACCCTCAAAGCCCATCTCTACCGGAAGGCTACACCTCCTTATCACCTCTCCAAGCAATACCACCAACTGGGGACCAAGTCTTCAAGCGCCTGAGCTTATGGGGAACTTTTCTCATTCACACAACCACATAATCTCTGGGTATAGGACTGCTCACAGGCCTCGTGGGTATACCTGGGTTCCATAGCTGGGTAAACAGTTGAAAGGAGACTTAGGAAAGACACCAGATCATGTCCGACAATACTGTTGGGGTTCACATTTTTGTTAAAGTCATTGGTGAAGTCACATGTCATGATGCTCAACCTATGAATGACTGTAATCCCAGCACAAGGGGAGAAGACAGAAGAATCTGAAGTTCAGGGTCATCTTCATCTACATAGAAGTTTTGGGCTAACCTGGAATAGATGACACAGTTCATCATAGCAGGGAAGTCCTAGCAGCATAAACTTAAAACAACCAGTCCCACTATCTGCAGTCAGGAATCAAAAAATGATACATTTATTTATTTTTTTGAGATAGGGTATCATGTAGCCCGGGTTGGTCCTCAGATTTACCACGTAGTCAAGGGTGACTTTGAATTTCTAATCCTCCTACCTCCACCTCCCAAGTGGAGGTTTACACCACCCGTATATCATCCCAGCAATAGGCAGAAGCAAGTTCAAGGCCAGCCTGATTTACACATTGAGTTCTAGAACAGCCAAGACGATATCATACCATGTCACAAAACAGCAAAGCAAAACAAACTAAGGAGCTATAATCCCAAGTGGGATTAGAAGAACTGGTTTTTAAAAATTGGCCTGGATTTGAATCATGGTTCAGGTGGTTCTCCTCTTCCTCCTTCTCCACTTCCTTCTCCCTCTTCCTTCCTTCCTCCTCTTTCTCTTCTTCCTCTTTCTTCTTTGTTTTTCTGAGATAGGTTTCTCTGTGTAGCCTTGGCTATCCTGGAACTAGCTCTGTACACCAGGCTGGCCTTGAAGCCCAGAGGTCTGTGTACCTTTGCCTCTAGAGTGTTGGGCTAAGGGCATGCTCCACTGCAGTCTGGCACTCAAGTTTGTTTGTTTGTTTGTTTGTTTCTTTCTTTCTTTTTTTTTTATTTTTGGATTTGGTTTTTTTCAAGACAGGGTTTCTGGGTTTCTCTGTATAGCCCTGGCTATACTGGAACTCACTCTGTAGACCAGGCTGGCCTTGAACTCAGAGATCCGCCTGCCTCTGCCTCCCAGAGTGCTGGTATTACAGGCATGTGCCACCACTGCCCGGTGGCATTCAACTTTCTTTTTTCAAAACAGGGTTTCTCTGTGTAGCCCTGGCTGTCCTGGAACTCACTCTGTAGACCAGGCTGGCCTTGAACTCAGAAATCTGCCTGCCTCTGCCTCCCAAGTGCTGGGATTAAAGGTGTGTGCCACTACTGCCTGGGGTGGCATTCAAGTTTTCTTTTGAGATCTTTAAAAAGTTTACCAAAGGAGGTTCCTCATTCTAAAATAGGTGTGAAAATAGCTCCTAATTTTGTTCTGCTTTGATGTTTTGTGTCATGGTATGATGTTGTCTTGGCTGTCCTAGAATTCAATGTGTAAATCAGGCTTCTGCCTCCTGTGGGGGTTATGGGTTTGAGCCACCATGACAGGTTTAGAAATAGCTTTGTAAAGCCACAGTGTCAAGCTGGATATCGTGGCACATTGCTTGCAATAGTAACCTCAGAAGATTCCCTGAACTCGAGTTGGTGAAATGATCCATCAGGTAAAAGAGCTTGCTGCACAAGCCTGAGTTTGATTCCCTGGTCCCATGGTGTAAGGAAAGAAAAATCAACTTTCCAAAGTTGTCCTCTGAGCGCCATGCGTGTGCCAGGGCATGCCTGCAGCCACCCACCCACACAAATGCACTGTCTCACACAGTGAGAACAGCAAAAGAACAAACAAGCCAGAGAGAGGGAGACTGAGACAGAGAGAATGAAATGAAACAGATATGTGAAACTCTTGGCAGGTGGCTGGCTCCTGGTAAACACTCCATAGAGGGGGAAGTTACCACATGTAAGGTCATGTGATCGAGTACATCTGGGACTCCAGCAGTCCTTGAAGAAGAAACAGATGGAATCTGTCGTATCTAAACCCTTGTTGTCTTATCTCTGGGCAGTCTTTCTTTATTCCTTCTCTCTCTCTTTCTCTTTTGAGTTAGGTCTTGTGTAGCCCTGGATGGCATTACCTTAACTACACTGGCTTTGAACTTGCAATGATTCTCTCTGCCTGATCTGTCTTATTCATTTTGAGATAGGGTCTTACCACATAGCCTTTCCTGGTCTGGAACTAAGAGAGATCTGCCTGTTTCTGCCTTGCAAATGCTGGGAATAGAGTTATGTATCACCACACCTGGACTTTAAGGTTTTTTTTTGGGGGGGGGGGGGCGGGTTTCAAGACAGTTTTTCTGTGTAGCCCTGGCTGTCCTGGGACTCATTCTGTAGACCAGGCTAGGCTCAAACTCAGGAATCTGCCTGTCTCTGTCTCCCAAGTATTGGGATTAAAGGTGTGCACCACCACTGCCTGACTTGGATTTTAAGTTTTAAAACTGATTTCATTTTTATATGTGTATATGTATGGGTGTGTGGGTGCTTGTGGAAACCAGATGTAAGATCTCCTGGAGCAGAAGTTTTCTTAACCGCTGAATTATCTCTCTTCCCTTTTCCCTAACCCTGCTTTTAAAGGCCTGAACCTCAGCACCAAACTCTTAGGTAGGAGACTCAACACACACACACACACACACACACACACACACACACACACACACACCACATATGCACGCATGCATGCACCTGCACACAAACGTGCACACATGAATATACCCGAGCACACAAGTGGTTTTATTGCTTGTCGGTCTAGTCTGTATATGAACTGGAACCAAAACCTTTGTCAGGAGATCCGCAGTTTGAGCACAGGCTCTCTGGTTTCTGTTCTCTGTTCTGTGCCACACCTTGCCTAGAGCCATAGTAGCATCTGCAAGGCTGTGACCACGCTGACTGGTGCTCTGCCATCTACATTTTCAACAGGAACTCTCAGGAGACTATTTCCTTTTAAGAATGCCAGGCTTCTGTGCCTGGGCCACTTCTCTACTTCCCAGAACATTGTGTGCCAAGTGGCAAGTTATTAACCAAGTGCTTTGGAAAAATTAAACTCCTTGGTTTGCAGAGCATAGGGGCATTGAGAGGGTGTATGGCTAAAGGCTTGGTTCTGCTGCTGGCAGAGCTGACACTTGGCTAAAGAGCTGACATTACTGAGATGAGCCTCACTAGATCCGTGCGGCACAGAGCCTACAGGAGAAATCAGAGAGGGGAGAGAGGTTCAGTGGCCTGTTCAGGATGGCCTTCCTCTGCACCTAAGGGTGGTTGGTTTGCCCAGGTAGCCCCCGAACCAAAGGAGCCTGGGACGAAGCCCCCTGAGGGCAGCAGGAGAGAGGCGCCTTGGCTCTTCAGCAGGGGTGGGGACAGGAGCAAGAGGCGGGATCTCGCCCAGCCCTTGAGAGACACGTGCGGTTGTTTCCGTGTCTGGGAGATCACATGACCCGCATCAGCTGACCCGTCACGGTGGAGCTCAGCGTTGGCGCTTCGCGCTCCCCGCCCTGCTGCGCCCTGAAGCGCAGGACCCTTCGGAGGGGTAAGAACACCCCACGCCTTCTCTCCTTTGTCGCTGGTTTGCTCAGTCACCTGCACCCCACCCCCCGCTCCTCGCCCATTCCAGTCTTCCCAGCCTGGCACCCCGGAAGCCACTGCGAGGAGGGCCGTGACCAGGCTCAGCCTTGCGCTGCCCCCAGGCGGCCAGGACCAAATGGCCCAGGGGAGCAGAAGGCGGAAAGTGGTTCTTAAAGCAGGGGCCGAGGGCTGGTCCCCTTCCTCAGGACCTGACATGGAGGAGCTGCTCCGGAGCGTGGAGAAAGATCTGAACATCGATGCCCGGCAGCTGGTCCTGGCGCCGGGGGGCACCCACGTGGTGGCCCTAGTGTCCACGCGTTGGCTGGCTAGTCTCCGGGAGCGCCGGCTGGGACCCTGCCCCCGGACCGAGGGCCTGGCTGAAGCGGAAGTCAGGACTTTACTGCAACGTTCGGTACAGAGGCTGCCCCCAGGCTGGACACGAGTGGAGGTGCACGGGCTGCGGAAACGGAGACTGTCCTACCCGCTGGGAGGAGTCTTGCCCTCTGAGGAGGGGTCCTGTAGCCCCGAAACTCTCACTCACTTCATGCAGGAGGTGGCTGCCCAGAATTACCGGAACCTGTGGCGCCATGCATACCACACTTATGGGCAGCCCTACAGCCACAGCACTGCCCCCTCAGCTATACCTGCCCTAGACGCAATAAGACAAGCTTTACAGAGGGTCTATGGGTGCACCTTCCTGCCAGTGGGTGAATCCACCCAGTGTCTATCAAATATCAGGGATGGGTCCTGCCCCTCTCGGGGCAGCCCTGCCTGCCCCAGCCTTTTGCGAGCTGAGGCTCTGCTGGAGTCACCCGAGATGCTCTATGTAATACACCCTTATGTGCAATTCTCCCTGCATGATGTAGTTACCTTCAGCCCTGCCAAGCTGACCAACAGCCAAGCCAAGGTGCTTTTCATTCTCTTCCGCGTTCTGAGAGCCATGGATGCTTGTCACCGCCAGGGGCTGGCTTGTGGGGCTCTGTCTTTGCACCACATTGCCGTAGATGAGAAGCTATGCAGTGAGCTCCGGCTGGACCTGAGTGCTTACGAGATGCCTTCTGAGGATGAGAACCAGGAGGTCCCTGAAGAGAAAAATAGGACAGGTGTTAAGTCTGAAAAGGAGGGGGAAGGGAGACCCGGGTGTCCCACCTGCCGGAAAGAACTTCAGGGCCTTGTGCTAGATTGGGTCCATGGCCGCATCAGCAACTTCCACTACCTCATGCAGCTGAATCGTTTGGCAGGTCGACGGCAGGGAGATCCCAACTACCATCCAGTGCTGCCTTGGGTGGTGGACTTTACCACACCTTATGGGCGCTTCCGAGACCTTCGTAAATCCAAATTCCGCCTCAACAAGGGAGATAAGCAGTTGGACTTCACCTATGAGATGACCAGGCAGGCATTTGTAGCAGGAGGTGCAGGAAGCGGGGAGCCACCCCACGTTCCTCACCACATCTCTGATGTGCTCTCTGACATCACGTACTATGTGTACAAGGCCCGCCGCACACCTCGCTCAGTGCTCTGTGGACACGTCCGAGCACAGTGGGAGCCCCATGAGTACCCCGCCACCATGGAGCGGATGCAGACCTGGACGCCGGACGAGTGCATACCCGAATTCTACACGGACCCCTCTATCTTTTGCTCTATCCACCCTGATATGCCTGACCTGGATGTGCCGGCCTGGTGCAGTTCTAACCAGGAATTCGTGGCTGCCCATAGAGCCCTGCTGGAGAGCTGGGAGGTGTCCCAAGACCTGCATCACTGGATTGACCTTACTTTTGGCTACAAACTCCAGGGCAAAGAAGCTGTGAAGGAGAAGAACGTGTGTCTGCACCTGGTGGATGCCCACACCCACCTGACCAGCTATGGCGTAGTACAGCTATTTGATCAGCCACACCCACAACGCCTGGCTGGGGCTCCTGCCCTGGCCCCTGAGCCTCCACTCATTCCCCGGCTGTTGGTCCAGCCTGTTCAGGAGGCCACAGGCCAGGAGGATGTTTCAGGGCAACTTATAAATGGTGCGGGCAGGCTTGTTGTAGAGGCCACTTCATGTGAGACCGGCTGGACTAGAGATAGGCCCATGACAGGGGAAGATGATTTAGAACAGGCTACGGAAGCTCTGGATTCCATCTCCCTCCCTGGGAAAGCAGGTGACCAGCCAGGCTCTTCCTCCAGTCAAGCCTCACCTGGCCTGTTGTCTTTTTCTGCACCCTCGGGGTCTCGACCAGGCCGCAGGACCAAAGCTGCTGGGCTGGACCCTGGGGAGGGCGATGAGGGCAAGATTGTTCTTCCAGAGGGCTTCAGTCCCATACAGGCCTTGGAAGAGCTGGAGAAAGTGGGTAACTTCTTGGCCAAAGGCCTAGGAAGCCAGTTGGAGGAACCTGAACAGCCTCAAGGCCCACCACCTGTGCACCTCCAGAGCCTCTTCCATCGAGACATGCAGGCACTGGGTGTCCTGTTGGCTGAGATGGTGTTTGCCACCAGGGTCCGGATACTGCAGCCTGATGCACCTTTGTGGGTGCGCTCTGAGGCTGTTAGGGGTCTCTGTACACGCCATTCCAAGGACATCCCTGTGTCTCTGCAGCCTGTGCTGGACACACTCCTGCAGCTGAGTGGATCCAAAACTCCCATGGTGGTGAAGAAGGGCAAGCTAGACCCACTGTTTGAGTACAGGCCTGTTTCCCAGGGATTGCCCCCACCCAGCCCAGCCCAGCTCCTCAGCCCCTTTAGCTCTGTGGTCCCCTTCCCGCCATACTTCCCAGCACTGCACAAGTTCATTCTTTTATATCAGGCCCGGCGCGTGGAGGATGAGGGCCAGGGACGGGAGCTGGTGTTTGCTTTGTGGCAGCAGCTGGGTGCAGTGTTAAATGACATCACTCCTGAGGGCTTGGAGATCCTCCTGCCTTTTGTGCTGTCGCTCATGTCTGAGGAGCACACGGCTGTGTACACAGCGTGGTACCTATTTGAACCTGTTGCCAAGGCCCTGGGCCCCAAAAATGCCAATAAGTACCTCCTGAAGCCTCTCATTGGTGCCTATGAGAGCCCCTGCCGCCTGCATGGCCGCTTCTACCTGTACACTGACTGTTTTGTGGCCCAGTTGGTGGTGCGGTTGGGTTTGCAGGCCTTCCTCGTCCACCTGCTGCCCCATGTACTACAGGTACTGGCTGGGGTGGAGGCCTCCCAGGAGGAGGGCAAAGGCCTGGTTGGGACCACTGAGGATGAGGAGAACGAGCTCCCGGTGTCAGGGCCTGGCTCCTGTGCCTTTGGGGAGGAGATTCAGATGGATGGGCAGCCGGCTGCTTCCTCAGGGCTGGGGCTCCCAGACTACAGGTCAGGCGTCAGCTTCCATGACCAGGCCGACCTGCCAGATACAGAGGACTTCCAAGCTGGACTCTACGTGGCTGAATCTCCACAGCCCCAGGAGGCTGAGGCTGTGAGCCTGGGCCAGCTGAGTGACAAGAGCAGCACCAGCGAAGCCTCACAGGGCGAGGAGAGGGGTGCGGATGATGGCGGTGCCCCTGCGGACAAGAACAGCGTGAAGTCAGGGGACAGCAGCCAGGACTTGAAGCAGAGTGAAGGCTCTGAGGAAGAGGAGGAGGAGGAAGGTTGTGTGGTGTTGGAGGAGGAAGAGCAGGATGAAGTCACAGGCACATCCGAGCTCACTCTGTCTGACACGATGCTGTCCATGGAGACGGTGGTGGCTCCTGGTGACAGGAGAGACAGGGAAGAGGAAGAGGAGCCCCTGACGGAGCAGACAGAAGGCAAAGAACAAAAGATCCTCCTTGGTGAGCCCTTGGGCTGGGGACATGGGTCTGCTGCTTTTCCTTCAGGGTTGTTCGTGCTGGGCATGGGTCTGAGCAGATTCACTGTAGCACTCACACACAGAGCTCACAGCCATGGTCTGACAGTATAACACGGTGGTGCTGTGTGTGAGCAGAACATGGGGCTTAGAGTTAGCCCTCAGGAGTCAGAAAGCGCCTTTAAAAGTCACACCTTGGGCTGGAAGTGGAGATTAGTGGTAGAGCACTTGTCTAGTGTATGTGAGGCCCTGGGTGTCTTATCTCTAGCCCCCAGAAAAAGAATTAAGAAATAAAAGCAAGTGGTGGTTGTGGTGTAAATGGAGCCAGAACTGGCAATAACAGTTGGGTGCGAAGTGGGAAGAGTCTGGAAAGACAGGGAACAGCGTGCGTGCGACTCTGAGGCTCTCTGAGGCTCTCGTGTTTCCATCAGGGAAAGGCTAAAATGCTTTTCTTAAGAGAGGCCGGAAGGGCAGTAGCCAGGGACGAGCCTGTATGTAAGACTTGGGAGCATTGCTGCAAGGATGGCCTTCCTGCAGGTCCTGCCTGAGGAGCCAGTTCCCATGGGTCATTGGCTGGGGACCGCGACCATGGCCCAGTATGGTCAGGTTCACTAGCAGAACCACAGCCAGAGTTGGCTGGTTACGGCCGGGTGTATAGGGCGGGGTGGAAAGGGTGAGTTATCTGACCGCTTCCTGCCCTGCAGATACAGCCTGCAGGATGGTCCGCTGGCTGGCGGCCAGGCTCGGCCCCACAGTAGCATCTCGTCACGTCGCCCGGAACCTGCTGCGCCTGCTGACGTCTTGTTATGTTGGTAAGGTCTGTGGTTAGTGCTGGAGACTAGTTCCCCACCCAGGTTTCTGCCCATCCTTAGCACTCTCCAGGCGACCCTTTCCCTGATTTCCACCACTTCCTGCGCAGGTCCTGGGTCTCACCCAGTAAGCTTCTTTTCTTGGGCTAAGAGTGGGGAAGAGCCCAGTATTGAGTGAATAGAAGCCGCCCCACTATCTCAGCAGGCAGACCTCCCTCCTGCCCTCCACTAGCTTCTCAACGCTGCCTGCCGGTCCTTCCTTGGCAGGGCCCACTCGGCAGCAGTTCACCGTCAGCAGTGATGACAGCCCGCCACTGAGCGCCGGCAACATCTACCAGAAGAGGCCAGTCCTAGGTGACATCGTGTCGGGGCCAGTGCTCAGCTGTCTCCTCCACATTGCCCACCTATATGGAGAACCCGTCCTTACCTACCAGTACCTGCCCTACATCAGCTACCTGGTCAGTTGCTGGTTCCTCAAGCCCCGGATTGGGAGGCCAAGGACCCAAGGACTGTCCCCAGTCCTCTGGGGTTCCAGGAGGTCTGTGGGGTGGCCTGTCTCTCCCTCATCTAGTCTATGGTCCTAGGTAGCCCCGGGGAACAACTCAAGCCCCAGCCGACTGAACAGCCGCAAGGAGGCCGGGCTGCTAGCGGCAGTGACGCTGACTCAGAAAATCATCGTCTACCTCTCCGACACGACCCTCATGGACATCCTGCCCCGCATTAGTCACGAGGTCTTGCTGCCCGTGCTCAGCTTCCTTACCTCCTTCGTCACAGGGTAGGTAGGCCCCTGCTGCCTGGGTGGGCCGCCTGCCTGAGAGGCCCCCAGGAGGGGCTAGGAAGCTCAGGGGAAAGGAGATAATCCCAGCCTAAGTCATGGTTGGGTGTAGTGGCACAGGCCTTTAATTGTAGCACCCAGAGGAGGGCAAGTTTCTGTGAGTCCAAGGCTAGCCTGGTCTACAGAGACAACTCCAGGCTAGCTAAGGCTCCATAGTGAGACTCTGTCTTAAAAAAAAAGAAGAGAGTCCTGGTTCTGGGTTGTGGGTGTGTCTTGGGGATGGGACACTTTCCCAGCATGCAGGAGGTGCTATGCTTGAGTACCAGCCCCTCAGAAAAGCAAAGATGGGGGGCTGGGAAGAGCACCTCAGGGCTTACGAGCACTGGTTACGCTGAAGAGGATCCAGCAGCCACGTGGTGGCTCCCAACCGTCTGTAACTGCAGTTCTATGGGACCCGCCACCCTCTTTTTGTCTCTGTGGGCACTGCAATTGCGAACATGCCCACAGACATACATGCAGACAGAACACCCAATGCACATAAAATTATACAAAAAGAAGTTCATGTTCTCTCCTACCTGTAACTCTGACTAAGCCTCACTGTTTCCCTCTGCCTCAGTTTCCTCCCTTGGTCTGGACTGATCAGCCTTACAGCTCCTGTTATTTGAAGTTCCTGGGAAGTTGGTCAAGTCCTTCAGGGAGTGTCTCAGAACTCTGGCACTTTGTTTCCAGGTTCCCAAGTGGGGCCCAGGCCCGGACCGTCCTGTGTGTGAAGACCATCAGTCTCATCGCTCTCATCTGCCTGCGCATCGGACAGGAGATGGTCCAGCAGCACCTCAGCGAGCCGGTGGCCACCTTCTTTCAAGTCTTTTCTCATCTGCATGATCTTCGGCAGCAGGTAGGCTGCGTCTGGGCTGGCCAGGCTAGACCAGGCCGGGGCCCTGGACCCACTGAATCTGTGGGCTTCCTACCCACCTGCAGGATCTACAGCTGGATCCCAAGGGCTGTACTGAGGGTCAATTGCCAGAGGCGACCTTCTCGGATGGGCAGCGGCGGCCAGTGGACCCCACCCTGCTGGAAGAGCTGCAGAAGGTCTTCACCCTGGAAATGGCGTACACAATCTACGTACCTTTCTCCTGCCTGTTGGGTATTGCCCATCACGTTCCTTTGCACAGAGTTGGTGACTACATCTCTTCCCTGGGGTGGGCCTGATGCTTTCACCACCAGAGTCAGCAAGCAGTGGATTCTCCTTCCTTCCATCCTCCCTCCCTCCCTCCCTCCCTTCCTTTCTTCCTTCCTTCCTTTCTTTTTTTCTTCTTTTTTAACATAGGGTCTCATTTAGCCCAGGCTGACCTTTAACCCCAGCTCCTCTGGCTCCCACAGTCTCCTGCTGGCACCACTCAGGCTTTGTCTTTTTTTTTTTTTTAATGACCTTTGTGTGAGTGTAGGTGTGTGCATGCCATGGCATGCGTGTGGAGATGAAAGAATAATTTTGGGGGTCAGTTCTGACTCATCACCATTGGTTCTGTGGACTGAACTCGGGTAATGAGTCTTGGCAGCAGATTCCTTGCCTGATGAATTATCTCTCTAAATCTTGTTTTTGTTTTTGTGGGTTTTGTTTGTTTTCTTAGACAGGGTTTCTCTGTGTAGCCTGACTGTCCTGGAACTCACTCTGTGGACCAGGCTAGCTTTGAACTCACAGAGATTCATCTGCCTTTGCCTCCCAGCGCCTTGATTAAAGGCATGCGCCACCACTGCCTGGCTTGGTTATGTTTTTAAAGATGAAATCTTTTGTTGTTGTTGTTGTTGTTTTGGTTTTTTGGATTTGGTTTTTTTCGAGACAGGGTTTCTCTGTGTAGCCCTGGCTGTCCTGGAACTCACTCTGTAGACCAGGCTGGCCTCAAACTCAGAAATCTGCCTGCCTCTGCCTCCCAAAGTGCTGGGATTACAGGCGTGCGCCACCACCGCCTGGCCTAAAGATGAATTCTTACTGTGTAGTCCTGGCCATCCTCATACATAGCGTCCTCCTGCCTCTGCATTTGCCTCCTCTGTGCTGGGATTACAGGCGTGCACTACCACACTCAGCTAGCATTAGATTTAAACATAAGAATTTTAGGATGAGAGCAAACGGATTTGGTCCTAGAGCCCAATTTCCATGGTGATTATCTGTCTTAGTTAGGGTTTCTATTGAACATCATGATAGAACATCATTACCAAAAGCAACTTGGGGAGGAAAGGGTTTATTTCATCTGACAACTCATCTGACAACTCTCAGGTCACCGAAGGAAGTCAGGGCAGGAGCTGAAGCAGAAGCCATGGAAGAACTTTGTTTTATTCCTTGTGGTTTGCTCAGTCTGGTGCTCCCCCGTGCCCCAGCAGGTTCTCTGTTTATCCCTGGCTATCATGGAACTCACTCGCTCTGTTAACAGGCTGGCCTCAAACTCATAGATTCCCCCTGCCTCTGCTTCCCTCCTCCCCCAGGGTTGGCACTGCCTACTGTAAATTGGCTCCCTCCCATATCAATTGCTAATTAAGAAAATTCTCCCATAGGCCAGTCTGGTAGGGGAATTTTCTCAATTGAGGGCCTCTCTTCTCAAATGACTGTAGCTGGTGACAAATTGACAAAAACAAACAAAAAAACCCCCAAAACCTCAAACCAACAACAACACAAACAAACAAAACAACTAACCAGGACAGTGACTTATAAAGAGAATCTGAACGTTTTCCAGCAGGAGAGGCTCAAGAGCTGGCCATTCATGTCTGGGGAACGGAATGTAGGGGAATATGATGGTCTCCAGAAGCTACCTGCAAAGGAATGAATGGCTTGCTGGTTTTTGTGGCTTCCCTTATGGGATGGACACTGTACTGGGCTTCTCTCTGAATAGGATGGGCAGCCCTGTGGTTGGGTATGTTATGCTCCTACAGAATTATAAGTTCCAAGAGGCAGGACACATCTGTCTTATTCTTCATTGTGTGTCTATTGCTCCAATGGTGCCTGACTTATATGTGTATTTCTATAGAGACAGCACTCATGTCTATGTATTGATAAAGGAAGCTGTTTTCCGGGAAGGAAACAGGCTTACAGATGAGGACTTAATTACCCAGAGTAGCCCAGTCAGTGTCTTGCCTTGGCTTCTGTGGTTTCTAAGCTCTGGGTAGATGGTAGCAGCTACTTGCCATCTTCCCTGATCTTGGGACTTTTCCCACTCCCTTATAGGTGACATCATCCGGAAAATCATACCCAACCACGAGTTGGTCGGGGAGCTGGCAGGGCTATATCTGGAAAGCCTGAGTCCTAGCTCTCGAAACCCAGCCAGCATGGAACCCGCCATGGCTAGTGCCGGCCCTGAATGGGACCCTCAGGGTGGGAGCTGTCTCCAGGACGATGGCCACTCAGGGACCTTTGGGAGTGTCCTGGTTGGAAATCGCATCCAGATCCCTGACTCTCAGCCCCAGAGTCCCGGGCCACTGGGCTCCATCTCTGGAGTGGGTAGCGGAGGCCTCAGCCGCAGGAGTGAAGACAACGCACTGAAGCGGGAGCTGCCTCGGAGTGCCCACGGGCTGAGCGGGAACTGGCTGGCGTACTGGCAATACGAGATTGGTGTGAGCCAGCAGGATTCCCACTTCCACTTCCACCAGATCCGCCTGCAGAGCTTCCCAGGCCACACAGGGGCTGTCAAATGTGTGGCCGCCCTGAGCAGCGAAGACTTCTTCCTGAGTGGCAGCAAGGACCGTACTGTGCGCCTCTGGCCGCTGTACAACTATGGAGATGGGACCAGTGAGACAGCTTCCCGCCTCATCTATGCCCAGCACCGCAAAAGTGTCTTCTACGTGGGCCAGCTTGAGGCCCCGCAGTATGTGGTGAGCTGTGACGGGGCAGTGCACGTCTGGGACCCCTTCACAGGTGAGCGGGCCCAGGTGAGGCCTGTTCTGCCCCTGCTTTACTGTGCTTTAGCCAGGGCTCTGGGAACGGGACCTAGTGGGAAACATAATGGCGTATTTTGACAGGGGAGATTTAGTGAGGCAGGACAGAAGAACAGGGTTTAGAATCTGTGGGACCCTAGTTTGAATCTGCTCCCCCAACTTACCAGCAGGAGGCTCAGCTGCTGCAAGCATCTGCTTTCTGCCTGTAAGAATCAAAAGTTTAGAAGACTACAAGCATGGCTTTGGCTTCTTGTACAGTGTCACCTGTCATTGCAAAGAGAAATATTGACTGGGGGAGCATCAGGGCAGACCCAGGTGGCAGCTGGTTAGAGCATGCTATATATGAAGAGAGCAGATTGTTTTGGGGGTGGGTCTTTGGCTTTACTGTGGAAGCAGCAAGATGAGGAAGCCCTGAAATTGTTTTCTGAGGGTCAGATGTGGGGCGAGTCGGGGCTTGAAGTGGTGAGGGCTCTTTGACAGCCACTAGATCCCCAAATGTACTGTGTCCTTTCTCAGGGAAGACCCTTCGCACAGTGGATCCTTCAGACAGCCGGGTGCCCCTGACTGCTGTAGCTGTCATGCCTGCCCCCCACACCAGCATCACCATGGCCAGCTCTGACTCCACTCTGCGCTTTGTGGACTGCAGGAAGCCTGGCTTGCAGGTCAGGAGGCGTGCAGTTCCTGTGTGCTGGGGGCCTCTCAGAACCTGTCAGGAAAGACACTCAGAGGGGACTCCACCAGGAACACTGCAGTGGCTGCCCTGTGGGTGGGGCTCTGGCATGGATGGGGATGGAGTGGGAGGGTCTGGCCTGCTGGCTTGGTGGGCCTGAATGGGGTGGGCTGCAGTAGTGTGGGTGGTGGCAATGGGTGGCACTTGGCACTTGAACGCAGTCTCCTTCCTCCTGCAGCATGAGTTCCGACTGGGCGGAGGACTGAACCCTGGTCTCGTTCGCTCCTTGGCCGTCAGCCCCAGCGGCCGCAGTGTTGTGGCGGGCTTCTCCTCTGGTTTCATGGTGCTCCTGGACACCCGCACGGGCCTGGTTTTACGGGGCTGGCCAGCCCATGAAGGGGACATTCTACAGATCAAGGTGACTGCCTGAGGTTCCATCCTTTCATTTCTGCTTAGGGCCTGGCCTGAGTGAGGACAGGTTTATGCTGGTGTCCCTTATACCTACTTGGGGACGTTCAATGACTGGGAAAATGGCGCCCATAAGCCAGCTCAGAAGCCAGCTGCATTGGAGGCAGGCTAGGGGCAGGAATCAGGGCTGGAACTGACCTGATGCTCCACAGCAATGTTCTAATGAGTAACCCTTGTCCATATTTGTCTTGCTTGGAGGATCAGGGGTCGCGCCCTGTCCGTGACCCAGTTCAGGTTAAATAAAGCTCAGCCTGGAGGCTGTTTACTGCCTGGAGACCACTGAGCAGAGTCCATGCCCCCTGCTGGGCAGCCCTGATGGGGGCAGGAACAGGCCCAGGCCTGGGCATCATGTTCCTGCCTCCTATATTCAGTCACAGGCCTCAGGGTAAACTCAGCAAGTTCTGGGAGATGAGAAATAGAGTTTCCTGGAGGAGGATTTCTCCCTGCAGCTGGAACCCGCTTCCCCAGTCCAGACGGGGGCGAAGGACATGCACTGTTGCTACTAGGGAAGGCAGGTTGCTTCCCCCTACCCCCCATACACCATGTCCAGGAGGACCCCAGGGGACCTTGGGTCTCAGGGTCTCTAAATTCCAACATTCTAAGAAAGCCTCAGGGTGGCTCTGGGGTCATCCTGGGTGTCAGTCCCACCTCTTGGAGGCTTCCCTGAGCCCCAGTTCTTTTCTCACGGGAAGTGAGGACAGTGCCAGCTGCTCTTTGAGAGGACCTGAGCTTGGTTCTCAGCACTGTCTGACTCTGGTTCCAGGGAATTCAACACCCTTCATGGCTTCTGTGGACACACAACCTTATGTGGCCTGCACACATACACGAACATGAATAAAAATAAATGCTACAATGTTAAAAGAGGACAGTGGCACCTTGCACCTCACGTGTTAGAAGATTGGACGTAACAATACCTTACAGAGTCTGTGGGACATTTTTTTATTTTCTTAAAAATTTAAAAAGATTGGTCCAGGAGTGATGGTACACACCCCACCACTTGAAACACTCAGGAAGCAGAGGTAGGAGGATCTCTGAGTTCGAGGCCAGCCTGGACTACAGAACAAGTTCCAGGACAGCCAGGGTTACACAGAGAAACCCTGTCTTGAAAAAACAAAAACAAAATGTTTAAAAAGAGGTATTTATTTATTTATTTATTTATTTATTTATTTATTTATTTATTCATTTGAGCTAGGATCTCTCTATTAGCCCTGGCTGTCCTGGAACTCATTGTATAGACCAGGCTGGCCTCAGACTCACAAAGATCCTCCTACTTCTGCCTACTAAGTACTGGGATTAAAGTAGTGCTGTACCACGCATGCCCCACTGTTTGTTTTCTTTATAGATTTGGTGTCTTGCCTGCTTGTGTGTGTATGCGCTACCTTCATGCAGTGCTAATAGGGGTCAGAAGTGAGGATCAGCTCCTCCTGGAACTGGAGTTATAGATGGATGGCAGACACCATGTGGGGGCTGTGTCGTTTGCAAGAGTTACAAGTACTTCTGAGCCATCTTCCCCTTGGCTGTCCGGAAGTAGAATCTGTCCTTAAATGACAGTAATAGTTACAGGGGTTTTGTTTTTGTTTTTGTTTTGATTGATTTGTTACTTGTTTTGAGACAAGGTCTCACTCTGAACCCCTAGGTGGCCTGTAGCTTGCTGTGTAGACCAGACTGGCTTCAGACTTGTTTTCTGAATGCTGGATTTATGGGATTGTGCTATTTTACCTAGTCTCTGATGGTTGTTAATACCAATATATTTAGTTTTTCTCTGGAAGACAGGGTCTTGCTGTGTCTCTCACTCAGACATCAGCTGGCCTGGAATGTAGGCCAGGCTAACCGTGAACTCTGCCTCCTGAGTTTGGAAATTAAAAGCACCCTGGCATGGTTTGGGAGTTTGATGCTATCCAGGCCCCCACTGAAGCTGTCCGTCCCTCCCACTCTCTGCAGGCTGTAGAGGGCAGCATGCTAGTCAGCTCCTCTTCCGACCATTCCTTGACTGTTTGGAAGGAGCTGGAGCAGAAACCCACGCACCACTACAAGTCAGCGTCCGATCCAATCCACACCTTCGACCTGTATGGCAGCGAGGTGGTCACTGGCACTGTCGCCAACAAGATCGGTGTCTGTTCCCTGCTTGAACCTCCCTCTCAGGCCACCACGAAGCTCAGTTCCGAGAACTTCCGCGGTACACTTACTAGTCTGGCTTTGCTGCCCACGAAACGCCACCTCCTGCTGGGTTCCGACAATGGGATCATCCGCCTCCTGGCCTAGGTCCAGCCTGGAGGTGGCTGAGGCCGGGTGAGATGACACCTCAGGTCCAGCTCCTCATCCTTGATCTCTCAGCTGATTCTTCCAGGCAGGCCCCAGACCCTGGGTACCCACATGACCTGCCGTCTGGGATTGTACAGCTCCTGAATCTCCAAAGCCATGAAGTGGCTTCATTCCTGAAATTCAGGAGATGCTGTTCTAACCAGCAAGAAGGGGAGAAGGAAAAGCTCTGTCGCTCCCCAGCTCTGCCTTCTGGATTCATACGCGGACGGGAAGCTCCAGGAGATGAACAGGCTGGGTCTTCGCTCAGCCCGCTTCTAGCCACACTCTCCTTAGCTCTGTCTCCCTTGGGTAGGAAGCTGCTCCTATCGAGGGTTCTGATGGTACTGGGACTCCAGCCTCAGGAGCGCTGGCCAGGACCTCGGAGTTTCAGGGCTTGGTCTGGGGTTTTAGTATCCATTCAGCCAGGTCTTCCCAATGTGGGACCAGAAAAAAGGAGAGAAGGGGGGACCGGCCAGGGAAGGAGTTATATGGGCCCCCCTGGTCCAGGAATGAATCCATGCCTTGCCTTGGTATCCCTAACCACAGCGTTTGTGCCTTCAGCCGGGGAGGCAGCCCTTGGGACCAGCACCCCTAGGGAGAAGAGGCAGTGGGAATCATCTCTGTATCTTGGGTTCCTCCCGGGATGGGGAGACCCTGGCATCTCTTGATTTCCCATTTGGAGAAGAGAAGTCTGAGATGTGGCCCCTGCTGCCTCCTCACTATTTGCAATCCATGTAAATAAGGTCAATAAATTCTTTGGAAGAGCCATGGAGCAGAGCGAGGCTGTGTTGTGTTTTGTTTTGCCTAGGCTGGACGCAGGCACTTCTGCCTCAGCCTTCCAAGGAGCTGGGTACTGGTGTATGTTACTGTGCCTGGTTTATGGCTTGTCTTTGCTTTCTTAAGATGGTCTCATGTGTCTCAGGATGGTCTTGGTCATGGGATGACCATCCTGCCTGAAACAGTACTGGGCTTATAGGCATGACCCACCAGGCCCAACTCTTTTTAATTTTTTTTTTTTTTTTTTTTTTTTTTATTTATTATGTGTACAACAGTCTCCTGCATGTATGCCTGAAGACCAGAAGAGGGCACCAGATCTCATTAAAGATGGTTATGAGCCACCATGTGGTTGCTGGGAATTGAACTCAGAACCTCTGGAAAAGTAGTTTCTGAGCCATCTCTCCAGCCTCAGGCCCAACTTTTATTTTTTAAAGACATTTATTTTTGTATGTGTGCACTTGGTTTGCCCACTTGCGTGCATATGTACCATACTTGTGTCTGGTCCCTGAGGAGGTCAGAAGAGGGCATTGAGATCACCTGGAACTGGAGTTAATGAATGGTTATGAGCCACACCTAGATCCGTTGCAAGAGCAGCCAGTGTTCTTAACCACTGAGCCATCTCTAGTCCCCATGCCCAGCTTTTTTTGATAGAAGATCTGGTAGCTCAAACCACTGGCCTTGAACTTGATATGTAGCAGAGGTTGACCTGGTATTCCCTACCCTCTTACCTCTACCTTCCAAGTGCTGATATTATACATAGGCTTGTACAATCGTGCCCACCAGTTTGTCTTGATGGCACCAGAGTCAGGAAAGCCCAGCCCTGGTAGTTTCCAGAGCTGTGAAGAACAGAGCAAGAGAGCGGAAAGGCAGCCATTGCCCTCTGGCTGCCTTGGATACAGAGCTTCTGGTTTAGGTGACCTCGGGTCAGTTTTCTAAATGGTTCATCCTTGGGGAAAATGGACACTGCTGAGGAGGTGGGACCCTGGGAGGGCCAGCCTCCATCTGGGTCTCTCCACCCCTCGCCTTGGAAGTTAGGCAGAAGGGAGCCAACCAGGATCCCGGGCTTGCTGCAGTTGGGAGAACAGGCTCTTGCAGCCTCCCCTTCCTGGGCCAGCTGGGGTGCGGTAGGGGTGGGGGAGACTTCTGGTGTGACTTGGGACCCCATTCTGTGCTCTTAACAGGTCGTACAGCCTCTCTGAGCCTAGCTGACTGGATGCCCCCCCGCCCCCCATGTTGAGGGATCATTAGAAGGCTCGCCAGCTTCCTGGATCTACCCTTTTGCCTGGCCAGACCCAGCCTCAACTGTCTGCTCCTGTAACCCCCTTCTCCAGGCTCAGGCAGGGTAGCTGATTTGGTGGGAAAGGGGCTTCTGGCCCCCATATCAATGTTTAACCGCATATACAGGTCAATATTTACCAGCACAGAACACAAGCTGAACGGGGGTTGGCTAAGAGCAAAGGTCCTGTGGGAGGAGAGAGCCAGGCCGGGCTGGCTGCCCCAGGGAGAGCGTGGGGAGCAAGTGGGTCCAGGAGAACATCGTGTAGCAAGTGGGTCCAGGAGAACATCGTGTGTGTGTGTGCTGTGTGTGCTGCGCTAAGAAGCAGACAAGGTAGGATGGAGGGGTGGTGTGGCCTGCGCCTTGGGGAGCAGAAGAAGTGAGGAGCTGCCCCCCTTGGCAGGGGGTCTGACTGAATTTATTCAGGGAGCCAGCAGCTTCATGTGTCCTGGGGTGGTGTGGAGCAGAGGTACAGGCAGCTCCAGGAGAAATCTCTAGAACTTCAAAACCTGGAGGCCTATTCTTTTTTTTTTTTTTTTAATTTTTTAATTTTATTATTTTTTTTTAATATTTTTATTTTCTATATTCTTTGTTTACATTCCAAATGATTTCCCTTTTCCCGGATTCCCCCTCCCCATATGGAGGCCTATTCTTGGCAGGAAGAAACATATATCCAGATTGCAGATAAGGCCCTGCTGAGGGTTCTTGAACACAGTTATGAAGGTCTGGGGATAACAGAAGGGCCTTTTAGAAGAACTGGCCCTGAGATAAGGCCTGGGTAGGGGCTGAGGATGGGAAGGAAGCCTCTGTCCAAGGCCCTAGGCTGAGGGCCTTCCCCATCCACCAGCTGGGCTTCCCCGAAGCACCCAGAGGTGGGATGAGGCTTGTGGTTCCCGTAAGTCCAAAGGTGTCTGGGCCAGTCATTCATTGGTCAACAAAGCAATTTCTGGCTGCCCTGCCACCCCGGATTAGCTCTCAGAGCCTTTGGGTAGGACCAGGGCAGCCTGAGAGAGGCTAGATGAAATGAACAACAGGTTGGGTGGCTTCACCAGGGTGGCCAGCCTTCCCAGATCTATCACTGAGGGCCAGTCATCAGGTTTAGTATTTACAGAGATTCTTATTTTGGTCCTCAAAATCTACATGGGAGTAGGAAGGACTTCTGCCACGAATTACCAAGACAAGGTAAAGCCAAAGGCATTAAGAGAAATGCACAAGGTCCTCTTGCAAGACATGGAGTCTAGATTTGAACCCAGGAATGATCCACAATATAAGACCTAAAGAATGAAGACTAAATGAGAAACTATACAGGTGAAAAAAAATACTTATGGAATTCCCACCTCTCAGGGTGAGGTCCTCAGCTCATATGTGTTGAGTCCAGGTCTCGCAGCCTGCTGAGGTTAAGGAACCTACAGGTAGCAGTCTACTGCCCTGTCTTTGCGTGTGAGGCAGGCATTAACCCTTCCTGTTCTGGATACAGGAACATGGCGCTGCTCCGGGGGCTCCTGGTACTCAGCTTGTCCTGTCTGCAAGGTCCCTGTTCCATGGTGAGACAGAGCTCAGGTCTGAGTGGGAAGTGGCCAGTCAGGCTGAAGAAGATGTGGGGGCAGGGGCAAGTCTGGGAGAGGCCCGGGGGGGCAGAGAGGGAGGAACGCTGAGTCCTCTGCTCCCCCTTTTCTCAACAGTTCTCTCCCGTGAGCGCCATGGATCTCCCGGGCCAGCAGGTACTCAAAAGTGAGAGGTTTTGGGGGAAGAGCCAAAGGGTCTCACCTATGTCTTGGACAAGGTGGGGACTCATGGGAAGGGCTTTTCATCTTTCTCCTTTTTACAGCCAGTGAGTGAGCAGGCCCAGCAGAAGCTGCCCCTACCTGCCCTCTTCAAGTTGGACAACCAGGTACAATCAGGTGGGGCTGGGGAAGAGTAGGTGGGGTGGGAAGGAGGAGGGTAGGGACAGTTCAGGGAGGAGGAGGACCCCAATCAGTGGAAGCAAGGGAATGGGAGGGGGGAGACATAGTTATGGGGCTGCTGTTCAGGGCTTCAGAAGGGATGGGTAGGAAGGAAACATCATCATGACGTTTCTCTCCTCAGATCTGGAACGAGGCCTTTGCTGCCCTGTAGCACCAGAACTGTGAGGGACACAGAGAACCTGGAGCTGACCTCTTGACCTCACTGACTTCTGATCTGTCCTTGTAGGATCTTGGTGACCATGCTACCCTCAAGAGGTCCCCAGGAGACTGCAAGAGCACCCCAACTGCAGAGGAGACTCGCAGGCTGGCTCAGGCCATGATGGCTTTTACTACTGACCTGTTCTCCTTGGTGGCCCAAACATCCACCAGCTCCAACCTTGTCCTGTCACCCCTTAGTGTGGCCCTAGCACTCTCTCACCTGGCACTAGGTACTGGGGTCACACCTGTCCAGAAGAACTAGGGGACCACAAAGGCTTCTGTGCTGAAGAGGTTGTCCAGGGGCAGTTCCTCCATCAGGGACACATGGATATTTGGTAGAAGACAGGTCCCTGAGCTGTCACCACCCTCCATGAGTCAGAAATCCAGGGATAGCCTAAGAATGTGGTGATTGACAAGCCCCCCCTAGTTATTTTAGCACAGGAATTTGATGGCCACAAGAATGTCTCACTGTGGGACACTGAGGTTCAGAGAGGAAAGGTACCTTGAGCGAGGTGACATTGCCCGGTTTGTTAGCTGCAGAGATGATAGTAGAATCTGGGAATCCTATGGCTCCGTGGATCTGGGAGGGGAGCAGAGCAGTAGTCTGTAGCCATGTTTATCATGGGGATGTGAGAGGGTGGGAGCGGGCAGTGGGTCCAGAAAGAATCTGTGGCCCGGGCATCAGCCTGCTTGGTCCCCTTCAGGTGCTCAGAACCAAACACTACAGAGCTTGCAACGAGTGTTGCACATGAACACAGGATCCTGCCTCCCGCATCTATTGAGCCATTTCTACCAGAACCTCGGCCCTGGGACAATCCGACTGGCTGCCAGGATATACCTGCAGAAAGGTAGGTGCTGATGGCAGCCAGCTGCCCAGAAAGAGCCCCTCCTCCAGTGCACAAGGGCGAGGGAGAGGGGCGTGGCCTCGGGGAGCACACTGGTGGGTGTGGAGGCCCTGGGATGAGCTCGTGGCTCGTTGCATGCAGGATTTCCCATCAAAGATGATTTCCTGGAGCAATCGGAAAGGCTCTTTGGTGCAAAGCCTGTGAAACTGACTGGAAGGCAGGAGGAAGACCTGGCGAACATCAACCAATGGGTGCAGGAGGCCACAGAGGGGAAGATTGAGAATTTCCTCTCTGAGCTGCCAGATAACACCGTGCTGCTTCTCCTCAATGCCATCCACTTCCACGGTGCACTGTTCTTCTTAAACCGCTCACCCTCACAGCCCCACCCACCCTGTCGGTGCCAGCTTTGCTCAGAGGTTGCTAGGCCGTGAAGCAGGGGAATTGTCTGGGTGTGTGAAGAGGAAACTCAAGCTGTAGAGGCCAGGCTGCCTTGAGAGAAAACTGGGGCTACAGAGGGATGGAGAAATGCAAATGCAGACGTAGGGAAGATTCCTAAGGTCAGCCAGGCAGCACCTCTGGGAGCCCGGCTTCCACTCTGTGGTCCTTGACTGGGTTCTAGGCAGGACAGGCAGGAGGCTGGTCTTATGTTACATGGCTCCTCCCCTCTGCCTGGCTACAGGTTTCTGGAGGACCAAGTTTGACCCGAGCCTCACCCAGAAAGATTCCTTCCACCTGGATGAGCGGTTCACAGTGCCAGTGGACATGATGCACGCGCTGTCATATCCTCTGCGATGGTTCCTGCTGGAGCAACCTGAGATACAGGTCACTCTGGATTTTGGCTTTGGCTAGCAAACTAGGCCTGGTCCTGGGAGGTAAAGCCTGGTCCCTGGGGTGGGTAGTTCCTGAAGGGTCCATTAGGCCTCCACCCAGGACACAGCCTCTCTGAGGTTCATCTGCTCAAAGAAAATATATTGAGTTCTTGTCACGTGCCAGATAACTGTTCTCTGTGCTGGGGTTTAGTGGAGCCCAAGAAGACCAGGGCCCTGCTCCTGAGGGAAGATATGAGTTCCCACACAATGCTGCACAGTTGGGAGTTAGGTTTCAAAGTTTATTGCTCTGAACATTCTGATTGGATGAAGCTCCGTGCCAAGCTGTCTCAGCTAAGGATTCCCTTGCTTCTAGCCTAACCGTGACTCCTTGGCTAGAGTATTGATCCTTGGACCCATTGTCTGTAGCTGAGATAACAGTACAGGCTAGTTTTGTTTGTTCGAGGGTCTGACAATGTTACACAGGCTGGCTTTGAACTCATGATCCTCCTGCCCCAGCTGTCTGATTGCTGGGGTCCCAGGTGTGGGCACCACACTAGCTCATTCATTCTGTTGGTTAGTTTTACTAGGCAAGCTGGGCACAGCATTGCCAGGTCTGCAGGGAGGAGCCATGTGGGCAGCCGGGCTTCTCTCTAGCCTAAGGTGAGAGGATGCGAGCCCCACTTAGCGTCTCACCTTCTTCCTTGAAGCGTCGTGCTGCCCATGTGCCTCCATCCTCTGGCTCCATCTCCCCATCCTCCTACTGGCCGAGGACCCAGCTGCAGGCACAATGCTGGAACCCAGGGAGCCTTGAGCCTAGTGATTTCCTCCTAACTGCAGGGGGTTCTTCAAAAAAAAAGGTCCCTGTGAGCAGAGTGTGGTGGCTTACACCCTAATCCCAGCACTCAGAAGGTTGGAGTAGGAGGACTGAGGTTGAAGATAGTCAGGGCTACATAACCAGACCCTGTCTAAAGAGAAAAAAAAATCTCATTCCACATTTTGATATAGATAGCAGACTCTGGGTAAGGGTGATAGGTGAGGGCAAACTTCCTCCTCTTCGCTGTGGCTCCTCTACAGGTCATTTTGAAAGCCAGTAGCCCCACCTATCATGCAGGGAGAGCTGAGAGGCAAAGGCAGGAAGGCCCATAGCTTGTTTGTACAGCTTGCTGATAGCAGATAGAGAACTCAGTCTGTAGTGAAGACACTGCTAGAAGATGCAAAAGTCTGGCTGGACAAGTAGCTCAGTTGTTGAGTGCTCGCCTGGCTTGCACAAAGCCCTTTGTTTGACCCCTAGCAACACATCAGCCAGGCACACAGATGCCATCCATTGTACTTTTAGATAGAGATAGGATCAAAAGTGCAAGGTGGAGAAGTGGCTCAGCAGTCACGAGGCCTTACTGGCTGCTCTTGCAGAGGACCTGGGTTTGATTCCCAGCACCCACCACGCAGCTCACAACCACCTGTAATTCCAATTCAGGGGGATATGATGCCCTCCTCTGGACTCTGAGGGTACTGCAAGGGCATGATGCGCAGACACACACTCAGGCAAAATACCCATACACATATGATAAAAAATAAACCTTAAAAAGAAGTTCAAGGTCATTCTGAATTACATAGTGAGTCTGAGGACAGCCTGGGATTCATTACCCTGTTTAAAACAAAACGAACTTGGGTTTGATGTACAGTTCTGTAATCCCAGCACTCAGGAGGCAGACAGGCAAGGGAGTCAGAGGTTCACAGTCATCCTTGGCTAAACAGTCATTTCAAAGCCAGTTTGGGATCCATGAGACCCTGTGTCCAAAAAAGAGGGAGCTATGTGTAGTTATACACATCTTAAATTCCAGCCCTTGGGAGGCAGAGGTAAGTGGATCTCTGCGAGGTCGAAGGGCCAGCCTGGTCTATCAAGCGAGTTCCAGGACAGCCAGGGCTACACAGAGAAACCCTGTCTTAAGGAAACTACAACAAAAAGATGGCAGGAAATGTGGAGAGCAGTGTAGGAAAACGGCTGATGTCTACCTGCTTCTGCATTCACACCCCCATGAGCAACACACTCACACCCATTCAAACACGTACACTTATTTGTGCACACTCAGAGATGTAAAAGTGTTATCTCATTTGGTCTCATGTCACCTTATAAAGGGGCAAATGGTTTTATTCCACCTCACAAGTGAAGTAAAAGCATGCTAACCTTGAATTTCTGGCTCTTGTCCCAAAAGTGCAGAAGTAATTTTGGCCCAGATTCCAGACAGGCCCGGGGTGCTGTCTGGCCCTCATGTCCTCTCCTTTTCTTATCTGTAGGTGGCTCATTTCCCCTTTAAGAACAACATGAGCTTTGTGGTCATGATGCCCACTTATTTCGAGTGGAACGTGTCTGAAGTACTAGCCAACCTGACCTGGGACACTCTGTACCAGCCCTCGCTGCGGGAGAAGCCCGTCAAGGTGCGGCTGCCGAAACTCCATCTGCAACAGCAGCTGGACCTGGTGGCCACCCTCAGCCAGCTGGGTAAGGAGGCTGGGGATAGGGTGCCCCCAGGTGGTCTGGGCAGAGTATGTGAGCTGCCAGTGTGTCGAGTCAGAGGTGGCTCTGCTTCCTGGACGGGAGCATTTGATATGCTCCACTAGACTTTCTGTTCTGGGGTGGATTGGGGTGAACTCTTCTGCTGCCCGAGACTGAGCACTGCAAAGAACCCTGGGTAAAGAGTTCAGGGTGACATGGGAACCTCACTGGCTAGCTTGGAAAGGGAAGAGGAGAAGCTGTGGTTGAAGAGCTGCAGCTACTCTTCTTCACTGGGTGCTGAGAGCTCACTGCACAGTCTAATGGAGCGGGCCGTGGAGGCTCAGGTGCTCACGGTCTAGTATGAGTGGTAAGTCCAACGGTGTCTCTCCAGTTTCCAGAATATCAAACCAGTACCTAGTGCAGGCCCTGATTAAAAACAGGCTTCTAGAAGTGTTGTCTAGACTGAGGTTTAACAGATTCCAATCAGTTTCCAAAGCCAGGATGCCAGACACACATCCAGATAGCCTTGGGCAGCACTGAGCAGTCATCTGCTGTTCTGGGCAGGCCTGCAGGAATTGTTCCAGGGCCCGGACCTTCGTGGGATCTCTGATGAGCGCCTGGTGGTGTCGAGTGTGCAACATCAGTCTACCATGGAACTCAGTGAGGCTGGCGTGGAGGCGGCTGCAGCTACCAGCACAGCCATGACTCGAATGTCCCTCTCCTCCTTCACTGTGAACCGACCCTTCATCTTCTTCATCATGGAGGACACCATAGGCATGCCCCTCTTCGTGGGCAGCGTGAGGAACCCTAACCCCAGTGCACAGCCCCAGCTCCAGGAACAGCAAGATTCCCCTGACAACAGGCTCTTAGGCCGCAATGATAAAGCTGGCTTCCATAGAGACAAGACCTTTGGTCCTGACTTGAAACTTGCACCCCTCCTGGATGAAGATGAAGATGTTCCCCAGTTTAGCACCCCCAAGTGAGGAGGGGCCCTGGGAAGCAGCATCCTGAGTCCCCACCTGGATCAGCCTCTCAACTCCTGTGACTCTTTCCAGCCAGCTTTGAGGGATAGAGTGGGACCTGGGGGACAGTCACCAGGGATAGGAGCTGTTCTCTTGCAACAGCCCCTGGGGATAGGAGGTGGGGTGGGGCCTGGAGGAATTCAGGCACAGGGAATTTTCATTTCTTTCCAAGGGCTTCAGGGGGTGACCTTTTGTGGGCTGGCACTCATGGACACAGTTTTGGCTAGAGGTAGGTTAGGCGAGTCCCTAATTTAGAGTCCCTCCACATTTGTAAGCAGAGGCTGGGGAGGCCATCTGTAGACATATCCCCAGACACCCTGGGTGGGAAAAGGAGAGACAGGTGTTGGTCTCTTGTGCTTAAACTAGCCTTGGTGTTATACTCCATGGGTGGAGGTTGACCTACCCTGTCTCTGGTGTCCCTTGCTAAAGACATTCAGGCCCCCAACCTGTGCCCTGCCACCCAAGTCACCCCTCTGGTTTTTGGAGATGCCAACACTGCCAGGAGCCTTCCTCCTTCCTCTCTCTCTTGTCCTCCTCTGCCAGGAATCTCAGAGGCTGAGGCAGGGAAGGGCCCCTTTAGTTCCCAAGACTCTTTTGTAAGGTTTTTGTAGTGATTTTTATGCCACCTGAATAAAGAATGAATGGGCCGGGCTGGTCTGACGTCACAGTTCTGGGCAAGTGGATGTGGCTGGGAGGTACTCAGGGCAGATTGCACTGAGCCCTCTCTGTGCCACGTCTGGTCTCTGGCCACGTGCCAGTCCTCTCTAGGTCTACCTCTATGCCAGCCTGGCTCAGTTCTCAGCCCTTTCCTCTATGTGCCTCGGGCAGCCGGTAACAAGGATGGTTCAGAACTGGCAATTAGGGAGCTAGCGGGTTTCTAATTACACCCTAGCCACTATGCCAGGAGCAGGCGCCCGCCAGCCGGGGCCAGGCTGACAGCTGGAGGCTGGCAGTGTCTGAGGATTTTGGGGATGTAGTTGGAGATACTTGGCAGCAAGGCTGGCTACTTCCTGTGAGAGAGTAGGCGCTGGAGGCAGAACTGGTGTGGTTGTGGATGGGGAGGGCTGTCTCTGGGGCAGGCACACCTCCCTGATGGGATCTCCTGTGTGTCCATGTGGCAACAGCCCTCTGGAGCCCCAATGTCCCTGGGCGGGGTTAGGTGGGGAGGGTGAGGAGGGTAAGAGGTTGCTGTAGAATCCTGATGCTGCTAAGTTGGGGGGGGGCGGGGTGTGGACACATTAGGAACGTGTGGCATGTCACAGGGTGAGGGTCCCTGACTGAGACATGAACCGTGGAGCCAGGAGCAAGCTTATCCAGCAGCTGACATCAATCAGAGCAGGAGCCAAAGGAGGTGATGGAGAGCACCTCAGAAGTTTCAGGAAGAGAACTGGGGAGCTGCTGGGGAGAGGAGAAGCAAGAGCAGGAGGTCTGGACTGAGACTGCATCTGAGCTGAGCTGTGCATGGGGCTGGGGAGGAGGGAGACCGAGCCAGAGGCTGGGAACAGAGCAGAAGCACTCTAGGACCACGCAAAGAGAAAGGAGATCTGCTAGTTACTGTTAGTTTGTGTGTGTAAATATTTTATCTGATTGTGTGTTTGTGTGTTGCACATGTTCAATGGCTATAGAGACCAGAAGAGGGCATCAGATCATCTGAAACTGGGGTTGCAGTTTTCTGATATACCACATGGGTGCTGGGAATTGAGCCTGGGTCACTGAGACAGCAGCCAGTGCTCCTAACTGATGAGCTATCTTTTCTCGACTCACTCGCTCTCTCCTTCCTTCCTTCCTTCCTTCCTCCCTCCCTCCCTCCCTCCCTCCCTCCCTTCCTTCCTTCCTTCCTTTTCCTTTTGGTTTTGGTTTTTGTAGATAGGGTTTCTCTGTGTAGCCCTGGCTCTCCTAGACCAGGCTGGCCTCACACTCACAGAGATCCGCCTGCCTCTGCCTTCCAAGTGCTGGGATCAAAGACATGTGCCATTTCTGCCTGGCATTCCCTGACATATTTTTGTTTGTTTGTTTGAGACAGGGTTTCTCTGTGTAGCCCTGGCTGTCCTGGAACTCACTCTGTAAAACAGGTTGGCCTCCAACTCAGAAATCTGCCTGCCTCTGCCTCCCAAGTGCTGAGCTTAAAGGCGTGTGCCGCCACCACCTGGCTTCCCTGACATTTTTTAAAAAAGATTTTAATTTTATTTTTAATTATGTGTAGGTATGTATGCATGTGTGGGTTCTCTCTCTCTCTCTCTCTCTCTCTCTGTGTGTGTGTGTGTGTGTCCATGAGTGCAGTTGCCCTCAGGGGACAGAAGAGGGTGTCAAATGCCCTGGAGATGGATGTATAGGTGGTTGAGAACAGCCTGATGTAGGTGCTGGGAAGAGAACTCCAGCTCTCTATAACAGCACTACCTAACCACTGAGTCAGTTCTCCAGAGCCCTAGTGTGTGTGTGTGTGTGTGTACCATATGTAAGAAGAGGTGAGACAGCCTCCAGGTGTCCGTTCTCTTATTTTACCATGTGGGTCTCGGGGATCAAACTCAGGCCCTTGGCCTTGACAGCAAGCTTCTTCACCTGCTTAGCCATCTTGCTGGGCCTTTCCCCCAGCTTTTCATTTTGCATAAATGAATTAAAAAGTCTTTTTCTCTGTCCCCAGGCCTTGCCCCAGCCTGGCAGTTCTGGGGATTGAGCCCAATGCTCTACCTCTGAGCTATGCTCCTGGCTCAGTTTATAGGCTCTTGTAACTGTCGGGTTTCTTGCCTCACATTTTGGAGGTTAGCCCGTGTTGTGTACAGCAATGCCCCTTCACCCGGAAGCCTTGGACTTGTGAGATGCTGGGTTTGAGCTTGGCTGTGGAAGGCTCACATGGCTTCTGGGATGAAGTGGGAACAAGAAGACTGGTTGGTTCGCCCACCCAGGGTGCAGATCAAAGCCATAGAATTCCTGGCTAGACCACAGGGGATAAGAGAAGAAAGGACTCAAGGATGATGGGATTCGTCCTTGCAATTCCTAGGTTCTTGTAAGAAATGGGTAGGGGTGGTGCCTTTGATGGAGCCAGGAAGCAGAAAGATTGTAGGGTGGTTGGGAGATTTGCTCTTTAGACACGTTATAATGGCAATGTTCCTCTAATACAGGCCAATCACATGCCCCATTTTGCCTGGGAAAATTAGAGTTATTTCTGTCACTTAGGCTAATTAGTAGCATCCAGTCTTGCTACTGGAAGTGTCCTGTGAGTTTGTTCCTGGGCTACCTTGTGACTCTGGAAGGCATGGGACTGCTGACTATGGCTTTGAGGTCACCCATTTTGAATGTCAAGGAGTTGACTGAATATTTTGGTAAGGGCTGGAAGTGTACATTTGACAGCATAGAGATACTTTAAGTCATGGAGCTAGGGGCTGGGTGGAGCACCCACTGAGCATTTGTAAGGCCCTGGGTTTCGTCCCCTGTGGGGGCAGCGGACACTGAACTAGAAGAAATCCCGTAAGGAGCGATTCTGTTCATAGAAAGGAAAAGGGTCCAAGGATCAATAAGCAGAGACAGAAAAGATGGGGTGCTTAAGGTGAGAATAAATGGAGAGGGAAGGGGCTTCGAGAAGGTGCTCTGCTCTGCTGCCTGCTACTGAGAACAGTTTCCATGTGGCAGTCAACACAAGTCACATTGCAGTAGTTTCAGAGGAGATGGACATGGAAGCAGAGGTGAGGAAGTGGGGACTGAGACTGTAGACATGAGAGCAAACAGCTCTTTAGGTCATGACGCTGAGGGAAGTGGGGACTTTAGGGGACAATAATCAAAGTCCCCCCCCCCCTTTTTTTCTGTGTTCAGATTGAACCCAAGGTCTTGTACATGCTGGGAAATGCTCTACAGTAGACTATACAAGAGTCTCTCGGAGTCTCTATCTCTCTGTCTCTGTCTCTCTCTCTCTCCTTTGTTTGTGTGTGTGTGTGTGTGTGTGTGTGTGCGCGCGCGCGTAGCTCGCTCCATGTTGTCTGGCTCTGCAGCAAGTACTACCAGCTGTGCCCTGGAAGTGCAGACCTGTTTTGAAGTCTTGAGTAACTTCTCATAGGAGACACTGGAAAAGAGTCAGAGAGTCTGTTTGGTGGACTTCCAATGTTGTCTAACTTCCTGGAATCCCACAGAACCAAGATTAAAACAATGAGGTTTCTCCACCCTTCCAGTAGAGGGACTCTTGACTGAGCGTTTGGCAGCCAGTTGCTTCCAGAAAGTGTTCCCATCATGCACCAGTTGGCTTGGTAGGAGCCGGGTATACAGAGCCCTCTTAAGCAGTCCCCTTCTTCAGGTGCAGCCCCAGGAGGCACTGGCCCTGGAACAGCAGCAAGTGCGAACACGGTGGACTGAGGGCCCTCCAGACAGCTATAATGTTCCTGTGAATAATGCCTCATGTCCACATATTTGTTTTATTCTTTGGTGGAGTGGGGGGATGGGATCTAGGGCCCCACGCATGCCAGGCAAGAAGCCTGTCAGAGCTACACCTCCGGTCCTGTGGGAGGCTTTTGGCGCCGGCATTTAGAAGAAGAACATTGGGCTTGTGCTTCAGGCTTGTCCACCCCTAACAGTCAGGGATGCTGCCTCCGATCACATGTGATGTTAGCATTTACTGTCACAACGTTCTGCACAGTTGCCATATGAACACACACTTGTGATAGAGTTCCTCATTTTCCACACCCACGAAGACGCAGGTGTTGTCACGTGATTAAATTTTATCAACCAGATAAGAGCATACAACAGGGGCTGGAGAGATGGCTCAGCCGTTAAGAGCCCTGACTGCTCTTCCAGAGGTCCTGACAATTCCCAGCAACCACATGGTGGCTCACAAACATCTGTTATGGGATCTGACATACTCTTCTGGTGTGTCTGAAGACAGAGACACTGTACTCACACACACAGAATAAATAAAAATTCTTAAAAAAAAAAAAAAAGACTGAGCCGGGTGGTGGTGGCGCACGCCTGTAATCCCAGCACTCTGGGAGGCAGAAGCAGGCAGATTTCTGAGTTCAAGGCCAGCCTGGTCTACAGAGTGAGTTCCAGGACAGCCAGGGCTACACAGAGAAACCCTGTCTTCAAAAACAAAAACAAACAAACAAACAAAAAAAAAAAGACTGTGCTACAGCACTTCTTACGGTTTTATGACAAATTTTCTTGGTGATTTGGGGAATCAAACCCAGGGCCCCCCTTTTTTGGTGGGGTTTTAGGTAGGGTGTCTCTATTATATCCCCCTGGCTGTCCTGGAACTGGCTATGTAGACCAGGTTGGCCTTGAACTCACAGAAATCCTTCTGCTTCTGCTTCGGGCACCACACCTGGCTGAGGGGCTTTCATATACCAGGGGAAGTGCTCCCCAGTGAGCCTGGTTCCCGCCCCCCGGAACGTCGGTGTGTACCTTTATTGTCCCCTTGGGATTCCTCCATGAATGATTTGGCAGCCATTATTTTTCTCTTAAATTATTAGTTAAAACTTTTTGTTAGATTTACTTTATGAGTGTTTCGCCTGTGCGTATGTCTGTACACTCTATGCAATCCTGGTGTCCACAGAGGTCAGAAGAAGGCACTGGATCCCCTGGGAGTGGAGGTGTGATGTTGTGAGCCACCGTGTGGGTTCTGGAAACTGGGCTGGAGTCCTCTGCAACAGCAACAGATGCTCTGCTGAGCCATCTCTCCAGGTCCTCTTGAATTTCTGTAAGTATTTTGTATAAGTTCTTTGAGAATTTCATACAATTTTTTATTGTATTCACCCAAGGCCTCTCAGCTCCTCCCAGACCCACCTCTTCCTCCTCCCTGTCCCTTCATCCCCAGTTTTGAATTAATTTTATTGATGTGTATGTGTGCACACCTGTGGGTGATGCTGGTGGAGGTCAGAATTGGGTGTTGGATCCCAGGGAGCTGGAGTTGCAGACGGGTTTTGATTCTCTTGGCTTGATGTGGGTACTGAGAACGTCTTTCAGGTCCCCTGCACGGGCCGCAAGTGATCTTACCCACAGGGCAGCCCTCCAGCCTCCTCTTGAGTTGTTTCTGGTTTTCTCATTGATTTATGGTTTTGATGTGGCTGTGAAGAGAGATTTCTAACTTTAATGTCACATTGGTCATCTAAGGAAAAATCCTTAGGTTTATGTGTTGGCCTTACATTTCCAACAATTCTGCTTCTGCCTCCTGAATGCTGGAATTACACCTGCACCACCACACCCAGGTACTTACTTTATTGTTTGTGTGTTTCTGTGGATGCCTCGGACTGCATGTGTGGATCATAAAATAACTTGTGGGAGTCATTTCTCTCTTTCCACCCTGTGGGGTCTGGGGGTTGATTCCTATCCTCATGCTTAGTAATAAGTGCTTTTTACTTCAGAGACATATTTTTTCTTTCTTTTCTGTCTTTTGCTTTCCTTTTGATATAGGGTCTCACATAGCCCAGGTTAGCCTCCAACTATTTTTTTTAATTATTTTTTTTTCCTTCCAAGACAGGATTTCTCTGTATAGCCCTGGCTATCCTGGAACTCACTCTGTAGACCAGGCTGGCCTCTGCCTCCCAAGTGCTGGGCTAAAAGCATGCACCACCACTGCCTGGCACCAACTATTTTTTTTTAATTAAAATTTTTTTATTAATCATTCCAATCATTTACATCTCATTATCTCCCCCTTCCCGGTTACCCCTCCACAACCCCCCATCTCATCTGCCCTCTCCCCTATCCCCTTTGCCTCTATGAGGGTGCTCCCCCACCCACCCACTCCTGTCCCACCGCTCCAGCATCCCCCTATGCTGGGGCTTCAAACCTCCACAGGACCAAGGGCCTCTCCTCCCATTGATGTCAGACCAGGCCAGTCTCTGCTACATATGAATCTGGAGCCATGGGTCCCTCCATGTGGACTCCTTGGTTTGTGGTCTAGTTCCTGGGAGCTCTGGGTGGTCTGGCCAGTCGGCATTGTTCTTCCTATGGGGCTGCAATACCCCAAGCTCCTCCAGTCCTTCCCAGCATGCCACTGGGATCCCGGAGCTCAGTTTGACGGTTGGCTGCAATCTTCTGCATCTGCATTGGTGAGGTGCTCACAGAACCTCCCAGGGAACAGCCACACCAGCCTCCAACTCTTACATGGAAGATTGTTGTGAGCTCCTGATCTTCCTTCTACTTTTCAAGTCCTAGGATTACAGGAGTGGACAGTCCTTCCTACCTAGATTTGCTTTATAGAGCACTGTTTAAATAACATGGTGGGTGTGATGGGCTCATCTTGCAGAAGCAAGAAGATCACTGTAAGTTCCAGGCCAACCTGGGCTACATAGTGAGGCCCAGTCTCAAACCAATTGATCCACCAACCAGGAAAGACATCAGTACCACCTGTGCTCGGAGTGTGGCACTGGGTGCTGGAAGACTGAATGAGAAGTTTTCACAGGGCATCTTTTGTTGCTTTTGACACTGTGTGTGGGTGCGTGCACATGCACGTCTATGCATGTGTGCAAGTAAACATGTATCTGTGTGCATGTGCACTTGCACACGTGTGTAGATCAGAGGACAGCTTTGTGGAATCAGCACACTCCTTCTGCCTGGGTTCCAAGGATTGAACTACTGTCACCAGGCTTAGACTGCAGGTGCCTTAGCCCCTAATGCAGTGCTTCGCCTAGAGGCTCTCCACAGGTTTGATTGAAAGCTGGACTCTGACTGTTGACACTCCTCTTCCTATAGAGCTGAACCTTGCCCATGACAAAGTCTCCCTGGCGCAAGCTCTGCTTTGTGCGCCCTTCCCAAGGATGCTTGCAGAGTCCCCTAAATTGTCTCTCTTGTGAGCCTTCTCTGGATAGCTATAGGGCTTTGTTAGGCAGCCTAGAAAACATTTGCTATATAGGTTTAGAAAGGAAGTTTTTTTATTAGTGATTTTTAGAGACAGGGTTTTTCTGTGTAGTCTTGGCTATCCTGGAACTCACTCTGTAGACCAGGCTGGCCTGGAACTCACTGAGATCTACCTGCTTTTGCCTCCCAAGTGCTGGGATCAAAGGTATATGCCACCATTATCTGGCCCAGAAAGGAATAATTTTAATCAGAGTAGCTGCAACGTGAAGCATTCCAAAATCTTTAGCTTCCTCGAGCAGGTCCCATACTGCACCGTCCACAGTGCAACGGACACGAACTTTGTTCCATAAACAAGATTAACAAAAATATTGTTCTTTAAAAACTAATCTTTAAGCCGGGCGTGGTGGCACACGCCTGTAATCCCAGCACTTGGGATGCAGAGGCAAGTGGATTTCTGAGTTCGAGGTCAGCCTGGTCTACAGAGTGAGTTCCAGGACAGCCAGGACTACACAGAGAAACCCTGTCTCGAAAAAACAATAAAACAAAACAAAACAAAACAAAAAACTAATCTTTACATTTATTTATTTATTTATTTATTTAGAGTGTGTGTGTGTGTGTGTGTGTGTGTGTGTGTGCATGAGCCATTGCACACACGGAGGTCAGAGGACCACACGTTGAAGTTGGCTCTCCCCTCCTATGTGGGTGCTGTGGCTACAGCTCAGGTTACACATGATGAGCCAACTCACTGGCCACTTTTTCTTTTCTTTCATTGTTTGATGACACAGGTTTTCATGTAGTCCAGGCTAGCTCAAATTCACTGCGTAGCCAAGGCTGCCCTTGAACTTCTGCCTTACCTTCCAAGTGTTGGGATCATGAGCAAGTGGCTCCACACCAGTTATGAAAACATTTAAGATTGCCTTCAGCCTCTGTGTATTCAGCGTTATAGGAAACAGATGAATTTCGGGTTGAGAATTGAGTTACATCCCCAAGACCTCTTATATAGATGCAAATATTCCAGATTCCAAATTCAAAACACTTTTTGCTTCTTTTTGCGGTTCCTACTCATTTTGGATAGGGGGATTAACCTGGGGTCCCCATCACTGCTCCTGCCTGTGCTTTAGTTTTGAAACTGCATTCTGAGTTCTAATGCTCCAGGGCAAGCTGAGTGTAAGTGTTCTCCTGTGTAGACAGCCTCCTGTGAGAGCCTCCTCTGAGGGTGGGTGTCCCGGACACCACATTTCTTCCTCTGCTCAGATGTTTCCCCACAATCCTTTCTTTTCTTGTAAAGATTTTGTTTGTTTGCATATTTTTTTTTCAAGATACGGTTTCTCTGTGTAGCCCTGGCTATCCTGAAACTTACTCTGTAGACCAGGCTGGCCTCAAGTGCTGAAATTAAAGGTGTGTGCCACCACCACTGGGCTAAGCTTTGACTTTTTTTTAAATCTCTCTCTCTCTCTCTCTCTCTCTCTCTCTCTCTCTCTCTCTCTCTGTGTGTGTGTGTGTGTGTGTGTGTGTGGTACCTGAAGAGGCCAGGAGATGGCATCAGAAACTCTGGAGCTGGAGTTACAGGCAGTTGTGAGTCCTTGGTGTGTGTGCTAGGAACAGAACTCGGGTCCCCTGCAAAAGCAGCCAATGCTCTTAAACACTGAGCCAACTCTCTGGCCCCCATTTTCAATCTTCAGAACACACAGACCTTCAGAGCAGTCCCAGTCCCACTCCTTCCCTTCCCAGGAGAGGGAAGAGAATCATCTTGCTCCCCAGCTGCAGGCAGAGCCAGAGCCAGCTGCCCGGAAGAGCCCGCATCTGCACCCCAGCTCACTCTCTGTCTATGCAGCTTGCTTCTCAGTCAATCCCTTCAGATGTTCAAGTTCAGACTCATGACCTACCCCAGGCTGGCCCAAGTGCCTCTGAAGTTAGCCATCGTGTGGAGGGTCCCAGTGAAGATAGATAAAGGCCCAAGGGAGCTGTGGTGGGAGAGGAGGGTGACGTGAACATGTGGTCTTGGGGCCACACAGCGGAAAAGGCAGCAGTGGGTTAAAGTTAACACCAGACAATGATGCAATCACAGATTCCAAATGGAGTCAGGTCACTTTAAGAAAGGAGTAGCTGTAATTTGAAGCCTGCTGGACGCTGGGTTGAGAGGCAGCTACTGGCTTCCCTGCTTCCTGGAGCCCCTCAGAGTGCAGGCTGTGAGAGGAGCTGCCGCAGACCACAGGTAAGGCAGCTCCTGGTCTAGCCTGGGGAAGACAGATATGAGAGAGGCTCCCTGGCTAGAGGAATGGGAGTGGCAGGGGCACCCCAGAGAGCAGACAAGAGGGGTGCAAGGAAGTGAAGGTAGGGTTATGGTAGCTAGCCCCTGCAGTTTAGGAACCACGATGAACAGGGGGAAGAGAGAATTGGGGGGTCAGAGGGCCAGGACTCTATTGGCCATTCACTATATACCACTGCGACAATAGGAGAGGCTGGACAGGGGTTGTGAATGGAGCTGGGAGACAATGTGGGGTTGGAGGGTGGGAAGCAGGGAGCTAAGCTCTGGGACTGGACTCAGCAGTACCCGAAGGGGCTATAGTGCTCAGGCTGGGCTCTCCCTGGAGTTGTTTCCACCAGCAGTGAGCAAGGAAGGCGATGTTCCTGCAGCGCAGCCTGGCTCCATTCAGATTGCTGCTTTAGAACCATGGGTGCTGGTTCTACAGCTCGGGCTGCCCGAGTCCTGCGCGCATGGGATGCACTCTAGGTTGTCCGGCTGGCTTCCTCCCGGTCTCTCTTACCAAGTGAACTGGGAGACAAGCAAGGTCATGGCCTCTCGGGTCTGTGGGGTCTGG